>NC_092000.1:4040813-4681340 GCF_044704955.1 Pristiophorus japonicus | reverse complement strand
AGAAGACAAGAGCAGCAGGCGCATGGGAACACCACCACCTCCACGTTCCCTTCCAGTCACACACCGTCCTGATCCGGATGTCGATCACCATGCTCAAGTCTCCGGAGTGGGACTCGAACCCACAACCTTCTGACTCAGAGGCGAGAAACACAGGGAAGGGTCAAACGTTTCAGGTAAAGCCCCTTCAAGAGGAGTCAGACTGTGGGAACAGCAGAGAATTAACGAGATCTCTAGCCTGTCTGAACCACGTACCCTGGCCCGAGACCTCTCACCCAGTGCCCAGACTCACACCTCCCCTCCCCCCCTCGGTGCCCCGGCCCCTCACCCTCGGTGCCCAGACCCCACACCTCCCCTCTCACCCGCGGTGCCCAGGCCCCTCACCCTCGGTGCCCGGGCCCCCCTCCCTCGGTGCCCAGGCCCCTCTCACCTCCGGCGCTTCCCATCACAAACCGAGTACCATCTTTCTGTTCCCTCAATCCCACATCACCTCCGCAGAGAGGAATCCAGGGAAATGTGGGATTGGAATTACGATCTCCTTTAACAGCCTAACATTGTGCAGGGGCAGATCTGATCAGAGAGTCTCTGTCGAGGGGAGGCTGGGTTTGGTGTTGTAGATATTTAACCGCTGCAGATTCAGTTGCATTATTTATTAACAAGCCACGAGGCTGGAGATTGAAGTTCAGTCCGATCCCAAAGCAACTACCCGGTGCCTACTACTGACATCCTGAAATGTACCAGCTAACGTTAAAAAAAAAATAATAGAGTATTTTACATTCCTCGCCCCCCTGCACTTGTGCAGCAAATTTGGTCGCATTGGATACGGCACCGAAGGTCCAAAAATACGAAGAAAAACACATGGGGCATTTCCAGAATCCTGCCCTGGATCTGAATGGGCCTCCAACTAATTCCTGCCACGGGTGTCCCAGCTGCTGATGGCCCTCAGCAACCTGTGTCGCACGCCATTAAAGTCCCAACTCCACGGTCAGAGAGTGAAGAACAATATGAGCACCACGACCAGGATGACGAGAAGAACGACAATCACACACCACTGCCGCCGAGCTGCCCAACAGAAGGGAAGTTACCATCAGTCCCAGACCCAGAGACCCCGTCAGTCCCAGGGACCCAGAGACCCCGTCAGTCCCAGACCCAGAGACCCCGTCAGTCCCAGGGACCCAGAGACCCCGTCAGTCCCAGGGACCCAGCAGACCCCGTCAGTCCCAGGGACCCAGCGACCCCCATCAGTCCCAGACCCAGAGACCCCGTCAGTCCCAGACCCAGAGACCCCGTCAGTCCCAGGGACCCAGAGATCCCGTCAGTCCCAGACCCAGAGACCCCATCAGTCCCAGGGACCCAGAGACCCCATCAGTCCCAGGGACCCAGAGACCCAGAGACCCCGTCAGTCCCAGGGACCCAGAGACCCCGTCAGTCCCAGGGACCCAGAGACCCCGTCAGTCCCAGGGACCCAGAGACCCAGAGACCCCGTCAGTCCCATGGACCCAGCGACCCCGTCAGTCCCAGACCCAGAGACCCTGTCAGTCCCGGGGACCCAGAGACCCCGTCAGTCCCGGGGAGACGGCGACCCCGTCAGTCCCAGAGATCCCGTCAGTCCCGGGGAGACGGAGATCCCACCGTATAACAGGTCGCACATCACCTGGGCGCTTGGGACAACTTGCATTTATATAGCACCTTTAACATTGTAAAATGTCACAAAGCATCAGCAAACAAAATATGAGACAGGCCCACACAAGGAGATATTAGGGCAGGCTTGGTCACAGAGGTAGGTTTTAAGGAGCGTCTTAAAGGGGGAAAGAGAGTTAAGAGAAATTTAGGGAGGAAATTCCAGAGCAGAGAGGAGAACGGAGGGGGGGCGCGGAGAGGAGAGTGGGGCGGAGGGGAGAGCGGGGGTCGGAGAGGAGGGGAAAGCGGGGGAGGCGGAGAGGAGGGGTGGAGGGGAGGGGAGAGCAATTGGGGCGGAGAGGAGGGGTGGAGGGGAGGGGAGAGCGAGGGGGGCGGAGAGGAGGTGGTGGAGGGGAGAGCAATTGGGGCGGAGAGGAGGGGTGGAGGGGAGGGGAGAGCGAGGGGGGCAGAGAGGAGGGGTGGAGGGGAGGGGAGAGCGGGGGGGCGGAGAGGATAGGTCAGCGGGGAAACTCACCACTGGTCATGTGAGATACTTTGGCCAACTTCTTCAGTGTGCTGTCCAGCCGGGACTGCGTGTTGTCCATTTCATGGGAAAACTCATCCAGCATCCTGGGAAAGGAAATGATACTAGGTTAGGATGTCGGGAGCTGGTTCTGTTCCCAGAGAACAGTGGACCTCTGGAACAGACGGACGTCTCGTTCTTTGAATTCCTGGAGAGCTGGAACGGTTTCTGGCTGAGGCAGAGATCAGCTTGCACAAGAGGTCAGTACTGCCTGACATAAATCAGGGCCGGAGTGATCTGGACTAGTGTCAATCGCCGCGTTCGGAGAGGAATTGCACAGATATCTTCCCCCAATTTGGCCCGGGTTTTTAATCTGTATTGTTGCCTCTACCTGGAGATCACAGGGTTCTGGGTGGTGTGGGGAGTGTATATATCATGATGCACAAGGCATTGCAGTTGTGTGGGACAGGCTGGATGGACAAGAGGGTCTACCCGGTCCGTCATTATGTATGACGGTATTTAAATCAATGTTCGCACATTACACGAGCAATGAATGAGGAACTGCAGCCACAGGGAAACATCTTTAAACTTGTTTGTGTGTGAGTGCAGTGGGGAAACACATTCTCCCCATCTTCTCCCTCACTTGGTCACATCTTACACCAAGATTATAATATTTATATAGCGCCTTTCACGACCTCAGGATGTCCCAAACTGCTTTAAAGCCATTGAAGTACTTTTTCTCAAGTGTAGTCACTGTTGTATTGTGGGAAATGCGGCTGCCAATTTGGGCACAGCAAGCTCCCACACACAGCACAAACAGATACTGACCAGAGAATCCATTTTTAGTGATGTTGATTGAGGGATAAATATTGGCCCCAGAACACACAGAAACATAGAAAATAGGTGCAGGAGTAGGCCATTCGGCCCTTCGAGCCTGCACCACCATTCAATAAGATCATGGCTGATTATTCCTTCAGTACCCCTTTCCTGCTTTCTCTCCATACCCCTTGATCCTTTTAGCCGTAAGGACCACATCTAACTCCCTCTTGAATATATCAAATGAACTGGCCTCAATAACTCTCTGCGGCAGGGAATTCCACAGGTTAACAACTCTCTGAGTGAAGAAGTTTCTCCTCATCTCGGTCCTAAATGGCTTACCCCTTATCCTAAGACTGTGACCTCTGGTTCTGGACTTCCCCAACATCGGGAACATTCTTCCTGCATCTAACCTGTCCAGTCCCGTCAGAATCTTATGTTTCAATGAGATTCCCTCTCATCCTTCTAAACTCCAGTGAATACAGGCCCAGTCGATCCAGTCTTTCTTCATATGTCAGTCCTGCCATCCCGGGAATCAATCTGGTGAACCTTCGCTGCACTCCCTCAATAGCAAGAATGTCCTTCCTCAGATTAGGAGACCAAAACTGAACACAATATTCCAGGTGAGGCCTCACTAAGGCCCTGTACAACTGCAGTAAGTCCTCCCTGCTCCTATACTCAAATCCCCTCGCTATGAAGGCCAACATACCATTTGCATTCTTCACTGCCTGCTGTACCTGCATGCCAACTTTCAATGACTGATGCACCATGACACCCAGGTCTCGTTGCACCTCCCCTTTTCCTAATCTGCCGCCATTCAGATAATATTCTGCCTTCGTGTTTTTGCCCCCAAAGTGGATAACCTCACATTTATCCACATTATACTGCATCTGCCATGCATTTGCCCACTCACCTAACCTGTCCAAGTCACCCTGCAGCCTCTTAGCATCCTCCTCACAGCTCACACCGCCACCCAGCTTAGTGTCATCTGCAAACTTGGAGATATTACACTCAATTCCTTCGTCTAAATCATTAATGTATATTGTAAATAGCTGGGGTCCCAGCACTGAACCCTGCGGCACTCCACTAGTCACTGCTTGCAATTCTGAAAAGCACCTGTTTATCCCGACTCTCTGCTTCCTGTCTGCCAACCAGTTCCCTATCCATGTCAGTACATTACCCCCAATACCATGTGCTTTAAATTTGCACACCAATCTGTTGTGTGGGACCCTGTCAAAAGGTCCGGGGTGAACTCCCCTGTTCCTCAGTACTGTCCCTCCGTCAGGGCAGCGCTCCCTCAGTACTGTCCCTCCGTCAGGGCAGCGCTCCCTCAGTACTGCCCCTCCGACAGTGCGGCACTCCCTCAGTACTGCCCCTCCAACAGTGCGGCACTCCCTCAGTACTGCCCCTCCAACAGTGCGGCGCTCCCTCAGTACTGCCCCTCCGACAGTGCGGCACTCCCTCAGTACTGCCCCTCCAACAGTGCGGCACTCCCTCAGTACTGCCCCTCCAACAGTGTGGTGCTCCCTCAGTACTGCCCCTCCGACAGTACGGCACTCCCTCAGTACTGCCCCTCCGACAGTGCGGGGCTCCCTCAGTACTGCCCCTCCGACAGTGCGGCGCTCCCTCAGTACTGCCCCTCCGACAGTGCGGCGCTCCCTCAGTACTTCCCCTCCGACAGTGCGGCGCTCCCTCAGTACTGCCCCTCCGACAGTGCGGCGCTCCCTCAGTACTGCCCCTCCGACAGTGCGGCGCTCCCTCAGTACTGCCCCTCCGACAGTGCGGCACTCCCTCAGTACTGCCCCTCCGACAGTGCGGCGCTCCCTCAGTACTGCCCCTCCGACAGTGCGGCGCTCCCTCAGTACTGCCCCTCCGACAGTGCGGCGCTCCCTCAGTACTGCCCCTCCGACAGTGCAGTGCTCCCTCAGTATTGCCCCTCTGACAGTGCAGCACTCCCTCAGTACTGCCCCTCCGACAGTGCAGTGCTCCCTCAGTACTGCCCCTCCGACAGTGCGGCGCTCCCTCAGTACTGCCCCTCCGACAGTGCAGTGCTCCCTCAGTATTGCCCCTCTGACAGTGCAGCACTCCCTCAGTACTGCCCCTCCGACAGTGCAGTGCTCCCTCAGTACTGCCCCTCCGACAGTGCAGTGCTCCCTCAGTATTGCCCCTCTGACAGTGCAGCACTCCCTCAGTACTGCCCCTCCGACGGTGCAGCACTCCCTCAGTACTGCCCCTCCGACACCTGGGTTTCTCAGTTAAAAGAAGAATTACTTTTGGGGAGTCTGTGAGTGACACGTGTGGTCTGACACTGCTGCGTGAATGTACTTACACTGCCTGTTCGTCCAGCTCGTCTCCTATTCGCCCCGACATGTTCTTCAGGACCCCAATGCTCCCCGACACCAGCTCGAGTTGATCATCCTGTTGCTCTACTATCAGCTGTACAGACACCAAGGGTCACAGTTACATCACCGCTCACAGCCCAACCCTCACAGTGTCTCCGGGGAAAATAAAAATCATTTCTGTGTGTCTTGAGCAGCAAATGTTTTGCCACAATTTAAAATATATATATTTTTTAATTCATTCTCAAGATTGTGGGCGTTGCTGGCAAGGCCGGCATTTATTGCCCATCCCTAATTGCCCCTTGAGAAGGTGGTGGTGAGCCGCCTTCTTGAACCGCTGCAGTCCCGTGTGGTGAAGGTGCTCCCACAGTGCTGTTGGGGAGGGAGTTCCAGGATTGTGACCCAGCGACGATGAAGGAACGGCCGATATATTCCCAAATCGGGATGGTGTGTGACTCAGTGGATTCAGTTCCCTGTTACTGCCGCTCACTATTAGCACTGAAACACTGCTTCCTGATTGGTCATCAGGACATCCACAATGGGAACACCACTCCCCCACTTAAATCCAGACCATAAAACAGCAAGACTTGAGGCTGGAGATTCGCGCCCCTGATCCTGGAGTGGGGTGTGGAGTCGGCTAATCTGTGCACAACTGGTGGGAGGAGAGAGGAAGAATAATTCCGTGCTCACATCAGCTTTCCCCTCAACCATCACACCGCCTTCAATTTCAAGTGCTCACCCTTGTGTTCAAATCCCTCAGTGGCCCCACTCTCCTCTCTACCTCTGCAACTTCCTCCAACCCTCCGAGATCTCTGTGCTCCAATCCTGCCCTCCTGACCATCCCTGATTATAATCGCTCCACCATCGGTGGCCGTGCCTTCAGCTGCCTGGGCCCCAAGCTCTGGAACTCCCTCCCTAAGCCTCTCCGCCTCTCTCTCCTCCTTTAAGTCGCTCCTTAAAACCTACGTCTTTGCCCAAGCTTTTGGTCACCTGCCCCTCATATCTGTATACGCGGTGCAGTGTCAGATTATGTTTGATAACGCCTGTGACGTCTTACTATGTTAAAGGTACTATATAAATATATTGTTGCTTGCTAACTCATCCTTCTCCGCGATTACAAACTGCAGGGCTCCTCACCTCCCTCGCCCCGACAACGCACAGGATTTTAAACACAACTTCTCTCCCGCTCTTGCTGTCATGCGACAAGTTTGGGCCTGGGCTCCGCGAGGGAGAGTCAGCCTCAGCGGTTAAGTACGTACGCGCTGCTGAACTCGCTGCTCCTCAATGTACTGGGAGTTAACGGTCTCCAGTTCCTGGTCCAGGCGCTTGTACCGATCCGCGGGCTTCAGCTGCTGTTCGATGGCTCCCATCAGGTTCTGCAATGACAGCAAGCGTCAGGTCAGGCTTCACTTTCCCCATTACACGCACACTGATGGCAGGCGGGGCCGTCAGCGCTCAACAATTCAGCGTAAGTATAACAGAGTGCCGATGATACACAGACGGGAGGAAAAGCAATGTGTGAGGAGGACACAAAAAACCTGCGAAAGGACACAGACAGGCTAAGTGAGGGGGCAAAAATTTGGCAGATGGAGTATAACGTGGGAAGGTGTGAGGTCATGCACTTTGGCAGAAAAAAAATCAAAGAGCAAGTTATTATTTAAATGGAGAAAGATTGCAAAGTGCTGCAGTACAGCGGGACCTGGGGGTACTTGTGCATGAAACACAAAAGGATAGTATGCAGGTACAGCAAGTGATCAGGAAGGCCAATGGTATCTTGGCCTTTATTACAAAGGGGATGGAGTATAAAAGCAGGGAAGTCTTGCTACAGTTATATAAGGTGTTGGTGAGGCCACACCTGGAATACTGCGTGCAGTTTTGGTTTCCATATTTATGAAAGGATATACTTGCTTTGGAGGCAGTTCAGAGAAGGTTCACTCGGTTGATTCCGGGGATAAGGGGGTTGACTTATGAGGAAAGGTTGAGGAGGTTGGGCCTCTACTCATTGGAATTTAGAAGAATGAGAGGTGATCTTATCGAAACGTGTAAGATTATGAGGGGGCTTGACAAGGTGGATGCAGAGAGGATGTTTCCACTGATGGGGGAGACTAGAACTAGGGGGCATGATCTTAGAATAAGGGGCCGCCCATTTAAAACTGAGATGAGGAGGAATTTCTTCTCTCAGAGGGTTGTAAATCTGTGGAATTCTCTGCCTCAGAGAGCTGTGGAAGCTGGGACATTGAATAAATTTAAGACAGAAATAGACAGTTTCTTAAACGATAAGGGGATAAGGGGTTATGGGGAGCGGGCAGGGAGGTGGACCTGAGTCCATGATCGGATCAGCCATGATCGTATTAAATGGCGGAGCAGGCCCGAGAGGCCGTATGGCCTACTCCTGCTCCTATTTCATATGTTCTTATGTTCCTTATGTGTCGGACTATCTGAGAGCTCAGGCGGTTCCTCAACCAACACGAGAACTGAACAGGGTCCAAGAAAGACCGACTGAGACTCACCTGCTGGCCCAAATCCACTCCTCTTAATTCAAAGTCACTTCACTCAAATCATCTTACAGCACAGGAGGCAGCCATTCGGCCCATCGTTCCTGAGCCAGCTCTGTGACAAAGCGATCCAATCAGTCCCACTCCCCCCTGCTCTTTCCCCACAGCCCCTGCACATTTTTTCCTTTCAAGTATTTATCTAATTTTGAAAGTTACGATTGAACCTGCTCCCACCGCCCTTTCAGGCAGCGCATTCCCGATCACAACAACTCGCTGCGTAAAAAAAGTTCTCCATCTCCCCTCTGGCTTTTTTCCCCCAATTACTTTAAATCCGTGTCCTCTGGTTACCAACCCTCCCGCCACTGGAAACAGTATCTCCTTATTTATCAAAACCTCGTCATGATTTTGAACACCTCGATTAAATCTCCCTTTCACCTTCTTTGCTCAAAGGAGAACAATCCTGGCTTTTCTCGTCTCTCCACATAACAGACATGAGAAAGCACTAATTCAATATATTTTTAGCAATAAACTCCCTCTTTAGTGTGTCACTTACATAGCTTCAAATTATTCGCTAATTCAATGCTTTAAGTGCCAGAAAATGATGTTGAATTCTCTGACGCAGAGGGAGCTCGGTGCGTGGAATATTAGTGCTCACGGAGCTGGAACTACAGAGAGAACAGGAGGCCTCCTGGTTCAAGGCCCAGTCTGTGTCTCGGACCCCTGGGCTGGACAATCAGCCGGGACTCCCCTTCCTAATCACTACCCAATCAACCCTGCTGATATTGGATGGTGATAGCACCAGGCTTTCTGCGACGCTCACTGCAGTCCAATAGTTGGGACGGCGCTCGTTGTCCCAGCTCCCACTTGGGTGAGAGAGCAGAGGGCTGTGGGTGAGCGCTGAGACTCGGTGTCCGAGGGGCGGCGGGAAAGTGGAATTCGAACAACACAGGACAGACGTGGAGCCCCTCACCTGTCGGTTTCTCCTCTCCCCAAACGCCACAGCAGAAGGACTCGAAATGTGATCTTTCATTTCCTGGAGACACAAAGTGAAGGTTACGGTTAGCTAGAGATTCTCTCTCGTTAACCCTGCAGTCCGCTGCCTCCAGGTCGTGGCGGATTAAGACACAAGATGCCGTAGCATGGTAGGCCTAAAAAAAAAACCCCACAGATAGCCGCAGTGCTGGGTGGAAAGTGGGGAAAGCAGCCAGGGTTCCTGCTCCTGTATGTTATCCCTGCTGGAAAGCGCACAGCCGCCGGAGAGGACTAGGATTCCGCTGCAATGTTCAGCCCCCCATGGTTGGATAGCCCGGCACCACCAGCTGTCTAGGGCTCACACAGGGACAGCAGTGCCGCCCGACAAGGGCTACAGCCACTAATACAGGCCCCACACCAAAACAACTCCCTCACAGGGTAGAACGGGAAAGCCAGCTGATTCAATAATAATTTTCAAAATGCGATTTCATAAATACTTGAAGTGTGAAAATGTGCCGGGCTGTGGGGAAAAGGCGGGGGGGGCGGGGGGGGGGGGTGGAACTGATTGGATCGCTCTGTCACAGAGCCGGCACAGGCTCGATGGGCCCAATGGCCTCCTTCGTGCTGAATGATTCGAGACCACTCTTTTATCATCAGCCCAAGAGTGACGTCAGGGCTGGAATCTAATCCTGGGCAGTGACCCCGGGTATGTTGGCGGTGACCCCGGGTATGTTGGCAGTGACCCCGGGTATGTTGGCGGTGACCCCGGGCAATGACCCAGGCAGTGACCCCGGACAATGACCCCGGGTATATTGGCGGTGACCCTGGGAATCTTGGTGGTGACCCCAGGCGGTGACCCCGGGTATGTTGGCGGTGACCCCGGGCGGTGACCCCGGACAATGACCCCGGGTATGTTGGCCATGACCCTGGGAATGTTGGTGGTGACCCCGGCTATGTTGGCAATGACCCCGGGTACATTGGTGGTGACCCAGGGCGGTTAACCTGGGTATGTTGTAGTGATCCCGGGTATGCTGGCAGGGACTCTGAGCGGTGACCCCGGGTACGTTGGCGATGACCTCGGGTATGTTGTCGGTGACCCCAGGCAATGGCCCCAGGTCTGTTGCGGTGACCCCGGGTATGTTGGCGGTGACCCCGGGTATGTTGGCGGTGACCCCGGGTTTGTTGGCGGTAACCCCGGGTATGTTGGCGGTGACCCCGGGTATGTTGGCGGTGACCCCGGGTTTGTTGGCGGTAACCCCAGGTATGTTGGCGGTGACCCCGGGTTTGTTGGCGGTAACCCCGGGTATGTTGGCGGTAACCCCGGGCGGTGACCCCGGGTTTATTTGCGGTGACCCCGGGTATGTTGGCAGTGACCCCGGGCAATGACCCAGGCAGTGACCCCGGACAATCACCCCGGGTATGTTGGCCGTGACCCTGGGAATGTTGGTGGTGACCCCGGGCTGCGACCCTGGGTATGTTGGCAATGACCCCGGGTACATTGGTGGTGATCCTGGGCGGTTAACCCGGGTATGTTATGGTGATTCCGGGTATGCTGGCAGGGACTCTGGGCGATGACCCCGGGTATGTTGGCGGTTACCCTTGGTATGTTGGCAGTGACCCCAGATATGTTGCCGGTGCCCCCAGCAGTGACCCCGGGCGGTAACCACGGTTATGTTAGCAGTGACCCCGGTATGTCGGGCGGTGACCCCAGGCGGTGACCTTGGGTATGTATGCACTGACCCCGGCAGTAAGCCAGGCAGTGACCCCGGCTATGTTGGCGGTGACCCAGGGCAGTGACCCCGGGTATGTTGGCGGTAACGTTGGTGGTGAACCCGGGCGGTGACCCCGAGTATGTTGGTGGTGAACCCAGGCTGTGACCCCAGTTTAGTTGGCGGTGACCCTGGGTGGTGACCATGGGTATGTAAGCAGTGACCCCGGACCGTGATGTGGGTATGTTTCCCGTGACCCCGGACAGTGACCACGGGTATGTTGGCGGTGACCCCGGATATGTTGGTGGTGCCCCTGGCCGTGACCCCGGGTATGTTGGTAGTGAACCGGGCTGTGACCCCGGGTATGTTGCCGGTGACCCCGGGATGTTGCCGGTGACCCCGGGTATGTTGGCGGTGACCCCGGGCCGTGACCCCGGGTATGTTGGCGGTGACCCTGGATGTGTTGTTGGAGACCTCGTGCAATGACCCCGTGTTTGTTGGCGGTGACCCCGGGTATGTTGGCGGTGACCCCGGGCCGTGACCCCACGTATGTTGGCAGTGACCCTGGATGTGTTGTTGGAGACCTCGTGCGATGACTCCGTGTTTGTTGGTGGTGACCCCGAGTATATTGGCGGTGACCCCGGGTATGTTGGCGGTGACCCCGGATGTGTTGTTGGAGACCTCGTGCGATGACTCCGTGTTTGTTGGTGGTGAACCCAGGCTGTGACCCCAGTTTAGTTGGCGGTGACCCTGGGTGGTGACCATGGGTATGTTGGTGGTGAACCCAGGCTGTGACCCCAGTTTAGTTGGCGGTGACCCTGGGTGGTGACCATGGGTATGTAAGCAGTGACCCCGGACCGTGATGTGGGTATGTTTCCCGTGACCCCGGACAGTGACCACGGGTATGTTGGCGGTGACCCCGGATATGTTGGTGGTGCCCCTGGCCGTGACCCCGGGTATGTTGGTAGTGAACCGGGCCGTGACCCCGGGTATGTTGCCGGTGACCCCGGGTATGTTGGCGGTGACCCTGGATGTGTTGTTGGAGACCTTGTGCGATGACCCCGTGTTTGTTGGCGGTGACCCCGGGTATGTTGGCGGTGACCCCGGGCCGTGACCCCACGTATGTTGGCAGTGACCCCGGGTATGTTGGCAGTGACCCTGGATGTGTTGTTGGAGACCTCGTGCGATGACTCCGTGTTTGTTGGTGGTGACCCCGAGTATATTGGCGGTGACCCCGGGTATGTGGGCGGTGACCTCGGCGGTGACAGCGGGTATGTTGGCAGTGACCCCGGGTATGTGGGCGGTGACCTCGGCGGTGACAGCGGGTATGTTGGCAGTGACCCCGGGTATGTGGGTGGTGAGCCCCGGGCATGTTGGTGGCAACCCCGTGTAGTGACCCCGGGTATGTTGGTGGTGACCCCGGGCAGCAACCCTGGGTATGTTGGCAGTGACCCCGGGTACATTAGTGATGACCCAGGGTATGTTGCGGTGACCCCAGGCAGTGACCCCGGGTATGTTGACAGTTTAAAAAGAGGCAGCTCGTGCAGAGCACAGAGTGCAGCAGCATAGAGTGGCATTTGTTAGTTTGGTAAGAGGGTGAGTTTTAAGGGTTATTCTCTTTAAACCATTTGGAGTCTGGAGTAAATTGTTAGTGGAAATTGCCAGTAGCTTCTAAGTAAGTAGCAGTTTAATTTAAAGGGGAAAAGTTAAATAGTTGGGAATCTTTCAGGTTTAGGCAGAGAAAAACAAGGTAACTCTCCAGTAGGAGGCAATTAGCAGCTAGTTAAAACCAGTTCTGTAAACGACTGACCAGTAGTGGGTCATCCGACCTAGATACAGTTTAAAAAGAGTCAGCTCGTGCAGAGCACGGAGTGCAGCAGCATAGAGTGGCATTCGTGAGTTTGGTAAGTGGGTGAGTTCGGGCGGCAGGTGCTGTTTTGTCTTGTTTTTCCTACTAGTGCTGACACTAGAGCAGCTGATAAGGAGTGCGAGAGTAGGAGGCGGAGGCCCAGAGAACAGCCCAACCAGTTGCAGACAAAGATAGAGGGGTGCGAAATCGAGAGGTGACATCACAGCCAAGCTGGTAAGTGGTTGGCTGTTCGACTGGTAAGTATAACTCTCTTTTAGACTGACTTTTAGATTAGTTTAATTGTCAGCCAACCAATAAGTAGCTGTTTGGTGTTTAAGTAAATTTTAGTAAGTAAATTAATTTAAGGGTTAAGTCATGGCAGGAGAGCTCGGACCCGTGTCATGCTCCTCCTGTGCGATGTGGGAAGTCAGGGACGCTTCCAGTGTCCCTGACTACTATGTGTGCGGAATGTGTGTCCAGCTGCAGCTCCTGACAGACCGCATGACGGCACTGGAGCTGCGGATGGACTCACTCTGGAGCATGCGCGATGCTGGGAATGTTGTGGATAGCACATTTAGTGAGTTGGTCACACCGCAGGTAAGGGTTAGGACAGATAGTGAATGGGTGACCAAGAGACAAGGCAAGAGCAGGAAGGTAGTGCAGGAGTCCCCTGCGGTCATCTCCCTCCAAAACAGATATACCGTTTTGGATACTGTTGGGGGAGATGACTTGCCAGGGGAAGGCACCAGCAGCCAGGTTCATGGCACCGTGGGTGGCTCTGCTGCACAGAAGAGCAGGAAAAAGAGTGGGAGAGCTATTGTAAAGGGAATAGATAGGAGTTTCTGCGGCCGCAACCGAGACTCCAGGACGGAATGTTGCCTCCCTGGTGCAAAGGTCAAGGATGTCTCGAAGCAGCTGCGGAGCATTCTGGAAAGGGAGGGTGAACAGCCAGTTGTCATGGTACATGTAGGTACCAACGATATAGGTAAGAAGCGGGAAGAGGTCCTACAAGCTGAATTTAGGGAGCTAGGAGTTAAATTAAAAAGTAGGACCTCAAAGGTAGTAATCTCTGGATTGCGACCAGTGCCACGTGCTAATCAGAGTAGAGGGAGCAGGATAGTTAGAATAAATACGTGGCTTGAGCAGTGGTGCAAGAGAGAGGGATTCAAATTCCTGGGACATTGGAACCAGTTCTGGGGGAAGTGGGACCTGTACAAAAGGGACGGTCTGCACTCGGGCAGGACTGGAACTGATGTCCTAGGGGTAACATTTGCTAATGCAGTTCGGGAGTGTTTAAACTAATATGGCAGGGGGATGGGAACCTATGCAGCGAGATAGGGCAAAGTAATATGGAGTCAGAAACAGAAGGTAGAAAGGTAAAAAGCAATAGTGGAAGGCCGAGTAAACAAAGGCAAGAAACAAAAAGGGCCACACTACATCATAATTCTAAAAGGACAAAGGATGTTAAAAAAAACAAGCCTGAAGGCTTTGTGTCTTAATACAAGGAGTATCCGTAATAAGGTGGAGGAATTAACTGTGCAAATAGATGTTAACAGATATGATGTGATTGGGATTACAGAGACGTGGCTCCAGGATGATCAGGGCTGGGAACTCAACATCCATGGGTATTCAACATTCAGGAAGGATAGAATAAAAGGAAAAGGAGGTGGGGTAGCATTGCTGGTTAAAGAATAGATTAATGCAATAGTTAGGAAGGACATTAGCTTGGATGATGTGGAATCTATATGGGTAGAGCTGCAGAACACCAAAGGGCAAAAAACGTTAGTGGGAGTTGTGTACAGACCTCCAAATAGTAGTAGTGATGTTGGGGAGGGCATCAAACAGGAAATTAGGGGTGCATGCAATAAAGGTGCAGCAGTTATCATGGGTGACTTTAATATGCATATAGATTGGGCTAACCAAACTGGAAGCAATACGGTGGAGAAGGATTTCCTGGAGTGCATAAGGGATGGTTTTCTAGACCAATATGTCGAGGAACCAACTAGGGGGGAGGCCATCTTAGACTGGGTGTTGTGTAATGAGAGAGGATTAATTAGCAATCTCGTTGTGCGAGGCCCCTTGGGGAAGAGTGACCATAATATGGTGGAATTCTACATTAGGATGGAGAATGAAACAGTTAATTCAGAGACCATGGTCCAGAACTTAAAGAAGGGTAACTTTGAAGGTATGAGGTGTGAATTGGCTAGGATAGATTGGCGAATGGTACTTAAGGGGCTGACTGTGGATGGGCAATGGCAGACATTTAGAGACCGCATGGATGAACTACAACAATTGTACATCCCTGTCTGGCGTAAAAATAAAAAAGGGAAGGTGGCTCAACCGTGGCTATCAAGGGAAATCAGGGATAGTATTAAAGCCAAGGAAGTGGCATACAAATTGGCCAGAAATAGCAGTGAACCCGGGGACTGGGAGAAATTTAGAACTCAGCAGAGGAGGACAAAGGGTTTGATTAGGGCAGGGAAAATAGAGTACGAGAGGAAGCTTGCAGGGAACATTAAGACGGACTGCAAAAGTTTCTATAGATATGTAAAGAGAAAAAGGTTAGTAAAGACAAACGTAGGTCCCCTGCAGTCAGAATCAGGGGAAGTCATAACGGGGAACAAAGAAATGGCAGACCAATTGAACAAGTACTTTGGTTCGGTATTCACTGAGGAGGACACAAACAACCTTCCGGATATAAAAGGGGTCAGAGGGTCTAGTAAGGAGGAGGAACTGAGGGAAATCCTTATTAGTCGGGAAATTGTGTTGGGGTAATTGATGGGATTGAAGGCCGATAAATCCCCAGGGCCTGATGGACTGCATCCCAGAGTACTTAAGGAGGTGACCTTGGAAATAGCAGATGCATTGACAGTCATTTTCCAACATTCCATTGACTCTGGATCAGTTCCTATGGAGTGGAGGGTAGCCAATGTAACCCCACTTTTTAAAAAAGGAGGGAGAGAGAAAACAGGGAATTATAGACCGGTCAGCCGGACATCGGTAGTGGGTAAAATGATGGAATCAATTATTAAGGATGTCATAGCAGCGCATTTGGAAAGAGGTGACATGATAGGTCCAAGTCAGCATGGATTTGTGAAAGGGAAATCATGCTTGACAAATCTTCTGGAATTTTTTGAGGATGTTTCCAGTAGAGTGGACAAGAAGAACCAGTTGATGTGGTATATTTGGACTTTCAGAAGGCTTTCGACAAGGTCCCACACAAGAGATTAATGTGCAAAGTTAAAGCACATGGGATTGGGGGGTAGTGTGCTGACATGGCTTGAGAACTGGTTGTCAGACAGGAAGCAAAGAGTAGGAGTAAATGGGTACTTTTCAGAATGGCAGGCAGTGACTAGTGGGGTACCGCAAGGTTCTGTGCTGGGGCTCCAGCTGTTTACATTGTACATTAATGATTTGGACGAGGGGATTAAATGTAGTATCTCCAAATTTGCGGATGACACTAAGTTGGATGGCAGTATGAGCTGCGAGGAGGATGCTATGAGGCTGCAGAGTGATTTGGATAGGTTAGGTGAGTGGGCAAATGCATGGCAGATGAAGTATAATGTGGATAAATGTGAGGTTATCCACTTTGGTGGTAAAAACAGAGAGACAGACTATTATCAGAATGGTGACAGATTAGGAAAAGGGGAGGTGCAACGAGACCTGGGTGTCATGGTACATCAGTCATTGAAGGTTGGCATGCAGGTACAGCAGGCGGTTAAGAAAGCAAATGGCATGTTGGCCTTCATAGCGAGGGGAGGTGTTGCTACAGTTGTACAGGGCCTTGGTGAGGCCACACCTGGAGTACTGTGTACAGTTTTGGTCTCCTAACCTGAGGAAGGACATTCTTGCTATTGAGGGAGTGCAGCGAAGGTTCACCAGACTGATTCCCGGGATGGCGGGACTGACATATCAAGAAAGACTGGATCAACTGGGCTTGTATTCACTGGAGTTCAGAAGAATGAGAGAGGATCTCATAGAAACGTTTAAAATTCTGATGGGTTTAGATAGGTTAGATGCAGGAAGAATGTTCCCGATGTTGGGGAAGTCCAGAACCAGGGGACACAGTCTAAGGATAAGGGGTAAGCCTTTTAGGACCAAGGTGAGGAGAAACTTCTTCACCCAGAGAGTGGTGAACCTGTGGAATTCTCTACCACAGAAAGTTGTTGAGGCCAATTCACTAAATATATTCAAAAAGGAGTTAGATTTAGTCCTTACTACTCGGGGGATCAAGGGTTATGGCGAGAAAGCAGGAATGGGGTACTGAAGTTGCATGTTCAGCCATGAACTCATTGAATGGCGGTGCAGGCTCGAAGGGCCGAATGGCCTACTCCTGCACCTATTTTCTATGTTTCTATATTTTCTATGTTTCTATGACCCCGGGCAGTGGCCCCGCGTATTTTAATGTGACCCTGGGCGGTGACCCCGGGTATGTTGGTGGTGACCCCGGGTATGTTGGTAGTGGCCCCGGGAGGTGACCCTGGGTATGTTGGCGGTGACCCCAGGTACGTTGGTGGTGACCCCGGGCATGTTGGCGGTGACCCCGGGTTTGCTGGCAGTGACCCCGGGTATGTTGACGGTGATCCCGGGTGGTGGCCATGGGTAATAACCCAGGCAGTGAGCGCGGGGAGTGACCGTGTGTATGTTGCGGTGACCCTGGGTATGTTGGTAGCGGCCACGGACGGTGACTATGGGAATGTCGGCTGTGACCCGGGCAGTGACCCTGGGTATGTTGGCGCTGACCCCAGGCTGTGACCCTGGGTATGTTGGCGGTGACCCCGGATATGTTGCAGTAACCCCGGGTACATTGACGGTAACCCCGAGCGGTGACCCTGGGCATGTAGGCAGTGACCTTGGGCCGTGACCCCGGGTATGTAGGCAATGACCCCGGGCAGTGACCCTAGACAATGACCCCGGGTATTATGGCCCTGAACCCGTGCAGTGACCCTGGGTATGTTGGCAGCGGCCCTGGACGGTGACTATGGGAATGTCGGCAGTGACCCCGGGCGTGACCCCGGGTATATTGGCCGTGAACCTGGGGAGTGACCCAGGGTATGTTGGCGGTGACCCCGGGTATGCTGGCGATGACCCCGGGCAGCAACCCTGGGTATGTTGGCGGTGACCCTGTGCGGTGACCCCAGGTATGTTGGTGGTGACCCTGGAAAGGTGATGTGACCCCGGGCGGTGACCCTTGGTATGTTGGCGTTGACCCTGAGTATGTTGATGGTGACTCCGAGCGGTGACCCCGGGTATGTTGGCAGTGACCCTTGCGGTGACCCCGGGTATGTTGGCGGTGACCCCGGACGGTTACGTGACCCTGGGCGGTGACCCCAAGTATGTTGGTGGTGACCCCGGACGGTGACGTGACCCTGGGCGGTGACCCTTGGTATGTTGGCGTTGACCCTGAGTATGTTGATGGTGACTCCGAGCGGTGACCCCGGGTATGTTGGCAGTGACCCTTGCGGTGACCCCGGGTATGTTGGCGGTGACCCCGGACGGTTACGTGACCCTGGGCGGTGACCCCAAGTATGTTAGTGGTGACCCTGGGTCTGTTGATGGTGACTATGGGCGGTGACCCCGTGTTTGTTGGTGGTGACCCCAGGTATGTGGGCGATGACCCCGGTGGTGACAGCGGGTATGTTTGTAGTGACCCCGGGTATGTTGGTGGCAACCCCGTGCAGTGACCCCGGGTATGTTGGCAGCGGCCCCGGACGGTGACTATGGGAATGTCGGCAGTGACCCCGGGCAGCGACCCAGGCAGTGACCCCGGGTATGTTGGCCGTGAACCTGGGGAGTGACCCAGGGTATGTTGGCGGTGAGCCCGGGTATGTTGGCGACGACCCCGGGTTTGTTGGCAGTAACCCCGGGTGGTGACCCCGGGTCTGCTGGCGATGACCCCGGGCAGCGACCCTGGGTATGTTGGCGGTGACCCTGTGCGGTGACCCCAGGTATGTTGGTGGTGACCCTGGAAGGTGATGTGACCCCGGGCGGTGACCCTTGGTATGTTGGCGTTGACCCTGGGTATGTTGATGGTGACTCCGAGCGGTGACCCCGGGTATGTTGGCAGTGACCCTGGGCGGTGACCCCGGGTATGTTGGCGGTGACCCCGGACGGTGACGTGACCCTGGGCGGTGACCCCGAGTATGTTAGTGGTGACCCTGGGTCTGTTGATGGTGACTATGGGTGGTGATCCCGGGTATGTTGACGGTGACCCTGGGCGGTGACCCAGGGTAGGTTGGCAGTGAACCCGGATACGATGGTGGTGGCCCCGAGCAGTGAGTGACCCTGGATATGTTGGCAGTGAGCCCGGAAATGGACGGTGACCCCGATGTGGGCGGTGACCCGGATGTGGGCGGTGACCCCGGGCAGTGACCCGGATGTGGGCAGTGACCCTGTGCGGTGACCCGGATGTGAGCGGTGACCCCGGATGTGGGCGGTGACCCCGGATGTGGGCGGTGACCCCGGGCAGTGACCCGGATGTGGGCAATGACCCTGGGCGGTGACCCGGATTTGAGCGGTGACCCCGGATGTGGGCGGTGACCCCGGATGTGGGCGGTGACCCCGGATGTGGGCAGTGCCCGTGTTGTACGTACCTTGACGGTTTGTCTGGTTCTGATGACGAATGCTTTCCTCTCGTACAGTTCCGCAGTCTCGATCTTGAACTTCCGCGGGTTCGATTCCACGATGCGTTCACAATAGTTAAGGGAGAAAATAAACCAGAGAGACAAAAGCTTGGAGTCCCAGAGAACAGAACAGAAGCGGAGCCTGTGATGGGGCCTCGGGCCTGGACATTATTTATACACAGAGCAAGATTACTTTGCAGTAAATTACAATCGATTGAAACTTGGGGACACCGCAGTTTTGAAATCGCTTTTCAGCGCAAAAATTCCACCACAGTCCCAAAGTGTGGTCTCGCAAACAGAACCAGTCCCTCCGTTACCCCTCCAAAGTCCCGATCCCGGGAATGTTGCCCATAAGGAGGTGTTGGGGTTACCACAACAGCTTCACACTGCGACATTTTCACAGCGTATATTTACACACAGACAAGGTGCCTTGCAGGGGGAGCAAGGTGTGGGGAGCGGGGAACAGGAGAGGGGTTTGGGCGGTGATCTAAAACACAGTGAAGAGATTTTGAGGAGACTTTAAAAGGCGAGACGGCAAGGCCAAGGGGCTTAGGGAGAGAGTTCCGGAACATTGTGTGGCTCGGTCCCGCTCAGTGAAGATGCTGACTGACGCTGGGCATTGGGCACATTGGTGGTGTGTGCTCCAAGACACCGAGTGCTGTAGGCTATTCCACCATGGCGCGCATCGTGGCCAAGTTCGATCCGTTCAGCAGGTGGTCCCAGGAGCAATGCTCAGGGCTGGAAATCCTTTCCCCTGCCCAGCCCGGGGGGGCTCCCCCGAGACCTTGAAACTGCTCCATCCACCAGAGATCGAGAGGGGGTGATGAGGGGAAATATTTTCACTCAAGAGTTGTCGCGATCCGGAACGCTCGACCCGTAAAGGTGGTGGAAGCTGATTCCATCAATGACATTAAAAGGGAGTTGGACACGGTACTGGGGGATGAGGACACAAAGCGGGGTGTGGGACTGAGCACCACTGCTCTGTCAGAGTCAGCACGATGGGCCGAATGGCCTCCTCCTGTGGTTTATGATTGGGACCTTCGTGAGGTGTGTGACATATCAAGAGGGAGTTCGATATGGCCCTTACGGCTAAAGGGATCAGGGGGTATGGAGAGAAAGCAGGAAAGGGGTACTGAGGGAATGATCAGCCATGATCTTATTGAATGGTGGTGCAGGCTCGAAGGGCCGAATGGCCTACTCCTGCACCTATTTTCTATGTTTCTATCAATCAAGCATATCCGGGATTGTCTCGAGTGTGAAACAGGACTTCATTTTTACATACAGACATTTTAAAATCTTCAACGACAAACAAACACACACACTATTCCTACACCAACAATTTCTGTCAGTTACTATTTAATCGTTGGTCAGTTTTTGATGGCTCCCATTCTGTTAATTTACAGAAACTCGCTGTATTACTGCCTGCCGCCTCACACCCCCGTGCCAACTCAGCCTCCGTCCCCCCCAGCTCACTGTGTGGTCCCATCACAGGCATACCACCCATCCCCAACACACACACACACTGCTGCCTGCCCAGGGCAGTCCCCACTTCCCCTTACACCTCAATGGGGAACCACACTGGCCGGCATTGCACCGAGCCGTACGGAGCGGGTAGTGCCAAGGTGCGATTCCCCCACCTCGGACTGGCTGGTGGGACGGGTGCTGCAATTCTCCTCGGCACCTCGGGATTAAGAACCAAGCAGGGCTCCTGCTGCTGAACGTGTATCTAGTGGTAAGATCGGGGACAGGATCCAGCTCTGCCAGCATGCCTCCAGTAGTCGAATAGCCTGCCGAGGCTCACACAACAACTTGGATTTATATAGCACCTTTAAAGTAGCGAAACGTCCCAAGGCCTTTCACAGGAGCGTTATGGGATTTAAAAATTTGACACCGAATCACATAAGGAGATTTTAGGGCAGATGACCAAAAGCTCGGTCAGAGAGGTAGGTTTTAAGGAGCTTCTTGAAGGAGGAGAGAGAGGCGGAGAGGTTTAGGGAGGGAGTTCCTGAGCTTGGGGCCCAGGCAGCTGAAGGCACGGCCACCGATGGTGGAGCGATTATAATCAGGGATGCTCAGGAGGGCAGAGTTAGAGGAGCGCAGACATCTCGGGGAGTTGTGGGGCTGGAGGATATTACAGAAATAGGGAGGGGGCGAGGGCCATGGAGAGATTTGTAAACCAGGATGTGAAACAAGGCAGAAGCCGTACCCCAGTTAGGCTGTACCCCAGTTAGGCCGTATTAGGCCGTGCCCCAGTTAGGCTGTACCCCAGTTAGGCCGTATTAGGCCGTGCCCCAGTTAGGCTGTACCCCAGTTAGGCCGTATTAGGCCATGCCCCAGTTAGGTCGTATTAGGCTGTACCCCAGTTAGGCCATGCCCCAGTTAGGTCGTATTAGGCCATGCCCCAGTTAGGCTGTACCCCAGTTAGGCCATGCCCCAGTTAGGCCGTATTAGGCCATGCCCCAGTTAGGCTGTACCCCAGTTAGGCCATGCCCCAGTTAGGTCGTATTAGGCTGTACCCCAGTTAGGCCATGCCCCAGTTAGGTCGTATTAGGCCGTGCCCCAGTTAGGCTGTACCCCAGTTAGGCCGTATTAGGCCATGCCCCAGTTAGGTCGTATTAGGCCGTGCCCCAGTTAGGCCGTATTAGGCCATGCCCCAGTTAGGCCGTATTAGGCCATGCCCCAGTTAGGCCGTATTAGGCCGTGCCCCAGTTAGGCTGTACCCCAGTTAGGCCGTATTAGGCCATGCCCCAGTTAGGTCGTATTAGGCCGTGCCCCAGTTAGGCCGTATTAGGCCATGCCCCAGTTAGGCCGTATTAGGCCGTGCCCCAGTTAGGCCGTATTAGGCCGTGCCCCAGTTAGGCTGTACCCCAGTTAGGCCATGCCCCAGTTAGGTCGTATTAGGCCATGCCCCAGTTAGGCCGTATTAGGCCGTGCCCCAGTTAGGCTGTACCCCAGTTAGGCCATGCCCCAGTTAGGTCGTATTAGGCCATGCCCCAGTTAGGTCGTATTAGGCCGTGCCCCAGTTAGGTCGTATTAGGCCGTGCCCCAGTTAGGTCGTATTAGGCCGTGCCCCAGTTAGGTCGTATTAGGCCATGCCCCAGTTAGGCTGTACCCCAGTTAGGCCATGCCCCAGTTAGGTCGTATTAGGCCGTGCCCCAGTTGGGCCGTATTAGGCCATGCCCCAGTTAGGCCGTGCCCCAGTTGGGCCGTATTAGGCCATGCCCCAGTTAGGCCGTCCCCAGTTAGGCCGTGCCCCAGTTAGGCCGTGCCCCAGTTAGGCCGTACCCCAGTTAGGCCGTGCCCCAGTTAGGCCGTGCCCCAGTTAGGCCATGCCCCAGTTAGGTCGTATTAGGCCATGCCCCAGTTAGGTCGTATTAGGCCATGCCCCAGTTAGGTCGTATTAGGCCGTGCCCCAGTTAGGTCGTATTAGGCCGTGCCCCAGTTAGGCTGTACCCCAGTTAGGCCATGCCCCAGTTAGGTCGTATTAGGCCGTGCCCCAGTTGGGCCGTATTAGGCCATGCCCCAGTTAGGCCGTGCCCCAGTTGGGCCATATTAGGCCGTGCCCCAGTTAGGCCGTGCCCCAGTTAGGCCGTGCCCCAGTTAGGCCGTGCCCCAGTTAGGCCGTGACCCAGTTAGGCCGTCCCCAGTTAGGCCGTGCCCCAGTTAGGCCGTGCCCCAGTTAGGCCGTGCCCCAGTTAGGCCGTGCCCCAGTTAGGCCGTATTAGGCCGTGCCCCAGTTAGGCCGTGCCCCAGTTAGGCGCAGTGCTATTTGGAGGAGGGGAGAAAACAGATCTTTAAAAATACACAGAAATATATATATACAACATTTCTATGGCGCCTTTAACGTAGTGGAACATCCCAAGGTGCTTCACATGAGCGATCTCAGGCAATAATGCTCCGGTGAAGGGTCAGGAGGTCAGGTTTAAGGAGCGTCTTAAAAGAGGAGCGAGGGTTTTAGGGAGGGAATTCCAGAGCTTGGGGTCCAGGCAGCGGGGGGTGGTTACTATTGGAGGATATCGATTGTCTCGTCCAGATCCTCCAGATCCCACTCAATACTGCGCAGACTGTTGCGAAGTTCATTTGTGGTCCAGTCATACTCCTCCTTGCTGACACTCTGTGAGTCCTGCAGTAACTCACACCATCGCTGGTAAAGTCCGCGAGCCGTATTCACCGCCTTCTGAACCTCCCTGCAATCAAAGAAAAGCAATCTCACAACAGCGTGCGACAATTCCAAAGCATAACCTCTGCCCAACTTTGGCTCCCTCCCCCCCACCCCTCGAGCTGAATATAGAAACATAGAAAATAGGTGCAGGAGTAGGCCATTCGGCCCTTCGAGCCTGCACCACCATTCAATATGATCATGGCTGATCATTCCCTCAGTACCCCTTTCCTGCTTTCTCTCCATACCCCTTGATTCCTTTAGCCGTAAGGTCCACATCTAACTCCCTCTTGAATATATCCAACGAATTGGCCTCAACAACTCTCTGCGGCAGGGAATTCCACAGGTTCACAACTCTCTGGGTGAAGAAGTTTCTCCTCATCTTGGTCCTAAATGGCTTACCCCTTATCCTTAGACTGTGTCCCCTGGTTCTGGACTTCCCCAACATCGGGAACATTCTTCCTGCATCTAACCTGTCCAGTCCCGTCAGAATGTTATACGTTTCTATGAGATCCCCTCTCATCCTTCTAAACTCCAGTGAATACAGGCCCAGTCGATCCAGTCTCTCCTCATATGTCAGTCCTGCCATCCCTGGAATCAGTCTGGTGAACCTTCGCTGCACTCCCTCAATAGCAAGAACGTCCTTCCTCAGATTAGGAGACCAAAACTGAACACAATATTCAAGGTGAGGTCTCACCAAGGCCCTGTACAACTGCAGTAAGACCTCCCTGCTCCTATACTCAAATCCCCTAGCTATGAAGGCCAACATACCATTTGCCTTCTTCACCGCCTGCTGTACCTGCATGCCAACTTTCAATGACTGATGTACCATGACACCCAGGTCTCGTTGCACCTCCCCTTTTCCTAATCTGCCGCCATTCAGATAATATTCTGCCTTCGTGTTTTTGCCCCCAAAGTGGATAACCTCACATTTATCCACATTATACTGCATCTGCCATGCATTTGCCCACTCACCTAACCCTATAAAAGGCCCAGCAGTTCGCGAGCTTATGTTTTGTTCTCTCTTTATCTCTAATGGCAGCCGGTAATTATCTCGCCATTCACACCCTATCCAGACTAACCTTTCTCTAACTCCGGCCATTACCATTTCAAGTCGGCCCATCGTCCCTTTTGTGTCTCTAATCTCTCCTGCCTTCCCCCCTATCACAGACCTTCCCTGTTGTTCTCTCCTCCCCTCCCCCTTTCAATGCTCCTTAACAATCTGTTTATTTCGAACGCTCTCCAGTTCTGACCAAGGGTCATCGACCCAAAACGCTAACTCTGTTTCTCTCTCCACAGACGCTGCCCGACCCGCTGAGATTTACAGCATTTTCTGTTTTTATTTCAGATTCCAGCATCCGCAGTGTTTAGCCTTTGTATCACAACACCATGTCTGCGTGTTTATCAGGGCGTCCCTGGGGGGGGGGGGGGGGCGGGGGGAGGGAGGAGGGCCAGGACACAGCGATCCAGTGACTCCGCTCGCCAGCAGACACTGACGGGGAGAGAAGGAATGGACCCGACATCGCTGCCCCTCCCCACCGTGTCACAGCCTGCCAACTCACACACCAACCCGGTGGGGTACACGAGGGCATCTGGTGCCTATGGAGTTTCACCTCCGCAAGAATCCAACGGGAGAACCTTCACAAAGTAGGATCAAAGACATCACATTACATGGATGGCTAGAAGATAGACGGATCTACATCTCAACAGTGATTGGAGCAGAGAAGGCCAGGAGAAGATTTGATCGAGGTGTTTAAAATCATGAAGTGTTTAGACAGAGTAAATAAGGAGAAACTGATGGCTGGGGGGTCTGTAACCACAGGGTACAGGTTTAAGGTGATTGGCAAAAAAAACAGATGCAACATGAAAGAAAGACTTGCATTTATATCGCGCCTTTCACCACCAGACATCGCAAAACACTTTACAGCCAATGAAGTACTTTTGGAGTGTAGTCACTGTTGTAATGTGGGAAACGCGGCAGCCAATTTGCGCACAGCAAGCTCCCACACACAGCAATGTGATAATGACCGGATAATCTGTTTTTGTGATGTTGATTGAGGGATAAGTATTGGTCAGGAAAAACCTTTTACACAGCTGAGTGGTTAGGATCTGGAATGTGCTGCCTGAGGGCGTGTGTTGGAGGCAGACTCAATCGTGGCTTTCAAAAGGGGAGTTGGATAAGTGCCCTGAAGGAGACAAAAAATTGCCGGGATATGGGGAAAGGGCGAGGGAGTGGGACTAACTGGATCGCTCTTCGATAGAGCTGGTCCAGACTCGAGGGGCCGAATGGCCTCTTCCTGTGCTGTCCTATTCTGTGATTCTATGACTGCACGTCACAAAGTACTTCATTGGCTGCAAAACGCTTTGGGACAGCCTGAGGTTGCGACGGGCAATAGATAGAGAGGCGCCAGGCTTTTCTTTCAGATTGATAGCTGGGCGAATTCCACCCTGGAGAATTCCCCAGACCATCCAGTGGAGAATAACACTCCCAAACTCTCACCACTCCGCGTGTTGTGGCTTGTCCCAGGTCTGTGATTTGTGCAGTTTGCCCAGCCTTCAACAAGCAACAGCCCCGAGGGCTCCTGCTCGCATCCGACCAAGGGCGCACGGGCCAGAGCTGGTGAGCACACAAGGGAACAGCTCCCAGCTCCGGGCCAGCGGGCAATGGGAATGGACAGGAGGGGGCTGGGAAAGTTCCTGCAGCCCTTTTAAACTCAACAGGGGAAGGGAAACATCGCTCGCAGCTGGTACAACTCGGGGAAGCACAGAGCCCCGAGCTGCTGGCTGCCTCTTTGCCCAGGACAGGGCTTTACGGTGGTTCGTCACTCACCCTTTCACAACAAAAAATGGATCGTCCAGTGACATCTTTTGTCTTTGCTCAACACCCAAGCCTCGACTGTCAGCCACCCTCAGCAAGATCCGGGAACACTCCCTCATCACATGGCAAGGGACTGGGCTTCACTGTAACCACAGACCATCAGTTCCTGCAAAAGTTGCCCATGCAAACAGCTCCAACTTGTGGTGCTCTCTGGTATCCTGCACCCTGCTGAGTGGCCCCCTTTTCCCCTTGTCAAGCCCCTCCCCTCATTCTGTGAGCATACCCTCGCAACGCGAGCTTTATTGGGGACTTTGGCCAGGAGAGAGAGTGGCACAAAGTTTTTAAAAGCGCAGATGAGGAGGAATTTCTTCTCCCAGAGGGTTGTAAATCTGTGGAGTAGGGGCTCGTTCAGCCCGACTGCCTGCCTCTCTTCCGCGGTTACGTCCGAGCCAGGGTGTCCCTGGAGATGGAGCACGCGGTGTCCACCGGTACGCTCGCGGCCTTAGAAACACAGAAAATAGGTGCGGGAGTAGGCCATTCGGCCCCTCGAGCCTGCACCGCCATTCAATATGATCATGGCTGATCGTGAGACGTGGGCGCCAGAGGGACTGGAGTGCACCATCACCCCCGGCAACCAAATTTTAATTTGATTTAAGTTTTACAGTAAAAAATTAATTTCTTTAAATTGTCGGTTTTAGTGCCCCCCCCCCCCCCCCCCCTTTAATCAGGGAGCATTTGATTACTGTTTCTACAAAAATAGTTGAAAATCTGTGAAATTCGCTGCCTCAGAGAGCTGTGGAAGCCGGGACATTGAATGCATTTAAGACAGAGATAGACAGTTTCTTAAACGATAAGGGGATAAGGGGTTATGGGGAACGGGCCGGGAAGTGGAGCTGAGTCCATGATCGGATCAGCCATGCTCGTATTAAATGATGGAGCAGGCTCGAGGGGCCGTATGTCCTACTCCTGCTCCTATTTCTTATGTTCTTATGTCAGTCCCGTGCAACAGGTTTTTGAGTCGGTTCAACGACTTCCGGACGGCCTGCAGTTTCTGTGGCCTGGGGGAAGTCCGTGTTCCACATTTACACTGAGCGTGAGAGATTGCAGCCCCCTCTGTCAGTGAAGGGGCTGCTCTTCGATGTCTGGCTGCACTTCAGTCCCACGCTCCCGATCTTTGGGAACCCGATGGGTGGGGGGGGGGGGGGGAGGGTGGAGCAGGCAACTGAAGGGACCAGGGACCTCCTTATAGGACTGCTCCTGGGCCTGGCCAAGTTGGCCATTAACCGGTCCAGGCAGCGGGCGGTCGAGGGGGTCGTTCAGCCCCGACTGCCTGCCTCTTTTTAGCGACTGTTTTTGCATCCAAGTGCCCCTGGAGATGGAGCAGGCGGTGTCCACCGGCACGCTCGAGGCCTTCCGCGAGAGGTGGGCGCCGGAGGGACTGGAGTGCACCATCACCTCCCCCACCCCAAATCAAAACTTCCGTTTGATTTATTCAGGTTCCTTTAAAAGTCTTTTGTTTAATGTTCAGTTTAATGAAGAGGCACTTCCTACTCCTTATACCGGTGATTGGCATAAACAGCAAGAAGTAGAAATATGAGTTTCTTATCTGTTGCCTTAGAACACCAAATGCTGGCTATTCTTTAACATCCCCCCCCCCCCTCCCCTCCCCCCCGCACCCGTTGTAGCATCTGATTAGGAATTGGATATATACTTGAAAGAGAAGAATTTACAGGGCTATGGGGAAAGAACGGGGGGCAGGGGAGTGGGACTGATTGGACAGCTCTACCAAAGAGAGCCAGGACAGGCACAATGGGCTGAATGGCCTCCTCCTGTATGGTATCATTCTACGATTCAATAAATTGTTTCTTAAAGGATCCCAGGGTTTTTTGCCTACAGTACTCGACCTGGAAATCCACATTTCACACTATGTGCAAAGAATTTACTGATATCAGTCCCAAAATGACCATTTCCTACTCCTACTCTTAGTTTATTTTCAAGTATTAAGATTATTGAGCATCCCCCGATTCCCATCGCTCCACCATCGGTGGCTGTGCCTTCAGCTGCCTGGGCCCTAAGCTCTGGCACTCCCTCCCTAAACCTCTCCTTTAAGACGCTCCTTAAAACCTACCTCTTTAATCCAGTTTCTGGTCACCTGTCTTAATATCTCCTTATGTGGTTCGGTGTCAAAGTTTGTCTGATAATCGCTCCTGTGAAGCATCTTGGGACGTTTTACTATGTTAAAGGCGCTATATAAATATAGCGGTTGTTATCTTTTTCTAAACTCTCCTTTGCTGGGAAGTATATGGGATTCCAGAATTAGTACTGGCTTTTTAGGGGTGGCATTCCACGATTTACAATAGTTGAGGATGACTAAAAAAAGTCAAACTGCATTTTTATTCCTGGGATCTACAGGATTTTTCCAGAACTTTCCAATTCTGCAATCCCATCCACTTCTCCATGGAAACGGTGAATAAAATTCTTGTCCTTCATCATGACTAGATTTTAGGAAATGTTCTGATCCTCACTAGTCACTATTATATCATCATTCCTGTACAATGAGGTCTTCATTCCTAATGCTAAATCTCACCGTCGAGTTTCATTGTTGATTACTAAAGCTCATTAAGATGTTAACAGGTGCAGACAGGTGCTGGTTTGGGTGTGTTCTTTTGCACAGACTATATAGTCCCGATATTAGTCATTTTTGACAAAACCAATTAAAATGTCAACGTGTTTGTATATTTTTTGGAGCGGGTGAAAAGTGCTGTAGAAATCCCTCAATCCTTTATTTGCTAGAAAGACCTTTCTGGAACCGATTCCTCTTTCCACTTCCAACATCCTAAAACTTGGATACTTAAAAAAAAATTATTTGTTCCTGGAATGTGGGCATTGCTGGCATTTATTGCCCATCCCGAATTACCCTGGAGTGTCTCGCTGGGCCATTTCAGGGGGCAGTTCAGAGTCAACCACATTGCTGTGGGTCTGGAGTCACATATCGGCCAGACCGGGTAAGGGCAGCAGATTTCATAGAAACATAGAAAATAGGTGCAGGAGTAGGCCATTCGTCCCTTCGAGCCTGCACCGCCATTCAATAAGTTCATGGCTGAACATGCAACTTCAGTAGCCCATTCCTGCTTTCTCGCCATACCCCTTGATCCCCCAAGTAGTAGTAAATAAAGGATTGAGGGATTTCTACAGCACTTTCCTTCCCTAAAGAGGACATGCGTGAACCCGAAGGGTTTTTACGACAATCCGGCATTCACCATTACTAACACTAGCTTTTTTGTTCCAGATTTATTGAATTAACTGAATTTAAGTTCCCCAGCTGCCGTCTATTCCAGTAAAATTCTGACGGGACTGGACAGGTTAGATGTGGGTAGAATGTTCCCGATGTTGGGGAAGTCCGGAACCAGGGGTCACAGTCCAAGGATAAGGGGTAAGCCATTTAGGACTGAACTGAGATGAGGAGAAACTTTTTCACTCAGAGAGTTGTGAACCTGTGGAATTCCCTGGCGCAGAGAGCTGTTGATGCCAGTTCATTGGATATATTCAAGAGGGAGTTAGATATGGCCCTTACGGCTAAAGGGATCAAGGGGTATGGAGAGAAAGCAGGAAAGGGGTACTGAGGGAATGATCAACCATGATCATATTGAATGGTGGTGCAGGCTCGAAGGGCCGAATGGCCTACTCCTGCACCTATTTTCTATGTTTCTAAGATAAGCACAATGCTAACCTTACCGGTGAGACTATTAAAAATATTTTCGTTTTATTTTTTAATGTAGGCGTGACTTTTGCCTCCCTCCTGAAGACGATGCCGGGTTGGATCATCCCCTGGGGGGGGGGTTGGAAAGGAGGAGGGGGAAGGGTGGAGGCAGAACCAACGGGAATTTCCAGCGAGACCCAAATATGGAGTCGGAAATTGGCGCTAGAGAGTGAAGAGGCGGCGCGTCCGCCCGGACCATATATGGAGCAAGGGCGCAAAGCCCAGGGTCTGGGAGAGAGTGGGAGGGCTGGATGTGAGTGGGAGGGGAGGGGGGAGGAGGAGGGAGGAATTTGGGAAGTGGAGGGGGCGAGGGAAAAGGGGGCCAATATTGCAATTATCGCTGCAATGTGCCAGTGGGCGGAATGAATGTGGCTGGGGGAGGGCTGGAACTTGGGGCTGGGCGTCATTGCTATATAAAAGAGAATGGCCCTGAGAACGGGCGATTGAAGGAGCGGATCTCACGTTCGTGTTCTCCCCCCCCGACACGAACCTCTCCCCTTTGCTGCATCCATGGAGCTGAAGGTGGAGGCCCAGCGGGTGATGGCCGTGGCCCTGGGCAAGATGTACAGCGGCCGCTTGCAGCGAGGCGGCATCCGGCTGCACAAGAGCCTGCTGCTGTCGCTGGTGCTGCGGGGAGCCCGCGACATCTACCTGAGCCTCCGAGCCCAGCAGGAGCAGGAGCAGGAGCAGGCGGCCCCCATGGAGGCCGAGCCCCGACCCGGGGACACCGACAGCCCAGCCGGCCTGGGGCTGGCCCTGAGCGGCGTGGAGAGGGAGGCGGAGGCGCCCGTGCAATGGGAATCCAAGCAATGTATCGAGTCCCGGCAATGTATCGGGGAATGTATCGAGTCCCGGCAAAGTATCGAACAATGTATCGAGTCCCCGGAATGTATCGAGTCCCGGCAAAGTATCGAACAATGTATCGAGTCCCCGGAATGTATCGAGTCCCGGCAAAGTATCGAACAATGTATCGAGTCCCGGCAAAGTATCGAACAATGTATCGAGTCCCGGCAAAGTATCGAACAATGTATCGAGTCCCCGGAATGTATCCAGTCTCGGATTCCCGGCCCGGGAGATGTGTCCCCGGAGCCCCGGGACTGCGGGTCCCCAGGCCGGCCGGGCCAGCCGCCTCTGTGCCCCCGCCGGGCCCCCCGGACAGGACTGCCGGCAGCAGAGGCCGGGGACGGCAGCAGGAAGCGGCGGAAAGGCCGGGAGCAGGCGGACTGGGCCGAGTGTGTGCCGCACAAGAGGGCGAGGCTGACCCGGGGGCTGGAGCAGGGGCCCGGCAACATCCACGGCCTGGGCTCGGCCGCGGCCCCGGGCTGGGGTTCGGGCTCGGGCGGCCGGATCAGCCCCAAGGAGCAGCCGTGCCGGGAGCGAGTGTTGGGCAAGCTGAGCCTGTGGGTGCGAGCCATCGTGGCCTGTTGAACCCCCGGGGTAAAGCCGGACTTTTGTGTGGGGGGGGAGGAAGAAGAAGAAGAAGAAGCCCCCGGTGAGGTGAAGCAGCCGGGAATGGACAGGTGACTCCCTGCCCACCGCGGCCGGGGAGGCTGCTTCCAGACACCGCCTGAGGGGCTCACTGCTACCGGCCCCGGGTACTGGCCCGGCACACAGCCTGCCTCCCAGCGGGGAGAGAGGGAGAGACACAGCCTGCCTCCCACTGCCCACTGGACCCTGCAACTGGGGGAGGGGGGGGAGAGACACAGCCTGCCTCCCACTGGACCCTGCAACTATTCATAGAGAGAGGGAGACACAGAGACAGAGACACAGCCTGCCTCCCACTGCCCTCTGGACCCTGCAACTGGGGGAGGGGGGGAGAGACACAGCCTGCCTCCCACTGCCCACTGGACCCTGCAACTGGGGGAGGGGGGGGAGAGACACAGCCTGCCTCCCACTGGACCCTGCAACTATTCATACAGAGAGAGAGAGAGAGACACACAGCCTGCCTCCCAACGGGGAGAGAGGGAGAGACACAGCCTGCCTCCCACTGGACCCTGCAACTATTCATAGAGAGAGGGAGACACAGAGACAGAGACACAGCCTGTCTCCCACTGGACCCTGCAACTATTCATACAGAGAGAGAGAGAGAGACACACAGCCTGCCTCCCAACGGGGAGAGAGGGAGAGACACAGCCTGCCTCCCACTGGACCCTGCAACTATTCATAGAGAGAGGGAGACACAGAGACAGAGACACAGCCTGTCTCCCACTGGACCCTGCAACTATTCATAGAGAGAGGGAGACACAGAGACAGAGACACAGCCTGTCTCCCACTGCCCACTGGACCCTGCAACTATTCATAGAGAGAGACAGAGACAGACAGAGAGAGAGAGAGACACAGCCTGCCTCCCACCCACTGGACCCTACAACTGGGGGGGTGGGAAGAGGGAGGGAGAGAGAGAGAGAGACAAAGAGACACAGCCTCCCTCCCACTGCCCACTGGACCTTGCAACTATTCATACAGAGAGAGGAAGAGGGAGACACAGAGACAGACAGACAGAGATACAGCCTCTCTCCCACTGAACCCTGCAACTATTCAGAGAGAGAGCAAGAGACAGACAGACACACACACACACACAGCCTCCCACTGCACCCTGGAACTATTCACAGAGAGAGAGCCAACAGCACCGACTTGTGTCTTCCCCCCCCCCACCACCACCAGCAGCCATCTCGATGCCAAGGCAGTGACGAGGCGTTTCCTCATGTTGCTCAACAGGATGCCGGGGCGATGTGTCCTGGTTTTTGTCTTATTGTTTGATCAGAGACCAGCCCAGGGGGGGTCCTCAACAAACTGAGCCATTGTATGTGTGAGAGAGGAACCCCCCCCTGGCTCTCATTCAGGACCGGGACCATCACAGACTCTTGGACTGTTATTTTGTAATTGAAAACTTAACTGTTTTTTGGTTGCTTCAGATATTTAAATTATATGGAACTTGAAATGTATTTCTGAATTCAGGACATGTTTCACAATTGATCAATAAAAAAATATTGAATCAAATTCTAATTTAGTTCGCTTCTAATGGATGTGCACCAGATTATTAACCTTGTCTCTTTTCAAATGCTGTTTTGTTTAATTTCAGTTTTATTTTTCCCCCCTTTCCATGTCTTTATTATCCATTTAGGACAGGGTTTTCTGCTCCACAGGGTATGGGTGCTGCCCAGTGCAGTACTGAGACCCACTTTCAGGTTAGATTTCACTTTTTTTGCTTTGTCCTGGGTTACCTGATAATTTGCCTGATACTTCATTGGCTGTAAAGCGCTGAAATGTCTGGTGGTCGTGAAAGGCGCTCTAGAAATGCAAGTCTTTTTTTAACAATTGGGGATTGTAGTTGCCCTCCGTACCCTAGGCTGGGGAGCAGGAAATCAGCCCGACTTCCTGCTGCTGGTCTCTGGCATCAGAGGGCGGAGGTGTGACAAAACGTGCAAGAAACTGGCTTTTTTTTAGCTATTTGGCTTTGAGGTTTAGAAAGAGAGAACCTACATTTATATAGTGCCTTTCACAACCTTGGGATGCCCTATACATGTCCTACAAGTGTAATCACTGTTGTAATGAAGGAAACGTCCAATTTGCACACAGCAGTGTGATAATGACCAGATAATATGTTTTTGAGATGTTTTGAGGGAGAAATATTGGCCCCAGGACACCGGGGATAACTCCCTGGCTCTGCTTCGAAATGGTGGCTGTGGGGTCTTTTCTGTCCACCTGAGAGAGCAGACGAGGCCTCGGTTTAACGGAACCTGTGACGGTGCTGCACTCCTTCAGCACTGCACTAGAGTGTCAGCCTAGATTATGTGCTCCAGTCTCTGGAGTGAGACTGCTAGACTCCAAGGTGAGAAATGTTCACTTGGCTCCCTAAAGCTCAGCATTTACAGGATTGGAAAGGAAAAGCAGTGAGGGGTGGGCCATGTGGCTGGTGCGAATTGTGCAAGTCAGCTGCTATTATTAAACATGGGTGTCACCAACCAGGTCACTGAAGCGGGCGTGTGAGGTGATTTGAACTGTGTACGGGTACAAAGAGCAAGGCACTGCCTGGCAACAGAAGCCAACCTTGTTATCAGACCAGTTAAACAGTAACATCTGATCAGGATTCAGGAGTTCAAAGTTCTCTGTAAAATCTCAATTTTGGGACTATTCCAAAACTGCAGAACAAACTGTGCAGGGAGCATCGTTTTGTAACTCTTGTCTCATTCTTTGATCACTTTCATTAGTTAGTTTCTGCCTTGAAAAATCATTGCCTAACATTCAACGACCAATCATAACCAAATTAAATGGTCTTTTCTGAAGCTTGCACCAATTGCATTCTGCTAAAAATGGTAGCTGGCTATCTGATTAAACCATGACCTCTTGCAGAGAGACACAGCTGCCATGACGGTTCTTTGCCTGAAGGGAGACGAAACCACGAAGTTAATTAATGCCTTAGCCTCAGCATCATGTGGTCTCGGTGAGGGTGTTGAATCAATAAAAAGCCAACACAAGGTTGCACGCACTTCAAATCATGGCGTCAACGGGTAGGTCTTTCACCTCTGGAGATGGGGTTTGAATCCAGATCGGCCTCAAGGGTGGTGGAGGCAGATTGAATGAGTTGGGGACATTATCGGACACAGTAGCGCAGTGGTTGTGTTGCGGACTAGTCATCCAGGGACACAAGTTCAAATCCTACCACAGCAGCTGGGGAATTTAAATTCAGTTCATTATCATCATTACTCCTGCACCTATTTTCTATGTTTCTATAGCAGGAATGGGGTACTGAAGTTGCATGTTCAGCCATGAACTCATTGAATGGCGGTGCAGGCTAGAAGGGCCGAATGGCCTACTCCTGCACCTATTTTCTATGTTTCTATCATCGGCGGTCCCTCGAACGAGGATGACTTGCTTCCACACCAAAAGGAATGAGTTCACAGATGTTTCAATGAAGGACCTAATATTCCAGTCCTGAACTCGAAAGGTGGAAGATGCCTGTGCGTGGATTTTTTTTTTTAAACACGTGGTGACCGTTAATGAATAAGCTAGCGTCACTAATGGTGACCATGAAACTACCGGATTGTTGTAAAACCCCATCTGGTTCACTAATGTCCTTACGGGAAGGAAATCTGTCGCCCTTACCCGGTCTGGCCGATATGTGACTCCAGACCCACAGCGATGTGGTTGGCTCTGAACTGGCCCAGCCAGACACGCGATTGTACCAAATACCGTTACAAAAAATTATAATCCACACGGACTGCAGCGGTTCAAGAAGGCAGCTCACCACCACCTTCTCAAGGGGCAATTAGGGCTGGGGCAATAAATGCCGGCTTTGCCAGCCACGCCCACGTCCCGTGAACGAATAAATTAAAAAAAAATAGTCTCTGTGGCAGCGAGTTCCACATTCTAACCACTCTCTGGGTGAAGAAGTTTCTCCTGAATTCAGTATTATTGACTATTTTATAATTATGGCCCCTAGTGGATACCCGGCAAGGCGGAAAACAAAATGGAGCATCTCCTCAATTTAAAAAAAACCCAGTTCAACCTGCAAAAGATTAAATGTTGTAAAGTATAAGTTTCAGAAAATGAGGAAATCAATTGAAACAATGTAACAAGCTGGTTTCTCTTCCCTTTTCCCCTCCCCCATACACACAATTTTGGAAAGCAGGAAGGAGCTGGGTCAGTGATTTACCGCGGAAACTCCGCCACCATGCAAGAACAGGCTCTAGGTGGTTGTCCTCTCAGAGAGTAGATCACAGGGTGATTGGAGTGTAATGGCGAGGGGTGATTGGAGTGTAATGGCGAGGGGTGATTGGAGTGTAATGGCGAGGGGTGAGTGGGTGTGTAATGGCGAGGGGTGATTGGAGTGTAATGGCGAAGGGTGAGTGGGCGTGTAATGGCAAGGGGTGAGTGGAGTGTAATGGCGAGGGGTGATTGGAGGGTAATGGCGAGGGGTGAGTGGGTGTGTAATGGCAAGGGGTGAGTGGGTGTGTAATGGCGAGGGGTGAGTGGGTGTGTAATGGCGAGGGGTGAGTGGGTGTGTAATGGCGAGGGGTGAGTGGGTGTGTAATGGCGAGGGGTGAGTGGGTGTGTAATGGCGAGGGGTGATTGGAGTGTAATGGCGAGGGGTGAGTGGGTGTGTAATGGCGAGGGGTGAGTGGGTGTGTAATGGCGAGAGGTGAGTGGGTGTGTAATGGCGAGGGGTGATTGGGTGTGTAATGGCGAGGGGTGAGTGGGTGTGTAATGGCGAGGGGTGAGTGGGTGTGTAATGGTGAGGGGTGAGTGGGTGTGTAATGGCGAGAGGTGAGTGGGTGTGTAATGGCGAGGGGTGATTGGAGTGTAATGGCGAGGGGTGAGTGGGTGTGTAATGGCGAGGGGTGAGTGGGTGTGTAATGGCGAGGGGTGAGTGGGTGTGTAATGGCGAGGGGTGAGTGGGTGTGTAATGGCGAGGGGTGAGTGGGTGTGTAATGGCGAGGGGTGAGTGGGTGTGTAATGGCGAGGGGTGAGTGGGTGTGTAATGGCGAGGGGTGAGTGGGTGTGTAATGGCGAGGGGTGAGTGGGTGTGTAATGGCGAGGGGTGATTGGAGTGTAATGGTGAGTGGGTGTGTAATGGCGAGGGGTGAGTGGGTGTGTAATGGCGAGGGGTGAGTGGGTGTGTAATGGCGAGGGGTGAGTGGGTGTGTAATGGCGAGGGGTGAGTGGGTGTGTAATGGCGAGGGGTGAGTGGGTGTGTAATGGCGAGGGGTGAGTGGGTGTGTAATGGCGAGGGGTGAGTGGGTGTGTAATGGCGAGGGGTGATTGGAGTGTAATGGCGAGGGGTGAGTGGGTGTGTAATGGCGAGGGGTGAGAGTGGGTGTGTAATGGCGAGGGGTGATTGGAGTGTAATGGCGAGGGGTGAGTGGGTGTGTAATGGCGAGGGGTGATTGGAGTGTAATGGCGAGGGGTGATTGGGTGTGTAATGGCGAGAGGTGAGTGGGTGTGTAATGGTGAGAGGTGATTGGAGTGTAATGGCGAGGGGTGAGTGGGTGTGTAATGGCGAGGGGTGATTGGAGGGGTGATTGGACCAAGGTCACTTATGGCTGGCGGACTTTCATCACATCAGCCTGGGCACAATTCAGGAAGGATAGAATAAAAGGAAAAGGAGGTGGGGTAGCATTGCTGGTTAAGGAGGAGATTAAGGCAATAGTTAGGAAGGACATTAGCTTGGATGATGTGGAATCTATATGGGTAGAGCTGCAGAACACCAAAGGGCAAAAAACGTTAGTGGGAGTTGTGTACAGACCTCCAAACAGTAGTAGTGATGTTGGGGAGGGCATCAAACATGAAATTAGGGGTGCGTGCAATAAAGGTGCAGCAGTTATAATGGGTGACTTTAATATGCACATAGATTGGGCTAACCAAACTGGAAGCAATACGGTGGAGGAGGATTTTCTGGAGTGCATAAGGGATGGTTTTTTAGACCAATATGTCGAGGAACCAACTAGGGGGGAGGCCATCTTAGACTGGGTGTTATGTAATGAGAGGGGATTAATTAGCAATCTCGTTGTGCGAGGCCCCTTGGGGAAGAGTGACCATAATATGGTGGAATTCTGCATTGGGATGGAGAATGAAACAGTTAATTCAGAGACCATGGTCCAGAACTTAAAGAAGGCTAACTTTGAAGGTATGAGGCGTGAATTGGCTGGGATGGATTGGCGAATGATACTTAAGGGGTTGACTGTGGATGGGCAATGGCAGACATTTAGAGACCGCATGGATGAACTACAACAATTGTACATTCCTGTCTGGCATAAAAATAAAAAAGGGAAGGTGGCTCAACCGTGGCTATCAAGGGAAATCAGGGATAGTATTAAAGCCAAGGAAGTGGCATACAAATTGGCCAGAAATAGCAGCGAACCTGGGGACTGGGAGAAATTTAGAACTCAGCAGAGGAGGACAAAGGGTTTGATTAGGGCAGGGAAAATGGAGTATGAGAAGAAGCTTGCAGGGAACATTAAGACGGATTGCAAAAGTTTCTATAGATATGTAAAGAGAAAAAGGTTAGTAAAGACAAACGTAGGTCCCCTGCAGTCAGAATCAGGGGAAGTCATAACGGGGAACAAAGAAATGGCGGACCAATTGAACAAGTACTTTGGTTCGGTATTCACGAAGGAGGACACGAACAACCTTCCGGTTATAAAAGGGGTCGGGGGGTCTAGTAAGGAGGAGGAACTGAGGGAAATCCTTATTAGCCGGGAAATTGTGTTAGAAACATAGAAACATAGAAAATAGGTGCAGGAGTAGGCCATTCAGCCCTTCTAGCCTGCACCGCCATTCAATGAGTTCATGGCTGAACATGAAACTTCAGTACCCCCTTCCTGCTTTCTCGCCATAACCCTTGATCCCCCGAGTAGTAAGGACTTCATCTAACTCCCTTTTGAATATATTTAGTGAATTGGCCTCAACTACTTTCTGTGGTAGAGAATTCCACAGGTTCACCACTCTCTGGGTGAAGAAGTTTCTCCTCATCTCGGTCCTAAATGGCTTACCCCTTATCCTCAGACTGTGACCCCTGGTTCTGGACTTCCCCAACATTGGGAACATTCTTTCTGCATCTAACCTGTCTAAACCCGTCAGAATTTTAAACGTTTCTATGAGATCCCCTCTCATTCTTCTGAACTCCAGTGAATACAAGCCCAGTTGATCCAATCTTTCTTGATAGGTCAGTCCCGCCATCCCGGGAATCAGTCTGGTGAACCTTCGCTGCACTCCCTCAATAGCAAGAATGTCCTTCCTCAAGTTAGGAGACCAAAACTGTACACAATACTCCAGGTGTGGCCTCACCAAGGCCCTGTACAACTGTAGCAACACCTCCCTGCCCCTGTATTCAAATCCCCTCGCTATGAAGGCCAACATGCCATTTGCTTTCTTAACCGCCTGCTGTACCTGCATGCCAACCTTCAATGACTGATGTACCATGACACCCAGGTCTCGTTGCACCTTCCCTTTTCCTAATCTGTCACCATTCAGATAATAGTCTGTCTCTCTGTTGGAAAAATTGATGGGATTGAAGGCCGATAAATCCCCAGGGCCTGATGGACTGCATCCAGAGTACTTAAGGAGGTGGCCTTGGAAATAGTGGATGCGTTGACAGTCATTTTCCAACATTCCATTGACTCTGGATCAGTTCCTATGGAGTGGAGGGTAGCCAATGTAACCCCACTTTTTAAAAAAGGAGGGAGAGAGAAAACAGGGAATTATAGACCGGTCAGCCTGACATCGGTAGTGGGTAAAATGATGGAATCAATTATTAAGGATGTCATAGCAGTGCATTTGGAAAGAGGTGACATGATAGGTCCAAGTCAGCATGGATTTGTGAAAGGGAAATCATGCTTGACAAATCTTCTGGAATTTTTTGAGGATGTTTCCAGTAGAGTGGATAAGGGAGAACCAGTTGATGTGGTATATTTGGACTTTCAGAAGGCGTTCAACAAGGTCCCACACAAGAGATTGATGTGCAAAGTTAGAGCACATGGGATTGGGGGTAGTGTACTGACATGGATTGAGAACTGGTTGTCAGACAGGAAGCAAAGAGTAGGAGTAAATGGGTACTTTTCAGAATGGCAGGCAGTGACTAGTGGGGTACCGCAAGGTTCTGTGCTGGGGCCCCAGCTGTTTACACTGTACATTAATGATTTAGATGAGGGGATTAAATGTAGTATCTCCAAATTTGCGGATGACACTAAGTTGGGTGGCAGTGTGAGCTGCGAGGAGGATGCTGTGAGGCTGCAGAGCGACTTGGATAGGTTAGGTGAGTGGGCAAATGCATGGCAGATGAAGTATAATGTGGATAAATGTGAGGTTATCCACTTTGGTGGTAAAAACAGAGAGACAGACTATTATCTGAATGGTGACAGATTAGGAAAAGGGGAGGTGCAAAGAGACCTGGGTGTCATGGTACATCAGTCATTGAAGGTTGGCATGCAGGTACAGCAGGCGGTTAAGAAAGCAAATGGCATGTTGGCCTTCATAGCGAGGGGATTTGAGTACAGGGGCAGGGAGGTGTTGCTACAGTTGTACAGGGCATTGGTGAGGCCACACCTGGAGTATTGTGTACAGTTTTGGTCTCCTAACCTGAGGAAGGACATTCTTGCTATTGAGGGAGTGCAGCGAAGGTTCACCAGACTGATTCCCGGGATGGCGGGACTGACCTATCAAGAAAGACTGGATCAACTGGGCTTGTATTCACTGGAGTTCAGAAGAATGAGAGGGGACCTCATAGAAACATTTAAAATTCTGACGGGATTAGACAGCTTAGATGCAGGAAGAATGTTCCCAATGTTGGGGAAGTCCAGAACCAGAGGTCACAGTCTAAGGATAAGGGGTAAGCCATTTAGGATCGAGATGCGGAGGTACTTCTTCACCCAGAGAGTGGTGAACCTGTGGAATTCTCTACCACAGAAAGTTGTTGAGGCCAATTCACTAAATATATTCAAAAAGGAGTTAGATGAAGTCCTTACTACTAGGGGGATCAAGGGGTATGGCGAGAAAGCAGGAATGGGGTACTGAAGTTGAATGTTCAGCCATGAACTCATTGAATGGTGGTGCAGGCTAGAAGGGCCGAATGGCCTACTCCTGCACCTATTTTCTATGTTTCTATGTTTCTATCTCAAGGAGGTGAAAGGACAAAGTCAGAATCAGCAGCGGCCTCCAATCCTCGAGCTTTGGGACGGACACAAAGTAGAGTTCAGTTCGCAATGTGTACAGACCTGTTCGCAATTGGTGCAACGTGAAGCCACAGTGCCACTCACCGAGGCGGTTAGTCATGTGCTACTTTGCTAATCTATCCATTGCTGGTGATGTGAGGCGGGCAATTCTCCTCGGTGCCCCTGGGCTAGTGGGGGAGAGACCCAGCCAGTGATTGTGGCTCGTGTGGAGGTCGGCATCGGTGGTGCTGCCCGACCAACGCAATGGCCTCTCTGCCTCGGCTCCCACAGGGACAGCACCCACTTGGTGAGCAGAAGGTCGCCAATGGCCTTGGAACCAGAGCCAACGGGACGTGTTGTGTTTGGGAGAGGACGAGTGGGAAGAAAAAATAACACTGTTGGAACAATAATCGGATCCTCCTGCTGCATTGCTCACAGAAAGTCAGAGGAGGCACGAAACATTTGAACATGTAATATACAATGTGGATCTGAACCGTGCTTCGTGAAGCCGCTGCCTTTAAGACCACAGCATCTAATTGCTGTGAATTAGCACTTTGAAGTCACTTAGGAGGCACTTGGTTTTCTTTTCTAATTATACGGTTTATGAACAGTCATTGTTAATACTAGTGTAAAATATTCAATATGTGTACAAGATGTGTGAACATAAGAACATAAGAATTAGGAACTGGAGTAGGCCATCTAGCCCCTCGAGCCTGCTCCGCCATTCAATATGATCATGGCTGATCATTCAACCTCATTACCCCACCCTAGTCTTCTCTCCATACCCCCTGATCCCTTTACATACGAACATAACATAAGAATTAGGAACAGGAGTAGGCCATCTAGCCCCTCGAGCCTGCTCCGCCATTCAACAAGATCATGGCTGATCTGGCCGTGGACTCAGCTCCACTTACCCGCCCGCTCCCCGTAACCCTTAATTCCCTTATTGGTGAGGTATTACAGAAGGCTGACTCCCCCCACCCCCCCCCCACCACCCCACCCATCGTCCATTTGATGAACAGTGTCGGGCATAAGTCATGCTCCAGGATTAAACCCCGTCTGGCAGATGTGTCCCACCTACGAGCTGTGAAATGTTGCAACATTTCTCAAATAAATTAATTTCTGATTCACGGTGACCCGATCTGGAGCTCCTCCTCACTTCCATTTATCAGAGCAACGGGGAAAGAGCAGGGGGAGTGGGACTAATTGGGTCGCTCATTTAAAAGCACTAGCACAGGCCAATGGGCCGAAGGACCTCCTCCTCCACTATATCATTCTATGGGTTTATGAAATGAAAGAAAGACGTACATTTCTATAGCACCTTTCATGGCCCCCGGGCGTCCCAAAGTGCTTTACAACCAAAGAAGTACTTTTTTTTTTGAAGTACAATATCTGTTGTGATATTGGAAACGCAGCAGCCAATTTGCGCACAGCAAGCTCCCTCAAATAGCAATGTGATAATGATCAAATAATTTGTTTTTGTGATGTAGGTCGAGGGATAAATATTGGCCACAGGACACCGGGGATAACTCCTCTGCTCTTCTTCGAAATAGTGCCGTGGGATCTTTTACATCCCTCCGAGAGAGCAGAAGGGGCCTCGGTTTACTGTTGCATCTGAATGACAGCTCCTCCGACAGTGCAGCACTCCCTCAGTACTGCCCCTCTGACAGTTCGGCACTCCCTCAGTACTGCCCCTCCGACAGTGCGGCGCTCCCTCAGTACTGCCCCTCTGACAGTGCGGTGCTCTCTCAGTACTGCCCCTCCGACAGTGCGGCTCTCCCTCAGTACTGTCCTTCCGATAGTGCAGCACTCCCTCAGTACTGCCCCTCCGACAGTGCAGCACTCCTTCAGTACTGCCCCTCCGACAGTGCAGCACTCCCTCAGTACTGCCCCTCCGACAGTGAAGCACTCCCTCAGCACTGCCCCTACGACAGTGCAGCACTCCTTCAGTACTGCCCCTCCGACAGTGCAGCACTCCTTCAGTACTGCCCCTCCGACAGTGCAGCACTCCCTCAGTACTGCCCCTCCGACAGTGCAGCACTCCCTCAGTACTGCCCCTCTGACAGTGAAGCACTCCCTCAGCACTGTCCCTCCGACAGTGCAGCACTCCCTCAGCACTGCCCCTACGACAGTGCAGCACTCCTTCAGTACTGCACTGGGAGTGTCAGCCTGGATTTATGTGCTTGTGTCTCAGAGGCGAGGGTGCTGCCCACTGAGCCATTGGCTGACAATACCGATTGCAATCAGGAGCAGGAACCCGGACTAACTGTTCCGTGTCTGGGAGAGCTCTTCCTGCCCCGATCCCACTTGAGACCAAACATTGAACTGGAGACTGTTTGGTTCCTTTACCCGATCCAGGCTTGGGGGGGGGGGGGGGGCTACAATAAATCTGTTTGTACCAACGACCGGGGAGGTTGCGAAGAGTCTGATGTTGTGAGGGACACATCCCAGTGTGTGGGTGGGGAGTTTTCCAGCAACCCTCAAGCAGAGATGAGTTGGAATGCGGTCGAACAAGTTTGGACTTTAACCCGCAGCAGATAATACATAAAGTGAGATGTCCCACAACTGCCCCCTTTGTCCCGAGTGACTGAGTGCAGAAAACCATTAGCGGGGATAGTGTAACTCTGCAGTATCTCAAACACCACTCACTGCAGTGATTAGAAAATACCGAGGTAGGCACAGATGAGGGAGGCTCATTCAACCCACCCTCCCACACTATCCACACAGCCGAGGCATGGGACTCTCGCAGCTTTTGGTAACTCAAACTGGATCTACCCGATTTGGTTAGATCGGCAGCCCTGGGAACCAAATTCATTGCAATTCTCGTTGTTGACCCCATCGCACAGCCCTTAGGGCAGAATGGGGGAAAGTACAGCTCTGGGTGCGAAAGAAAGAAAAGAACAAGGCTTGCATTTATATAGCGCCTGTCACGGTCACCGGACGTCTCAAAGCACTTTACAGCCAATGAAGTACTTTTGAAGTACAGTCACTGCTGTAATGTGGGAAAAACAGCAACCAATTTGCGCACAGCAAGTTTCCACAAACAGCAATGTGATAATACATGCCCGACACAAGACTCCCAATGCAAGCGCTCTACTCGGAACTCCTACATGGCAAGTGAGCTCCAGGTGGGCAGAGGAAACGTTTCAAGGACACCCTCAAAGCCTCCCTGATAAAGTGCAACACCCCCACCGACACCTGGGAGTCCCTGGCCAAAGACCAGTCCGCCCTAAGTGGAGGAAGTGCATCCGGGAGGGCGCTGAGCACCTCGAGTCTCGTCGCTGAGAGCATGCAGAAACCAAGCGCAGGCAGCGGAAGGAGCGTGCGGCAAACCAGTCCCACCCACCCCTTCCCTCAACCACTGTCTGTCCCACCTGTGACAGAGACTGTAATTCCCGTATTGGGCTGTTCAGTCACCCGAGAACTCACTTTTAGAGTGGAAGCAAGTCTTCCTCGATTTCGAGGGACTGCCTATGATGATGATGATGATGACCAGATAATCTGTTTTGGTGATGTTGATTGAGGGATAAACATTGGCCTGAGAGGGCAGACGGGGCCTCGGTTTAACGTCTCATCCGAGAAACGGCACCTCCGACAGTGCAGTGTCCCTCAGCACTGCACTGGGAGAGTCAACCTGGATTTTTGAGCTCAAGTCTCTGGAGTGGGACTTGAACCCACAACCTCCTGACTCAGAGGCGAGAGTGCTGCCCACTGAGCCACAGCTGTCAGTCACACAGCCAGCCCGCCATCGTGGTCGGTCAGCGCATGCACTTAGTGCAGCGGTCAGCATCGGCGGGATATTTGTCCGAGGGGGACATAATGGCTGCGTATCCCACCCTGTCCTCACAGGACATCCTCACACACTCTTTCCGACAGGGGCCACTGGGAGATGATCAGAAGTGGCAATGGAGGCCGACTGTCGGGTTCCCACGGCGCCCCGGGGAGAGATCGGCTCAGTCAGCACGCAGCAGGATCCCAGGATCTTGCTGTCTGTACGTCGCTTCCTCATGTTCAAATCCCTCCGTGGCCCTCGCCCCTCCCTATCTCTGTAATCCCCTCCAGCCCCACAACCCACCCCCCCCGAGATCTCTGCGCTCCTCTAATTCTGCCCTCCTGAGCATCCCTAATTTCCATCGCTCCACCGTCGGTGGCCGTGCCTTCTGTTGCCTGGGCCCCAAGCTCTGGAACTCCCTCCCTAAACCTCTCCGCCTCTCTACCTCTCTTTCCTCCTTCAAGACGCTCCTTAAAACCTACCTGTGTGACCACATGTCTTAAAATCTCCTTATGTGGCTCGGTGTCAATTTTGTTTGAATAACGCTCCTGTGAAGCGCCTTGGGACGTTTTACTGCATTAGGGGCGCTACATAGATGCAGTACATTACACGTTGAAAGAAGCCTTTCTGTTTGCAGGAATGACGGGGGTGGGGGAGGGATGCGTTCTCGGAGGATACAAATCATCTTTGAGACACGGGCATGCACTTATCACGGTTGGACGAGGGAAGGTGCCATGTGTTGCCAGGGCTGTACTCTGAACTCTCAAGGCTGTTAAGTCAGTCTTGTACTCACATATGTACAGACAGAGAGATGTTTCCACTTGTGTGGGAGACCAGAACTAGGGCCATAAATATCAGACAGTCACTGATAAATCCAATGGGGAATTCAGGAGAAACTTCTTTACCCAGAGAGTGTGGAACTCGCTGCCACAGGGAGGGGTTGAGGCGAATAGTATCGATGTATTTAAGGGGAGGCTGGATAAACACATGGGGGAGAAGGGAATAGAGGGATATGCAGGCAGGGTGAGATGAAGAGGGGTGGGAGGGGGTTGGTGTGGAGCATAAACACCGGCACAGACCTATTGGGCTGAATGGCCTGTGCTATGCTGTACATTCGATGTAATTCTATGAAAGAGAGAGTAATGCAGCTATGATATTAATCTTTCTGGGATGTCCTGGGGCCAATATTTATCCCTCAATCGACATTAACAAAATAAACAGATTACCTGGGCCAGTATCACACTGCTGTGTGTGGGAGCTTGCTGTGCGCAAATTGGCTGCCGCGTTTCCCACATTACAACAGCGACTACACTCCAAAAGTACTTCATTGGCTGTAAATCGCTTTGGGATATGCGGTGGTCATGAAAGGCGCTATATAAATGCAAGTCTTTCTTTATCTGTGTTTTATCCAATAGGGATAGGACACACATGAGCTATGTGATGGGTTAAAATGAATTGAGGCAGATGCAGGAAATCTGTCCGAAACCTGCCCAGCCTGTTCAGCAGCTGGTTCACGCCCCACAATATCTGCCAGCTGCCAGGATATGCCATTGTTTGCGGCTCCCTGTGTGAGCCTGTTTATTGTGTGTTCCAGGCTCCTGGGAAATGCTGCCTGAGGACTGACGCACAGCTGAACCGCGGTGGGAATGTTGCTGGATTGTCATGGTAACGCCCTGTTTTTTATTGTCTGGCAGACTCGGCAGTATATTGGCCCTGTGACTGCTGACACCGTGCCACAGAGACTGCCAGTATTCGCAGCACGCCTGCTCGTACCCACCGCTGCCCTGGGGTGTCTCCATTGTGTCTTGGGACAATCCTTATTTTTCCATCCACGTCCCAGGCTGTGTTGCACCCTGCTGGGTCCCGTCTGGGCTGCTGATGTGAAATCTGCCCCGAGAGAGAGAGAGAGAGAGAGCGAGAGAGAGAATGACACAGATGGATAGGGGTGGTAGTCCAACAAACCTTCGCCACCACCTGTACCCCCTAGAAGGACAAGGGCAGCGGGCGCATGGGAACACCACCCCCTCCACATTCCCCTCCCAGTCACACACCACCCTGACTTGGAAATATATCGGCCGTTCCTTCATCGTCTCTGAGTCACAATCCTGGAACTCCCTCTCTAACAGCACTGTGGGAGCACCTTCACCACACGGGACTGCAGCGGTTCAAGAAGGCGGCTCACCACCACCTTCTCCAGGGGCAATTAGGAGACGGGCAATAAACGCCGGCCTTGCCAACGACATTCCAAGAATGAAATAAAAACAATCTATTTAAAAGATAAACTCCCTGACCTTCTCTCTCTTCCCCCTACCCAACCCCCCATGGTGCTACGGTTCCAAGGACACTTGCTGCCTGACACACATAGTGAGCGTGGGGAGAGGGGGAAACACATCGATTACTCCCCTCCCCAGGTTGGGGGGGAGGGCAGTGGGGGGGGGGGGAAACAGGGGGAGGGGGGAAATGTTAGTGCGCAGTTCGCCACCTGTGACTGAGCCCATTTAAATATCACGGAAGCAAAACTAACCTGAACCATTTAATAGTTTCATTGGTGCTCGCTAGTCAGTTGTTTAGTAAATGTCATATTTTTGACATTTGATAAAAGGTTTAAAAGGTGCCGGGACGCCTGAGCGAACGAGCGCAATTTGCCGAGTTTCCCCGCAATCCTGGCCTGGGGTGGGAGCGGAAACACAAGCGAGAGCGGGTTTGGGGGGCGTATACTTTATCACCAACGGCATAAGCTCCCTCGGTGCTCGAATCCGGTGCAAACGGAAAGTCTGCTGTTGGATTTATAAACCGCTCCCCCTCCGCCATAAGTTCTATTTTCATCTGATTCTGGGAACCTGAACTGTTTTCCGCTCCTCCCCCAAGTGCTGGTCCGATCTCCCCCTTCCCCCCCCAGATGTAATCCCTGTCGAACAATGTGTGAGCGCTCAGTGCAGCTCTCTCTCTCTCTCTCTCTCTCACTGTCTCACAGCTTGCCCCAGGCTCTCCGGGAAGGTGCCCTGTCTCTCCCCATCAATTGTGTCAGTCACACTTTCCACTCTGAGCTGTCAGCGGATGGGGGGGGAGGCAGTGTGGTTCACACCCCCACCCTTCCTCACAGTGTTTGGGCGTTACCGCAAACTTCCTGTGCAATTAATGGCCCACTTATACTGCACGAGACAGGTCATGATCTGAGAGCAGACATGTGGGTAGCTGTGGTTTTACACACACCGTGCTCGGACTGGGGAAAGCAGAGCTCTGGCTGTGAAGGAAAAAGAAAAGACTTGCAATTTAAATAGAGCCTTTAATGACCTCAGGACGACCCAAAGTGCTTTACAGCCAATGAAGTTTCTTTGGAGTGCAGTCACTGTTGTAATGTGGGAAACGCGGCAGCCAATTTGCACACAGCAAGCTCCCACACACAGCAATGTGATAATGACCGGGTAATCTGTTTTAGTGATGTTGATTGAGGGATAAATATTGGCCCCAGGACACCAGGGATAACTCCCCTGCTCTTCTTCGATATAGTGTCGTGGGATCTTTTACGCGGGCAGACGTGGCCTCGGCTTAGTGTTTCATTCAAAAGACGACCCCTCCGACAGTGCAGCGCTCCCTCAGTACTGCCCCTCCGACAGTGCAGCGCTCCCTCAGTATTGCCCCTCCGACAGTGCGGCGCTCCCTCAGTACTGCCCCTCCGACAGTGCGGCGCTCCCTCAGCACTGCCCCTCCGACAGTGCGGCGCTCCCTCAGCACTGCCCCTCCGACAGTGCGGCGCTCCCTCAGCACTGCCCCTCCGACAGTGCAGCGCTCCCTCAGCACTGCCTCTCCGACAGTGCGGCGCTCCCTCAGCACTGCCCCTCCGACAGTGCGGCACTCCCTCAGCACTGCCCCTCCGACAGTGCGGCGCTCCCTCAGCACTGCCCCTCCGACAGTGCGGCGCTCCCTCAGCACTGCCCCTCCGACAGTGCGGCGCTCCCTCAGCACTGCCTCTCCGACAGTGCGGCGCTCCCTCAGCACTGCCCCTCCGACAGTGCGGCGCTCCCTCAGCACTGCCCCTCCGACAGTGCGGCACTCCCTCAGCACTGCCCCTCCGACAGTGCGGCACTCCCTCAGCACTGCCCCTCCGACAGTGTGGCAATGTGGAAATTCTAATGATTTGGATCAAGACGGGTCTCTGATATTTCACTAGTTGCCTCCTGCTATATCCGTGCTCTCCTCCCCCTTATTTCCTAAATCTCTCCCATTCGTTGGAATTTTTGTGCCATTAGTTTGTGCCGATTTCCTGCCTGTCTCTGGAAGGTGCTGACTCAGTTGGGGTTGTGTTCCACAGGCTCCAGCAGCCCTCCAGCACTCGGGGAGCACGTGTGATGTCGAGGTGGGCAGATGGATCACATTCTCTGTTCCATTCACACTGTGAGCAAGCCCGTACTTGCCTAATTTCCACCCAGTCTCTTTGAAAGGCTGAAGGGATTAGCAGAGTCCGATTTCCTGGATTTATGACTGTCCCTGAGCCCCACATGTCTTGGCTGATGTGCCGAGCTCTTTTGGCACCGGGCAGAGGCTTTGGAGAAAGGAAGTGAGCAGGGCGGGGGGAATGTGGCTGAGTTCTCGTGTATGAAAATAAGGAATGCTGGAATGATTGGGGAAGGGCCGCTGCCAAGGCATAAGTCGAGCGCCTCATTTACTCTGCCTTTTTGGGTTGGAAGGGTTTCCCGAGTGGGGAGGTTCTGGGCCCACCAGTCTAGCCAGAGTGTCGTTGGTAGGGCCGAGGGGGTGGAGATGGAGATCAGCTCTTTGCTGGGGACTATGTCCCCCACAACTTCATCGCTCGGCTGGAGGGAACGAGATGGAATCGGTGCTCTCCCGGGGCAAGGGACCCCTCGGTTAAATCGACAAGTGCGGTATGTGTGGGAGTTTCTGTATGTATCATACACAAAGACTAAAAGGCAATGAATCACTTACATATGGCTTGCATGACTCATATTGGCTTCTGTGCCAACTCCTGTATGTACACAGCACACAGAAAGGAAGACTTGCATTTATATAGCGCCTTTCACGACCTCCAGACATCTCAAAGCACTTTACAGCCAATGAAGTACTTTTGGAGTGCAGTCACTGTGGTAATGTGGGAAACCCTGCAGCCAATTTGCGCACAGCAAGCTCCCACACACAGCAATGTGATAATGACCAGATCTTCTGTTTGTTATGTTGCTTGAGGGATAAATATTGGCCCCAGGACACCGGGGAGAACTCCCCTGCTCTTCTTTGAAATAGTGGCTGTGGAATCTTTTACGTCCGCCTGAGAGCAGACATGGCCCTCGGTTTAATGTCTCATTCGAAAGATGAGAAAAGATCGGGTAACAAGCTGACAATTCACTCCAGCCCAGTTTGAGTGTCTCACTGTGCACATAGTGGAAACGTGGCAGTCTATTCAGTCATAGCCACTGCTGTGCATTTGGCTGCTGGCTGTCGTTTCAGTCACATCTGCCTTTGTGACTCATGTGTGTGTCACCATCAGCCCCAACACACTCAGTGTTGGGCAAGTGCACAGCAGAAGAGCCAATATCTGGCTGTGTCCGTGTCCTGGGCGATCTGGTATTGACAGTGTGCCAGAGGGCAACTGTCCCGTCTAATGTCAGTTCGTGGCTCAGTGGGCAGCACTCTCGCCTCTGAGTCAGAAGGTTGTGTGTTCAAGTCCCAATCCAGAGACTTGAGCACAAAATCTCAGTACAGTGCTGAGGGAGCGCCGCACTGTCGGAGGGGCAGTGCTGAGGGAGCGCCGCACTGTCGGAGGGGCAGTGCTGAGGGAGCGCCGCACTGTCGGAGGGGCAGTACTGAGGGAGCGCCGCACTGTCGGAGGGGCAGTACTGAGGGAGCGCCGCACTGTCGGAGGGGCAGTGCTGAGGGAGCGCCGCACTGTCGGAGGGGCAGTGCTGAGGGAGCACCGCACTGTTGGAAGGGCAGTACTGAGGGAGCGCTGCACTGTCGGAGGGGCAGTACTGAGGGAGCGCTGCACTGTCGGAGGGGTAGTACTGAGGGAGCGCTGCACTGTCGGAGGTGCCATCTTTCGGATGAGACCTTAATCCGAGGCCCCGTCGGCTCTCAGGTGGACGATAACAACAAAAATTTTCATTTATATAGCGCCTTTAAACTAGTGAAACGTCCCAAGGTGCTTCACAGGACTATTATGAGATTAAAAATTTGACACCGAGCCACATAAGTAAAAGATCCCACGGCACTATTTTGAAGAAGAGCAGGGGAGTTCTCCCCGGTGTCCTGGGGCCAATATTTATCCCTCAATCAATATCACTAAAACAGATTATCTGGTCATTATCACATTGCTGTTTGTGCGAGGCCCGGTCAGCGAAGGGATGGAGGCCCGAGAGTCACCGGGGGGGAGCAAGGCCCGAACTTCGCCAGGGGGAGCAAGGCCCGAACGTTGCCGGAGGGATGGAGGCCCGAGAGTCACCGGGGGGGAGCAAGGCCCGAACGTTGCCGGAGGGATGGAGGCCCGAGAGTCTCCGGGGGGGAGCAAGGCCCGAACGTTGCCGGAGGGATGGAGGCCCGAGAGTCACCGGGGGGGAGCAAGGCCCGAACGTTGCCGGAGGGATGGAGGCCCGAGTGTGAGGGCGGAGAGACAAGGTAGGACCCAAACCTGTGGTCAGAGCTGGTTGGATGCTCACCGGACGCCGTCAGGGATCGGGTGGAGCAGCTGCGTTGGCCACATCCAGTGGGGAGCGAAAGGCTTGGTGGTGGGTAGGCCGATCTGGGAGGTAAGTCCGATGCTCAGTGATGGAGGTGAGCAGGCATGGTTGGGGGATGGGCAGTGGGCTCAGGTAGCTGCCCTTGCAACACGGGTTTTAGGGGTAAGGGAAATACCTTAGGGGTAGGAAATGCATCCACTATTAGGCTTAAACAGCCAACCCACTGTCAACATCTTCACTGAGGCGTACGAAAGCATGGGCCTTACACAGAAATCCGTAAGACAAAGGTCCTCCACCAACCTGACCTCACCACACAGCACTGCCCCCCGTCATTAAAATCCACGGTGTGGCCCTGGACAACGTGGACCACTTTCTAGACCTCAGGAGCCTACTATCAGCAAGGGCAGACATCGTTGATGAGGTCCAACACCGCCTCCAGTGCGCCAGCACAGCCTTTGGTCGCCTGAGGAAGAGAGTGTTCAAAGACCAGGACCTCAAATCTGGCACCAAGCGAATGGTCTACAGGGCAGTAGTGATACCCGCCCTCCTATATGGCTCAGAGACGTGGACCATATATCCCCAGGACACCTCAAGTCGCTGGAGAAATACCACCAGCGATGTCTCCGCAAGATCCTGCAAATCCCCTGGGAGGACAGACGCACCAACATCAGCGTCCTCGGCCAGGCCAACATCCCCAGCATCGAAGCACTGACCACACTCGACCAGCTCCGCTGGGCAGGGCCACATTGTCCGCATGCCCCAGACACGAGACTCCCAAAGCAAGCGCTCTACTCGGAACTCCTTCACGGCAAGCGAGCCAAAGGTGGGCAGAGGAAACGTTACAAGGACCACCCTCAAAGCCTCCCTGATAAAGTGCAACATCCCCCACCGACACCTGGGAGTCCCTGGGCTAAAGACCAGACCGCCCTAAGTGGAGGGAGTGCATCCGGGAGGGCGCTGAGCACCTCGAGTCTCGTCGCCGAGAGCATGCAGAAACCAAGCGCAGGCAGCGGAAGGAGCGTGCGGCAAACCAGTCCCACCCACCCTTTCCCTCAACGACTATCTGTCCCACCTGTGACAGGGACTGTGGCTCTCGTATTGGACTGTTCAGTCACCTGAGAACTCACTTTTAGAGTGGAAGCAAGTCTTCCTCGATCGATGATGATGGAATGATGAGGATGATGTTTGTGGGAGCTTGCTGTGCACAAATTGACTGCCATGTTTCCTATATTACAACAGTGACTACACTTCAAAAGTACTTCATTGGCTGTAAAGTGCTTTGGGGCGTCCGGTGGCTGTGAAAGGCGCTATAGAAATGCAAAGACTTAGGATTTTTCCCACCTGCTCTGTGGAGTGGGGTTAGCTTGCATACACTACACTTTATCTCACAGAACTTCACACCAAATAAAAACTAACAGCACGTACATTGGCACAGCTGACTCAGAAGATATCTTACTGCAAAGCAATTGAGGAGGAGTCTCCGATTCCACTTTAAGCACCTTGGTTTTGGGATATTGTCACTGTTTTTGCACAGAAAGGATTTAGAAAAAGTTACATTTAATTGTTGGGTTTTAAATCAAAGTGTTTTGTAACAAGCTTTGAAAAGGCGTGAGATTGTCAGTGGTTAGGGAGTTAAGTTTTGAGATGCCTCCATAGACTGCCTCGGCCGTCAATAATCGCCTGACTCCCATCCTGTTGGGAAGTGTCTGGTTGATCCTGGCTGTGAGCAGAGGGAGACACACAGGTCCAGCAAAGGCTGCAGTCGGTGCTTCAATATCGCAAGCTGCAAGGCCAAGGTTAGCCAGGCTTGGAGAGAGAAGTTCAGGAGATGAACCCGTCTGCCGCCAGTTACCCAGCCCACTCGATACTCATTCCATAATGGATAACCCCAGTTTGAATTTCACCCCCATTTAGGTTAATGTCAAAGTAAATGATACACTGATAGCGTGGTCACACTCACACACTCACACTCACTCACATTCGCACACACACACTCACACGCACACACTCACATTCACTCACACACACACTCACACGCACACACACACACACACACACACTCACACTCAGACACACACACACACTCAAACACACACACTCACACACACGCTCACACACATACACACACTCTCACACGCACACACACAAACACACACACACACACTCACACTCAGACACACACACACACTCAAACACACACACTCACACACACGCTCACACACATACACACACTCTCACACGCACACACACAAACACACACACACACACTCACACTCAGACACACACACACACACTCAAACACACACACTCACACACACGCTCACACACATACACACACTCTCACACGCACACACACACACTCACACTCAGACACACACACACACACACTCAAACACACACACTCACACACACGCTCACACACATACACACACTCTCACACACACACTCACACTCACACACTCAAAACACATACACTCTCACATACACACACTCTCTCTCACACACACACACACTCACACTCACACACACATGCACTCTCTCACACACTCATACACACACACTCACACACACACACACACACACTCACACTCAGACACACTCACACTCACACACACTCTCTCACACACACTCACACACTCACACACATGCACTCTCTCACACACTCACACTCACACACACACTCTCTCACACAACTCACACACACACACGCACACGCTCACACACTCACACACACTCACACAGACTCTCAAACACTGACACTCACACACAGATCTCATTCACCTACTCACAGTGCCCCCCACAGAGACCCTGAAGATTTTGTGACACTGTTGGGCACAGATGACCATCTCTGCCAGGCTGCCCCAGATTCACACAAGCTGGTCACAGGGATTGCTGGCACCTTTGGGCTGGGGTGGGATGAGAGGTAAACTGCTACCTTTACTCAATGCTCAGAGGCTCTTTGGGCTTCTAAAGCCTCGAGTAAAGGCTGGTTTTGTAGCGCTGCCCCCCGCTGTGATGGGCACTATATCAATGCAAGGTTGATGATTACTGTGTGCCCACTATCACAGTGTACGCCCTCCTATCACACACATTAGCAGTGTGTCAGAGTCAGTGTGCACAGTGCATGTCCAGGGTCAGCCAGTGATTGCCACACATAGAAACATAGAAACATAGAAAATAGGTGCAGGAGTAGGCCATTCAGCCCTTCGAGCCTGCACCACCATTCAATAAGATCATGGCTGATCATTCACCTCATTACCCCTTTCCTGCTTTCTCTCCATACCCCTTGATCCCTTTAGCCGTAAAGGCCACATCTAACTCCCTCTTGAATATATCTAACGAACTGGCCTCAACAACTTTCTGTGGTAGGGAATTCCACAGGTTCACAATTCTCTGGGTGAAGAAGTTTCTCCTCATCTCGGTCCTAAATGGACTACCCCTTATCCTTAGACTGTGTCCCCTGGTTCTGGAACTCCCCAACATCGGGAACACTTTTCCTGCCTCTAACTTGTACAATCCCGTCAGAACTTTATATGTTTCTATGAGATCCCCTCTCATTCTTCTAAATTCCAGTGGATACAAGCCCAGTCGATCCAGTCTCTCCTCATATGTCAGTCCTGCCTCCGGTCACCACTCGATGGTCAGTCTCCCAGGACTGGTGGCAGGACTCGGGACAATTTCCAGCCCCAGTGATCACAACATAGACCTGGGCTCCCTCTGCTGGGCAGGCGGGATGGTGCAGAACACAGGGCAGCCTCTCCAAGCAGCTTTAGTGCAAAGTCAGCTGATAGCAACATCAAACTTTATAGATTTTATCTGACGTGCGGTGGAGGCAGCAATAAAGCCAAGCGTCATTAACACCGCAATCTCCAGATAGCCTTGTGGATACAAACTGTGCCCAATGTCACACTAACTAAGCCCCATCAGAGAACAGTGCAGCACAGGAGGAAGCCATTCGGCCCATCGAGTCTGTGTTGGCTCTATCGTAGAGCAACCCAGTTAGTCCCACTCCCCGCTGCTCTTTCCCCAGGTCGCTGAAATTGTTCTCCTTCAAATAGTTATCGCCTTCCCTTTTGAAAGCCACGATTGAGTCTGCCGCCACACCATATCAGACGCGCACTCAGATTCTGACCACTCGCTGCGGGAAAACATTTCTCCTCCGGTCAGGAGATTGTTTCTGGGTGGCCGTATTCATCACATGACCTCCCACCTCCCTACCCAGTCAAACATCTACCCCTCCCCCACCATATCCTGTTATTTTTTTTAATAACTAATAAATAAAAATGTTAACGATAATGAAAGAAACACATTTCTTTTCGCAAATGCCCCAATGATTTTTCTCCCCAGCCACTCACAGCCGTGTCCCGGAGGTTAATCTTTAATTCCTGGCGACACTTTGCTCTGCAGCGGGACCACTGCAGCAGTTGTGGACGCTCCAATTTGCCTCAGTGCCCCTGGGCCGGGGAGGGCAAATGCCAAGCGAGGAACCTGCCCCGGTTCACCATCCATTGGCCCACTGCCGGGTGGTGCAGCTGCGACGAGTGGGCTTAACTGTGATTCCCACCATTGTCGAATAGCCGGCCGACTCACGTGAGGAACGGAGACTTGGGGTGAGGAACTGGGGTGTTGGCAGCGCCTGTGGAACTGTACCCGGTCAAGAGTTGGTGATTTCAAGCGACGAGGGCAAACGGTCAAGTGATGGCAGAATCTGAATGTTTTAAAATGGGCACCAAATGACGGGCTGCGTTACGGGATTCTGGGACCCTGCGGGAAGATGGGAAGAGACGCTCGGACCCGTCAACCCCATGGCTTCAAGTGGGGGGAAGCTCACGACTTCTATTTTAGAAACTGGCCCTTTGGACGTCCTGTTTACAGCGTAGACATTTTCTGGCAAAGCCAGCTCAGGGACCAGAGTGTCGAGCTCAGAGTCCGATGGAGAAACACACCAACTTCCTCCGACGTTCACAGCTGAACTCTGGCCTTCCTTCTGGGATAGGGGGATCCAGAGTTGGGTCAGTTGCCAGGAAAAGAGAGGCTGAGTCAAATCTCATTGCATGAATCCATATTTAGTGATGAGCTAAATATGTGTTTAATACATTCACAACCTGTGACAAATATATGTATTCATAAGCCACTGATGCCTCATTGTGCCTTTGTTACCTCCAGACTTGACTATTCCAGCGCACTCCTGGTCGGCCTCCCACTTTCTACCCGACGTAAACTAGAGGTGATCCAAAACTTGGCTGCCCCCGTGTCCTAACTCGCACCGAGTCCCGCTCACCCATCACCCCCTGTGCTCGCTACCCCGTGTCCTAACTCGCACCGAGTCCCGCTCACCCATCACCCCCTGTGCTCGCTGCCCCGTGTTCTAACTCGCACCAAGTCCCGCTCACCCATCACCCCCTGTGCTCGCTGCCCCGTGTTCTAACTCGCACCAAGTCCCGCTCACCCATCACTCCCTGTGCTCACTGCCCCGTGTCCTAACTCGCACCAAGTCCCGCTCACCCATCACCCCCTGTGCTCACTGCCCCGTGTCCTAACTCGCACCGAGTCCCGCTCACCCATCACCCCCAGTGCTCACTGCAACGTGTCCTAACTCGCACCGTGTCCCGCTCACCCATCACCCCCTGTGCTCACTGCCCCGTGTCCTAACTCGCACCGTGTCCCGCTCACCCATCACCCCCTGTGCTCGCTGCTCCCGTGTCCTAACTCGCACCAAGTCCTGCTCGCCCATCACCCCCTGTGCTCACTGCCCTAAGTCCTAACTCGCACCAAGTCCCGCTCACCCATCACTCCCTGTGCTCACTGCCCTGTGTCCTAACTCGCACCAAGTCCCGCTCACCCATCACCCCCTGTGCTTGCCGACCTACATTGGCTCCCAGTTAAGCAAAGCCTTGATTTCAAAATTCTCATCTTTGTTTTCAAATCCCTCCATGGTCCTCGCCCCTCCCTATCTCTGTAACCTCCTCCAGCCCCACAACCTCCCGAGATGTCTGCGCTCCTCTAATTCTGCCCTCCTGAGCATCCCTGATTATAATCGCTCCACCATCGGTGGCCGTGCGTTCTGCTGCCTGGGCCCAAGCTCTGGAACTCCCTCCCTAAACCTCTCTACCTCTCTCTCCTCCTTCAAGACACTCCTTAAAACCGAGCTCTGTGACCAAGCTTTTGGTCACCTGCCCGAATTTCTCCTTACGTGGCTCGATGTCACAATTTGTCTGATTAATGTTCCTGTGAGGCGTCTTGCAACGCTATATAAATACAAGTTGTAGAAGCTTGAAAGCAGCATTGCTCTGACAGAGATTACAGCCACTTAATTTATCTTCTTTCCTTCCATTCTTCCTATTCTCCCTCCTCGCCTGTAGGTGCCGGCCTCTCTGCTAAGGCACTTCCACAGACACAGACCATTCCTGGTTCAATCTAGGCTGACTCTCCCAATACAGTTCTGAGAGAGCCCCACACTGTCGGAGGGGCAGTACTGAGGGAGAGCTGCACTGTCGGAGGGACAGTACTGAGGGAGAGCCGCACTGTCGGAGGGGCAGTACTGAGGGTGAGCCGCACTGTCGGAGGGGCAGTACTGAGGGAGTGCTGCACTGTCGGAGGGGCAGTACTGAGGGTGAGCCGCACTGTCGGAGGGGCAGTACTGAGGGTGAGCCGTACTGTCGGAGGGGCAGTACTGAGGGAGCGCCGCACTGTCGGAGGGGCAGTACTGAGGGTGAGCCGCACTGTCGGAGGGGCAGTACTGAGGGAGTGCTGCACTGTCGGAGGGGCAGTACTGAGGGAGCGCCGCACTGTCGGAGGGGCAGTACTGAGGAGCGCCGCACTGTCGGAGGGGCAGTACTGAGGAAGCGCTGCACTGTCGGAGGGGCGGTACTGAGGGAGCGCCGCACTGTCGGAGGGGCAGTACTGAGGGAGCGCTGCACTGTCGGAGGGGCAGTACTGAGGGAGTGCCGCACTGTCGGAGGGGCAGTACTGAGGGAGCGCTGCACTGTCGGAGGGGCAGTACTGAGGAAGCGCTGCACTGTCGGAGGGGCAGTACTGAGGGAGCGCTGCACTAACGGCGGGGATGTGTGGTGGTCGTGAAAGGCGCTATAGAAATGCAAGACTTTCTTTTTCTTTTATCACCCAATTGACCATTCTTGAGTCTAGACAGAAAGTGTCCGTACAGAAGACATTACAATTTTGTTCTCAGTCTATCCACATTTCAGCAGGGGTCACTGGAGAGCTATCATGGGCCGGGAAACCAGGCTGATTTCTCCTTTCCCTAGGCTCTGGCACTGAGGACAATTGCAGCAGCGGTCAGTGACCAGTTCCCAGTCAGTGCAGATACCCTCCGAGTCATGATTGGCACACATCGTGTCAAAATGCTGCATCTCCTACCTGTGCCGGTCCGAAGAAATTGGTCTGGGACATTTCGGCCATTGTCCTTGTCTTTCAACGTTCCTCTGCAGCACTTCATGGAATGCTGAGCTGGAATGGTAACTTCTGATGTCACTGGGATGGTACTTGTGCCTTTTTCTAAATGACTGCTGTTTTGTTTAAGGGGCTAAGTGTAGAGTTACTGAAAACCCAGCAACTGGATGCTGAAGGCAAGCTCCCTGTTAGCTTACAAATTTCCTCTTGCAGACTAGTTCACTCGAGTCTAGTCCTAGCTGGTTTCTTAATTGAAACATTAAGGCAGCACTTGGTGTTATGGAAGTATCTCTAAATTCTCCATAACAATTGACATATCATTATTCTCTGGATTAAATGTCAGCCGTGGCTCAGTGGGCAGCACTCTCGCCTCTGAGTCAGAAGGTTGTGGGTTCAAGTCCCACTCCAGAGACTCGAGCACAAATCTAGGCTGACACTCCATAACGTTGCTGAGATCAAGACTTCAATTCATATCGTGGGATCCTTAACAACCACCAGAGCAGGGATTCAGTTTGGTGTCTCATCTGAAAAACGGCATCTCCAACAGTGCAGCGCTCCCTCAGTACTGCCCCTCCGACAGTGCGGCACTCCCTCAGTACTGCCCCTCCTACAGTGCGGCACTCCCTCAGTACTGCCCCTCCGACAGTGCAGCACTCCCTCAGTACTGCCCCTCCGACAGTGCAGCACGCCCTCAGTATCGCCCCTCCGACAGTGCTGTTCTCCCTCAGTACTGCCCCTCCGACAGTGCAGCACGCCCTCAGTATCGCCCCTCCGACAGTGCGGCGCTCCCTCAGTACTGCCCCTCCGACAGTGCGGCACTCCCTCAGTACTGCCCCTCCGACAGTGTGGCACTCCCTCAGTACTGCCCCTCCGACAGTGCAGCACTCCCTCAGTACTGCCCCTCTGACAGTGCTGTTCTCCCTCAGTACTGCCCTGGAGCTAAATTATCTGCGTAAATCCTAGCGAGAAGCTTGAACCCATGATCTCCTGACTGAGAGGTGAAAGGGCTGCAGCTTGGGGCCAAGCCGAGAGAGAAGACTCAGGAAAGTAGAGATCCATTTAAATTACAAATGTGTTGGTGATGCCCCAAGATGTGAGTTCAGTCAATGTGTTCAATGTTTGCTCAATGATGACACCTCAAAATGGTTTTCATTGAGAACATGTTCTGAATTGATCTCCTTACTCAATGTCTAGAACCTGCCATACCTGATGCAGGAGAGCTCAGTGCTGTCATTCATTGTGCAGAGGAAACACTGGCCCATTTGTTTGAACAAAGCCTGCCGCCAGTTCTCGGAAGCACTGCTCCATCCTGGGAAATTCTGCAAGCTGCTTCCCTTCTTAATGTGGAAACACTTCCGTGTGAATCACCGAGTTCCTGATTACAACCAACATCTGTCAGGAGTCAAGCAGACAGCAGACACTCCCAACAGAGAGGGAGAGTGGGTCAGCCCCAGGTCACTCTACCTCCCCTGAAGGCACGGGACATTAGAGAAAGTGTCTTAAAAAAGAGGGAACCTCCCTTCCCTTGGTACCTTGCACAATTACTGCTTCTGATTCAGGACTCCTTTACGAAATTCCTTAACGTAGTAAAACATCCCAAGGAGCTTCACAAGCGCGATTATCAAACAAAATTTGACACCGAAGTACAAAAGAAGAAATTAGGGCAGGTGACCAAAGGCTTGGTCAAAGAGGGAGGTTTTAAGGAGCGAGTTAAAGGAGGTAGAGAGAGGCGGAGGGGTTCAGGGAGGGGGTTCCAGAGCTTGGGGCCCAGGCAGCTGAAGGCACGGCCACCGATGGTGGAGCGATTATAATCAGGGATGCTCAGGGGGGCAGAATTAGAGGAGCGCAGACATCTCGGGGGGTTGTGGGGCTGGAGGGGATTACAGAGATAGGGAGGGGCGAGGGCCATGGAGGGATTTGAAAACAAGGATGAGAATTTTGAAATTCCACCAAGGTTGAGTTTGGTTGAAGACACACCCTCGGCACTGCGATCAGTGGCCCTTGTCTTAGGATGACCGACACTTGTATTAACTCTTTGCCTTCGGCATGCCAATTCAGTTCAGTTGACCTAAGACAGTGCAGTGCTCCTGCACACTTGTATTGTTAGATTCAACAAGCAAAAACACACAACCAAACCCGACTGAAGCTCTGTCACTGCACCTGACCGTCTGCCCCAATCTCAAACCTTTCCTTCCCAGAATCTTCCCTCCGTTTGTTCCATCAGGAACACCCGGGCCCACTTAGTTTGGGGCCCTGATAATCTGCCCCTTTTCATGCCCCATGGTCCTAGTGCCCATAATCTTTGGGAGTAGATGAACGCTTGGTCACAGCACAAACATGATCAATTTTTGTTTTAAGTTAGTCTCAATAGTTTTGCCCCTTTTGTGATGTCACCAGCCAACAAAGATGTTTTCACCAAAGAGGGGCAAAATAGTCACCAAGGGGCTGGCAGCAGACACGAATCCATACCCCAGCAAGAGTCAGCAGAGAAGGTAGAAAAATAGGAAGGAATCTCAACAAGAAGATATTGGAAAACAGTTCAACTACAGATACTGCAGGGATATGGTATCACAGTAGCAATATTACTTAACTAATAATCCAGAGACATGGCAGCTAGGAGAATTTAAATTCAGTTTATTAAATTCAATATATTTGGAATTAAAAAGTTAGTATCAGCGACGGAACCATGAAACTACCTGATTGTCATAAAAAACCCACCTGGTTTCTTTTGGGAAATCTGCCGTCCTTACCCGGTCTGGGCCTATATGTGACTCCAGACCCACAGCAATGTGGTTGACCCTTAACTGCCCCTCTGAAATGGCCCAGCGAGACACTCCTTTGTAGTAAACCGCTCCGACAAACTCAGCCCATGGGAGCACCTTCACCACACGGACTGCAGCGGTTCAAGAAGGCGGCTCACCACCACCTTCTCAAGGGGCAATTAGGGGATGGGCAATAAATGCCGGCCTTGCCAGGGATGCCGACATCCCAGGAATGAATAAATTTTTTAAAATACACATACCGATAGACACACACTGACTCACACACACACATCTGAAGATATAGATATACACGTACAGATCCACTAATACACACATTAGCTATCCAAGCTCCCAGTTAGTTGGAACATTGGCGATGCTGCCAAGTGTGTTTATTTGCCTGGCCACTCCAGACTCAACAGAAAACCTTGTAGTGAGGGACTGAATTCATGGGTAGGAGCGACCAGCTAGTTGTGGCAGTTCACTTCCATCAAGGACATGAATGAACCAGTTGGGTTATACAACAATCTGTCACCTGCTCATTTTGTTTTCCGAGTGCCAGCCCCAATTTCTGAAAGGCAACGCCTCCGACAGTGCGACGCTCCCTCAGTACTGCCCCTCCCACAGTGCGGCGCTCCCTCAGTACTGCCCCTCCAACAGTGCGGCGCTCCCTCAGTACTGCCCCTCCGACAGTGCGGCGCTCTCTCAGTACTGCCCCTCCGACAGTGCGGCGCTCCCTCAGTACTGCACCTCCCACAGTGCGGCGCTCCCTCAGTACTGCCCCTCCAACAGTGCGGCGCTCCCTCAGTACTGCCCCTCCGACAGTACGACACTCCTCAGTACCGCCCCTCCGACAGTGCGGCGCTTCCTCAGAACCGCCCCTCCGACAGTGCGGCGCTCCCTCAGTACTGCCCCTCCAACAGTGCGGCGCTCCCTCAGTACCGCCCCTCCGACAGTGCGGTGCTCCCTCAGTACTGCCCCTCCAACAGTGCGGCACTCCCTCAGTACTGCCCGTCCGACAGTGCGGTGCTCCCTCAGTACCGCCCCTCCAACAGTGCGGCGCTCCCTCAGTACTGCCCCTCCGACAGTGCAGCGCTCCCTCAGAACCGCCCCTCCGACAGTGCAGCACTCCCTCAGTACTGCCCCTCCGACAGTGCAGCACTCCCTCAGTACTGCCCCTCCAACAGTGCGGCGCTCCCTCAGTACTGCCCCTCCGACAGTGCGGCGCTTCCTCAGAACCGCCCCTCCGACAGTGCGGCGCTCCCTCAGTACTGCACCTCCGACAGTGCGGCACTCCCTCAGTACTGCCCCTCCGACAGTGCGGCGCTCCCTCAGTACCGCCCCTCCGACAGTGCGGCGCTCCCTCAGCACTGCCCCTCCGACAGCACAGAGCTCCCTCAGTACTGCCCTTCTGACAGTGCAGCGGAGCCTCAGTACTGCCCCTCCGACAGTGCGGCGCTCCCTCAGCACTGCCCCTCCGACAGCACAGAGCTCCCTCAGTACTGCCCTTCTGACAGTGCAGCGGAGCCTCAGTACTGCCCCTCCGACAGTGCGGCGCTCCCTCAGCACTGCCCCTCCGACAGTGCGGCGCTCCCTCAGCACTGCCCCTCCGACATTGCGGCGCTCCCTCAGCACTGCCCCTCCGACAGTGCGACGCTCCCTCAGTACTGCCCCTCCGACAGTGCGGCGCTCCCTCAGCACTGCCCCTCCGACAGTGCGGCGCTCCCTCAGTACTGCCCCTCCGACAGTGCGGTGCTCCCTCAGTACTGCCCCTCCGACAGTGCGGCACTCCCTCAGCACTGCCACTCCGACAGTGCGGCGCTCCCTCAGTACTGCCCCTCTGACAGTGCGGCGCTCCCTCAGTACTGCCCCTCCGACAGTGCGGCGCTCCCTCAGCGCTGCCCCTCCGACAGTGCGGCGCTCCCTCAGTACTGCCCCTCTGACAGTGCGGCGCTCCCTCAGTACTGCCCCTCCGACAGTGCGGCGCTCCCTCAGTACTGCCCCTCCGACAGTGCGGCACTCCCTCAGCACTGCCACTCCGACAGTGCGGCGCTCCCTCAGTACTGCCCCTCTGACAGTGCGGCGCTGCCTCAGTACTGCCCCTCCGACAGTGCGGCGCTCCCTCAGCGCTGCCCCTCCGACAGTGCGGCGCTCCCTCAGTACTGCCCCTCTGACAGTGCGGCGCTCCCTCAGTACTGCCCCTCCGACAGTGCGGCGCTCCCTCAGTACTGCCCCTCCGACAGTGCGGCGCTCCCTCAGCACTGCACTGGGAGTGTCAGTCTCGATGTTTGTGCTCAAGTCGCTGGACTGAGGCTTGAATCCACGACCTTCTGACTCAGAGGCGAGAGTGCTGCCCACTGAGCCCCGGCTGACAGTTCTATGGTTATTCAATGATGTGCAGTTTGTTGGTTCATGCTGGGTGGAGAATCGCTGCGAGGGTGCTATGGTTGGCTACGGAGCGACTGCACCTGAAAATTAATTGCTTGTGAAACACATTGGGAAGTGCGAAGGACTTGATAAAACATCAAATAAATGCAAGTTCCTTCTTACTTACTTACAGAAGGAAGAAAAAAGGAACAAATTGCAAGAATAATTAGAATTGAAAAAAAGACACAAAAGTAAAAAACAGGCCTGGAATTTGCAGGGGACATCTCCCGATCACCAGCCAAAACTGCAGCGAAAGATCAACCAAAGCCCTGGGGACAACAGGACTGCTCTGGGATTACTGCCAATCTCCGGCTGAAGGTATGGTGAGAGATCAGGAAAAACCACACTGAAATTCCAGGTGATATAGTGAAAGGAAAATGGAGTGAGAGAGGGAGATCATTTTATCTTTCAGTGTGGGTGTGAAACGGGAGATGTTGGATCGGGCAGTGTGTGAAACGGACGATGTTGGATCGGGCAGTGTGTGAAATGGGCGATGTTGGATCGGGCAGTGTGTGAAACGGGCGATGTTGGATCGGGCAGTGTGTGAAACGGGCGATGTTGCATCGGGCAGTGTGTGAAACGGGCGATGTTGGATCGGGCAGTGTGTGAAACGGGCGATGTTGGATCGGGCAGTGTGTGAAACGGGCGATGTTGGATCGGGCAGTGTGTGAAACGGGCGATGTTGGATCGGGCAGTGTGTGAAACGGGCAATGATGGATCGGGCAGTGTGTGAAACGGGCGATGTTAGATCGGGCAGTGTGTGAAACGGGCGATGTTGGATCGGGCAGTGCGTGTAACGGGCGATGTTGGATCGGGCAGTGCGTGAAACGGGCGATGTTGGATCGGGCAGTGTGTGAAACGGGCGATGTTGGATCGGTCAGTGTGTGAAACGGGCGATGTTGGATCGGGTAGTGTGTGAAACGGGCGAAGTTGGATCGGGCAGTGTGTGAAACGGGCGATGTTGGATCGGGCAGTGTGTGAAACGGGCGATGTTGGATCGGGCAGTGTGTGTAATGGGCGATGTTGGATCGGGGAGTGTGTGAAACGGGCGATGTTGGATCGGGCAGTGTGTGAAACGGGCGATGTTGGACCGGGCAGTGTGTGAAACGGGCGATGTTGGATCGGGCAGTGTGTGAAACGGGCGATGTTGGATCGGGCAGTGTGTGAAACGGGCAATGATGGATCGGGCAGTGTGTGAAACGGGCGATGTTAGATCGGGCAGTGTGTGAAACGGGCGATGTTGGATCGGGCAGTGTGTGTAACGGGCAATGTTAGATCGGGCAGTGTGTGAAACGGGCGATGTTAGATCGGGCAGTGTGTGTAACGGGCGATGTTAGATCGGGCAGTGTGTGAAACGGGCGATGTTAGATCGGGCAGTGTGTGAAACGGGCGATGTTAGATCGGGCAGTGTGTGTAACGGGCGATGTTGGATCGGGCAGTGTGTGAAACGAGCGATGTTGGATCGGGCAGTGTGTGAAACGGGCGATGTTGGATCGGGAAGTGTGTGAAACGGGCGATGTTGGATCGGGCAGTGTGTGAAACGGGCGATGTTGGATCGGGCAGTGTGTGGATCGGGCGATGTTAGATCGGGCAGTGTGTGTAACGGGCGATGTTGGATCGGGAAGTGTGTGAAACGGGCGATGTTGGATCGGGCAGTGTGTGTAACGGGCGATGTTGGATCGGGAAGTGTGTGAAACGGGCGATGTTGGATCGGGCAGTGTGAGAAACGGGCGATGTTAGATGGGGCAGTGTGTGAAACGGGCGATGTTAGATCGGGCAGTGTGTGTAACGGGCGATGTTGGATCGGGAAGTGTGTGAAACGGGCGATGTTGGATCGGGCAGTGTGTGAAACGGGCGATGTTGGATCGGGCAGTGTGTGGATCGGGCGATGTTAGATCGGGCAGTGTGTGTAACGGGCGATGTTGGATCGGGCAGTGTGTGAAACGAGCGATGTTGGATCGGGCAGTGTGTGAAACGGGCGATGTTAGATCGGGCAGTGTGTGTAACGGGCGATGTTGGATCGGGCAGTGTGTGAAACGGGCGATGTTAGATCGGGCAGTGTGTGGATCGGGCGATGTTAGATCGGGCAGTATGTGAAACGGGCGATGTTGGATCGGGCAGTGTGTGAAACGAGCGATGTTGGATCGGGCAGTGTGTGAAACGGGCGATGTTAGATCGGGCAGTGTGTGTAACGGGCGATGTTAGATCGGGCAGTGTGTGAAACGGGCGATGTTAGATCGGGCCGTGTGTGAAACGGGCGATGTTAGATCGGGCAGTGTGTGAAACGGGCGATGTTGGATCGGGCAGTGTGTGAAACGGGCGATGTTAGATCGGGCAGTGTGTGAAACGGGCGATGTTGGATCGGGCAGTGTGTGAAACGGGCGATGTTGGATCGGGCAGTGTGTGAAACGGGCGATGTTGAATCGGGCAGTGTGTGAAACGGGCGATGTTGGATCGGGCAGTGTGTGAAACGGGCGATGTTGGATCTGGCAGTGTGTGAAACGGGGATGTTGGATCGGGCAGTGTGTGAAACGGGCGATGTTAGATCGGGCAGTGTGTGAAACGGGCGATGTTAGATCGGGCAGTGTGTGAAACGGGCGATGTTAGATCGGGCAGTGTGTGTAACGGGCGATGTTGGATCGGGCAGTGTGTGAAACGGGCGATGTTAGATCGGGCAGTGTGTGTAACGGGCGATGTTGGATCGGGAAGTGTGTGAAACGGGCGATGTTGGATCGGGCAGTGTGTGAAACGGGCGATGTTGGATCGGGCAGTGTGTGGATCGGGCGATGTTAGATCGGGCAGTGTGTGTAACGGGCGATGTTGGATCGGGCAGTATGTGAAACGGGCGATGTTGGATCGGGCAGTGTGTGAAACGAGCGATGTTGGATCGGGCAGTGTGTGAAACGGGCGATGTTAGATCGGGCAGTGTGTGTAACGGGCGATGTTAGATCGGGCAGTGTGTGAAACGGGCGATGTTAGATCGGGCCGTGTGTGAAACGGGCGATGTTGGATCGGGCCGTGTGTGAAACGGGCGATGTTGGATCGGGCACTGTGTGAAACGGGCGATGTTGGATCTGGCAGTGTGTGAAACGGGCGATGTTGGAGCTGGCAGTGTGTGAAACGGGGATGTTGGATCGGGCAGTGTGTGAAACGGGCGATGTTGGATCGGGCAGTGTGTGAAACGGGCAATGATGGATCGGGCAGTATGTGAAACGGGCGATGTTAGATCGGGCAGTGTGTGTAACGGGCGATGTTGGATCGGGCAGTGTGTGAAACGGGCGATGTTGGATCGGGCAGTGTGTGAAACGGGCGATGTTGGATCGGGCAGTGTGTGGATCGGGCGATGTTAGATCGGGCAGTGTGTGTAACGGGCGATGTTGGATCGGGCAGTATGTGAAACGGGCGATGTTGGATCGGGCAGTGTGTGAAACGAGCGATGTTGGATCGGGCAGTGTGTGAAACGGGCGATGTTAAATCGGGCAGTGTGTGTAACGGGCGATGTTAGATCGGGCAGTGTGTTAAACGGGCGATGTTAGATCGGGCCGTGTGTGAAACGGGCGATGTTAGATCGGGCAGTGTGTGAAACGGGCGATGTTGGATCGGGCAGTGTGTGAAACGGGCGATGTTAGATCGGGCAGTGTGTAAAACGGGCGATGTTGGATCGGGCAGTGTGTGAAACGGGCGATGTTGGATCGGGCAGTGTGTGAAACGGGCGATGTTGAATCGGGCAGTGTGTGAAACGGGCGATGTTGGATCGGGCAGTGTGTGAAACGGGCGATGTTAGATCGGGCAGTGTGTGAAACGGGCGATGTTGGATCGGGCAGTGTGTGAAACGGGCGATGTTGGATCGGGCAGTGTGTGAAACGGGCGATGTTGGATCGGGCAGTGTGTGGATCGGGCGATGTTGGATCGGGCAGTGTGTGAAACGGGCGATGTTAGATCGGGCAGTGTGTGAAACGGGCGATGTTGGATCGGGCAGTGTGTGAAACGGGCGATGTTGGATCGGGCAGTGTGTGAAACGGGCGATGTTAGATCGGGCAGTGTGTGAAACGGGCGATCTTGGATCGGGCAGTGTGTGAAACGGGCGATGTTAGATCGGGCAGTGTGTGAAACGGGCGATGTTGGATCGGGCAGTGTGTGAAACGGGCGATGTTGGATCGGGCAGTGTGTGAAACGGGCGATGTTGGATCGGGCAGTGTGTGAAACGGGCAATAATGGATCGGGCAGTATGTGAAACGGGCGATGTTAGATCGGGCAGTGTGTGTAACGGGCGATGTTGGATCGGGCAGTGTGTGAAACGGGCGATGTTGGATCGGGCAGTGTGTGAAACGGGCGATGTTAGATCGGGCAGTGTGTGAAACGGGCGATGTTAGATCGGGCAGTGTGTGAAACGGGCGATGTTAGATCGGGCAGTGTGTGTAACGGGCGATGTTGGATCGGGCAGTGTGTGTAACGGGCGATGTTGTATCGGGCAGTGTGTGAAACGGGCGATGATGGATCGGGCAGTGTGTGAAACGGGCGATGTTGGATCGGGCAGTGTGTGAAACGGGCAATGATGGATCGGGCAGTATGTGAAACGGGCGATGTTGGATCGGGCAGTGTGTGAAACCGGCGATGTTAGATCGGGCAGTGTGTGAAACGGGCGATGTTGGATCGGGCAGTGTGTGAAACCGGCGATGTTAGATCGGGCAGTGTGTGAAACGGGCGATGTTGGATCGGGCAGTGTGTGAAACGGGCGATGTTAGATCGGGCAGTGTGTGTAACGGGCGATGTTAGATCGGGCAGTTTGTGAAACGGGCGATGTTGGATCGGTCAGTGTGTGAAACGGGCGATGTTAGATCGGGCAGTGTGTGAAACGGGCGATGTTAGATCGGGCAGTGTGTGTAACGGGCGATGTTAGATCGGGCAGTGTGTGAAATGGGCGATGTTAGATCGGGCAGTGTGTGTAACGGGCGATGTTGGATCGGGCAGTGTGTGAAACGGGCGATGTTGGATCGGGCAGTGTGTGAAACGGGCGATGTTGGATCGGGCAGTGTGTGAAACGGGCGATGTTGGATCGGGCAGTGTGTGAAACGGGCGATGTTGGATCGGGCAGTGTGTGAAACGGGCGATGTTGGATCGGGCAGTGTGTGAAACGGGCGATGTTGGATCGGGCAGTGTGTGAAACGGGCGATGTTGGATCGGGCAGTGTGTGAAACGGGCGATGTTGGATCGGGCAGTGTGTGAAACGGGCGATGTTGGATCGGGCAGTGTGTGAAACGGGCGATGTTGGATCGGGCAGTGTGTGAAACGGGCGATGTTAGATCGGGCAGTGTGTGTAACGGGCGATGTTGGATCGGGCAGTGTGTGTAACGGGCGATGTTGTATCGGGCAGTGTGTGAAACGGGCGATGTTGGATCGGGCAGTGTGTGAAACGGGCGATGTTGGATCGGGCAGTGTGTGAAACCGGCGATGTTAGATCGGGCAGTGTGTGAAACGGGCGATGTTGGATCGGGCAGTGTGTGAAACGGGCGATGTTAGATCGGGCAGTGTGTGAAACGGGCGATGTTGGATCGGGCAGTGTGTGAAACGGGCGATGTTAGATCGGGCAGTGTGTGTAACGGGCGATGTTAGATCGGGCAGTGTGTGAATTGGGCGATGTTAGATCGGGCAGTGTGTGTAACGGGCGATGTTAGATCGGGCAGTGTGTGAAATGGGCGATGTTAGATCGGGCAGTGTGTGTAACGGGCGATGTTGGATCGGGCAGTGTGTGAAACGGGCGATGTTGGATCGGGCAGTGTGTGAAACGGGCGATGTTGGATCGGGCAGTGTGTGAAACGGGCGATGTTGGATCGGGCAGTGTGTGAAACGGGCGATGTTGGATCGGGCAGTGTGTGAAACGGGCGATGTTGGATCGGGCAGTGTGTGAAACGGGCGATGTTGGATCGGGCAGTGTGTGAAACGGGCGATGTTAGATCGGGCAGTGTGTGTAACGGGCGATGTTGGATCGGGCAGTGTGTGTAACGGGCGATGTTGTATCGGGCAGTGTGTGAAACGGGCGATGATGGATCGGGCAGTGTGTGAAACGGGCGATGTTGGATCGGGCAGTGTGTGAAACGGGCAATGATGGATCGGGCAGTATGTGAAACGGGCGATGTTGGATCGGGCAGTGTGTGAAACCGGCGATGTTGGATCGGGCAGTGTGTGAAACGGGCGATGTTAGATCGGGCAGTGTGTGAAACGGGCGATGTTGGATTGGGCAGTGTGTGAAACGGGCGATGTTAGATCGGGCAGTGTGTGAAACCGGCGATGTTAGATCGGGCAGTGTGTGTAACGGGCGATGTTGGATCGGACAGTGTGTGAAACGGGCGATGTTTGATCGGGCAGTGTGTGAAACGGGCGATGTTAGATCGGGCAGTGTGTGAAACGGGCGATGTTTGATCGGGCAGTGTGTGAAACGGGCGATGTTAGATCGGGCAGTGTGTGTAACGGGCGATGTTAGATCGGGCAGTGTGTGAAACGGGCGATGTTGGATCGGGCAGTGTGTGAAACGGGCGATGTTAGATCGGGCAGTGTGTGAAACCGGCGATGTTAGATCGGGCAGTGTGTGTAACGGGCGATGTTGGATCGGACAGTGTGTGAAACGGGCGATGTTTGATCGGGCAGTGTGTGAAACGGGCGATGTTAGATCGGGCAGTGTGTGAAACGGGCGATGTTTGATCGGGCAGTGTGTGAAACGGGCGATGTTAGATCGGGCAGTGTGTGTAACGGGCGATGTTAGATCGGGCAGTGTGTGAAACGGGCGATGTTGGATCGGGCAGTGTGTGAAACGGGCGATGTTAGATCGGGCAGTGTGTGAAACGGGCGATGTTAGATCGGGCAGTGTGTGTAACGGGCGATGTTAGATCGGGCAGTGTGTGAAATGGGCGATGTTAGATCGGGCAGTGTGTGTAACGGGCGATGTTGGATCGGGCAGTGTGTGAAACGGGCGATGTTGGATCGGGCAGTGTGTGAAACGGGCGATGTTGGATCGGGCAGTGTGTGAAACGGGCGATGTTGGATCGGGCAGTGTGTGAAACGGGCGATGTTGGATCGGGCAGTCTGTGAAACGGGCGATGTTGGATCGGGCAGTGTGTGAAACGGGCGATGTTGGATCGGGCAGTGTGTGAAACGGGCGATGTTGGATTGGGCAGTGTGTGAAACGGGCGATGTTAGATCGGGCAGTGTGTGAAACGGGCGATGTTAGATCGGGCAGTGTGTGAAACGGGCGATGTTAGATCGGGCATTGTGTGTAACGGGCGATGTTGGATCGGGCAGTGTGTGTAACGGGCGATGTTGTATTGGGCAGTGTGTGAAACGGGCGATGATGGATCGGGCAGTGTGTGAAACGGGCGATGTTGGATCGGGCAGTGTGTGAAACGGGCAATGATGGATCGGGCAGTATGTGAAACGGGCGATGTTGGATCGGGCAGTGTGTGAAACCGGCGATGTTAGATCGGGCAGTGTGTGAAACGGGCGATGTTGGATCGGGCAGTGTGTGAAACGGGCGATGTTAGATCGGGCAGTGTGTGAAACGGGCGATGTTGGATCGGGCAGTGTGTGAAACCGGCGATGTTAGATCGGGCAGTGTGTGTAACGGGCGATGTTGGATCGGACAGTGTGTGAAACGGGCGATGTTTGATCGGGCAGTGTGTGAAACGGGCGATGTTGGATCGGGCAGTGTGTGAAACGGGCGATGTTAGATCGGGCAGTGTGTGTAACGGGCGATGTTAGATCGGGCAGTGTGTGTAACGGGTGATGTTGGATCGGGCAGTGTGTGAAATGGGCGATGTTAGATCGGGCAGTGTGTGTAACGGGCGATGTTGGATCGGGCAGTGTGTGAAACGGGCGATGTTGGATCGGGCAGTGTGTGAAACGGGCGATCTTGGATCGGGCAGTGTGTGCAAAGGACGATGTTGGATCGGGCAGTGTGTGCAACGGGCGATGTTGGATCGGGCAGTGTGTGAAACGGGCGATGTTGGATCGGGCAGTGTGTGAAACGGGCGATGTTGGATCGGGCAGTGTGTGAAACGGGCGATGTTGGATCGGGCAGTGTGTGAAACGGGCGATGTTAGATCGGGCAGTGTGTGAAACGGGCGATGTTAGATCGGGCAGTGTGTGTAACGGGCGATGTTAGATCGGGCAGTGTGTGAAATGGGCGATGTTAGATCGGGCAGTGTGTGTAACGGGCGATGTTGGATGGGGCAGTGTGTGAAACGGGCGATGTTGGATCGGGCAGTGTGTGAAACGGGCGATGTTGGATCGGGCAGTGTGTGAAACGGGCGATGTTAGATCGGGCAGTGTGTGTAACGGGCGATGTTAGATCGGGCAGTGTGTGAAACGGGCGATGTTAGATCAGGCAGTGTGTGTAACGGGCGATGTTGGATCGGGCAGTGTGTGAAACGGGCGATGTTGGATCGGGCAGTGTGTGAAACGGGCGATGTTGGATCGGGCAGTGTGTGAAACGGGCGATGTTGGATCGGGCAGTGTGTGAAACGGGCGATGTTGGATCGGGCAGTGTGTGAAACGGGCGATGTTGGATCGGGCAGTGTGTGAAACGGGCGATGTTGGATCGGGCAGTGTGTGAAACGGGCGATGTTGGATTGGGCAGTGTGTGAAACGGGCGATGTTGGATCGGGCAGTGTGTGAAACTGGCGATGTTAGATCGGGCAGTGTGTGAAACGGGCGATGTTGGATCGGGCAGTGTGTGAAACGGGCGATGTTAGATCGGGCAGTGTGTGAAACGGGCGATGATGGATCGGGCAGTGTGTGAAACGGGCGATGTTAGATCGGGCAGTGTGTGAAACGGGCGATGTTAGCTCGGGCAGTGTGTGTAACGGGCGATGTTGGATCGGGCAGTGTGTGAAACGGGCGATGTTGGATCGGGCAGTGTGTGAAACGGGCGATGTTGGATCGGGCAGTGTGTGAAACGGGCGATCTTGGATCGGGCAGTGTGTGCAAAGGACGATGTTGGATCGGGCAGTGTGTGCAACGGGCGATGTTGGATCGGGCAGTGTGTGCAAAGGACGATGTTGGATCGGGCAGTGTGTGCAACGGGCAATGTTAGATCGGACAGTGTGTGCAAAGTGCGATTTTGGATCGGGCAGTGTGTGAAACGGGCAATGTTGGATCGGGCAGTATGTGAAACGGGCGATGTTAGATCGGGCAGTGTGTGAAACGGGCAATGAATGGATCGGGCAGTATGTGAAACGGGCGATGTTGGATCGGGCAGTGTGTGAAACGGGCGATGTTGGATCGGGCAGTGTGTGAAACGGGCGATGTTAGATCGGGCAGTGTGTGAAACGGGCAATGATGGATCGGGCAATGTGTGTAACGGGCGATGTTGGATCGGGCAGTGTGTGAAACGGGCGATGTTGGATCGGGCAGTGTGTGAAACGGGCGATGTTGGATCGGGCAGTGTGTGAAACGGGAGATGTTGGATCGGGCAGTGTGTGAAACGGGCGATGTTAGATCGGGCAGTGTGTGCAAAGGGCGATTTTGGATCGGACAGTGTGTGAAACGGGCGATGTTGGATCGGGCAGTGTGTGTAATGGGCGATGTTGGATCGGGCAGTGTGTGAAACGGGCGATGTTGGATCGGGCAGTGTGTGAAACGGGCGATGTTAGATCGGACCGTGTGTGAAACGGGCGATGTTAGATCGGGCAGTGTGTGAAACGGGCGTGTTAGATCGGGCCGTGTGTGAAACGGGCGATGTTAGATCGGGCAGTGTGTCAAACGGGCGATGTTGTATCGGGCAGTGTGTGAAACGGGCGATGTTGGATCGGGCAGTGTGTGAAACGGGCGATGTTGGATCGGGCAGTGTGTGAAACGGGCGATGTTGGATCGGGCAGTGTGTGAAACGGGCGATTTTGGATCGGGCAGTGTGTGAAACGGGCGATGTTGGATCGGGCAGTGTGTGAAACGGGCGATGTTGGATCGGGCAGTGTGTGAAACGGGCGATGTTGGATCGGGCAGTGTGTGAAACGGGCGATGTTGGATCGGGCAGTGTGTGAAACGGGCGATGTTGGATCGGGCAGTGTGTGAAACGGGCGATGTTGGATCGGGCAGTGTGTGTAATGGGCGATGTTGGATCGGGTAGTGTGTGAAACGGGCGATGTTGGATCGGGCAGTGTGTGAAACGGGCGATGTTAGATCGGACAGTGTGTGAAACGGGCGATGTTAGATCGGGCAGTGTGTGAAACGGGCGATGTTAGATCGGGCCGTGTGTGAAACGGGCGATGTTAGATCGGGCAGTGTGTGAAACGGGCGATGTTGTATCGGGCAGTGTGTGTAACGGGCGATGTTGGATCGGGCAGTGTGTGAAACGGGCGATGTTGGATCGGGCAGTGTGTGAAACGGGCGATGTTGGATCGGGCAGTGTGTGAAACGGGCGATGTTGGATCGGGCAGTGTGTGAAACGGGCGATGTTGGATCGGGCAGTGTGTGTAACGGGCGATGTTGGATCGGGCAGTGTGTGAAACGGGCGATGTTGTATCGGGCAGTGTGTGTAACGGGCGATGTTGGATCGGGCAGTGTGTGAAACGGGCGATGTTGGATCGGGCAGTGTGTGAAACGGGCGATTTTGGATCGGGCAGTGTGTGAAACGGGCGATGTTGGATCGGGCAGTGTGTGAAACGGGCGATGTTAGATCGGGCAGTGTGTGAAACGGGCGATGTTGGATCGGGCAGTGTGTGAAACGGGCGATGTTGGATCGGGCAGTGTGTGAAACGGGCGATGTTGGATCGGGCAGTGTGTGAAACGGGCGATGTTGGATCGGGCAGTGTGTGTAACGGGCGATGTTGGATCGGGCAGTGTGTGAAACGGGCGATGTTGGATCGGGCAGTGTGTGAAACGGGCGATGTTGGATCGGGCAGTGTGTGTAACGGGCGATGTTGGATCGGGCAGTGTGTGAAACGGGCGATGTTGGATCGGGCAGTGTGTGAAACGGGCGATGTTGGATCGGGCAGTGTGTGAAACGGGCGATGTTGGATCGGGCAGTGTGTGAAACGGGCGCAGTTGGATCGGGCAGTGTGTGAAACGGGCGATGTTACATCGGTCAGTGTGTGCAAAGGGCGATGTTGGATCGGGCAGTGTGTGTAACGGGCGATGTTGGATCGGTCAGTGTGTGAAACGGACGATGTTGGATCGGGCAGTGTGTGAAACGGGCGATGTTGGATCTGGCAGTGTGTGAAACGGGCGATGTTGGATCGGGCAGTGTGTGAAACGGGCGATGTTGGATTGGGCAGTGCGTGTAACATGCGATGTTAGATCGGGCAGTGCGTGAAACGGGCGATGTTGGATCGGGCAGTGTGTGAATGATCGGGCAGTATGTGAAACGGGCGACGTTGGATAGGGCAGTATGTGAAACGGGCGATGTTGGATCGGGCAGTGCGTGAAACGGGCGATGTTAGATCGGGCAGTGTGTGAAACGGGCGATGTTGGATCGGGCAGTGTGTGAAACGGGCGATGTTGTATCGGGCAGTGTGTGTAACGGGCAATGTTGGATCGGGCAGTGTGTGAAACGGGCGATGTTGGATCGGGCAGTGTGTGAAACGGGCGATGTTGGATCGGGCAGTGTGTGAAACGGGCGATTTTGGATCGGGCAGTGTGTGAAACGGGCGATGTTGGATCGGGCAGTGTGTGAAACGGGCGATGTTGGATCGGGCAGTGTGTGAAACGGGCGATGTTGGATCGGGCAGTGTGTGAAACGGGCGATGTTAGATCGGGCATGTGTGTGAAAAGGCCGATTTTGGATCGGGCAGTGTGTGTAACGGGCGATGTTGGATCGGGAAGTGTGTGAAACGGGCGATGATGGATCGGGCAGTGTGTGAAACGGGCGATGTTAGATCGGGCAGTGTGTGAAACGGGCAATGATGGATCGGGCAGTATGTGAAACGGGCGATTTTGGATCGGGCAGTGTGTGAAACGGGCGATGTTGGATCGGGCAGTGTGTGAAACGGGAGATGTTGGATCGGGCAGTGTTGAAACGGGCGATGTTGGATCGGGTAGTGTGTGAAACGGGCGATGTTGGATCGGGCAGTGTGTGTAATGGGCGATGTTGGATCGGGTAGTGTGTGAAACGGGCGATGTTGGATCGGGCAGTGTGTGAAACGGGCGATGTTAGATCGGACAGTGTGTGAAACGGGCGATGTTAGATCGGGCAGTGTGTGAAACGGGCGATGTTAGATCGGGCCGTGTGTGAAACGGGAGATGTTAGATCGGGCCGTGTGTGAAACGGGCGATGTTAGATCGGGCAGTGTGTGAAACGGGCGATGTTGTATCGGGCAGTGTGTGTAACGGGCGATGTTGGATCGGGCAGTGTGTGAAACGGGCGATGTTGGATCGGGCAGTGTGTGAAACGGGCGATGTTGGATCGGGCAGTGTGTGAAACGGGCGATGTTGGATCGAGCAGTGTGTGAAACGGGCGATGTTGTATCGGGCAGTGTGTGTAACGGGCGATGTTGGATCGGGCAGTGTGTGAAACGGGCGATGTTGGATCGGGCAGTGTGTGAAACGGGCGATGTTGGATCGGGCAGTGTGTGAAACGGGCGATGTTGGATCGGGCAGTGTGTGAAACGGGCGATTTTGGATCGGGCAGTGTGTGAAACGGGCGATGTTGGATCGGGCAGTGTGTGAAACGGGCGATGTTAGATCGGGCAGTGTGTGAAACGGGCGATGTTGGATCGGGCAGTGTGTGAAACGGGCGATGTTGGATCGGGCATTGTGTGAAACGGGCGATGTTGGATCGGGCAGTGTGTGAAACGGGCGATGTTGGATCGGGCAGTGTGTGTAACGGGCGATGTTGGATCGGGCATTGTGTGAAACGGGCGATGTTGGATCGGGCAGTGTGTGAAACGGGCGATGTTGGATCGGGCAGTGTGTGTAACGGGCGATGTTGGATCGGGCAGTGTGTGAAACGGGCGATGTTGGATCGGGCAATGTGTTAAACGGGCGATGTTGGATCGGGCAGTGTGTGAAACGGGCGATGTTGGATCGGGCAGTGTGTGAAACGGGCGATGTTGGATCGGGCAGTGTGTGAAACGGGCGCTGTTGGATCGGGCAGTGTGTGAAACGGGCGATGTTACATCGGTCAGTGTGTGCAAAGGGCGATGTTGGATCGGGCAGTGTGTGTAACGGGCGATGTTGGATCGGTCAGTGTGTGAAACGGACGATGTTGGATCGGGCAGTGTGTGAAACGGGCGATGTTGGATCGGGCAGTGTGTGAAACGGGCGATGTTGGATCGGGCAGTGTGTGAAACGGGCGATGTTGGATCGGGCAGTGCGTGTAACATGCGATGTTAGATCGGGCAGTGCGTGAAACGGGCGACGTTGGATCGGGCAGTATGTGAAATGGGCGATGTTGGATCGGGCAGTGTGTGAAACGGGCGATGTTAGATCGGGCAGTGTGTGAAACGGGCGATGTTAGATCGGGCAGTGTGTGAAACGGGCAATGATGGATCGGACAGTATGTGAAACGGGCGATGTTGGATCGGGCAGTGTGTGAAACGGGCGATGTTGGATCGGGCAGTGTGTGAAACGGGCGCTGTTGGATCGGGCAGTGTGTGAAACGGGCGATGTTACATCGGTCAGTGTGTGCAAAGGGCGATGTTGGATCGGGCAGTGTGTGTAACGGGCGATGTTGGATCGGTCAGTGTGTGAAACGGGCGATGTTGGATCGGGCAGTGTGTGAAACGGGCGATGTTGGATCTGGCAGTGTGTGAAACGGGCGATGTTGGATCGGGCAGTGTGTGAAACGGGCGATGTTGGATCGGGCAGTGCGTGTAACATGCGATGTTAGATCGGGCAGTGCGTGAAACGGGCGATGTTGGATCGGGCAGTGTGTGAATGATCGGGCAGTATGTGAAACGGGCGACGTTGGATCGGGCAGTATGTGAAATGGGCGATGTTGGATCGGGCAGTGTGTGAAACGGGCGATGTTAGATCGGGCAGTGTGTGAAACGGGCGATGTTAGATCGGGCAGTGTGTGTAACGGGCGATGTTAGATCGGGCAGTGTGTGAAACGGGCAATGATGGATCGGACAGTATGTGAAACGGGCGATGTTGGATCGGGCAGTGTGTGAAACAGGCGATGTTGGATCGGGCAGTGTGTGAAACGGGCGATGTTGGATCGGGCAGTGTGTGAAACGGGCGATGTTGGATCGGGCAGTGTGTGTAATGGGTGATGTTGGATCGGGGAGTGTGTGAAACGGGCGATGTTGGATCGGGCAGTGTGTGAAACGGGCGATGTTGGATCGGGCAGTGTGTGGATTGGGCGATGTTGGATCGGGCAGTGTGTGAAACGGGCGATGTTGGATCGGGCAGTGTGTGAAACGGGCGATGTTGGATCGGGCAGTGTGTGAAACGGGCGATGTTAGATCGGGCAGTGTGTGTAACGGGCGATGTTAGATCGGGCAGTGTGTGAAACGGGCGATGTTGGATCGGGCACTGTGTGTAACGGGTGATGTTGGATCGGGCAGTGTGTGAAAAGGGCGATGTTGGATCGGGCAGTGTGTGAAACGGGCGATGTTGGATCGGGCAGTGTGTGAAACGGGCGATGTTGGATCGGGCAGTGTGTGAAACGGGAGATGTTGGATCGGGCAGTGTGTGGATCGGGCGATGTTGGATCGGGCAGTGTGTGAAACGGGCGATGTTGGATCGGGCAGTGTGTGAAACGGGCGATGTTGGATCGGGCAGTGTGTGAAACGGGCGATGTTGGATTGGGCAGTGTGTGAAACGGGCGATGTTGGATCGGGCAGTGTGTGAAACGGGCGATGTTGGATCGGGCAGTGTGTGGATCGGGCGATGCTGGATCGGGCAGTGTGTGAAACGGGCGATGTTGGATCGGGCAGTGTGTGAAACGGGCGATGTTGGATCGGGCAGTGTGTGAAACGGGCGATGTTGGATCGGGCAGTGTGTGAAACGGGCGATGTTGGATCGGGCAGTGTGTGAAACGGGCGATGTTGGATCGGGCAGTGTGTGAAACGGGCGATGTTGGATCGGGCAGTGCGTGTAACATGCGATGTTAGATCGGGCAGTGCGTGAAACGGGCGACGTTGGATCGGGCAGTATGTGAAATGGGCGATGTTGGATCGGGCAGTGTGTGAAACGGGCGATGTTAGATCGGGCAGTGTGTGAAACGGGCGATGTTAGATCGGGCAGTGTGTGAAACGGGCAATGATGGATCGGACAGTATGTGAAACGGGCGATGTTGGATCGGGCAGTGTGTGAAACGGGCGATGTTGGATCGGGCAGTGTGTGAAACGGGCGCTGTTGGATCGGGCAGTGTGTGAAACGGGCGATGTTACATCGGTCAGTGTGTGCAAAGGGCGATGTTGGATCGGGCAGTGTGTGTAACGGGCGATGTTGGATCGGTCAGTGTGTGAAACGGGCGATGTTGGATCGGGCAGTGTGTGAAACGGGCGATGTTGGATCTGGCAGTGTGTGAAACGGGCGATGTTGGATCGGGCAGTGTGTGAAACGGGCGATGTTGGATCGGGCAGTGCGTGTAACATGCGATGTTAGATCGGGCAGTGCGTGAAACGGGCGATGTTGGATCGGGCAGTGTGTGAATGATCGGGCAGTATGTGAAACGGGCGACGTTGGATCGGGCAGTATGTGAAATGGGCGATGTTGGATCGGGCAGTGTGTGAAACGGGCGATGTTAGATCGGGCAGTGTGTGAAACGGGCGATGTTAGATCGGGCAGTGTGTGTAACGGGCGATGTTAGATCGGGCAGTGTGTGAAACGGGCAATGATGGATCGGACAGTATGTGAAACGGGCGATGTTGGATCGGGCAGTGTGTGAAACAGGCGATGTTGGATCGGGCAGTGTGTGAAACGGGCGATGTTGGATCGGGCAGTGTGTGAAACGGGCGATGTTGGATCGGGCAGTGTGTGTAATGGGTGATGTTGGATCGGGGAGTGTGTGAAACGGGCGATGTTGGATCGGGCAGTGTGTGAAACGGGCGATGTTGGATCGGGCAGTGTGTGGATTGGGCGATGTTGGATCGGGCAGTGTGTGAAACGGGCGATGTTGGATCGGGCAGTGTGTGAAACGGGCGATGTTGGATCGGGCAGTGTGTGAAACGGGCGATGTTAGATCGGGCAGTGTGTGTAACGGGCGATGTTAGATCGGGCAGTGTGTGAAACGGGCGATGTTGGATCGGGCACTGTGTGTAACGGGTGATGTTGGATCGGGCAGTGTGTGAAAAGGGCGATGTTGGATCGGGCAGTGTGTGAAACGGGCGATGTTGGATCGGGCAGTGTGTGAAACGGGCGATGTTGGATCGGGCAGTGTGTGAAACGGGAGATGTTGGATCGGGCAGTGTGTGGATCGGGCGATGTTGGATCGGGCAGTGTGTGAAACGGGCGATGTTGGATCGGGCAGTGTGTGAAACGGGCGATGTTGGATCGGGCAGTGTGTGAAACGGGCGATGTTGGATTGGGCAGTGTGTGAAACGGGCGATGTTGGATCGGGCAGTGTGTGAAACGGGCGATGTTGGATCGGGCAGTGTGTGGATCGGGCGATGCTGGATCGGGCAGTGTGTGAAACGGGCGATGTTGGATCGGGCAGTGTGTGAAACGGGCGATGTTGGATCGGGCAGTGTGTGAAACGGGCGATGTTGGATCGGGCAGTGTGTGAAACGGGCGATGTTGGATCGGGCAGTGTGTGAAACGGGAGCTGTTGGATCGGGCAGTGTATGAAATGGGCGATGTTAGATCGGGCCATTTGTGAAACGGGCGATGTTAGATCGGTCAGTGTGTGCAAAGGGCGATGTTGGATCTGGCAGTGTGTGAAACGGGCGATGTTGGATCGGGCAGTGTGTGAAACGGGCGATGTTGGATCTGGCAGTGTGTGAAACGGGCGATGTTGGATCGGGCAGTGTGTGAAACGGGCGATGTTGGATCTGGCAGTGTGTGAAACGGGCGATGTTGGATCGGGCAGTGTGTGAAACGGGCGGTGTTGGATCGGGCAGTATGTGAAACGGGCGATGTTGGATCGGGCAGTGTGTGAAACGGGCGATGTTGGATCGGGCAGTGTGTGAAACGGGCGAGGTTAGATCGGGCAGTGTGTGAAACGGGCGATGTTGGATCGGGCAGTGTGTGAAACGGGCGATGTTAGATCGGGCAGTGTGTGAAACGGGCGATGTTGGATCGGGCAGTGTGTGAAACGGGCGATGTTGGATCGGGCAGTGTGTGAAACGGGCGATGTTGGATCGGGCAGTGTGTGAAACGGCGATGTTGGATCGGGCAGTGTGTGAAACGGGCGATGTTAGATCGCGCAGTGTATGAAACGGGCAATGTTGGATCGGGCAGTGTGTGATGGATCGGGCAGTATGTGAAACGGGCGATGTTGGCTCGGGCAGTGTGTGAAACGGGCGATGTTGGATCGGGCAGTGTGTGAAACGGGCGATGTTGGATCGGGCAGTGTGTGAAACGGGCGATGTTGGATCGGGCAGTGTGTGAAACGGGCGATGTTGGATCGGGCAGTGTGTGAAACGGGCGATGTTGGATCGGGCAGTGTGTGAAACGGGCGATGTTGGATCGGGCAGTGTGTGAAACGGGCGATGTTGGATCGGGCAGTGTGTGAAACGGGCGATGTTGGCCCGGGCAGTGTCTGAAACGGGCGATGTTGGATCGGGCAGTGTGTGAAACGGGCGATGTTGGATCGGGCAGTGTGTGAAACGGGCGATGTTGGATCGGGCAGTGTGCGAAACGGGCGATGTTTGACCGGGCAGTGTCTGAAACGGGCGATGTTGGATCGGACAGTGTGTGAAACCTGCGATGTTGGATCGGGCAGTGTGTGAAACGGGCGATGTTGGATCGGGCAGTGTGTGAAACGGGCGATGTTAGATCGGGCAGTGTGTGAAACGGGCGATGTTGGATCGGGCAGTGTGTGAAACGGGCGATGTTAGATCGGGCAGTGTGTGAAACGGGCGATGTTGAATCGGGCAGTGTGTGAAACGGGCGATGTTGGATCGGGCAGTGTGTGAAACCGGCGATGTTAGATCGCGCAGTGTATGAAACGGGCGATGTTGGATCTGGCAGTGTGTGAAGGATCGGGCGATGTTGGATCGGGCAGTGTGTGAAACGGGCGATGTTAGATCGGGCAGTGTGTGAAACGGGCGATGTTTGATCGGGCAGTGTGTGAAACGGGCGATGTTAGATCGGGCAGTGTGTGTAACGGGCGATGTTAGATCGGGCAGTGTGTGAAACGGGCGATGTTGGATCGGGCAGTGTGTGAAACGGGCGATGTTAGATCGGGCAGTGTGTGAAACGGGCGATGTTAGATCGGGCAGTGTGTGTAACGGGCGATGTTAGATCGGGCAGTGTGTGAAATGGGCGATGTTAGATCGGGCAGTGTGTGTAACGGGCGATGTTGGATCGGGCAGTGTGTGAAACGGGCGATGTTGGATCGGGCAGTGTGTGAAACGGGCGATGTTGGATCGGGCAGTGTGTGAAACGGGCGATGTTGGATCGGGCAGTGTGTGAAACGGGCGATGTTGGATCGGGCAGTCTGTGAAACGGGCGATGTTGGATCGGGCAGTGTGTGAAACGGGCGATGTTGGATCGGGCAGTGTGTGAAACGGGCGATGTTGGATCGGGCAGTGTGTGAAACGGGCGATGTTGGATCGGGCAGTGTGTGAAACGGGCGATGTTAGATCGGGCAGTGTGTGAAACGGGCGATGTTAGATCGGGCATTGTGTGTAACGGGCGATGTTGGATCGGGCAGTGTGTGTAACGGGCGATGTTGTATTGGGCAGTGTGTGAAACGGGCGATGATGGATCGGGCAGTGTGTGAAACGGGCGATGTTGGATCGGGCAGTGTGTGAAACGGGCAATGATGGATCGGGCAGTATGTGAAACGGGCGATGTTGGATCGGGCAGTGTGTGAAACCGGCGATGTTAGATCGGGCAGTGTGTGAAACGGGCGATGTTGGATCGGGCAGTGTGTGAAACGGGCGATGTTAGATCGGGCAGTGTGTGAAACGGGCGATGTTGGATCGGGCAGTGTGTGAAACCGGCGATGTTAGATCGGGCAGTGTGTGAAACGGGCGATGTTGGATCGGGCAGTGTGTGAAACCGGCGATGTTAGATCGGGCAGTGTGTGTAACGGGCGATGTTGGATCGGACAGTGTGTGAAACGGGCGATGTTTGATCGGGCAGTGTGTGAAACGGGCGATGTTGGATCGGGCAGTGTGTGAAACGGGCGATGTTAGATCGGGCAGTGTGTGTAACGGGCGATGTTAGATCGGGCAGTGTGTGTAACGGGTGATGTTGGATCGGGCAGTGTGTGAAATGGGCGATGTTAGATCGGGCAGTGTGTGTAACGGGCGATGTTGGATCGGGCAGTGTGTGAAACGGGCGATGTTGGATCGGGCAGTGTGTGAAACGGGCGATCTTGGATCGGGCAGTGTGTGCAAAGGACGATGTTGGATCGGGCAGTGTGTGCAACGGGCGATGTTGGATCGGGCAGTGTGTGAAACGGGCGATGTTAGATCGGTCAGTGTGTGCAAAGGGCGATGTTGGATCTGGCAGTGTGTGAAACGGGCGATGTTGGATCGGGCAGTGTGTGAAACGGGCGATGTTGGATCTGGCAGTGTGTGAAACGGGCGATGTTGGATCGGGCAGTGTGTGAAACGGGCGATGTTGGATCTGGCAGTGTGTGAAACGGGCGATGTTGGATCGGGCAGTGTGTGAAACGGGCGGTGTTGGATCGGGCAGTATGTGAAACGGGCGATGTTGGATCGGGCAGTGTGTGAAACGGGCGATGTTGGATCGGGCAGTGTGTGAAACGGGCGAGGTTAGATCGGGCAGTGTGTGAAACGGGCGATGTTGGATCGGGCAGTGTGTGAAACGGGCGATGTTAGATCGGGCAGTGTGTGAAACGGGCGATGTTGGATCGGGCAGTGTGTGAAACGGGCGATGTTGGATCGGGCAGTGTGTGAAACGGGCGATGTTGGATCGGGCAGTGTGTGAAACGGCGATGTTGGATCGGGCAGTGTGTGAAACGGGCGATGTTAGATCGCGCAGTGTATGAAACGGGCAATGTTGGATCGGGCAGTGTGTGATGGATCGGGCAGTATGTGAAACGGGCGATGTTGGCTCGGGCAGTGTGTGAAACGGGCGATGTTGGATCGGGCAGTGTGTGAAACGGGCGATGTTGGATCGGGCAGTGTGTGAAACGGGCGATGTTGGATCGGGCAGTGTGTGAAACGGGCGATGTTGGATCGGGCAGTGTGTGAAACGGGCGATGTTGGATCGGGCAGTGTGTGAAACGGGCGATGTTGGATCGGGCAGTGTGTGAAACGGGCGATGTTGGATCGGGCAGTGTGTGAAACGGGCGATGTTGGCCCGGGCAGTGTCTGAAACGGGCGATGTTGGATCGGGCAGTGTGTGAAACGGGCGATGTTGGATCGGGCAGTGTGTGAAACGGGCGATGTTGGATCGGGCAGTGTGCGAAACGGGCGATGTTGGACCGGGCAGTGTCTGAAACGGGCGATGTTGGATCGGACAGTGTGTGAAACCTGCGATGTTGGATCGGGCAGTGTGTGAAACGGGCGATGTTGGATCGGGCAGTGTGTGAAACGGGCGATGTTGGATCGGGCAGTGTGTGAAACGGGCGATGTTGGATCGGGCAGTGTGTGAAACGGGCGATGTTAGATCGGGCAGTGTGTGAAACGGGCGATGTTGGATCGGGCAGTGTGTGAAACGGGCGATGTTAGATCGGGCAGTGTGTGAAACGGGCGATGTTGAATCGGGCAGTGTGTGAAACGGGCGATGTTGGATCGGGCAGTGTGTGAAACCGGCGATGTTAGATCGCGCAGTGTATGAAACGGGCGATGTTGGATCTGGCAGTGTGTGAAGGATCGGGCGATGTTGGATCGGGCAGTGTGTGAAACGGGCGATGTTAGATCGGGCAGTGTGTGAAACGGGCGATGTTTGATCGGGCAGTGTGTGAAACGGGCGATGTTAGATCGGGCAGTGTGTGTAACGGGCGATGTTAGATCGGGCAGTGTGTGAAACGGGCGATGTTGGATCGGGCAGTGTGTGAAACGGGCGATGTTAGATCGGGCAGTGTGTGAAACGGGCGATGTTAGATCGGGCAGTGTGTGTAACGGGCGATGTTAGATCGGGCAGTGTGTGAAACGGGCGATGTTAGATCGGGCAGTGTGTGTAACGGGCGATGTTGGATCGGGCTGTGTGTGAAACGGGCGATGTTGGATCGGGCAGTGTGTGAAACGGGCGATGTTGGATCGGGCAGTGTGTGAAACGGGCGATGTTGGATCGGGCAGTGTGTGAAACGGGCGATGTTGGATCGGGCAGTCTGTGAAACGGGCGATGTTGGATCGGGCAGTGTGTGAAACGGGCGATGTTGGATCGGGCAGTGTGTGAAACGGGCGATGTTGGATCGGGCAGTGTGTGAAACGGGCGATGTTAGATCGGGCAGTGTGTGAAACGGGCGATGTTAGATCGGGCAGTGTGTGAAACGGGCGATGTTAGATCGGGCATTGTGTGTAACGGGCGATGTTGGATCGGGCAGTGTGTGTAACGGGCGATGTTGTATTGGGCAGTGTGTGAAACGGGCGATGATGGATCGGGCAGTGTGTGAAACGGGCGATGTTGGATCGGGCAGTGTGTGAAACGGGCAATGATGGATCGGGCAGTATGTGAAACGGGCGATGTTGGATCGGGCAGTGTGTGAAACCGGCGATGTTAGATCGGGCAGTGTGTGAAACGGGCGATGTTGGATCGGGCAGTGTGTGAAACGGGCGATGTTAGATCGGGCAGTGTGTGAAACGGGCGATGTTGGATCGGGCAGTGTGTGAAACCGGCGATGTTAGATCGGGCAGTGTGTGAAACGGGCGATGTTGGATCGGGCAGTGTGTGAAACCGGCGATGTTAGATCGGGCAGTGTGTGTAACGGGCGATGTTGGATCGGACAGTGTGTGAAACGGGCGATGTTTGATCGGGCAGTGTGTGAAACGGGCGATGTTGGATCGGGCAGTGTGTGAAACGGGCGATGTTAGATCGGGCAGTGTGTGTAACGGGCGATGTTAGATCGGGCAGTGTGTGTAACGGGTGATGTTGGATCGGGCAGTGTGTGAAATGGGCGATGTTAGATCGGGCAGTGTGTGTAACGGGCGATGTTGGATCGGGCAGTGTGTGAAACGGGCGATGTTGGATCGGGCAGTGTGTGAAACGGGCGATCTTGGATCGGGCAGTGTGTGCAAAGGACGATGTTGGATCGGGCAGTGTGTGCAACGGGCGATGTTGGATCGGGCAGTGTGTGAAACGGGCGATGTTGGATCGGGCAGTGTGTGAAACGGGCGATGTTGGATCGGGCAGTGTGTGAAACGGGCGATGTTGGATCGGGCAGTGTGTGAAACGGGCGATGTTAGATCGGGCAGTGTGTGAAACGGGCGATGTTAGATCGGGCAGTGTGTGTAACGGGCGATGTTAGATCGGGCAGTGTGTGAAATGGGCGATGTTAGATCGGGCAGTGTGTGTAACGGGCGATGTTGGATGGGGCAGTGTGTGAAACGGGCGATGTTGGATCGGGCAGTGTGTGAAACGGGCGATGTTGGATCGGGCAGTGTGTGAAACGGGCGATGTTAGATCGGGCAGTGTGTGTAACGGGCGATGTTAGATCGGGCAGTGTGTGAAAAGGGCGATGTTAGATCAGGCAGTGTGTGTAACGGGCGATGTTGGATCGGGCAGTGTGTGAAACGGGCGATGTTGGATCGGGCAGTGTGTGAAACGGGCGATGTTGGATCGGGCAGTGTGTGAAACGGGCGATGTTGGATCGGGCAGTGTGTGAAACGGGCGATGTTGGATCGGGCAGTGTGTGAAACGGGCGATGTTGGATCGGGCAGTGTGTGAAACGGGCGATGTTGGATCGGGCAGTGTGTGAAACGGGCGATGTTGGAATGGGCAGTGTGTGAAACGGGCGATGTTGGATCGGGCAGTGTGTGAAACTGGCGATGTTAGATCGGGCAGTGTGTGAAACGGGCGATGTTGGATCGGGCAGTGTGTGAAACGGGCGATGTTAGATCGGGCAGTGTGTGAAACGGGCGATGATGGATCGGGCAGTGTGTGAAACGGGCGATGTTGGATCGGGCAGTGTGTGAAACGGGCGATGTTAGCTCGGGCAGTGTGTGTAACGGGCGATGTTGGATCGGGCAGTGTGTGAAACGGGCGATGTTGGATCGGGCAGTGTGTGAAACGGGCGATGTTGGATCGGGCAGTGTGTGAAACGGGCGATCTTGGATCGGGCAGTGTGTGCAAAGGACGATGTTGGATCGGGCAGTGTGTGCAACGGGCGATGTTGGATCGGGCAGTGTGTGCAAAGGACGATGTTGGATCGGGCAGTGTGTGCAACGGGCAATGTTAGATCGGACAGTGTGTGCAAAGTGCGATTTTGGATCGGGCAGTGTGTGAAACGGGCAATGTTGGATCGGGCAGTATGTGAAACGGGCGATGTTAGATCGGGCAGTGTGTGAAACGGGCAATGAATGGATCGGGCAGTATGTGAAACGGGCGATGTTGGATCGGGCAGTGTGTGAAACGGGCGATGTTGGATCGGGCAGTGTGTGAAACGGGCGATGTTAGATCGGGCAGTGTGTGAAACGGGCAATGATGGATCGGGCAATGTGTGTAACGGGCGATGTTGGATCGGGCAGTGTGTGAAACGGGCGATGTTGGATCGGGCAGTGTGTGAAACGGGCGATGTTGGATCGGGCAGTGTGTGAAACGGGAGATGTTGGATCGGGCAGTGTGTGAAACGGGCGATGTTAGATCGGGCAGTGTGTGCAAAGGGCGATTTTGGATCGGACAGTGTGTGAAACGGGCGATGTTGGATCGGGCAGTGTGTGTAATGGGCGATGTTGGATCGGGCAGTGTGTGAAACGGGCGATGTTGGATCGGGCAGTGTGTGAAACGGGCGATGTTAGATCGGACCGTGTGTGAAACGGGCGATGTTAGATCGGGCAGTGTGTGAAACGGGCGTGTTAGATCGGGCCGTGTGTGAAACGGGCGATGTTAGATCGGGCAGTGTGTCAAACGGGCGATGTTGTATCGGGCAGTGTGTGAAACGGGCGATGTTGGATCGGGCAGTGTGTGAAACGGGCGATGTTGGATCGGGCAGTGTGTGAAACGGGCGATGTTGGATCGGGCAGTGTGTGAAACGGGCGATTTTGGATCGGGCAGTGTGTGAAACGGGCGATGTTGGATCGGGCAGTGTGTGAAACGGGCGATGTTGGATCGGGCAGTGTGTGAAACGGGCGATGTTGGATCGGGCAGTGTGTGAAACGGGCGATGTTGGATCGGGCAGTGTGTGAAACGGGCGATGTTGGATCGGGCAGTGTGTGAAACGGGCGATGTTGGATCGGGCAGTGTGTGTAATGGGCGATGTTGGATCGGGTAGTGTGTGAAACGGGCGATGTTGGATCGGGCAGTGTGTGAAACGGGCGATGTTAGATCGGACAGTGTGTGAAACGGGCGATGTTAGATCGGGCAGTGTGTGAAACGGGCGATGTTAGATCGGGCCGTGTGTGAAACGGGCGATGTTAGATCGGGCAGTGTGTGAAACGGGCGATGATGGATCGGACAGTGTGTGAAACGGGCGATGTTAGATCGGGCAGTGTGTGAAACGGGCGATGTTGGATCGGGCAGTGTGTGAAACGGGCGATGTTGGATCGGGCAGTGTGTGAAACGGGCGATGTTGGATCGGGCAGTGTGTGAAACGGGCGATGTTGGATCGGGCAGTGTGTGAAACGGGCGATGTTGGATCGGGCAGTGTGTGTAACGGGCGATGTTGGATCGGGCAGTGTGTGAAACGGGCGATGTTGTATCGGGCAGTGTGTGTAACGGGCGATGTTGGATCGGGCAGTGTGTGAAACGGGCGATGTTGGATCGGGCAGTGTGTGAAACGGGCGATTTTGGATCGGGCAGTGTGTGAAACGGGCGATGTTGGATCGGGCAGTGTGTGAAACGGGCGATGTTAGATCGGGCAGTGTGTGAAACGGGCGATGTTGGATCGGGCAGTGTGTGAAACGGGCGATGTTGGATCGGGCAGTGTGTGAAACGGGCGATGTTGGATCGGGCAGTGTGTGAAACGGGCGATGTTGGATCGGGCAGTGTGTGTAACGGGCGATGTTGGATCGGGCAGTGTGTGAAACGGGCGATGTTGGATCGGGCAGTGTGTGAAACGGGCGATGTTGGATCGGGCAGTGTGTGTAACGGGCGATGTTGGATCGGGCAGTGTGTGAAACGGGCGATGTTGGACCGGGCAGTGTGTGAAACGGGCGATGTTGGATCGGGCAGTGTGTGAAACGGGCGATGTTGGATCGGGCAGTGTGTGAAACGGGCGCAGTTGGATCGGGCAGTGTGTGAAACGGGCGATGTTACATCGGTCAGTGTGTGCAAAGGGCGATGTTGGATCGGGCAGTGTGTGTAACGGGCGATGTTGGATCGGTCAGTGTGTGAAACGGACGATGTTGGATCGGGCAGTGTGTGAAACGGGCGATGTTGGATCTGGCAGTGTGTGAAACGGGCGATGTTGGATCGGGCAGTGTGTGAAACGGGCGATGTTGGATCGGGCAGTGCGTGTAACATGCGATGTTAGATCGGGCAGTGCGTGAAACGGGCGATGTTGGATCGGGCAGTGTGTGAATGATCGGGCAGTATGTGAAACGGGCGACGTTGGATAGGGCAGTATGTGAAACGGGCGATGTTGGATCGGGCAGTGCGTGAAACGGGCGATGTTAGATCGGGCAGTGTGTGAAACGGGCGATGTTGGATCGGGCAGTGTGTGAAACGGGCGATGTTGTATCGGGCAGTGTGTGTAACGGGCAATGTTGGATCGGGCAGTGTGTGAAACGGGCGATGTTGGATCGGGCAGTGTGTGAAACGGGCGATGTTGGATCGGGCAGTGTGTGAAACGGGCGATTTTGGATCGGGCAGTGTGTGAAACGGGCGATGTTGGATCGGGCAGTGTGTGAAACGGGCGATGTTGGATCGGGCAGTGTGTGAAACGGGCGATGTTGGATCGGGCAGTGTGTGAAACGGGCGATGTTGGATCGGGCAGTGTGTGAAACGGGCGATGTTGGATCGGGCAGTGTGTGAAACGGGCGATGTTAGATCGGGCATGTGTGTGAAAAGGCCGATTTTGGATCGGGCAGTGTGTGTAACGGGCGATGTTGGATCGGGAAGTGTGTGAAACGGGCGATGATGGATCGGGCAGTGTGTGAAACGGGCGATGTTAGATCGGGCAGTGTGTGAAACGGGCAATGATGGATCGGGCAGTATGTGAAACGGGCGATTTTGGATCGGGCAGTGTGTGAAACGGGCGATGTTGGATCGGGCAGTGTGTGAAACGGGAGATGTTGGATCGGGCAGTGTTGAAACGGGCGATGTTGGATCGGGTAGTGTGTGAAACGGGCGATGTTGGATCGGGCAGTGTGTGTAATGGGCGATGTTGGATCGGGTAGTGTGTGAAACGGGCGATGTTGGATCGGGCAGTGTGTGAAACGGGCGATGTTAGATCGGACAGTGTGTGAAACGGGCGATGTTAGATCGGGCAGTGTGTGAAACGGGCGATGTTAGATCGGGCCGTGTGTGAAACGGGCGATGTTAGATCGGGCCGTGTGTGAAACGGGCGATGTTAGATCGGGCAGTGTGTGAAACGGGCGATGTTGTATCGGGCAGTGTGTGTAACGGGCGATGTTGGATCGGGCAGTGTGTGAAACGGGCGATGTTGGATCGGGCAGTGTGTGAAACGGGCGATGTTGGATCGGGCAGTGTGTGAAACGGGCGATGTTGGATCGGGCAGTGTGTGAAACGGGCGATGTTGGATCGGGCAGTGTGTGAAACGGGCGATGTTGTATCGGGCATTGTGTGTAACGGGCGATGTTGGATCGGGCAGTGTGTGAAACGGGCGATGTTGGATCGGGCAGTGTGTGAAACGGGCGATGTTGGATCGGGCAGTGTGTGAAACGGGCGATGTTACATCGGTCAGTGTGTGCAAAGGGCGATGTTGGATCGGGCAGTGTGTGTAACGGGCGATGTTGGATCGGTCAGTGTGTGAAACGGACGATGTTGGATCGGGCAGTGTGTGAAACGGGCGATGTTGGATCGGGCAGTGTGTGAAACGGGCGATGTTGGATCGGGCAGTGTGTGAAACGGGCGATGTTGGATCGGGCAGTGCGTGTAACATGCGATGTTAGATCGGGCAGTGCGTGAAACGGGCGATGTTGGATCGGGCAGTGTGTGAATGATCGGGCAGTATGTGAAACGGGCGACGTTGGATCGGGCAGTATGTGAAATGGGCGATGTTGGATCGGGCAGTGTGTGAAACGGGCGATGTTAGATCGGGCAGTGTGTGAAACGGGCGATGTTAGATCGGGCAGTGTGTGTAACGGGCGATGTTAGATCGGGCAGTGTGTGAAACGGGCAATGATGGATCGGACAGTATGTGAAACGGGCGATGTTGGATCGGGCAGTGTGTGAAACGGGCGATGTTGGATCGGGCAGTGTGTGAAACGGGCGCTGTTGGATCGGGCAGTGTGTGAAACGGGCGATGTTACATCGGTCAGTGTGTGCAAAGGGCGATGTTGGATCGGGCAGTGTGTGTAACGGGCGATGTTGGATCGGTCAGTGTGTGAAACGGGCGATGTTGGATCGGGCAGTGTGTGAAACGGGCGATGTTGGATCTGGCAGTGTGTGAAACGGGCGATGTTGGATCGGGCAGTGTGTGAAACGGGCGATGTTGGATCGGGCAGTGCGTGTAACATGCGATGTTAGATCGGGCAGTGCGTGAAACGGGCGATGTTGGATCGGGCAGTGTGTGAATGATCGGGCAGTATGTGAAACGGGCGACGTTGGATCGGGCAGTATGTGAAATGGGCGATGTTGGATCGGGCAGTGTGTGAAACGGGCGATGTTAGATCGGGCAGTGTGTGAAACGGGCGATGTTAGATCGGGCAGTGTGTGTAACGGGCGATGTTAGATCGGGCAGTGTGTGAAACGGGCAATGATGGATCGGACAGTATGTGAAACGGGCGATGTTGGATCGGGCAGTGTGTGAAACAGGCGATGTTGGATCGGGCAGTGTGTGAAACGGGCGATGTTGGATCGGGCAGTGTGTGAAACGGGCGATGTTGGATCGGGCAGTGTGTGTAATGGGTGATGTTGGATCGGGGAGTGTGTGAAACGGGCGATGTTGGATCGGGCAGTGTGTGAAACGGGCGATGTTGGATCGGGCAGTGTGTGGATTGGGCGATGTTGGATCGGGCAGTGTGTGAAACGGGCGATGTTGGATCGGGCAGTGTGTGAAACGGGCGATGTTGGATCGGGCAGTGTGTGAAACGGGCGATGTTAGATCGGGCAGTGTGTGTAACGGGCGATGTTAGATCGGGCAGTGTGTGAAACGGGCGATGTTGGATCGGGCACTGTGTGTAACGGGTGATGTTGGATCGGGCAGTGTGTGAAAAGGGCGATGTTGGATCGGGCAGTGTGTGAAACGGGCGATGTTGGATCGGGCAGTGTGTGAAACGGGCGATGTTGGATCGGGCAGTGTGTGAAACGGGAGATGTTGGATCGGGCAGTGTGTGGATCGGGCGATGTTGGATCGGGCAGTGTGTGAAACGGGCGATGTTGGATCGGGCAGTGTGTGAAACGGGCGATGTTGGATCGGGCAGTGTGTGAAACGGGCGATGTTGGATTGGGCAGTGTGTGAAACGGGCGATGTTGGATCGGGCAGTGTGTGAAACGGGCGATGTTGGATCGGGCAGTGTGTGGATCGGGCGATGCTGGATCGGGCAGTGTGTGAAACGGGCGATGTTGGATCGGGCAGTGTGTGAAACGGGCGATGTTGGATCGGGCAGTGTGTGAAACGGGCGATGTTGGATCGGGCAGTGTGTGAAACGGGCGATGTTGGATCGGGCAGTGTGTGAAACGGGAGCTGTTGGATCGGGCAGTGTATGAAATGGGCGATGTTAGATCGGGCCATTTGTGAAACGGGCGATGTTAGATCGGTCAGTGTGTGCAAAGGGCGATGTTGGATCGGGCAGTGTGTGAAACGGGCGATGTTGGATCTGGCAGTGTGTGAAACGGGCGATGTTGGATCGGGCAGTGTGTGAAACGGGCGATGTTGGATCTGGCAGTGTGTGAAACGGGCGATGTTGGATCGGGCAGTGTGTGAAACGGGCGATGTTGGATCTGGCAGTGTGTGAAACGGGCGATGTTGGATCGGGCAGTGTGTGAAACGGGCGATGTTGGATCGGGCAGTATGTGAAACGGGCGATGTTGGATCGGGCAGTGTGTGAAACGGGCGATGTTGGATCGGGCAGTGTGTGAAACGGGCGAGGTTAGATCGGGCAGTGTGTGAAACGGGCGATGTTGGATCGGGCAGTGTGTGAAACGGGCGATGTTAGATCGGGCAGTGTGTGAAACGGGCGATGTTGGATCGGGCAGTGTGTGAAACGGGCGATGTTGGATCGGGCAGTGTGTGAAACGGGCGATGTTGGATCGGGCAGTGTGTGAAACGGCGATGTTGGATCGGGCAGTGTGTGAAACGGGCGATGTTAGATCGCGCAGTGTATGAAACGGGCAATGTTGGATCGGGCAGTGTGTGATGGATCGGGCAGTATGTGAAACGGGCGATGTTGGCTTGGGCAGTGTGTGAAACGGGCGATGTTGGATCGGGCAGTGTGTGAAACGGGCGATGTTGGATCGGGCAGTGTGTGAAACGGGCGATGTTGGATCGGGCAGTGTGTGAAACGGGCGATGTTGGATCGGGCAGTGTGTGAAACGGGCGATGTTGGATCGGGCAGTGTGTGAAACGGGCGATGTTGGATCGGGCAGTGTGTGAAACGGGCGATGTTGGATCGGGCAGTGTGTGAAACGGGCGATGTTGGCCCGGGCAGTGTCTGAAACGGGCGATGTTGGATCGGGCAGTGTGTGAAACGGGCGATGTTGGATCGGGCAGTGTGTGAAACGGGCGATGTTGGATCGGGCAGTGTGCGAAACGGGCGATGTTGGACCGGGCAGTGTCTGAAACGGGCGATGTTGGATCGGACAGTGTGTGAAACGGGCGATGTTGGATCGGGCAGTGTGTGAAACGGGCGATGTTAGATCGGGCAGTGTGTGAAACGGGCGATGTTGGATCGGGCAGTGTGTGAAACGGGCGATGTTAGATCGGGCAGTGTGTGAAACGGGCGATGTTGGATCGGGCAGTGTGTGAAACGGGCGATGTTAGATCGGGCAGTGTGTGAAACGGGCGATGTTGAATCGGGCAGTGTGTGAAACGGGCGATGTTGGATCGGGCAGTGTGTGAAACCGGCGATGTTAGATCGCGCAGTGTATGAAACGGGCGATGTTGGATCTGGCAGTGTGTGAAGGATCGGGCGATGTTGGATCGGGCAGTGTGTGTAACGGGCGATGTTGGATCGGGCATTGTGTGAAACGGGCGATGTTGGATCGGGCAGTGTGTGAAACGGGCGATGTTGGATCGGGCAGTGTGTGTAACGGGCGATGTTGGATCGGGCAGTGTGTGAAACGGGCGATGTTGGATCGGGCAATGTGTTAAACGGGCGATGTTGGATCGGGCAGTGTGTGAAACGGGCGATGTTGGATCGGGCAGTGTGTGAAACGGGCGATGTTGGATCGGGCAGTGTGTGAAACGGGCGCTGTTGGATCGGGCAGTGTGTGAAACGGGCGATGTTACATCGATCAGTGTGTGCAAAGGGCGATGTTGGATCGGGCAGTGTGTGTAACGGGCGATGTTGGATCGGTCAGTGTGTGAAACGGACGATGTTGGATCGGGCAGTGTGTGAAACGGGCGATGTTGGATCTGGCAGTGTGTGAAACGGGCGATGTTGGATCGGGCAGTGTGTGAAACGGGCGATGTTGGATCGGGCAGTGCGTGTAACATGCGATGTTAGATCGGGCAGTGCGTGAAACGGGCGATGTTGGATCGGGCAGTGTGTGAATGATCGGGCAGTATGTGAAACGGGCGACGTTGGATCGGGCAGTATGTGAAATGGGCGATGTTGGATCGGGCAGTGTGTGAAACGGGCGATGTTAGATCGGGCAGTGTGTGAAACGGGCGATGTTAGATCGGGCAGTGTGTGAAACGGGCGATGTTGGATCGGGCAGTGTGTGAAACGGGCGATGTTAGATCGGGCAGTGTGTGTAACGGGCGATGTTAGATCGGGCAGTGTGTGAAACGGGCAATGATGGATCGGACAGTATGTGAAACGGGCGATGTTGGATCGGGCAGTGTGTGAAACGGGCGATGTTGGATCGGGCAGTGTGTGAAACGGGCGCTGTTGGATCGGGCAGTGTGTGAAACGGGCGATGTTACATCGGTCAGTGTGTGCAAAGGGCGATGTTGGATCTGGCAGTGTGTGAAACGGGCGATGTTGGATCGGGCAGTGCGTGTAACATGCGATGTTAGATCGGGCAGTGCGTGAAACGGGCGATGTTGGATCGGGCAGTGTGTGAATGATCGGGCAGTATGTGAAACGGGCGACGTTGGATCGGGCAGTATGTGAAATGGGCGATGTTGGATCGGGCAGTGTGTGAAACGGGCGATGTTAGATCGGGCAGTGTGTGAAACGGGCAATGATGGATCGGACAGTATGTGAAACGGGCGATGTTGGATCGGGCAGTGTGTGAAACAGGCGATGTTGGATCGGGCAGTGTGTGAAACGGGCGATGTTGGTTCGGGCAGTGTGTGAAACGGGCGATGTTGGATCGGGCAGTGTGTGTAATGGGTGATGTTGGATCGGGGAGTGTGTGAAACGGGCGATGTTGGATCGGGCAGTGTGTGAAACGGGCGATGTTGGATCGGGCAGTGTGTGTAATGGGCGATGTTGGATCGGGGAGTGTGTGAAACGGGCGATGTTGGATCGGGCAGTGTGTGAAACGGGCGATGTTGGATCGGGCAGTGTGTGAAACGGGCGATGTTGGATCGGGCAGTGTGTGAAACGGGCGATGTTGGAACGGGCAGTGTGTGAAACGGGCGATGTTGGATCGGGCAGTGTGTGAAACGGGCGATGTTGGATCGGGCAGTGTGTGGATTGGGCGATGTTGGATCGGGCAGTGTGTGAAACGGGCGATGTTGGATCGGGCAGTGTGTGAAACGGGCGATGTTGGATCGGGCAGTGTGTGAAACGGGCGATGTTAGATCGGGCAGTGTGTGTAACGGGCGATGTTAGATCGGGCAGTGTGTGAAACGGGCGATGTTGGATCGGGCACTGTGTGTAACGGGTGATGTTGGATCGGGCAGTGTGTGAAAAGGGCGATGTTGGATCGGGCAGTGTGTGAAACGGGCGATGTTGGATCGGGCAGTGTGTGAAACGGGCGATGTTGGATCGGGCAGTGTGTGAAACGGGAGATGTTGGATCGGGCAGTGTGTGGATCGGGCGATGTTGGATCGGGCAGTGTGTGAAACGGGCGATGTTGGATCGGGCAGTGTGTGAAACGGGCGATGTTGGATCGGGCAGTGTGTGAAACGGGCGATGTTGGATTGGGCAGTGTGTGAAACGGGCGATGTTGGATCGGGCAGTGTGTGAAACGGGCGATGTTGGATCGGGCAGTGTGTGGATCGGGCGATGTTGGATCGGGCAGTGTGTGAAACGGGCGATGTTGGATCGGGCAGTGTGTGAAACGGGCGATGTTGGATCGGGCAGTGTGTGAAACGGGCGATGTTGGATCGGGCAGTGTGTGAAACGGGCGATGTTGGATCGGGCAGTGTGTGAAACGGGAGCTGTTGGATCGGGCAGTGTATGAAATGGGCGATGTTAGATCGGGCCATTTGTGAAACGGGCGATGTTAGATCGGTCAGTGTGTGCAAAGGGCGATGTTGGATCGGGCAGTGTGTGAAACGGGCGATGTTGGATCTGGCAGTGTGTGAAACGGGCGATGTTGGATCGGGCAGTGTGTGAAACGGGCGATGTTGGATCTGGCAGTGTGTGAAACGGGCGATGTTGGATCGGGCAGTGTGTGAAACGGGCGATGTTGGATGTGGCAGTGTGTGAAACGGGCGATGTTGGATCGGGCAGTGTGTGAAACGGGCGATGTTGGATCGGGCAGTATGTGAAACGGGCGATGTTGGATCGGGCAGTGTGTGAAACGGGCGATGTTGGATCGGGCAGTGTGTGAAACGGGCGAGGTTAGATCGGGCAGTGTGTGAAACGGGCGATGTTGGATCGGGCAGTGTGTGAAACGGGCGATGTTAGATCGGGCAGTGTGTGAAACGGGCGATGTTGGATCGGGCAGTGTGTGAAACGGGCGATGTTGGATCGGGCAGTGTGTGAAACGGGCGATGTTGGATCGGGCAGTGTGTGAAACGGCGATGTTGGATCGGGCAGTGTGTGAAACGGGCGATGTTAGATCGCGCAGTGTATGAAACGGGCAATGTTGGATCGGGCAGTGTGTGATGGATCGGGCAGTATGTGAAACGGGCGATGTTGGCTCGGGCAGTGTGTGAAACGGGCGATGTTGGATCGGGCAGTGTGTGAAACGGGCGATGTTGGATCGGGCAGTGTGTGAAACGGGCGATGTTGGATCGGGCAGTGTGTGAAACGGGCGATGTTGGATAGGGCAGTGTGTGAAACGGGCGATGTTGGATCGGGCAGTGTGTGAAACGGGCGATGTTGGATCGGGCAGTGTGTGAAACGGGCGATGTTGGATCGGGCAGTGTGTGAAACGGGCGATGTTGGATCGGGCAGTGTGTGAAACGGGCGATGTTGGATCGGGCAGTGTGTGAAACGGGCGATGTTGGACCGGGCAGTGTCTGAAACGGGCGATGTTGGATCGGGCAGTGTGTGAAACGGGCGATGTTGGATCGGGCAGTGTGTGAAACGGGCGATGTTGGATCGGGCAGTGTGTGAAACGGGCGATGTTGGATTGGGCAGTGTGTGAAACGGGCGATGTTGGACCGGGCAGTGTCTGAAACGGGCGATGTTGGATCGGACAGTGTGTGAAACCTGCGATGTTGGATCGGGCAGTGTGTGAAACGGGCGATGTTGGATCGGGCAGTGTGTGAAACGGGCGATGTTAGATCGGGCAGTGTGTGAAACGGGCGATGTTGGATCGGGCAGTGTGTGAAACGGGCGATGTTAGATCGGGCAGTGTGTGAAACGGGCGATGTTGAATCGGGCAGTGTGTGAAACGGGCGATGTTGGATCGGGCAGTGTGTGAAACCGGCGATGTTAGATCGCGCAGTGTATGAAACGGGCGATGTTGGATCTGGCAGTGTGTGAAGGATCGGGCGATGTTGGATCGGGCAGTATGTGAAACGGGCGATGTTGGATCGGGCAGTATGTGAAACGGGCGATGTTGGATCGGGCAGTATGTGAAACGGGCGATTTTAGATCGGGCAGTGTGTGTAACGGGCGATGTTGGATCGGGTAGTGTGTGAAACGGGCGATGTTGGATCGGGCAGTGTGTGAAACGGGCGATGTTAGATCGGGCAGTGTGTGAAATGGGCGATGTTAGATCGCGCAGTGTATGAAACGGGCAATGTTGGATCGGGCAGTGTGTGAAACGGGCGATGTTGGATCGGGCAGTGTGTGAAACGGGCGATGTTAGATCGCGCAGTGTATGAAACGGGCAATGTTGGATCGGGCAGTGTGTGAAACGGGCGATGTTGGATCGGGCAGTATGTGAAACGGGCGATGTTGGATCGGGCAGTATGTGAAACGGGCGATGTTAGATCGGGCAGTGTGTGTAACGGGCGATGTTGGATCGGGTAGTGTGTGAAACGGGCGATGTTGGATCGGGCAGTGTGTGAAACGGGCGATGTTAGATCGGGCAGTGTGTGAAACGGGCGCTGTTGGATCGGGCAGTGTGTGAAACGGGCGATGTTAGATCGAGCAGTGTGTGAAACGGGCGATGTTGGATCGGGCAGTGTGTGAAACGGGCGATGTTGGATCGGGCAGTGTGTGAAACGGGCGATGTTGGATCGGGCAGTGTGTGAAACGGGCGATGTTAGATCGAGCAGTGTGTGCAAAGGGCGATTTTGGATCGGGCAGTGTGTGAAACGGGTGATGTTGGATCTGGCAGTGTGTGAAACGGGCGATGTTGGATCGGGCAGTGTGTGCAACGGGCGATGTTGGATCGGGCAGTGTGTGAAACGGGCGATGTTGGATCGGGCAGTGTGTGAAACGGGCGATGTTGGATCGGGCAGTGTGTGAAACGGGCGATGTTAGATCGGGCAGTGTGTGAAACGGGCGATGTTGGATCGGGCAGTGTGTGAAACGGGCGATGTTGGATCGGGCAGTGTGTGAAACGGGCGATGTTGGATCGGGCAGTGCGTGTAACGGGCGATGTTGGATCGGGCAGTGCGTGTAACGGGCGATGTTGGATCGGGCAGTGCGTGAAACGGGCGATGTTGGATCAGGCAGTGTGTGAAACGGGCGATGTTGGATCGGGTAGTATGTGAAACGGGCGATGTTGGATCGGGCAGTGTGTGAAACGGGCGATGTTAGATCGCGCAGTGTATGAAACGGGCAATGTTGGATCGGGCAGTGTGTGAAGGATCGGGCGATGTTGGATCGGGCAGTATGTGAAACGGGCGATGTTGGATCGGGCAGTATGTGAAACGGGCGATGTTAGATCGGGCAGTGTGTGTAACGGGCGATGTTGGATCGGGCAGTGTGTGAAATGGGCGATGTTAGATCGCGCAGTGTGTGTAACGGGCGATGTTGGATCGGTCAGTGTGTGAAACGGGCGATGTTGGATCGGGCAGTGTGTGAAACGGGCGATGTTAGATCGCGCAGTGTATGAAACGGGCGATGTTGGATCGGGCAGTGTGTGAAACGGGCGATGTTGGATCGGGCAGTATGTGAAACGGGCGATGTTGGATCGGGCAGTATGTGAAACGGGCGATGTTAGATCGGGCAGTGTGTGTAACGGGCGATGTTGGATCGGGTAGTGTGTGATACGGGCGATGTTGGATCGGGCAGTGTGTGAAACGGGCAATGTTAGATCGGGCAGTGTGTGAAACGGGCAATGATGGATCGGGCAGTATGTGAAACGGGCGATGTTGGCTCGGGCAGTGTGTGAAACGGGCGATGTTGGATCGGGCAGTGTGTGAAACGGGAGATGTTGGATCGGGCAGTGTGTGAAACGGGCGATGTTGGATCGGGCAGTGTGTGAAACGGGCGATGTTGGATCGGGCAGTGCGTGTAACGGGCGATGTTGGATCGGGCAGTGCGTGTAACGGGCGATGTTGGATCGGGCAGTGCGTGAAACGGGCGATGTTGGATCGGGCAGTGTGTGAAACGGGCGATGTTGGATCGGGTAGTGTGTGAAACGGGCGAAGTTGGATCGGGCAGTGTGTGAAACGGGCGATGTTGGATCGGGCAGTGTGTGAAACGGGCGATGTTGGATCGGGCAGTGTGTGAAACGGGCGATGTTGGATCGGGCAGTGTGTGAAACGGGAGATGTTGGATCGGGCAGTGTGTGGATCGGGCGATGTTGGATCGGGCAGTGTGTGAAACGGGCGATGTTGGATCGGGCAGTGTGTGAAACGGGCGATGTTGGATCGGGCAGTGTGTGAAACGGGCGATGTTGGATCGGGCAGTGTGTGAAACGGGCGATGTTGGATCGGGCAGTGTGTGAAACGGGCGATGTTGGATCGGGCAGTGTGTGGATCGGGCGATGTTGGATCGGGCAGTGTGTGAAATGGGCGATGTTGGATCAGGCAGTGTGTGAAACGGGCGATGTTGGATCGGGCAGTGTGTGAAACGGGCGATGTTGGATCGGGCAGTGTGTGAAACGGGCGATGTTGGATCGGGCAGTGTGTGAAACGGGAGCTGTTGGATCGGGCAGTGTATGAAATGGGCGATGTTAGATCGGGCAATTTGTGAAACGGGCGATGTTAGATCGGTCAGTGTGTGCAATGGGCGATGTTGGATCGGGCAGTGTGTGAAACGGGCGATGTTGGATCTGGCAGTGTGTGAAACGGGCGATGTTGGATCGGGCAGTGTGTGAAACGGGCGATGTTGGATCTGGCAGTGTGTGAAACGGGCGATGTTGGATCGGGCAGTGTGTGAAACGGGCGATGTTGGATCTGGCAGTGTGTGAAACGGGCGATGTTGGATCGGGCAGTGTGTGAAACGGGCGATGTTGGATCGGGCAGTGTGTGAAACGGGCGATGTTGGATCGGGCAGTGTGTGAAACGGGCGATGTTAGATCGGGCAGTGTGTGTAACGGGCGATGTTAGATCGGGCAGTGTGTGAAACGGGCGATGTTGGATCGGGCACTGTGTGTAACGGGTGATGTTGGATCGGGCAGTGTGTGAAAAGGGCGATGTTGGATCGGGCAGTGTGTGAAACGGGCGATGTTGGATCGGGCAGTGTGTGAAACGGGCGATGTTGGATCGGGCAGTGTGTGAAACGGGAGATGTTGGATCGGGCAGTGTGTGAAACGGGCGATGTTGGATGTGGCAGTGTGTGAAACGGGCGATGTTGGATCGGGCAGTGTGTGAAACGGGCGATGTTGGATCGGGCAGTATGTGAAACGGGCGATGTTGGATCGGGCAGTGTGTGAAACGGGCGATGTTGGATCGGGCAGTGTGTGAAACGGACGAGGTTGGATCGGGCAGTGTGTGAAACGGGCGATGTTGGATCGGGCAGTGTGTGAAACGGGCGATGTTAGATCGGGCAGTGTGTGAAACGGGCGATGTTGGATCGGGCAGTGTGTGAAACGGGCGATGTTGGATCGGGCAGTGTGTGAAACGGGCGATGTTGGATCGGGCAGTGTGTGAAACGGCGATGTTGGATCGGGCAGTGTGTGAAACGGGCGATGTTAGATCGCGCAGTGTATGAAACGGGCAATGTTGGATCGGGCAGTGTGTGATGGATCGGGCAGTATGTGAAACGGGCGATGTTGGCTCGGGCAGTGTGTGAAACGGGCGATGTTGGATCGGGCAGTGTGTGAAACGGGCGATGTTGGATCGGGCAGTGTGTGGATCGGGCGATGTTGGATCGGGCAGTGTGTGAAACGGGCGATGTTGGATCGGGCAGTGTGTGAAACGGGCGATGTTGGATCGGGCAGTGTGTGAAACGGGCGATGTTGGATCGGGCAGTGTGTGAAACGGGCGATGTTGGATCGGGCAGTGTGTGAAACGGGAGCTGTTGGATCGGGCAGTGTATGAAATGGGCGATGTTAGATCGGGCCATTTGTGAAACGGGCGATGTTAGATCGGTCAGTGTGTGCAAAGGGCGATGTTGGATCGGGCAGTGTGTGAAACGGGCGATGTTGGATCTGGCAGTGTGTGAAACGGGCGATGTTGGATCGGGCAGTGTGTGAAACGGGCGATGTTGGATCTGGCAGTGTGTGAAACGGGCGATGTTGGATCGGGCAGTGTGTGAAACGGGCGATGTTGGATGTGGCAGTGTGTGAAACGGGCGATGTTGGATCGGGCAGTGTGTGAAACGGGCGATGTTGGATCGGGCAGTATGTGAAACGGGCGATGTTGGATCGGGCAGTGTGTGAAACGGGCGATGTTGGATCGGGCAGTGTGTGAAACGGACGAGGTTGGATCGGGCAGTGTGTGAAACGGGCGATGTTGGATCGGGCAGTGTGTGAAACGGGCGATGTTAGATCGGGCAGTGTGTGAAACGGGCGATGTTGGATCGGGCAGTGTGTGAAACGGGCGATGTTGGATCGGGCAGTGTGTGAAACGGGCGATGTTGGATCGGGCAGTGTGTGAAACGGCGATGTTGGATCGGGCAGTGTGTGAAACGGGCGATGTTAGATCGCGCAGTGTATGAAACGGGCAATGTTGGATCGGGCAGTGTGTGATGGATCGGGCAGTATGTGAAACGGGCGATGTTGGCTCGGGCAGTGTGTGAAACGGGCGATGTTGGATCGGGCAGTGTGTGAAACGGGCGATGTTGGATCGGGCAGTGTGTGAAACGGGCGATGTTGGATAGGGCAGTGTGTGAAACGGGCGATGTTGGATCGGGCAGTGTGTGAAACGGGCGATGTTGGATCGGGCAGTGTGTGAAACGGGCGATGTTGGATCGGGCAGTGTGTGAAACGGGCGATGTTGGATCGGGCAGTGTGTGAAACGGGCGATGTTGGATCGGGCAGTGTGTGAAACGGGCGATGTTGGACCGGGCAGTGTCTGAAACGGGCGATGTTGGATCGGGCAGTGTGTGAAACGGGCGATGTTGGATCGGGCAGTGTGTGAAACGGGCGATGTTGGATCGGGCAGTGTGTGAAACGGGCGATGTTGGATTGGGCAGTGTGTGAAACGGGCGATGTTGGACCGGGCAGTGTCTGAAACGGGCGATGTTGGATCGGACAGTGTGTGAAACCTGCGATGTTGGATCGGGCAGTGTGTGAAACGGGCGATGTTAGATCGGGCAGTGTGTGAAACGGGCGATGTTGGATCGGGCAGTGTGTGAAACGGGCGATGTTGGATCGGGCAGTGTGTGAAACGGGCGATGTTGGATGTGGCAGTGTGTGAAACGGGCGATGTTGGATCGGGCAGTGTGTGAAACGGGCGATGTTAGATCGGGCAGTGTGTGAAACGGGCGATGTTGGATCGGGCAGTGTGTGAAACGGGCGATGTTAGATCGGGCAGTGTGTGAAACGGGCGATGTTGAATCGGGCAGTGTGTGAAACGGGCGATGTTGGATCGGGCAGTGTGTGAAACCGGCGATGTTAGATCGCGCAGTGTATGAAACGGGCGATGTTGGATCTGGCAGTGTGTGAAGGATCGGGCGATGTTGGATCGGGCAGTATGTGAAACGGGCGATGTTGGATCGGGCAGTATGTGAAACGGGCGATGTTGGATCGGGCAGTATGTGAAACGGGCGATTTTAGATCGGGCAGTGTGTGTAACGGGCGATGTTGGATCGGGTAGTGTGTGAAACGGGCGATGTTGGATCGGGCAGTGTGTGAAACGGGCGATGTTAGATCGGGCAGTGTGTGAAATGGGCGATGTTAGATCGCGCAGTGTATGAAACGGGCAATGTTGGATCGGGCAGTGTGTGAAACGGGCGATGTTGGATCGGGCAGTGTGTGAAACGGGCGATGTTAGATCGCGCAGTGTATGAAACGGGCAATGTTGGATCGGGCAGTGTGTGAAACGGGCGATGTTGGATCGGGCAGTATGTGAAACGGGCGATGTTGGATCGGGCAGTATGTGAAACGGGCGATGTTAGATCGGGCAGTGTGTGTAACGGGCGATGTTGGATCGGGTAGTGTGTGAAACGGGCGATGTTGGATCGGGCAGTGTGTGAAACGGGCGATGTTAGATCGGGCAGTGTGTGAAACGGGCGCTGTTGGATCGGGCAGTGTGTGAAACGGGCGATGTTAGATCGAGCAGTGTGTGAAACGGGCGATGTTGGATCGGGCAGTGTGTGAAACGGGCGATGTTGGATCGGGCAGTGTGTGAAACGGGCGATGTTGGATCGGGCAGTGTGTGAAATGGGCGATGTTGGATCGGGCAGTGTGTGAAACGGGCGATGTTGGATCGGGCAGTGTGTGAAACGGGCGATGTTGGATCGGGCAGTGTGTTAAACGGGCGATGTTGGATCGGGCAGTGTGTGAAACGGGAGATGTTGGATCGGGCAGTGTGTGAAACGGGCGATGTTAGATCGGGCAGTGTGTGCAAAGGGCGATTTTGGATCGGACAGTGTGTGAAACGGGCGATGTTGGATCGGGCAGTGTGTGAAACGGGCGATGTTGGATCGGGCAGTGTGTGAAATGGGCGATGTTGGATCGGGCAGTGTGTGAAACGGGCGATGTTGGATCGGGCAGTGTGTGAAACGGGCGATGTTGGATCGGGCAGTGTGTTAAACGGGCGATGTTGGATCGGGCAGTGTGTGAAACGGGAGATGTTGGATCGGGCAGTGTGTGAAACGGGCGATGTTGGATCGGGCAGTGTGTGAAACGGGCGATGTTGGATCGGGCAGTGTGTGAAACGGGCGATGTTAGATCGAGCAGTGTGTGCAAAGGGCGATTTTGGATCGGGCAGTGTGTGAAACGGGTGATGTTGGATCTGGCAGTGTGTGAAACGGGCGATGTTGGATCGGGCAGTGTGTGCAACGGGCGATGTTGGATCGGGCAGTGTGTGAAACGGGCGATGTTGGATCGGGCAGTGTGTGAAACGGGCGATGTTGGATCGGGCAGTGTGTGAAACGGGCGATGTTAGATCGGGCAGTGTGTGAAACGGGCGATGTTGGATCGGGCAGTGTGTGAAACGGGCGATGTTGGATCGGGCAGTGTGTGAAACGGGCGATGTTGGATCGGGCAGTGCGTGTAACGGGCGATGTTGGATCGGGCAGTGCGTGTAACGGGCGATGTTGGATCGGGCAGTGCGTGAAACGGGCGATGTTGGATCAGGCAGTGTGTGAAACGGGCGATGTTGGATCGGGTAGTATGTGAAACGGGCGATGTTGGATCGGGCAGTGTGTGAAACGGGCGATGTTAGATCGCGCAGTGTATGAAACGGGCAATGTTGGATCGGGCAGTGTGTGAAGGATCGGGCGATGTTGGATCGGGCAGTATGTGAAACGGGCGATGTTGGATCGGGCAGTATGTGAAACGGGCGATGTTAGATCGGGCAGTGTGTGTAACGGGCGATGTTGGATCGGGCAGTGTGTGAAATGGGCGATGTTAGATCGCGCAGTGTGTGTAACGGGCGATGTTGGATCGGTCAGTGTGTGAAACGGGCGATGTTGGATCGGGCAGTGTGTGAAACGGGCGATGTTAGATCGCGCAGTGTATGAAACGGGCGATGTTGGATCGGGCAGTGTGTGAAACGGGCGATGTTGGATCGGGCAGTATGTGAAACGGGCGATGTTGGATCGGGCAGTATGTGAAACGGGCGATGTTAGATCGGGCAGTGTGTGTAACGGGCGATGTTGGATCGGGTAGTGTGTGATACGGGCGATGTTGGATCGGGCAGTGTGTGAAACGGGCAATGTTAGATCGGGCAGTGTGTGAAACGGGCAATGATGGATCGGGCAGTATGTGAAACGGGCGATGTTGGCTCGGGCAGTGTGTGAAACGGGCGATGTTGGATCGGGCAGTGTGTGAAACGGGAGATGTTGGATCGGGCAGTGTGTGAAACGGGCGATGTTGGATCGGGCAGTGTGTGAAACGGGCGATGTTGGATCGGGCAGTGCGTGTAACGGGCGATGTTGGATCGGGCAGTGCGTGTAACGGGCGATGTTGGATCGGGCAGTGCGTGAAACGGGCGATGTTGGATCGGGCAGTGTGTGAAACGGGCGATGTTGGATCGGGTAGTGTGTGAAACGGGCGAAGTTGGATCGGGCAGTGTGTGAAACGGGCGATGTTGGATCGGGCAGTGTGTGAAACGGGCGATGTTGGATCGGGCAGTGTGTGAAACGGGCGATGTTGGATCGGGCAGTGTGTGAAACGGGAGATGTTGGATCGGGCAGTGTGTGGATCGGGCGATGTTGGATCGGGCAGTGTGTGAAACGGGCGATGTTGGATCGGGCAGTGTGTGAAACGGGCGATGTTGGATCGGGCAGTGTGTGAAACGGGCGATGTTGGATCGGGCAGTGTGTGAAACGGGCGATGTTGGATCGGGCAGTGTGTGAAACGGGCGATGTTGGATCGGGCAGTGTGTGGATCGGGCGATGTTGGATCGGGCAGTGTGTGAAATGGGCGATGTTGGATCAGGCAGTGTGTGAAACGGGCGATGTTGGATCGGGCAGTGTGTGAAACGGGCGATGTTGGATCGGGCAGTGTGTGAAACGGGCGATGTTGGATCGGGCAGTGTGTGAAACGGGAGCTGTTGGATCGGGCAGTGTATGAAATGGGCGATGTTAGATCGGGCAATTTGTGAAACGGGCGATGTTAGATCGGTCAGTGTGTGCAATGGGCGATGTTGGATCGGGCAGTGTGTGAAACGGGCGATGTTGGATCTGGCAGTGTGTGAAACGGGCGATGTTGGATCGGGCAGTGTGTGAAACGGGCGATGTTGGATCTGGCAGTGTGTGAAACGGGCGATGTTGGATCGGGCAGTGTGTGAAACGGGCGATGTTGGATCTGGCAGTGTGTGAAACGGGCGATGTTGGATCGGGCAGTGTGTGAAACGGGCGATGTTGGATCGGGCAGTTTGTGAAACGGGCGATGTTGGATCGGGCAGTATGTGAAACGGGCGATGTTGGATCGGGCAGTGTGTGAAACGGGCGATGTTGGATCGGGCAGTGTGTGAAACGGGCGAGGTTAGATCGGGCAGTGTGTGAAACGGGCGATGTTGGATCGGGCAGTGTGTGAAACGGGCGAGGTTAGATCGGGCAGTGTGTGAAACGGGCGATGTTAGATCGCGCAGTGTATGAAACGGGCAATGTTGGATCGGGCAGTGTGTGATGGATCGGGCAGTATGTGAAACGGGCGATGTTGGCTCGGGCAGTGTGTGAAACGGGCGATGTTGGATCGGGCAGTGTGTGAAACGGGCGATGTTGGATCGGGCAGTGTGTGAAACGGGCGATGTTGGATCGGGCAGTGTGTGAAACGGGCGATGTTGGATCGGGCAGTGTGTGAAACGGGCGATGTTGGACCGGGCAGTGTATGAAACGGGCGATGTTGGATCGGGCAGTGTGTGAAACGGGCGATGTTGGATCGGGCAGTGTGTGAAACGGGCGATGTTGGATCGGGCAGTGTGTGAAACGGGCGATGTTGGATCGGGCAGTGTGTGTAATGGGTGATGTTGGATCGGGGAGTGTGTGAAACGGGCGATGTTGGATCGGGCAGTGTGTGAAACGGGCGATGTTGGATCGGGCAGTGTGTGTAATGGGCGATGTTGGATCGGGGAGTGTGTGAAACGGGCGATGTTGGATCGGGCAGTGTGTGAAACGGGCGATGTTGGATCGGGCAGTGTGTGAAACGGGCGATGTTGGATCGGGCAGTGTGTGAAACGGGCGATGTTGGAACGGGCAGTGTGTGAAACGGGCGATGTTGGATCGGGCAGTGTGTGAAACGGGCGATGTTGGATCGGGCAGTGTGTGGATTGGGCGATGTTGGATCGGGCAGTGTGTGAAACGGGCGATGTTGGATCGGGCAGTGTGTGAAACGGGCGATGTTGGATCGGGCAGTGTGTGAAACGGGCGATGTTAGATCGGGCAGTGTGTGTAACGGGCGATGTTAGATCGGGCAGTGTGTGAAACGGGCGATGTTGGATCGGGCACTGTGTGTAACGGGTGATGTTGGATCGGGCAGTGTGTGAAAAGGGCGATGTTGGATCGGGCAGTGTGTGAAACGGGCGATGTTGGATCGGGCAGTGTGTGAAACGGGCGATGTTGGATCGGGCAGTGTGTGAAACGGGAGATGTTGGATCGGGCAGTGTGTGGATCGGGCGATGTTGGATCGGGCAGTGTGTGAAACGGGCGATGTTGGATCGGGCAGTGTGTGAAACGGGCGATGTTGGATCGGGCAGTGTGTGAAACGGGCGATGTTGGATCGGGCAGTGTGTGAAACGGGCGATGTTGGATCGGGCAGTGTGTGAAACGGGCGATGTTGGATCGGGCAGTGTGTGGATCGGGCGATGTTGGATCGGGCAGTGTGTGAAACGGGCGATGTTGGATCGGGCAGTGTGTGAAACGGGCGATGTTGGATCGGGCAGTGTGTGAAACGGGCGATGTTGGATCGGGCAGTGTGTGAAACGGGCGATGTTGGATCGGGCAGTGTGTGAAACGGGAGCTGTTGGATCGGGCAGTGTATGAAATGGGCGATGGTAGATCGGGCCATTTGTGAAACGGGCGATGTTAGATCGGTCAGTGTGTGCAAAGGGCGATGTTGGATCGGGCAGTGTGTGAAACGGGCGATGTTGGATCTGGCAGTGTGTGAAACGGGCGATGTTGGATCGGGCAGTGTGTGAAACGGGCGATGTTGGATCTGGCAGTGTGTGAAACGGGCGATGTTGGATCGGGCAGTGTGTGAAACGGGCGATGTTGGATCTGGCAGTGTGTGAAACGGGCGATGTTGGATCGGGCAGTGTGTGAAACGGGCGATGTTGGATCGGGCAGTATGTGAAACGGGCGATGTTGGATCGGGCAGTGTGTGAAACGGGCGATGTTGGATCGGGCAGTGTGTGAAACGGGCGAGGTTAGATCGGGCAGTGTGTGAAACGGGCGATGTTGGATCGGGCAGTGTGTGAAACGGGCGATGTTAGATCGGGCAGTGTGTGAAACGGGCGATGTTGGATCGGGCAGTGTGTGAAACGGGCGATGTTGGATCGGGCAGTGTGTGAAACGGGCGATGTTGGATCGGGCAGTGTGTGAAACGGCGATGTTGGATCGGGCAGTGTGTGAAACGGGCGATGTTAGATCGCGCAGTGTATGAAACGGGCAATGTTGGATCGGGCGGTGTGTGATGGATCGGGCAGTATGTGAAACGGGCGATGTTGGCTCGGGCAGTGTGTGAAACGGGCGATGTTGGATCGGGCAGTGTGTGAAACGGGCGATGTTGGATCTGGCAGTGTGTGAAACGGGCGATGTTGGATCGGGCAGTGTGTGAAACGGGCGATGTTGGATCGGGCAGTGTGTGAAACGGGCGATGTTAGATCGGGCAGTGTGTAACGGGCGATGTTGGATCGGGCAGTGTGTGAAACGGGCGATGTTGGATCGGGCAGTGTGTGAAACGGGCGATGTTGGATCGGGCAGTGTGTGAAACGGGCGATGTTGGATCGGGCAGTGTGTGAAACGGGCGATGTTAGATCGGGCAGTGTGGGAAACGGGCGATGTTGGATCGGGCAGTGTGTGAAACGGGAGATGTTGGATCGGGCAGTGTGTGAAACAGGCGATGTTGGATCGGGCAGTGTGTGAAACGGGCGATGTTGGATCGGGCAGTGTGTGAAACGGGCGATGTTGGACCGGGCAGTGTCTGAAACGGGCGATGTTGGATCGGGCAGTGTGTGAAACGGGCGATGTTGGATCGGGCAGTGTGTGAAACGGGCGATGTTGGATTGGGCAGTGTGTGAAACGGGCGATGTTGCACCGGGCAGTGTCTGAAACGGGCGATGTTGGATCGGACAGTGTGTGAAACCTGCGATGTTGGATCGGGCAGTGTGTGAAACGGGCGATGTTGGATCGGGCAGTGTGTGAAACGGGCGATGTTAGATCGGGCAGTGTGTGAAACGGGCGATGTTGAATCGGGCAGTGTGTGAAACGGGCGATGTTGGATCGGGCAGTGTGTGAAACCGGCGATGTTAGATCGCGCAGTGTATGAAACGGGCGATGTTGGATCTGGCAGTGTGTGAAGGATCGGGCGATGTTGGATCGGGCAGTATGTGAAACGGGCGATGTTGGATCGGGCAGTATGTGAAACGGGCGATGTTGGATCGGGCAGTATGTGAAACGGGCGATGTTAGATCGGGCAGTGTGTGTAACGGGCGATGTTGGATCGGGTAGTGTGTGAAACGGGCGATGTTGGATCGGGCAGTGTGTGAAACGGGCGATGTTGGATCGGGCAGTGTGTGAAACGGGCGATGTTAGATCGCGCAGTGTATGAAACGGGCAATGTTGGATCGGGCAGTGTGTGAAACTGGCGATGTTGGATCGGGCAGTATGTGAAACGGGCGATGTTGGATCGGGCAGCATGTGAAACGGGCGATGTTAGATCGGGCAGTGTGTGTAATAGGCGATGTTGGATCGGGTAGTGTGTGAAACGGGCGATGTTGGATCGGGCAGTGTGTGAAAGGGGCGATGTTAGATCGGGCAGTGTGTGAAACGGGCGCTGTTGGATCGGGCAGTGTGTGAAACGGGCGATGTTAGATCGAGCAGTGTGTGAAACGGGCGATGTTGGATCGGGCAGTGTGTGAAACGGGCGATGTTGGATCGGGCAGTGTGTGAAACGGGCGAAGTTGGATCGGGCAGTGTGTGAAATGGGCGATGTTGGATCGGGCAGTGTGTGAAACGGGCGATGTTGGATCGGGCAGTGTGTGAAACGGGCGATGTTGGATCGGGCAGTGTGTTAAACGGGCGATGTTGGATCGGGCAGTGTGTGAAACGGGAGATGTTGGATCGGGCAGTGTGTGAAACGGGCGATGTTAGATCGGGCAGTGTGTGCAAAGGGCGATTTTGGATCGGACAGTGTGTGAAACCTGCGATGTTGGATCGGGCAGTGTGTGAAACGGGCGATGTTGGATCGGGCAGTGTGTGAAACGGGCGATGTTAGATCGAGCAGTGTGTGCAAAGGGCGATTTTGGATCGGGCAGTGTGTGAAACGGGCGATGTTGGATCGGGCAGTGTGTGAAACGGGCGATGTTGGATCGGGCAGTGTGTGAAACGGGCGATGTTGGATCGGGCAGTGTGTGAAACGGGCGATGTTAGATCGGGCAGTGTGTGAAACGGGCGATGTTGGATCGGGCAGTGTGTGAAACGGGCGATGTTGGATCAGGCAGTGTGTGAAACGGGCGATGTTGGATCGGGCAGTGCGTGTAACGGGCGATGTTGGATCGGGCAGTGCGTGTAACGGGCGATGTTGGATCGGGCAGTGCGTGAAACGGGCGATGTTGGATCAGGCAGTGTGTGAAACGGGCGATGTTGAATCGGGCAGTGTGTGAAACGGGCGATGTTAGATCGCGCAGTGTATGAAACGGGCAATGTTGGATCGGGCAGTGTGTGAAGGATCGGGCGATGTTGGATCGGGCAGTATGTGAAACGGGCGATGTTGGATCGGGCAGTATGTGAAACGGGCGATGTTAGATCGGGCAGTGTGTGTAACGGGCGATGTTGGATCGGGCAGTGTGTGAAATGGGCGATGTTAGATCGCGCAGTGTGTGTAACGGGCGATGTTGGATCGGTCAGTGTGTGAAACGGGCGATGTTGGATCGGGCAGTGTGTGAAACGGGGGGTGTTAGATCGCGCAGTGTATGAAACGGGCAATGTTGGATCGGGCAGTGTGTGAAACGGGCGATGTTGGATCGGGTAGTGTGTGATACGGGCGATGTTGGATCGGGCAGTGTGTGAAACGGGCAATGTTAGATCGGGCAGTGTGTGAAACGGGCAATGATGGATCGGGCAGTATGTGAAACGGGCGATGTTGGCTCGGGCAGTGTGTGAAACGGGCGATGTTGGATCGGGCAGTGTGTGAAACGGGCGATGTTGGATCGGGCAGTGTGTGAAACGGGCGATGTTGGATCGGGCAGTGTGTTAAACGGGCGATGTTGGATCGGGCAGTGTGTGAAACGGGAGATGTTGGATCGGGCAGTGTGTGAAACGGGCGAAGTTAGATCGGGCAGTGTGTGCAAAGGGCGATTTTGGATCGGACAGTGTGTGAAACCTGCGATGTTGGATCGGGCAGTGTGTGAAACGGGCGATGTTGGACCGGGCAGTGTGTGAAACGGGCGATGTTAGATCGAGCAGTGTGTGCAAAGGGCGATTTTGGATCGGGCAGTGTGTGAAACGGGTGATGTTGGATCTGGCAGTGTGCGAAACGGGCGATGTTAGATCGGGCAGTGTGTGAAACGGGCGATGTTGGATCGGGCAGTGTGTGAAACGGGCGATGTTGGATCGGGCAGTGTGTGAAACGGGCGATGTTGGATCGGGCAGTGCGTGTAACGGGCGATGTTGGATCGGGCAGTGCGTGTAACGGGCGATGTTGGATCGGGCAGTGCGTGAAACGGGCGATGTTGGATCGGGCAGTGTGTGAAACGGGCGATGTTGGATCGGGTAGTGTGTGAAACGGGCGAAGTTGGATCGGGCAGTGTGTGAAACGGGCGATGTTGGATCGGGCAGTGTGTGAAACGGGCGATGTTGGATCGGGCAGTGTGTGAAACGGGCGAAGTTGGATCGGGCAGTGTGTGAAACGGGAGATGTTGGATCGGGCAGTGTGTGGATCGGGCGATGTTGGATCGGGCAGTGTGTGAAACGGGCGATGTTGGATCGGGCAGTGTGTGAAACGGGCGATGTTGGATCGGGCAGTGTGTGAAACGGGCGATGTTGGATCGGGCAGTGTGTGAAACGGGCGATGTTGGATCGGGCAGTGTGTGAAACGGGCGATGTTGGATCGGGCAGTGTGTGGATCGGGCGATGTTGGATCGGGCAGTGTGTGAAACGGGCGATGTTGGATCGGGCAGTGTGTGAAACGGGCGATGTTGGATCGGGCAGTGTGTGAAAAGGGCGATGTTGGATCGGGCAGTGTGTGAAACGGGCGATGTTGGATCGGGCAGTGTGTGAAAAGGGCGATGTTGGATCGGGCAGTGTGTGAAACGGGCGATGTTAGATCGGACAGTGTGTGAAATGGGCGATGTTAGATCGGGCCATTTGTGAAACGGGCGATGTTAGATCGGTCAGTGTGTGCAATGGGCGATGTTGGATCGGGCAGTGTGTGAAACGGGCGATGTTGGATCTGGCAGTGTGTGAAACGGGCGATGTTGGATCGGGCAGTGTGTGAAACGGGCGATGTTGGATCTGGCAGTGTGTGAAAAGGGCGATGTTGGATCGGGCAGTGTGTGAAACGGGCGATGTTGGATCTGGCAGTGTGTGAAACGGGCGATGTTGGATCGGGCAGTGTGTGAAACGGGCGATGTTGGATCGGGCAGTGCGTGAAACGGGCGATGTTGGATCAGGCAGTGTGTGAAACGGGCGATGTTGGATCGGGTAGTATGTGAAACGGGCGATGTTGGATCGGGCAGTGTGTGAAACGGGCGATGTTAGATCGCGCAGTGTATGAAACGGGCAATGTTGGATCGGGCAGTATGTGAAACGGGCGATGTTGGATCGGGCAGTATGTGAAACGGGCGATGTTAGATCGGGCAGTGTGTGTAACGGGCGATGTTGGATCGGGCAGTGTGTGAAATGGGCGATGTTAGATCGCGCAGTGTATGAAACGGGCAATGTTGGATCGGGCAGTGTGTGAAACGGGCGATGTTGGATCGGGCAGTATGTGAAACGGGCGATGTTGGATCGGGCAGTATGTGAAACGGGCGATGTTAGATCGGGCAGTGTGTGTAACGGGCGATGTTGGATCGGGTAGTGTGTGATACGGGCGATGTTGGATCGGGCAGTGTGTGAAACGGGCAATGTTAGATCGGGCAGTGTGTGAAACGGGCAATGATGGATCGGGCAGTATGTGAAACGGGCGATGTTGGCTCGGGCAGTGTGTGAAACGGGCGATGTTGGATCGGGCAGTGTGTGAAACGGGCGATGTTGGATCGGGCAGTGTGTGAAACGGGCGATGTTGGATCGGGCAGTGTGTTAAACGGGCGATGTTGGATCGGGCAGTGTGTGAAACGGGAGATGTTGGATCGGGCAGTGTGTGAAACGGGCGAAGTTAGATCGGGCAGTGTGTGCAAAGGGCGATTTTGGATCGGACAGTGTGTGAAACCTGCGATGTTGGATCGGGCAGTGTGTGAAACGGGCGATGTTGGACCGGGCAGTGTGTGAAACGGGCGATGTTAGATCGAGCAGTGTGTGCAAAGGGCGATTTTGGATCGGGCAGTGTGTGAAACGGGTGATGTTGGATCTGGCAGTGTGCGAAACGGGCGATGTTAGATCGGGCAGTGTGTGAAACGGGCGATGTTGGATCGGGCAGTGTGTGAAACGGGCGATGTTGGATCGGGCAGTGCGTGAAACGGGCGATGTTGGATCGGGCAGTGCGTGTAACGGGCGATGTTGGATCGGGCAGTGCGTGTAACGGGCGATGTTGGATCGGGCAGTGCGTGAAACGGGCGATGTTGGATCGGGCAGTGTGTGAAACGGGCGATGTTGGATCGGGTAGTGTGTGAAACGGGCGAAGTTGGATCGGGCAGTGTGTGAAACGGGCGATGTTGGATCGGGCAGTGTGTGAAACGGGAGATGTTGGATCGGGCAGTGTGTGGATCGGGCGATGTTGGATCGGGCAGTGTGTGAAACGGGCGATGTTGGATCGGGCAGTGTGTGAAACGGGCGATGTTGGATCGGGCAGTGTGTGAAACGGGCGATGTTGGATCGGGCAGTGTGTGAAACGGGCGATGTTGGATCAGGCAGTGTGTGAAACGGGCGATGTTGGATCGGGCAGTGTGTGGATCGGGCGATGTTGGATCGGGCAGTGTGTGAAACGGGCGATGTTGGATCGGGCAGTGTGTGAAACAGGCGATGTTGGATCGGGCAGTGTGTGAAACGGGCGATGTTGGATCGGGCAGTGTGTGAAACGGGCGATGTTGGATCGGGCAGTGTGTGAAACGGGAGCTGTTGGATCGGGCAGTGTATGAAATGGGCGATGTTAGATCGGGCCATTTGTGAAACGGGCGATGTTAGATCGGTCAGTGTGTGCAATGGGCGATGTTGGATCGGGCAGTGTGTGAAACGGGCGATGTTGGATCTGGCAGTGTGTGAAACGGGCGATGTTGGATCGGGCAGTGTGTGAAACGGGCGATGTTGGATCTGGCAGTGTGTGAAACGGGCGATGTTGGATCGGGCAGTGTGTGAAACGGGCGATGTTGGATCTGGCAGTGTGTGAAACGGGCGATGTTGGATCGGGCAGTGTGTGAAACGGGCGATGTTGGATCGGGCAGTATGTGAAACGGGCGATGTTGGATCGGGCAGTATGTGAAACGGGCGATGTTGGATCGGGCAGTGTGTGAAACGGGCGATGTTGGAATGGGCAGTGTGTGAAACGGGCGAGGTTAGATCGGGCAGTGTGTGAAACGGGCGATGTTGGATCGGGCAGTGTGTGAAACGGGCGAGGTTAGATCGGGCAGTGTGTGAAACGGGCGATGTTAGATCGCGCAGTGTATGAAACGGGCAATGTTGGATCGGGCAGTGTGTGATGGATCGGGCAGTATGTGAAACGGGCGATGTTGGCTCGGGCAGTGTGTGAAACGGGCGATGTTGGATCGGGCAGTGTGTGAAACGGGCGATGTTGGATCGGGCAGTGTGTGAAACGGGCGATGTTGGATCGGGCAGTGTGTGAAACGGGCGATGTTGGATCGGGCAGTGTGTGAAACGGGCGATGTTGGATCGGGCAGTGTGTGAAACGGGCGATGTTGGATCGGGCAGTGTGTGAAACGGGCGATGTTGGATCGGGCAGTGTGTGAAACGGGCGATGTTGGATCGGGCAGTGTGTGAAACGGGCGATGTTGGATCGGGCACTGTGTGAAACGGGCGATGTTGGACCGGGCAGTGTATGAAACGGGCGATGTTGGATCGGGCAGTGTGTGAAACGGGCGATGTTGGATCGGGCAGTGTGTGAAACGGGCGATGTTGGATCGGGCAGTGTGTGAAACGGGCGATGTTGGATTGGGCAGTGTGTGAAACGGGCGATGTTGGACCGGGCAGTGTCTGAAACGGGCGATGTTAGATCGGGCAGTGTGTGAAACGGGCGATGTTGGATCGGGCAGTGTGTGAAACGGGCGATGTTGGATCGGACAGTGTGTGAAACCTGCGATGTTGGATCGGGCAGTGTGTGAAACGGGCGATGTTGGATCGGGCAGTGTGTGAAACGGGCGATGTTAGATCGGGCAGTGTGTGAAACGGGCGATGTTGGATCGGGCAGTGTGTGAAACGGGCGATGTTAGATCGGGCAGTGTGTGAAACGGGCGATGTTGAATCGGGCAGTGTGTGAAACGGGCGATGTTGGATCGGGCAGTGTGTGAAACGGGCGATGTTGGATCGGGCAGTATGTGAAACGGGCGATGTTGGATCGGGCAGTATGTGAAACGGGCGATGTTGGATCGGGCAGTGTGTGAAACGGGCGATGTTAGATCGGGCAGTGTGTGTAACGGGCGATGTTGGATCGGGTAGTGTGTGAAACGGGCGATGTTGGATCGGGCAGTGTGTGAAACGGGCGATGTTAGATCGGACAGTGTGTGAAATGGGCGATGTTAGATCGCGCAGTGTATGAAACGGGCAATGTTGGATCGGGCAGTGTGTGAAACGGGCGATGTTGGATCGGGCAGTGTGTGAAACGGGCGATGTTAGATCGCGCAGTGTATGAAACGGGCAATGTTGGATCGGGCAGTGTGTGAAACGGGCGATGTTGGATCGGGCAGTATGTGAAACGGGCGATGTTGGATCGGGCAGTATGTGAAACGGGCGATGTTAGATCGGGCAGTGTGTGTAACGGGCGATGTTGGATCGGGTAGTGTGTGAAACGGGCGATGTTCGATCGGGCAGTGTGTGAAACGGACGATGTTAGATCGGGCAGTGTGTGAAACGGGCGCTGTTGGATCGGGCAGTGTGTGAAACGGGCGATGTTAGATCGAGCAGTGTGTGAAACGGGCGATGTTGGATCGGGAAGTGTGTGAAACGGGCGATGTTGGATCGGGCAGTGTGTGGATCGGGCGATGTTGGATCGGGCAGTGTGTGAAACGGGCGATGTTGTATCGGGAAGTGTGTGAAACGGGCGATGTTGGATCGGGCAGTGTGTGAAACGGGCGATGTTGGATCGGGCAATGTGTGAAACGGGCGATGTTGGATCGGGCAGTGTGTGAAACGGGCGATGTTGGATCGGGCAGTGTGTTAAACGGGCGATGTTGGATCGGGCAGTGTGTGAAACGGGAGATGTTGGATCGGGCAGTGTGTGAAACGGGCGATGTTAGATCGGGCAGTGTGTGCAAAGGGCGATTTTGGATCGGACAGTGTGTGAAACCTGCGATGTTGGATCGGGCAGTGTGTGAAACGGGCGATGTTGGATCGGGCAGTGTGTGCAAAGGGCGATTTTGGATCGGGCAGTGTGTGAAACGGGCGATGTTGGATCGGGCAGTGTGTGAAACGGGCGATGTTGGATCGGGCAGTGTGTGTAACGGGCGATGATGGATCGGGCAGTGTGTGTAACGGGCGATGTTAGATCGGGCAGTGTGTGAAACGGGCGATGTTGGATCGGGCAGTGTGTGAAACGGGCGATGTTAGATCGGGCAGTGTGTGAAACGGGCGATGTTGGATCGGGCAGTGTGTGAAACGGGCGATGTTGGATCGGGCAGTGTGTGAAACGGGCGATGTTGGATCGGGCAGTGCGTGTAACGGGCGATGTTGGATCGGGCAGTGCGTGTAACGGGCGATGTTGGATCGGGCAGTGCGTGAAACGGGCGATGTTGGATCGGGCAGTGTGTGAAACAGGCGATGTTGGAACGGGCAGTGTGTGAAACGGGCGATGTTGGATCGGGCAGTGTGTGAAACGGGCGATGTTGGATCGGGCAGTGTGTGAAACGGGCGATGTTGGATCGGGCAGTGTGTGAAACGGGCGATGTTGGATCGGGCAGTGTGTGAAACGGGCGATGTTGGATCGGGCAGTGTGTGAAACGGGCGATGTTGGATCGGGCAGTGTGTGAAACGGGCGATGTTGGATCGGGCAGTGTGTGAAACGGGCGATGTTAGATCGGGCAGTGTGTGCAAAGGGCTATGTTGGATCGGGCAGTGTGTGAAACGGGCGATGTTGGATCTGGCAGTGTGTGAAACGGGCGATGTTGGATCTGGCAGTGTGTGAAACGGGCGATGTTGGATCGGGGAGTGTGTGAAACGGGCGATGTTGGATCTGGCAGTGTGTGAAACGGGCGATGTTGGATCTGGCAGTGTGTGAAACGGGCGATGTTGGATCTGGCAGTGTGTGAAACGGGCGATGTTGGATCTGGCAGTGTGTGAAACGGGCGATGTTGGATCTGGCAGTGTGTGAAACGGGCGATGTTGGATCGGGCAGTGTGTGAAACGGGCGATGTTGGATCGGGCAGTGTGTGAAACGGGCGATGTTGGATCTGGCAGTGTGTGAAACGGGCGATGTTGGATCTGGCAGTGTGTGAAACGGGCGATGTTGGATCGGGCAGTGTGTGAAACGGGCGATGTTGGATCTGGCAGTGTGTGAAACGGGCGATGTTGGATCTGGCAGTGTGTGAAACGGGCGATGTTGGATCGGGCAGTGTGTGAAACGGGCGATGTTGGATCGGGCAGTGTGTGAAACGGGCGAGGTTAGATCGGGCAGTGTGTGAAACGGGCGATGTTGGATCGGGCAGTGTGTGAAACGGGCGATGTTGGATCGGGCAGTGTGTGAAACGGCGATGTTAGATCGGGCAGTGTGTGAAACGGGCGATGTTGGATCGGGCAGTGTGTGAAACGGGCGATGTTGGATCGGGCAGTGTGTGAAACGGGCGATGTTGGATCGGGCAGTGTGTGTAACGGGCGATGTTGGATCGGGCAGTGTGTGAAACGGGCGATGTTGGATCGGGCAGTGTGTGGATCGGGCGATGTTGGATCGGGCAGTGTGTGAAACGGGCGATGTTGGATCGGGCAGTGTGTGAAACGGGCGATGTTGGATCGGGCAGTGTGTGAAACGGGCGATGTTGGATCGGGCAGTGTGTGAAACGGGCGATGTTGGATCGGGCAGTGTGTGAAACGGGAGCTGTTGGATCGGGCAGTGTCTGAAATGGGCGATGTTAGATCGGGCCATTTGTGAAACGGGCGATGTTGGATCGGGCAGTGTGTGAAACGGGCGATGTTGGATCGGGCAGTGTGTGAAACGGGCGATGTTGGATCGGGCAGTGTGTGAAACGGGCGATGTTAGATCGGGCAGTGTGTGTAACGGGCGATGTTAGATCGGGCAGTGTGTGAAACGGGCGATGTTGGATCGGGCACTGTGTGTAACGGGTGATGTTGGATCGGGCAGTGTGTGAAAAGGGCGATGTTGGATCGGGCAGTGTGTGAAACGGGCGATGTTGGATCGGGCAGTGTGTGAAACGGGCGATGTTGGATCGGGCAGTGTGTGAAACGGGAGATGTTGGATCGGGCAGTGTGTGGATCGGGCGATGTTGGATCGGGCAGTGTGTGAAACGGGCGATGTTGGATCGGGCAGTGTGTGAAACGGGCGATGTTGGATCGGGCAGTGTGTGAAACGGGCGATGTTGGATCGGGCAGTGTGTGAAACGGGCGATGTTGGATCGGGCAGTGTGTGAAACGGGCGATGTTGGATCGGGCAGTGTGTGGATCGGGCGATGTTGGATCGGGCAGTGTGTGAAACGGGCGATGTTGGATCGGGCAGTGTGTGAAACGGGCGATGTTGGATCGGGCAGTGTGTGAAACGGGCGATGTTGGATCGGGCAGTGTGTGAAACGGGCGATGTTGGATCGGGCAGTGTGTGAAACGGGAGCTGTTGGATCGGGCAGTGTATGAAATGGGCGATGGTAGATCGGGCCATTTGTGAAACGGGCGATGTTAGATCGGTCAGTGTGTGCAAAGGGCGATGTTGGATCGGGCAGTGTGTGAAACGGGCGATGTTGGATCTGGCAGTGTGTGAAACGGGCGATGTTGGATCGGGCAGTGTGTGAAACGGGCGATGTTGGATCTGGCAGTGTGTGAAACGGGCGATGTTGGATCGGGCAGTGTGTGAAACGGGCGATGTTGGATCTGGCAGTGTGTGAAACGGGCGATGTTGGATCGGGCAGTGTGTGAAACGGGCGATGTTGGATCGGGCAGTATGTGAAACGGGCGATGTTGGATCGGGCAGTGTGTGAAACGGGCGATGTTGGATCGGGCAGTGTGTGAAACGGGCGAGGTTAGATCGGGCAGTGTGTGAAACGGGCGATGTTGGATCGGGCAGTGTGTGAAACGGGCGATGTTAGATCGGGCAGTGTGTGAAACGGGCGATGTTGGATCGGGCAGTGTGTGAAACGGGCGATGTTGGATCGGGCAGTGTGTGAAACGGGCGATGTTGGATCGGGCAGTGTGTGAAACGGCGATGTTGGATCGGGCAGTGTGTGAAACGGGCGATGTTAGATCGCGCAGTGTATGAAACGGGCAATGTTGGATCGGGCGGTGTGTGATGGATCGGGCAGTATGTGAAACGGGCGATGTTGGCTCGGGCAGTGTGTGAAACGGGCGATGTTGGATCGGGCAGTGTGTGAAACGGGCGATGTTGGATCTGGCAGTGTGTGAAACGGGCGATGTTGGATCGGGCAGTGTGTGAAACGGGCGATGTTGGATCGGGCAGTGTGTGAAACGGGCGATGTTGGATCGGGCAGTGTGTGAAACGGGCGATGTTGGATCGGGCAGTGTGTGAAACGGGCGATGTTGGATCGGGCAGTGTGTGAAACGGGCGATGTTAGATCGGGCAGTGTGGGAAACGGGCGATGTTGGATCGGGCAGTGTGTGAAACGGGCGATGTTGGATCGGGCAGTGTGTGAAACGGGCGATGTTGGACCGGGCAGTGTCTGAAACGGGCGATGTTGGATCGGGCAGTGTGTGAAACGGGCGATGTTGGATCGGGCAGTGTGTGAAACGGGCGATGTTGGATTGGGCAGTGTGTGAAACGGGCGATGTTGCACCGGGCAGTGTCTGAAACGGGCGATGTTGGATCGGACAGTGTGTGAAACCTGCGATGTTGGATCGGGCAGTGTGTGAAACGGGCGATGTTGGATCGGGCAGTGTGTGAAACGGGCGATGTTAGATCGGGCAGTGTGTGAAACGGGCGATGTTGAATCGGGCAGTGTGTGAAACGGGCGATGTTGGATCGGGCAGTGTGTGAAACCGGCGATGTTAGATCGCGCAGTGTATGAAACGGGCGATGTTGGATCTGGCAGTGTGTGAAGGATCGGGCGATGTTGGATCGGGCAGTATGTGAAACGGGCGATGTTGGATCGGGCAGTATGTGAAACGGGCGATGTTGGATCGGGCAGTATGTGAAACGGGCGATGTTAGATCGGGCAGTGTGTGTAACGGGCGATGTTGGATCGGGTAGTGTGTGAAACGGGCGATGTTGGATCGGGCAGTGTGTGAAACGGGCGATGTTGGATCGGGCAGTGTGTGAAACGGGCGATGTTAGATCGCGCAGTGTATGAAACGGGCAATGTTGGATCGGGCAGTGTGTGAAACTGGCGATGTTGGATCGGGCAGTATGTGAAACGGGCGATGTTGGATCGGGCAGCATGTGAAACGGGCGATGTTAGATCGGGCAGTGTGTGTAATAGGCGATGTTGGATCGGGTAGTGTGTGAAACGGGCGATGTTGGATCGGGCAGTGTGTGAAAGGGGCGATGTTAGATCGGGCAGTGTGTGAAACGGGCGCTGTTGGATCGGGCAGTGTGTGAAACGGGCGATGTTAGATCGAGCAGTGTGTGAAACGGGCGATGTTGGATCGGGCAGTGTGTGAAACGGGCGATGTTGGATCGGGCAGTGTGTGAAACGGGCGATGTTGGATCGGGCAGTGTGTGAAATGGGCGATGTTGGATCGGGCAGTGTGTGAAACGGGCGATGTTGGATCGGGCAGTGTGTGAAACGGGCGATGTTGGATCGGGCAGTGTGTTAAACGGGCGATGTTGGATCGGGCAGTGTGTGAAACGGGAGATGTTGGATCGGGCAGTGTGTGAAACGGGCGATGTTAGATCGGGCAGTGTGTGCAAAGGGCGATTTTGGATCGGACAGTGTGTGAAACCTGCGATGTTGGATCGGGCAGTGTGTGAAACGGGCGATGTTGGATCGGGCAGTGTGTGAAACGGGCGATGTTGGATCGGGCAGTGTGTGAAACGGGCGATGTTAGATCGAGCAGTGTGTGCAAAGGGCGATTTTGGATCGGGCAGTGTGTGAAACGGGCGATGTTGGATCGGGCAGTGTGTGAAACGGGCGATGTTGGATCGGGCAGTGTGTGAAACGGGCGATGTTGGATCGGGCAGTGTGTGAAACGGGCGATGTTAGATCGGGCAGTGTGTGAAACGGGCGATGTTGGATCGGGCAGTGTGTGAAACGGGCGATGTTGGATCAGGCAGTGTGTGAAACGGGCGATGTTGGATCGGGCAGTGCGTGTAACGGGCGATGTTGGATCGGGCAGTGCGTGTAACGGGCGATGTTGGATCGGGCAGTGCGTGAAACGGGCGATGTTGGATCAGGCAGTGTGTGAAACGGGCGATGTTGGATCGGGCAGTGTGTGAAACGGGCGATGTTAGATCGCGCAGTGTATGAAACGGGCAATGTTGGATCGGGCAGTGTGTGAAGGATCGGGCGATGTTGGATCGGGCAGTATGTGAAACGGGCGATGTTGGATCGGGCAGTATGTGAAACGGGCGATGTTAGATCGGGCAGTGTGTGTAACGGGCGATGTTGGATCGGGCAGTGTGTGAAATGGGCGATGTTAGATCGCGCAGTGTGTGTAACGGGCGATGTTGGATCGGTCAGTGTGTGAAACGGGCGATGTTGGATCGGGCAGTGTGTGAAACGGGGGGTGTTAGATCGCGCAGTGTATGAAACGGGCAATGTTGGATCGGGCAGTGTGTGAAACGGGCGATGTTGGATCGGGCAGTATGTGAAACGGGCGATGTTGGATCGGGCAGTATGTGAAACGGGCGATGTTAGATCGGGCAGTGTGTGTAACGGGCGATGTTGGATCGGGTAGTGTGTGATACGGGCGATGTTGGATCGGGCAGTGTGTGAAACGGGCAATGTTAGATCGGGCAGTGTGTGAAACGGGCAATGATGGATCGGGCAGTATGTGAAACGGGCGATGTTGGCTCGGGCAGTGTGTGAAACGGGCGATGTTGGATCGGGCAGTGTGTGAAACGGGCGATGTTGGATCGGGCAGTGTGTGAAACGGGCGATGTTGGATCGGGCAGTGTGTTAAACGGGCGATGTTGGATCGGGCAGTGTGTGAAACGGGAGATGTTGGATCGGGCAGTGTGTGAAACGGGCGAAGTTAGATCGGGCAGTGTGTGCAAAGGGCGATTTTGGATCGGGCAGTGTGTGAAACGGGTGATGTTGGATCTGGCAGTGTGCGAAACGGGCGATGTTAGATCGGGCAGTGTGTGAAACGGGCGATGTTGGATCGGGCAGTGTGTGAAACGGGCGATGTTGGATCGGGCAGTGTGTGAAACGGGCGATGTTGGATCGGGCAGTGCGTGTAACGGGCGATGTTGGATCGGGCAGTGCGTGTAACGGGCGATGTTGGATCGGGCAGTGCGTGAAACGGGCGATGTTGGATCGGGCAGTGTGTGAAACGGGCGATGTTGGATCGGGTAGTGTGTGAAACGGGCGAAGTTGGATCGGGCAGTGTGTGAAACGGGCGATGTTGGATCGGGCAGTGTGTGAAACGGGCGATGTTGGATCGGGCAGTGTGTGAAACGGGCGAAGTTGGATCGGGCAGTGTGTATAACGGGAGATGTTGGATCGGGCAGTGTGTGGATCGGGCGATGTTGGATCGGGCAGTGTGTGAAACGGGCGATGTTGGATCGGGCAGTGTGTGAAACGGGCGATGTTGGATCGGGCAGTGTGTGAAACGGGCGATGTTGGATCGGGCAGTGTGTGAAACGGGCGATGTTGGATCGGGCAGTGTGTGAAACGGGCGATGTTGGATCGGGCAGTGTGTGGATCGGGCGATGTTGGATCGGGCAGTGTGTGAAACGGGCGATGTTGGATCGGGCAGTGTGTGAAACGGGCGATGTTGGATCGGGGAGTGTGTGAAAAGGGCGATGTTGGATCGGGCAGTGTGTGAAACGGGCGATGTTGGATCGGGCAGTGTGTGAAAAGGGCGATGTTGGATCGGGCAGTGTGTGAAACGGGCGATGTTAGATCGGACAGTGTGTGAAATGGGCGATGTTAGATCGGGCCATTTGTGAAACGGGCGATGTTAGATCGGTCAGTGTGTGCAATGGGCGATGTTGGATCGGGCAGTGTGTGAAACGGGCGATGTTGGATCTGGCAGTGTGTGAAACGGGCGATGTTGGATCGGGCAGTGTGTGAAACGGGCGATGTTGGATCTGGCAGTGTGTGAAAAGGGCGATGTTGGATCGGGCAGTGTGTGAAACGGGCGATGTTGGATCTGGCAGTGTGTGAAACGGGCGATGTTGGATCGGGCAGTGTGTGAAACGGGCGATGTTGGATCGGGCAGTGCGTGAAACGGGCGATGTTGGATCAGGCAGTGTGTGAAACGGGCGATGTTGGATCGGGTAGTATGTGAAACGGGCGATGTTGGATCGGGCAGTGTGTGAAACGGGCGATGTTAGATCGCGCAGTGTATGAAACGGGCAATGTTGGATCGGGCAGTATGTGAAACGGGCGATGTTGGATCGGGCAGTATGTGAAACGGGCGATGTTAGATCGGGCAGTGTGTGTAACGGGCGATGTTGGATCGGGCAGTGTGTGAAATGGGCGATGTTAGATCGCGCAGTGTATGAAACGGGCAATGTTGGATCGGGCAGTGTGTGAAACGGGCGATGTTGGATCGGGCAGTATGTGAAACGGGCGATGTTGGATCGGGCAGTATGTGAAACGGGCGATGTTAGATCGGGCAGTGTGTGTAACGGGCGATGTTGGATCGGGTAGTGTGTGATACGGGCGATGTTGGATCGGGCAGTGTGTGAAACGGGCAATGTTAGATCGGGCAGTGTGTGAAACGGGCAATGATGGATCGGGCAGTATGTGAAACGGGCGATGTTGGCTCGGGCAGTGTGTGAAACGGGCGATGTTGGATCGGGCAGTGTGTGAAACGGGCGATGTTGGATCGGGCAGTGTGTGAAACGGGCGATGTTGGATCGGGCAGTGTGTTAAACGGGCGATGTTGGATCGGGCAGTGTGTGAAACGGGAGATGTTGGATCGGGCAGTGTGTGAAACGGGCGAAGTTAGATCGGGCAGTGTGTGCAAAGGGCGATTTTGGATCGGACAGTGTGTGAAACCTGCGATGTTGGATCGGGCAGTGTGTGAAACGGGCGATGTTGGACCGGGCAGTGTGTGAAACGGGCGATGTTAGATCGAGCAGTGTGTGAAACGGGTGATGTTGGATCTGGCAGTGTGCGAAACGGGCGATGTTAGATCGGGCAGTGTGTGAAACGGGCGATGTTGGATCGGGCAGTGTGTGAAACGGGCGATGTTGGATCGGGCAGTGCGTGAAACGGGCGATGTTGGATCGGGCAGTGCGTGTAACGGGCGATGTTGGATCGGGCAGTGCGTGTAACGGGCGATGTTGGATCGGGCAGTGCGTGAAACGGGCGATGTTGGATCGGGCAGTGTGTGAAACGGGCGATGTTGGATCGGGTAGTGTGTGAAACGGGCGAAGTTGGATCGGGCAGTGTGTGAAACGGGCGATGTTGGATCGGGCAGTGTGTGAAACGGGAGATGTTGGATCGGGCAGTGTGTGGATCGGGCGATGTTGGATCGGGCAGTGTGTGAAACGGGCGATGTTGGATCGGGCAGTGTGTGAAACGGGCGATGTTGGATCGGGCAGTGTGTGAAACGGGCGATGTTGGATCGGGCAGTGTGTGAAACGGGCGATGTTGGATCAGGCAGTGTGTGAAACGGGCGATGTTGGATCGGGCAGTGTGTGGATCGGGCGATGTTGGATCGGGCAGTGTGTGAAACGGGCGATGTTGGATCGGGCAGTGTGTGAAACAGGCGATGTTGGATCGGGCAGTGTGTGAAACGGGCGATGTTGGATCGGGCAGTGTGTGAAACGGGCGATGTTGGATCGGGCAGTGTGTGAAACGGGAGCTGTTGGATCGGGCAGTGTATGAAATGGGCGATGTTAGATCGGGCCATTTGTGAAACGGGCGATGTTAGATCGGTCAGTGTGTGCAATGGGCGATGTTGGATCGGGCAGTGTGTGAAACGGGCGATGTTGGATCTGGCAGTGTGTGAAACGGGCGATGTTGGATCGGGCAGTGTGTGAAACGGGCGATGTTGGATCTGGCAGTGTGTGAAACGGGCGATGTTGGATCGGGCAGTGTGTGAAACGGGCGATGTTGGATCTGGCAGTGTGTGAAACGGGCGATGTTGGATCGGGCAGTGTGTGAAACGGGCGATGTTGGATCGGGCAGTATGTGAAACGGGCGATGTTGGATCGGGCAGTATGTGAAACGGGCGATGTTGGATCGGGCAGTGTGTGAAACGGGCGATGTTGGATCGGGCAGTGTGTGAAACGGGCGAGGTTAGATCGGGCAGTGTGTGAAACGGGCGATGTTGGATCGGGCAGTGTGTGAAACGGGCGAGGTTAGATCGGGCAGTGTGTGAAACGGGCGATGTTAGATCGCGCAGTGTATGAAACGGGCAATGTTGGATCGGGCAGTGTGTGATGGATCGGGCAGTATGTGAAACGGGCGATGTTGGCTCGGGCAGTGTGTGAAACGGGCGATGTTGGATCGGGCAGTGTGTGAAACGGGCGATGTTGGATCGGGCAGTGTGTGAAACGGGCGATGTTGGATCGGGCAGTGTGTGAAACGGGCGATGTTGGATCGGGCAGTGTGTGAAACGGGCGATGTTGGATCGGGCAGTGTGTGAAACGGGCGATGTTGGATCGGGCAGTGTGTGAAACGGGCGATGTTGGATCGGGCAGTGTGTGAAACGGGCGATGTTGGATCGGGCAGTGTGTGAAACGGGCGATGTTGGATCGGGCACTGTGTGAAACGGGCGATGTTGGACCGGGCAGTGTATGAAACGGGCGATGTTGGATCGGGCAGTGTGTGAAACGGGCGATGTTGGATCGGGCAGTGTGTGAAACGGGCGATGTTGGATCGGGCAGTGTGTGAAACGGGCGATGTTGGATTGGGCAGTGTGTGAAACGGGCGATGTTGGACCGGGCAGTGTCTGAAACGGGCGATGTTGGATCGGACAGTGTGTGAAACCTGCGATGTTGGATCGGGCAGTGTGTGAAACGGGCGATGTTGGATCGGGCAGTGTGTGAAACGGGCGATGTTAGATCGGGCAGTGTGTGAAACGGGCGATGTTGGATCGGGCAGTGTGTGAAACGGGCGATGTTAGATCGGGCAGTGTGTGAAACGGGCGATGTTGAATCGGGCAGTGTGTGAAACGGGCGATGTTGGATCGGGCAGTGTGTGAAACGGGCGATGTTGGATCGGGCAGTATGTGAAACGGGCGATGTTGGATCGGGCAGTATGTGAAACGGGCGATGTTGGATCGGGCAGTGTGTGAAACGGGCGATGTTAGATCGGGCAGTGTGTGTAACGGGCGATGTTGGATCGGGTAGTGTGTGAAACGGGCGATGTTGGATCGGGCAGTGTGTGAAACGGGCGATGTTAGATCGGACAGTGTGTGAAATGGGCGATGTTAGATCGCGCAGTGTATGAAACGGGCAATGTTGGATCGGGCAGTGTGTGAAACGGGCGATGTTGGATCGGGCAGTGTGTGAAACGGGCGATGTTAGATCGCGCAGTGTATGAAACGGGCAATGTTGGATCGGGCAGTGTGTGAAACGGGCGATGTTGGATCGGGCAGTATGTGAAACGGGCGATGTTGGATCGGGCAGTATGTGAAACGGGCGATGTTAGATCGGGCAGTGTGTGTAACGGGCGATGTTGGATCGGGTAGTGTGTGAAACGGGCGATGTTCGATCGGGCAGTGTGTGAAACGGGCGATGTTGGATCGGGCAGTGTGTTAAACGGGCGATGTTGGATCGGGCAGTGTGTGAAACGGGAGATGTTGGATCGGGCAGTGTGTGAAACGGGCGAAGTTAGATCGGGCAGTGTGTGCAAAGGGCGATTTTGGATCGGGCAGTGTGTGAAACGGGTGATGTTGGATCTGGCAGTGTGCGAAACGGGCGATGTTAGATCGGGCAGTGTGTGAAACGGGCGATGTTGGATCGGGCAGTGTGTGAAACGGGCGATGTTGGATCGGGCAGTGTGTGAAACGGGCGATGTTGGATCGGGCAGTGCGTGTAACGGGCGATGTTGGATCGGGCAGTGCGTGTAACGGGCGATGTTGGATCGGGCAGTGCGTGAAACGGGCGATGTTGGATCGGGCAGTGTGTGAAACGGGCGATGTTGGATCGGGTAGTGTGTGAAACGGGCGAAGTTGGATCGGGCAGTGTGTGAAACGGGCGATGTTGGATCGGGCAGTGTGTGAAACGGGCGATGTTGGATCGGGCAGTGTGTGAAACGGGCGAAGTTGGATCGGGCAGTGTGTATAACGGGAGATGTTGGATCGGGCAGTGTGTGGATCGGGCGATGTTGGATCGGGCAGTGTGTGAAACGGGCGATGTTGGATCGGGCAGTGTGTGAAACGGGCGATGTTGGATCGGGCAGTGTGTGAAACGGGCGATGTTGGATCGGGCAGTGTGTGAAACGGGCGATGTTGGATCGGGCAGTGTGTGAAACGGGCGATGTTGGATCGGGCAGTGTGTGGATCGGGCGATGTTGGATCGGGCAGTGTGTGAAACGGGCGATGTTGGATCGGGCAGTGTGTGAAACGGGCGATGTTGGATCGGGGAGTGTGTGAAAAGGGCGATGTTGGATCGGGCAGTGTGTGAAACGGGCGATGTTGGATCGGGCAGTGTGTGAAAAGGGCGATGTTGGATCGGGCAGTGTGTGAAACGGGCGATGTTAGATCGGACAGTGTGTGAAATGGGCGATGTTAGATCGGGCCATTTGTGAAACGGGCGATGTTAGATCGGTCAGTGTGTGCAATGGGCGATGTTGGATCGGGCAGTGTGTGAAACGGGCGATGTTGGATCTGGCAGTGTGTGAAACGGGCGATGTTGGATCGGGCAGTGTGTGAAACGGGCGATGTTGGATCTGGCAGTGTGTGAAAAGGGCGATGTTGGATCGGGCAGTGTGTGAAACGGGCGATGTTGGATCTGGCAGTGTGTGAAACGGGCGATGTTGGATCGGGCAGTGTGTGAAACGGGCGATGTTGGATCGGGCAGTGCGTGAAACGGGCGATGTTGGATCAGGCAGTGTGTGAAACGGGCGATGTTGGATCGGGTAGTATGTGAAACGGGCGATGTTGGATCGGGCAGTGTGTGAAACGGGCGATGTTAGATCGCGCAGTGTATGAAACGGGCAATGTTGGATCGGGCAGTATGTGAAACGGGCGATGTTGGATCGGGCAGTATGTGAAACGGGCGATGTTAGATCGGGCAGTGTGTGTAACGGGCGATGTTGGATCGGGCAGTGTGTGAAATGGGCGATGTTAGATCGCGCAGTGTATGAAACGGGCAATGTTGGATCGGGCAGTGTGTGAAACGGGCGATGTTGGATCGGGCAGTATGTGAAACGGGCGATGTTGGATCGGGCAGTATGTGAAACGGGCGATGTTAGATCGGGCAGTGTGTGTAACGGGCGATGTTGGATCGGGTAGTGTGTGATACGGGCGATGTTGGATCGGGCAGTGTGTGAAACGGGCAATGTTAGATCGGGCAGTGTGTGAAACGGGCAATGATGGATCGGGCAGTATGTGAAACGGGCGATGTTGGCTCGGGCAGTGTGTGAAACGGGCGATGTTGGATCGGGCAGTGTGTGAAACGGGCGATGTTGGATCGGGCAGTGTGTGAAACGGGCGATGTTGGATCGGGCAGTGTGTTAAACGGGCGATGTTGGATCGGGCAGTGTGTGAAACGGGAGATGTTGGATCGGGCAGTGTGTGAAACGGGCGAAGTTAGATCGGGCAGTGTGTGCAAAGGGCGATTTTGGATCGGACAGTGTGTGAAACCTGCGATGTTGGATCGGGCAGTGTGTGAAACGGGCGATGTTGGACCGGGCAGTGTGTGAAACGGGCGATGTTAGATCGAGCAGTGTGTGAAACGGGTGATGTTGGATCTGGCAGTGTGCGAAACGGGCGATGTTAGATCGGGCAGTGTGTGAAACGGGCGATGTTGGATCGGGCAGTGTGTGAAACGGGCGATGTTGGATCGGGCAGTGTGTGAAACGGGCGATGTTGGATCGGGCAGTGCGTGTAACGGGCGATGTTGGATCGGGCAGTGCGTGTAACGGGCGATGTTGGATCGGGCAGTGCGTGAAACGGGCGATGTTGGATCGGGCAGTGTGTGAAACGGGCGATGTTGGATCGGGTAGTGTGTGAAACGGGCGAAGTTGGATCGGGCAGTGTGTGAAACGGGCGATGTTGGATCGGGCAGTGTGTGAAACGGGAGATGTTGGATCGGGCAGTGTGTGGATCGGGCGATGTTGGATCGGGCAGTGTGTGAAACGGGCGATGTTGGATCGGGCAGTGTGTGAAACGGGCGATGTTGGATCGGGCAGTGTGTGAAACGGGCGATGTTGGATCGGGCAGTGTGTGAAACGGGCGATGTTGGATCAGGCAGTGTGTGAAACGGGCGATGTTGGATCGGGCAGTGTGTGGATCGGGCGATGTTGGATCGGGCAGTGTGTGAAACGGGCGATGTTGGATCGGGCAGTGTGTGAAACAGGCGATGTTGGATCGGGCAGTGTGTGAAACGGGCGATGTTGGATCGGGCAGTGTGTGAAACGGGCGATGTTGGATCGGGCAGTGTGTGAAACGGGAGCTGTTGGATCGGGCAGTGTATGAAATGGGCGATGTTAGATCGGGCCATTTGTGAAACGGGCGATGTTAGATCGGTCAGTGTGTGCAATGGGCGATGTTGGATCGGGCAGTGTGTGAAACGGGCGATGTTGGATCTGGCAGTGTGTGAAACGGGCGATGTTGGATCGGGCAGTGTGTGAAACGGGCGATGTTGGATCTGGCAGTGTGTGAAACGGGCGATGTTGGATCGGGCAGTGTGTGAAACGGGCGATGTTGGATCTGGCAGTGTGTGAAACGGGCGATGTTGGATCGGGCAGTGTGTGAAACGGGCGATGTTGGATCGGGCAGTATGTGAAACGGGCGATGTTGGATCGGGCAGTATGTGAAACGGGCGATGTTGGATCGGGCAGTGTGTGAAACGGGCGATGTTGGATCGGGCAGTGTGTGAAACGGGCGAGGTTAGATCGGGCAGTGTGTGAAACGGGCGATGTTGGATCGGGCAGTGTGTGAAACGGGCGAGGTTAGATCGGGCAGTGTGTGAAACGGGCGATGTTAGATCGCGCAGTGTATGAAACGGGCAATGTTGGATCGGGCAGTGTGTGATGGATCGGGCAGTATGTGAAACGGGCGATGTTGGCTCGGGCAGTGTGTGAAACGGGCGATGTTGGATCGGGCAGTGTGTGAAACGGGCGATGTTGGATCGGGCAGTGTGTGAAACGGGCGATGTTGGATCGGGCAGTGTGTGAAACGGGCGATGTTGGATCGGGCAGTGTGTGAAACGGGCGATGTTGGATCGGGCAGTGTGTGAAACGGGCGATGTTGGATCGGGCAGTGTGTGAAACGGGCGATGTTGGATCGGGCAGTGTGTGAAACGGGCGATGTTGGATCGGGCAGTGTGTGAAACGGGCGATGTTGGATCGGGCACTGTGTGAAACGGGCGATGTTGGACCGGGCAGTGTATGAAACGGGCGATGTTGGATCGGGCAGTGTGTGAAACGGGCGATGTTGGATCGGGCAGTGTGTGAAACGGGCGATGTTGGATCGGGCAGTGTGTGAAACGGGCGATGTTGGATTGGGCAGTGTGTGAAACGGGCGATGTTGGACCGGGCAGTGTCTGAAACGGGCGATGTTGGATCGGACAGTGTGTGAAACCTGCGATGTTGGATCGGGCAGTGTGTGAAACGGGCGATGTTGGATCGGGCAGTGTGTGAAACGGGCGATGTTAGATCGGGCAGTGTGTGAAACGGGCGATGTTGGACCGGGCAGTGTGTGAAACGGGCGATGTTAGATCGAGCAGTGTGTGAAACGGGTGATGTTGGATCTGGCAGTGTGCGAAACGGGCGATGTTAGATCGGGCAGTGTGTGAAACGGGCGATGTTGGATCGGGCAGTGTGTGAAACGGGCGATGTTGGATCGGGCAGTATGTGAAACGGGCGATGTTGGATCGGGCAGTGTGTGAAACGGGCGATGTTAGATCGGGCAGTGTGTGTAACGGGCGATGTTGGATCGGGTAGTGTGTGAAACGGGCGATGTTGGATCGGGCAGTGTGTGAAACGGGCGATGTTAGATCGGACAGTGTGTGAAATGGGCGATGTTAGATCGCGCAGTGTATGAAACGGGCAATGTTGGATCGGGCAGTGTGTGAAACGGGCGATGTTGGATCGGGCAGTGTGTGAAACGGGCGATGTTAGATCGCGCAGTGTATGAAACGGGCAATGTTGGATCGGGCAGTGTGTGAAACGGGCGATGTTGGATCGGGCAGTATGTGAAACGGGCGATGTTGGATCGGGCAGTATGTGAAACGGGCGATGTTAGATCGGGCAGTGTGTGTAACGGGCGATGTTGGATCGGGTAGTGTGTGAAACGGGCGATGTTCGATCGGGCAGTGTGTGAAACGGACGATGTTAGATCGGGCAGTGTGTGAAACGGGCGCTGTTGGATCGGGCAGTGTGTGAAACGGGCGATGTTAGATCGAGCAGTGTGTGAAACGGGCGATGTTGGATCGGGAAGTGTGTGAAACGGGCGATGTTGGATCGGGCAGTGTGTGGATCGGGCGATGTTGGATCGGGCAGTGTGTGAAACGGGCGATGTTGTATCGGGAAGTGTGTGAAACGGGCGATGTTGGATCGGGCAGTGTGTGAAACGGGCGATGTTGGATCGGGCAATGTGTGAAACGGGCGATGTTGGATCGGGCAGTGTGTGAAACGGGCGATGTTGGATCGGGCAGTGTGTTAAACGGGCGATGTTGGATCGGGCAGTGTGTGAAACGGGAGATGTTGGATCGGGCAGTGTGTGAAACGGGCGATGTTAGATCGGGCAGTGTGTGCAAAGGGCGATTTTGGATCGGACAGTGTGTGAAACCTGCGATGTTGGATCGGGCAGTGTGTGAAACGGGCGATGTTGGATCGGGCAGTGTGTGCAAAGGGCGATTTTGGATCGGGCAGTGTGTGAAACGGGCGATGTTGGATCGGGCAGTGTGTGAAACGGGCGATGTTGGATCGGGCAGTGTGTGTAACGGGCGATGATGGATCGGGCAGTGTGTGTAACGGGCGATGTTAGATCGGGCAGTGTGTGAAACGGGCGATGTTGGATCGGGCAGTGTGTGAAACGGGCGATGTTAGATCGGGCAGTGTGTGAAACGGGCGATGTTGGATCGGGCAGTGTGTGAAACGGGCGATGTTGGATCGGGCAGTGTGTGAAACGGGCGATGTTGGATCGGGCAGTGCGTGTAACGGGCGATGTTGGATCGGGCAGTGCGTGTAACGGGCGATGTTGGATCGGGCAGTGCGTGAAACGGGCGATGTTGGATCGGGCAGTGTGTGAAACGGGCGATGTTGGAACGGGCAGTGTGTGAAACGGGCGATGTTGGATCGGGCAGTGTGTGAAACGGGCGATGTTGGATCGGGCAGTGTGTGAAACGGGCGATGTTGGATCGGGCAGTGTGTGAAACGGGCGATGTTGGATCGGGCAGTGTGTGAAACGGGCGATGTTGGATCGGGCAGTGTGTGAAACGGGCGATGTTGGATCGGGCAGTGTGTGAAACGGGCGATGTTAGATCGGGCAGTGTGTGCAAAGGGCTATGTTGGATCGGGCAGTGTGTGAAACGGGCGATGTTGGATCTGGCAGTGTGTGAAACGGGCGATGTTGGATCTGGCAGTGTGTGAAACGGGCGATGTTGGATCGGGCAGTGTGTGAAACGGGCGATGTTGGATCTGGCAGTGTGTGAAACGGGCGATGTTGGATCTGGCAGTGTGTGAAACGGGCGATGTTGGATCTGGCAGTGTGTGAAACGGGCGATGTTGGATCTGGCAGTGTGTGAAACGGGCGATGTTGGATCTGGCAGTGTGTGAAACGGGCGATGTTGGATCGGGCAGTGTGTGAAACGGGCGATGTTGGATCGGGCAGTGTGTGAAACGGGCGATGTTGGATCTGGCAGTGTGTGAAACGGGCGATGTTGGATCTGGCAGTGTGTGAAACGGGCGATGTTGGATCGGGCAGTGTGTGAAACGGGCGATGTTGGATCTGGCAGTGTGTGAAACGGGCGATGTTGGATCTGGCAGTGTGTGAAACGGGCGATGTTGGATCGGGCAGTGTGTGAAACGGGCGATGTTGGATCGGGCAGTGTGTGAAACGGGCGAGGTTAGATCGGGCAGTGTGTGAAACGGGCGATGTTGGATCGGGCAGTGTGTGAAACGGGCGATGTTGGATCGGGCAGTGTGTGAAACGGCGATGTTAGATCGGGCAGTGTGTGAAACGGGCGATGTTGGATCGGGCAGTGTGTGAAACGGGCGATGTTGGATCGGGCAGTGTGTGAAACGGGCGATGTTGGATCGGGCAGTGTGTGAAACGGGCGATGTTGGATCGGGCAGTGTGTGGATCGGGCGATGTTGGATCGGGCAGTGTGTGAAACGGGCGATGTTGGATCGGGCAGTGTGTGAAACGGGCGATGTTGGATCGGGCAGTGTGTGAAACGGGCGATGTTGGATCGGGCAGTGTGTGAAACGGGCGATGTTGGATCGGGCAGTGTGTGAAACGGGAGCTGTTGGATCGGGCAGTGTCTGAAATGGGCGATGTTAGATCGGGCCATTTGTGAAACGGGCGATGTTGGATCGGGCAGTGTGTGAAACGGGCGATGTTGGATCGGGCAGTGTGTGTAACGGGCGATGTTGGATCGGGCAGTGTGTGAAACGGGCGATGTTGGATCTGGCAGTGTGTGAAACGGGCGATGTTGGATCGGGCAGTGTGTGAAACGGGCGATGTTGGATCTGGCAGTGTGTGAAACGGGCGATGTTGGATCTGGCAGTGTGTGAAACGGGCGATGTTGGATCGGGCAGTGTGTGAAACGGGCGATGTTGGATCGGGCAGTGTGTGAAACGGCCGATGTTGGATCGGGCAGTGTGTGAAACGGGCGATGTTAGATCGGGCAGTGTGTGAAACGGGCGATGTTGGATCGGGCAGTGTGTGAAACGGGCGAGGTTAGATCGGGCAGTGTGTGAAACGGGCGATGTTGGATCGGGCAGTGTGTGAAACGGGCGATGTTAGATCGGGCAGTGTGTGAAACGGGCGATGTTGGATCGGGCAGTGTGTGAAACGGGCGATGTTGGATCGGGCAGTGTGTGAAACGGGCGATGTTGGATCGGGCAGTGTGTGAAACGGCGATGTTGGATCGGGCAGTGTGTGAAACGGGCGATGTTAGATCGCGCAGTGTATGAAACGGGCAATGTTGGATCGGGCAGTGTGTGAAGGATCGGGCAGTGTGTGAAACGGGCGATGTTAGATCGGGCAGTGTGTGAAACGGGCGATGTTGGATCGGGCAGTGTGTGAAACGGGCGATGTTGGATCGGGCAGTATGTGAAACGGGCGATGTTAGTTCGGGCAGTGTGTGTAACGGGCGATGTTGGATCGGGTGGTGTGTGAAACGGGCAATGTTGCATCGGGCAGTGTGTGAAACGGGCGATGTTAGATCGGGCAGTGTGTGAAACGGGCAATGATGGATCGGGCAGTATGTGAAACGGGCGATGTTGGCTCGGGCAGTGTGTGAAACGGGCGATGTTGGATCGGGCAGTGTGTGAAACGGGCGATGTTGGATCGGGCAGTGTGTGAAACGGGCGATGTTGGATCGGGCAGTGTGTTAAACGGGCGATGTTGGATCGGGCAGTGTGTGAAACGGGCGATGTTAGATCGAGCAGTGTGTGCAAAGGGCGATTTTGGATCTGGCAGTGTGTGAAACGGGTGATGTTGGATCGGGCAGTGTGTGACACGGGCGATGTTGGATCGGGCAGTGTGTGAAACGGGCGATGTTGGATCGGGCAGTGCGTGTAACGGGCGATGTTGGATCGGGCAGTGCGTGTAATGGGCGATGTTGGATCGGGCAGTGCGTGAAACGGGCGATGTTGGATCGGGCAGTGTGTGAAACGGGCGATGTTGGACCGGGCAGTGTGTGAAATGGGCGATGTTGGATCGGGCAGTGCGTGAAACGGGCGATGTTGGATCGGGCAGTGTGTGAAACGGGCGATGTTGGACCGGGCAGTGTGTGAAACGGGCAATGTTGGATCGGGCAGTGTGTGAAACGGGCGATGTTGGATCGGGCAGTGTGTGAAACGGGCGATGTTGGATCGGGCAGTGTGTGAAACGGGCGATGTTGGACCGGGCAGTGTGTGTAACGGGCGATGTTGGATCGGGCCGTGTGTGAAACGGGCGATGTTAGATCGGGCAGTGTGTGTAACGGGCGATGTTGGATCGGGCAGTGTGTGCAAAGGGCGATGTTGGATCGGGCAGTGTGTGTAACGGGCGATGTTGGATCGGGCAGTGTGTGAAACGGGCGATGTTGGATCGGGCTGTGTGTGAAACGGGCGATGTTAGATCGGGCAGTGTGTGAAACGGGCGATGTTGGATCTGGCAGTGTGTGAAACGGCGATGTTGGATCGGGCAGTGTGTGAAACGGGCAATGATGGATCGGGCAGGATGTGAAACGGGCGATGGTAGATCGGGCAGTGTGTGTAACGGGCGATGTTGGATCGGGCAGTGTGTGTAACGGGCGATGTTGGATCGGGGAGTGTGTGAAACGGGCGATGTTGGATCGGGCAGTGTGTGAAACGGGCGATGTTGGATCGGGCAGTGTGTGAAACGGGCGATGTTGGATCGGGCAGTGTGTGAAACGGGCGATGTTGGATCGGGCAGTGTGTGAAACGGGCGATGTTGGATCGGGCAGTGTGTGGATCGGGCGATGTTGGATCGGGCAGTGTGTGAAACGGGCGATGTTGGATCGGGCAGTGTGTGAAACGGGCGATGTTGGATCGTGCAGTGTGTGAAACGGGCGATGTTGGATCGGGCAGTGTATGAAACGGGCGATGTTAGATCGGGCCGTGTGTGAAACGGGCGATGTTAGATCGGGCAGTGTGTGCAAAGGGCGATGTTGGATCGGGCAGTGTGTGTAACGGGCGATGTTGGATCGGGCAGTGTGTGAAACGGGCGATGTTGGATCGGGCTGTGTGTGAAACGGGCGATGTTGGATCGGGAAGTGTGTGAAACGGGCGATGTTAGATCGGGAAGTGTGTGTAACGGGCGATGTTGGATCGGGCAGTGTGTGAAACGGGCGATGTTGGATCGGGCAGTGTGTGTAACGGGCGATGTTGGATCGGGCAGTGTGTGAAACGGGCGATGTTGGATCGGGCAGTGTGTGAAACGGGCGATGTTGGATCGGGCAGTGTGTGAAACGGGCGATGTTGGATCGGGCAGTGTGTGTAACGGGCGATGTTAGATCGGGAAGTGTGTGAAACGGGCGATGTTAGATCGGGCAGTGTGTGTAACGGGCGATGTTGGATCGGGCAGTGTGTGAAACGGGCGATGTTGGATCGGGCAGTGTGTGAAACGGGCGATGTTGGATCGGGCAGTGTGTGTAACGGGCGATGTTGGATCGGGCAGTGTGTGAAACGTGCGATGTTGGATCGGGCAGTGTGTGTAACGGGCGATGTTAGATCGGGAAGTGTGTGTAACGGGCGATGTTAGATCGGGAAGTGTGTGAAACGGGCGATGTTGGATCGGGCAGTGTGTGTAACGGGCGATGTTAGATCGGGAAGTGTGTGAAACGGGCGATGTTAGATCGGGCAGTGTGTGTAACGGGCGATGTTGGATCGGGCAGTGTGTGAAACGGGCGATGTTGGATCGGGCAGTGTGTGAAACGGGCGATGTTGGATCGGGCAGTGTGTGAAACGGGCGATGTTGGATCGGGCAGTGTGTGTAACGGGCGATGTTGGATCGGGCAGTGTGTGAAACGGGCGATGTTAGATCGGGAAGTGTGTGAAACGGGCGATGTTAGATCGGGCAGTGTGTGAAACGGGCGATGTTGGATCGGGCAGTGTGTGAAACGGGCGATGTTGGACCGGGCAGTGTGTGAAACGGGCGATGTTGGATCGGGCAGTGTGTGAAACGGGCGATGTTGGACCGGGCAGTGTGTGAAACGGGCGATGTTGGATCGGGCAGTGTGTGAAACGGGCGATGTTGGACCGGGCAGTGTGTGAAACGGGCGATGTTGGATCGGGCAGTGTGTGAAACGGGCGATGTTGGATCGGGCAGTGTGTGAAACGGGCGATGTTGGATCGGGCAGTGTGTGAAACGGGCGATGTTGGATCGGGCAGTGTGTGTAACGGGCGATGTTGGATCGGGCATTGTGTGAAATGGGCGATGTTGGATCGGGCAGTGTGTGAAACGGGCGCTGTTGGATCGGGCAGTGTATGAAACGGGCGATGTTAGATCGGGCCGTGTGTGAAACGGGCGATGTTAGATCGGGCAGTGTGTGCAAAGGGCGATGTTGGATCGGGCAGTGTGTGTAACGGGCGATGTTGGATCGGGCAGTGTGTGAAACGGGCGATGTTGGATCGGGCTGTGTGTGAAACGGGCGATGTTAGATCGGGCAGTGTGTGAAACGGGCGATGTTGGATCTGGCAGTGTGTGAAACGGGCGATGTTGGATCTGGCAGTGTGTGAAACGGCGATGTTGGATCGGGCAGTGTGTGTAACGGGCGATGTTGGATCGGGCAGTGTGTGAAACGGGCAATGATGGATCGGACAGTATGTGAAACGGGCGATGTTAGATCGGGCAGTGTGTGTAACGGGCGATGTTGAATCGGGCAGTGTGTGAAACGGGCGATGTTAGATCGGGCAGTGTGTGAAACGGGCGATGTTAGATCGGGCAGTGTGTGTAACGGGCGATGTTGGATCGGGCAGTGTGTGAAACGGGCGATGTTGGATCGGGCAGTGTGTGTAACGGGCGATGTTGGATCGGGCAGTGTGTGAAACGGGCGATGATGGATCGGGCAGTGTGTGAAACGGGCGATGTTGGATCGGGCAGTGTGTCAAACGGGCGATGATGGATCGGGCAGTATGTGAAACGGGCGATGTTGGATCGGGCAGTGTGTGAAACTGGCGATGTTGGATCGGGCAGTGTGTGAAACGGGCCATGTTGGATCGGGCAGTGTGTGAAACGGGCGATGTTGGATCGGGCAGTGTGTGTAACGGGCGATGTTAGATCGGGCAGTGTGTGAAACGGGCGATGTTGGATCGGGCAGTGTGTGAAACGGGCGATGTTGGATCGGGCAGTGTGTGAAACGGGCGATGTTGGATCGGGCAGTGTGTGAAACGGACGATGTTGGATCGGGCAGTGTGTGTAACGGGCGATGTTAGATCGGGCAGTTTGTGTAACGGGCGATGTTAGATCGGGCAGTGTGTGAAACGGGCGATGTTGGATCGGGCAGTGTGTGAAACGGGCGATGTTAGATCGGGCAGTGTGTGTAACGGGCGATGTTGGATCGGGCAGTGTGTGAAACGGGCGATGTTGGATCTGGCAGTGTGTGAAACGGGCAATGTTGGATCGGGCAGTGTGTGTAACGGGCGATGTTAGATCGGGCAGTGTGTGAAACGGGCGATGTTGGATCGGGGAGTGTGTGTAACGGGCGATGTTGGATCGGGCAGTGTGTGAAACGGGCGATGTTGGACCGGGCAGTGTGTGAAACGGGCGATGTTGGATCGGGCAGTGTGTGAAACGGGCGATGTTGGATCGGGCAGTGTGTGAAACGGGCGATGTTGGATCGGGCAGTGTGTGAAACGGGCGATGTTGGATCGGGCAGTGTGTGTAACGGGCGATGTTGGATCGGGCAGTGTGTGAAACGGGCGATGTTGGATCGGGCAGTGTGTGTAACGGGCGATGTTGGATCGGGCAGTGTGTGAAATGGGCGATGTTGGATCGGGCAGTGTGTGAAACGGGCGCTGTTGGATCGGGCAGTGTATGAAACGGGCGATGTTAGATCGGGCCGTGTGTGAAACGGGCGATGTTAGATCGGGCAGTGTGTGCAAAGGGCGATGTTGGATCGGGCAGTGTGTGTAACGGGCGATGTTGGATCGGGCAGTGTGTGAAACGGGCGATGTTGGATCGGGCTGTGTGTGAAACGGGCGATGTTAGATCGGGCAGTGTGTGAAACGGGCGATGTTGGATCTGGCAGTGTGTGAAACGGGCGATGTTGGATCTGGCAGTGTGTGAAACGGCGATGTTGGATCGGGCAGTGTGTGTAACGGGCGATGTTGGATCGGGCAGTGTGTGAAACGGGCAATGATGGATCGGACAGTATGTGAAACGGGCGATGTTAGATCGGGCAGTGTGTGTAACGGGCGATGTTGAATCGGGCAGTGTGTGAAACGGGCGATGTTAGATCGGGCAGTGTGTGAAACGGGCGATGTTAGATCGGGCAGTGTGTGTAACGGGCGATGTTGGATCGGGCAGTGTGTGAAACGGGCGATGTTGGATCGGGCAGTGTGTGCAACGGGCGATGTTGGATCGGGCAGTGTGTGAAACGGGCGATGATGGATCGGGCAGTGTGTGAAACGGGCGATGTTGGATCGGGCAGTGTGTCAAACGGGCGATGATGGATCGGGCAGTATGTGAAACGGGCGATGTTGGATCGGGCAGTGTGTGAAACTGGCGATGTTGGATCGGGCAGTGTGTGAAACGGGCCATGTTGGATCGGGCAGTGTGTGAAACGGGCGATGTTGGATCGGGCAGTGTGTGTAACGGGCGATGTTAGATCGGGCAGTGTGTGAAACGGGCGATGTTGGATCGGGCAGTGTGTGAAACGGGCGATGTTGGATCGGGCAGTGTGTGAAACGGGCGATGTTGGATCGGGCAGTGTGTGAAACGGACGATGTTGGATCGGGCAGTGTGTGTAACGGGCGATGTTAGATCGGGCAGTTTGTGTAACGGGCGATGTTAGATCGGGCAGTGTGTGAAACGGGCGATGTTGGATCGGGCAGTGTGTGAAACGGGCGATGTTAGATCGGGCAGTGTGTGTAACGGGCGATGTTGGATCGGGCAGTGTGTGAAACGGGCGATGTTGGATCTGGCAGTGTGTGAAACGGGCAATGTTGGATCGGGCAGTGTGTGTAACGGGCGATGTTAGATCGGGCAGTGTGTGAAACGGGCGATGTTGGATCGGGGAGTGTGTGTAACGGGCGATGTTGGATCGGGCAGTGTGTGAAACGGGCAATGTTGGATCGGGGAGTGTGTGTAACGGGCGATGTTGGATCGGGCAGTGTGTGAAACGGGCAATGTTGGATCGGGGAGTGTGTGTAACGGGCGATGTTGGATCGGGCAGATTGTGAAACGGGCGATGTTAGATCGGGCAGTGTGTGAAACGGGCGATGTTAGATCGGGCAGTGTGTGTAACGGGCGATGTTGGATCGGGCAGTGTGTGAAACGGGCGATGTTGGATCGGGCAGTGTGTGAAACGGGCGATCTTGGATCGGACAGTGTGTGCAACGGGCGATGTTGGATCGGGCAGTGTGTGAAACGGGCGATGTTGGATCGGGCAGTGTGTGAAACGGGCGATGTTGGATCGGGCAGATTGTGAAACGGGCGATGTTAGATCGGGCAGTGTGTGAAACCGGCGATGTTAGATCGGGCAGTGTGTGTAACGGGCGATGTTGGATCGGGCAGTGTGTGTAACGGGCGATGTTGGATCGGGCAGTGTGTGAAACGGGCGATGTTGGATCGGGCAGTGTGTGAAACGGGCGATCTTGGATCGGACAGTGTGTGCAACGGGCGATGTTGGATCGGGCAGTGTGTGAAACGGGCGATGTTGGATCGGGCAGTGTGTGAAACGGGCGATGTTGCATCGGGCAGTGTGTGAAACGGGCGATGTTGGATCGGGCAGTGTGTGAAACGGGCGATGTTAGATCGGGCAGTGTGTGTAACGGGCGATGTTGGATCGGGCTGTGTGTGAAACGGGCGATGTTGGATCGGGCAGTGTGTGAAACGGGCGATCTTGGATCGGACAGTGTGTGCAACGGGCGATGTTGGATCGGGCAGTGTGTGAAACGGGCGATGTTGGATCGGGCAGTGTGTGAAACGGGCGATGTTGCATCGGGCAGTGTGTGAAACGGGCGATGTTGGATCGGGCAGTGTGTGAAACGGGCGATGTTGGATCGGGCAGTGTGTGAAACTGGCGATGTTAGATCGGGCAGTGTGTGAAACGGGCGATGTTGGATCGGGCAGTGTGTGAAACGGGCGATGTTAGATCGGGCAGTGTGTGAAACCGGCGATGTTAGATCGGGCAGTGTGTGTAACGGGCGATGTTGGATCGGGCAGTGTGTGAAACGGGCGATGTTGGATCGGGCAGTGTGTGAAACGGGCGATGTTGGATCGGGCAGTGTGTGTAACGGGCGATGTTAGATCGGGCAGTGTGTGAAACAGGCGATGTTAGATCGGGCAGTGTGTGAAACGGGCGATGTTGGATCGGGCAGTGGGTGAAACGGGCGATGTTGGATCGGGCAGTTTGTGTAACGGGCGATGTTGGATCGGGCAGTGTGTGAAACGGGCGATGTTGGATCGGGCAGTGTGTGAAACGGGCGATGTTGGTTCGGGCAGTGTGTGAAACGGGCGATGTTGGATCGGGCAGTTTGTGAAACGGGCGATGTTAGATCGGGCAGTGTGTGTAACGGGCGATGTTGGATCGGGCAGTGTGTGAAACGGGCGATGTTAGATCGGGCAGTTTGTGAAACGGGCGATGTTGGATCGGGCAGTGTGTGAAACGGGCGATGTTGGATCGGGCAGTGTGTGAAACGGGCGATGTTGGATCGGGCAGTGTGTGAAACGGGCGATGTTAGATCGGGCAGTGTGTGAAACGGGCGATGTTGGATCGGGCAGTGTGTGAAACGGGCGATGTTGGATCGGGCAGTGTGTGAAACGGGCGATGTTTGATCGGGCAGTGTGTGAAACGGGCGATGTTGGATCGGGCAGTGTGTGAAACGGGCGATGTTGGATCGGGCAGTGTGTGAAACGGGCGATGTTGGATCGGGCAGTGTGTGAAACGGGCGATGTTGGATCGGGCAGTGTGTGAAACGGGCGATGTTGGATGGGGCAGTGTGTGTAACGGGCGATGTTGGATCGGGCAGTGTGTGAAACGGGCGATGATGGATCGGGCAGTGTGTGAAACGGGCGATGTTGGATCGGGCAGTGTGTGAAACGGGCGATGTTAGATTGGGCAGTGTGTGAAACGGGCGATGTTGGATCGGGCAGTGTGTGAAACGGGCGATGTTGGATCGGGCAGTGTGTGAAACGGGCGATGTTGGATCGGGCAGTTTGTGAAACGGGCGATGTTGGATCGGGCAGTGTGTGAAACGGGCGATGTTAGATGGGGCAGTGTGTGAAACGGGCGATGTTGGATCGGGCAGTTTGTGAAACGGGCGATGTTGGATCGGGCAGTGTGTGAAACGGGCGATGTTAGATGGGGCAGTGTGTGAAACGGGCGATGTTGGATCGGGCAGTGTGTGAAACGGGCGATGTTAGATCGGGCAGTGTGTGAAACGGGCGATGTTAGATCTGGCAGTGTGTGTAACGGGCGATGTTGGATCGGGCAGTGTGTGAAACGGGCGATGTTGGATCGGGCAGTGTGTGTAACGGGCGATGTTGGATCGGGCAGTGTGTGAAACGGGCGATGATGGATCGGGCAGTATGTGAAACGGGCGATGTTGGATCGGGCAGTGTGTGAAACTGGCGATGTTAGATCGGGCAGTGTGTGAAACGGGCGATGTTGGATCGGACAGTGTGTGAAACGGGCGATGTTGGATCGGGCAGTGTGTGCAACGGGCGATGTTGGATCGGGCAGTGTGTGAAACGGGCGATGTTGGATCGGGCAGTGTGTGAAACGGGCGATATTGGATCGGGCAGTGTGTGAAACGGGCGATGTTAGATCGGGCAGTGTGTGAAACGGGCGATGTTAGATCGGGCAGTGTGTGAAACGGGCGATGTTAGATCGGGCAGTGTGTGAAAAGGGCGATGTTGGATCGGGCAGTGTGTGAAACGGGCGATGTTGGATCGGGCAGTGTGTTTAACGGGCGATGTTGGATCGGGCAGTGTGTGAAACGGGCGATGTTGGATCGGGCAGTGTGTGTAACGGGCGATGTTGGATCGGGCAGTGTGTGAAACGGGCGATGTTGGATCGGGCAGTGTGTGAAACGGGCGATGTTAGATCGGGCAGTGTGTGAAACGGGCGATGTTAGATCGGGTAGTGTGTGAAACGGGCGATGTTGGATCGGGCAGTGTCTGAAACGGGCGATGTTGGATCGGGCAGTGTGTGTAACGGGCGATGTTGGATCGGGTAGTGTGTGAAACGGGCGATGATGGATCGGACAGTGTGTGAAACGGGCGATGTTGGATCGGGCAGTGTGTGTAACGGGCGATGTTAGATCGGGCAGTGTGTGAAACGGGCAATGATGGATCGGGCAGTATGTGAAACGGGCGATGTTGGATCGGGCAGTGTGTGAAACGGGCGATGTTGGACCGGGCAGTGTGTGAAACGGGCGATGTTGGACCGGGCAGTGTGTGAAACGGGCGATGTTGGATCGGGCAGTGTGTGAAACGGGCGATGTTGGATCGGGCAGTGTGTGAAACGGGCGATGTTGGATCGGGCAGTGTGTGAAACGGGCGATGTTGGATCGGGCAGTGTGTGAAACGGGCGATGTTGGATCGGGCAGTGTGTGAAACGGGCGATGTAGGATCGGGCAGTGTGTGAAACGGGCGATGTTAGATCGGGCAGTGTGTGTAACGGGCGATGTTGGATCGGGCAGTGTGTGAAACGGGCGATGTCAGATCGGGCAGTGTGTGAAACGGGCGATGTTAGATCGGGCAGTGTGTGTAACGGGCGATGTTGGATCGGGCAGTGTGTGAAACGGGCGATGTTGGATGGGGCAGTGTGTGTAACGGGCGATGTTGGATCGGGCAGTGTGTGAAACGGGCGATGATGGATCGGGCAGTGTGTGAAACGGGCGATGTTAGATCGGGCAGTGTGTGAAACGGGCGCTGTTGGATCGGGCAGTGTGTGAAACGGGCGATGTTGGATCGGGCAGTGTGTGAAACGGGCGATGTTGGATCGGGCAGTTTGTGTAACGGGCGATGTTGGATCGGGCAGTGTGTGAAACGGGCGATGTTGGATCGGGCAGTGTGTGAAACGGGCGATGTTGGTTCGGGCAGTGTGTGAAACGGGCGATGTTGGATCGGGCAGTTTGTGAAACGGGCGATGTTTGATCGGGCAGTGTGTGAAACGGGCGATGTTGGATCGGGCAGTGTGTGAAACGGGCGATGTTGGATCGGGCAGTGTGTGAAACGGGCGATGTTAGATCGGGCAGTGTGTGAAACGGGCGATGTTGGATCGGGCAGTGTGTGAAACGGGCGATGTTGGATCGGGCAGTGTGTGAAACGGGCGATGTTGGATCGGGCAGTGTGTGAAACGGGCCATGTTGGATCGGGCAGTTTGTGAAACGGGCGATGTTGGATCGGGCAGTGTGTGAAACGGGCGATGTTAGATGGGGCAGTGTGTGAAACGGGCGATGTCAGATCGGGCAGTGTGTGAAACGGGCGATGTTGGATCGGGCAGTGTGTGAAACGGGCGATGTTGGATCGGGCAGTTTGTGAAACGGGCGATGTTGGATCGGGCAGTGTGTGAAACGGGCGATGTTAGATCGGGCAGTGTGTGAAACGGGCGATGTTAGATCGGGCAGTGTGCGAAACGGGCGATGTTGGATCGGGCAGTGTGTGAAACGGGCGATGTTGGATCGGGCAGTGTGTTTAACGGGCGATGTTGGATCGGGCAGTGTGTGAAACGGGCGATGATGGATCGGGCAGTATGTGAAACGGGCGATGTTGGATCGGGCAGTGTGTGAAACTGGCGATGTTAGATCGGGCAGTGTGTGAAACGGGCGATGTTGGATCGGACAGTGTGTGAAACGGGCGATGTTGGATCGGGCAGTGTGTGCAACGGGCGATGTTGGATCGGGCAGTGTGTGAAACGGGCGATGTTGGATCGGGCAGTGTGTGAAACGGGCGATATTGGATCGGGCAGTGTGTGAAACGGGCGATGTTAGATCGGGCAGTGTGTGAAACGGGCGATGTTAGATCGGGCAGTGTGTGAAACGGGCGATGTTAGATCGGACAGTGTGTGAAAAGGGCGATGTTGGATCGGGCAGTGTGTGAAACGGGCGATGTTGGATCGGGCAGTGTCTGAAACGGGCGATGTTAGATCGGGCAGTTTGTGTAACGGGCGATGTTGGATCGGGCAGTGTGTGTAACGGGCGATGTTGGATCGGGCAGTGTGTGAAACGGGCGATGTTAGATCGGGCAGTGTGTGTAACGGGCGATGTTGGATCGGGCAGTGTGTGAAACGGGCGATGTTGGATCGGGCAGTGTGTGAAACGGGCGATGTTAGATCGGGCAGTGTGTGAAACGGGCGATGTTAGATCGGGTAGTGTGTGAAACGGGCGATGTTGGATCGGGCAGTGTGTGTAACGGGCGATGGTGGATCGGGTAGTGTGTGAAACGGGCGATGATGGATCGGGCAGTGTGTGAAACGGGCGATGTTAGATCGGGCAGTGTGTGTAACGGGCGATGTTGGATCGGGCAGTGTCTGAAACGGGCGATGTTGGATCGGGCAGTGTGTGTAACGGGCGATGTTGGATCGGGTAGTGTGTGAAACGGGCGATGATGGATCGGACAGTGTGTGAAACGGGCGATGTTGGATCGGGCAGTGTGTGTAACGGGCGATGTTAGATCGGGCAGTGTGTGAAACGGGCAATGATGGATCGGGCAGTGTGTGAAACAGGCGATGTTGGATCGGGCAGTGTGTGAAACGGGCGATGATGGATCGGACAGTGTGTGAAACGGGCGATGTTGGATCGGGCAGTGTGTGTAACGGGCGATGTTAGATCGGGCAGTGTGTGAAACGGGCGATGTTGGATCGGGCAGTGTGTGAAACAGGCGATGTTGGATCGGGCAGTGTGTGAAACGGGCGATGTTAGATCGGGCAGTGTGTGAAACGGGCGATGTTAGATCGGGCAGTGTGTGAAACGGGCGATGTTAGATAGGGCAGTGTGTGTAACGGGCGATGTTGGATCGGGCAGTGTGTGTAACGGGCGATGTTGGATCGGGCAGTGTGTGAAACGGGCGATGTTAGATCGGGCAGTGTGTGAAACGGGCGATGTTAGATCGGGCAGTGTGTGAAACGGGCGATGTTAGATCGGGCAGTGTGTGAAACGGGCGATGTTAGATCGGGCAGTGTGTGAAACGGGCGATGTTGGATCGGGCAGTGTGTGAAACGGGCGATGTTAGATCGGGCAGTGTGTGAAACGGGCTTTGTTGGATCGGGCAGTGTGTGAAACGGGCGATGTTAGATCGGGCAGTGTGTGAAACGGGCGATGTTAGATCGGGCAGTGTGTGAAACGGGCGATGTTAGATCGGGCAGTGTGTGTAACGGGCGATGTTGGACCGGGGAGTGTGTGAAACGGGCGATGTTGGATCGGGCAGTGTGTGAAACGGGCGATGGTGGATCGGGCAGTGTGTGAAACGGGCGATGTTGGATCGGGCAGTGTGTGAACCGGGCGATGTTGGATCGGGCAGTGTGTGAAACGGGCGCTGTTGGATCGGGCAGTGTGTGAAACGGGCGATGTTGGATCTGGCAGTGTGTGAAACGGGCGATGTTGGATCTGGCAGTGTGTGAAACGGCGATGTTGGATCGGGCAGTGTGTGAAACGGGCAATGATGGATCGGGCCGTGTGTGAAACGGGCAATGATGGATCGGGCAGTTTGTGAAATGGGCGATGTTAGATCGGGCAGTGTGTGTAACGGGCGATGTTTGATCGGGCAGTGTGTGAAACGGGCGATGTTAGATCGGGAAGTGTGTGAAACGGGCGATGTTAGATCGGGCAGTGTGTGAAACGGGCGATGTTGGATCGGGCAGTGTGTGAAACGGGCAATGATGGATCGGGCAGTGTGTGAAACGGGCGATGTTAGATCGGGCAGTGTGTGTAACGGGCGATGTTTGATCGGGCAGTGTGTGAAACGGGCGATGTTAGATCGGGAAGTGTGTGAAACGGGCGATGTTAGATCGGGAAGTGTGTGAAACGGGCGATGTTGGATCGGGCAGTGTGTGAAACGGGCGATGTTAGATCGGGCAGTATGTGAAACGGGCGATGTTAGATCGGGCAGTGTGTGAAACGGGCGATGTTAGATCGGGCAGTGTGTGAAACGGGCTTTGTTGGATCGGGCAGTGTGTGAAACGGGCAATGTTAGATCGGGCAGTGTGTGAAACGGGCGATGTTAGATCGGGCAGTGTGTGAAACGGGCGATGTTAGATCGGGCAGTGTGTGAAACGGGCGATGTTAGATCGGGCAGTGTGTGTAACGGGCGATGTTGGACCGGGGAGTGTGTGTGAAACGGGCGATGTTGGATCGGGCAGTGTGTGAAACGGGCGATGGTGGATCGGGCAGTGTGTGAAACGGGCGATGTTGGATCGGGCAGTGTGTGAAACGGGCGCTGTTGGATCGGGCAGTGTGTGAAACGGACGATGTTGGATCTGGCAGTGTGTGAAACGGGCGATGTTAGATCGGGCAGTGTGTGAAACGGGCGATGTTAGATCGGGCAGTGTGTGAAACGGACGATGTTGGATCTGGCAGTGTGTGAAACGGACGATGTTGGATCTGGCAGTGTGTGAAACGGGCGATGTTAGATCGGGCAGTGTGTGAAACGGGCGATGTTGGATCTGGCAGTGTGTGAAACGGCGATGTTGGATCGGGCAGTGTGTGAAACGGGCAATGATGGATCGGGCCGTGTGTGAAACGGGCAATGATGGATCGGGCAGTTTGTGAAATGGGCGATGTTAGATCGGGCAGTGTGTGTAACGGGCGATGTTTGATCGGGCAGTGTGTGAAACGGGCGATGTTAGATCGGGAAGTGTGTGAAACGGGCGATGTTAGATCGGGCAGTGTGTGAAACGGGCGATGTTGGATCGGGCAGTGTGTGAAACGGGCAATGATGGATCGGGCAGTTTGTGAAATGGGCGATGTTAGATCGGGCAGTGTGTGTAACGGGCGATGTTTGATCGGGCAGTGTGTGAAACGGGCGATGTTAGATCGGGAAGTGTGTGAAACGGGCGATGTTAGATCGGGAAGTGTGTGAAACGGGCGATGATGGATCGGGCAGTGTGTGAAACGGGCGATGTTGGATCGGGCAGTGTGTGAAACTGGCGATGTTAGATCGGGCAGTGTGTGAAACGGGCGATGTTGGATCGGACAGTTTGTGAAACGGGCGATGTTGGATCGGGCAGTGTGTGCAACGGGCGATGTTGGATCGGGCAGTGTGTGAAACGGGCGATGTTGGATCGGGCAGTGTGTGAAACGGGCGATATTGGATCGGGCAGTGTGTGAAACGGGCGATGTTAGATCGGGCAGTGTGTGAAACGGGCGATGTTAGATCGGGCAGTGTGTGAAAAGGGCGATGTTGGATCGGGCAGTGTGTGAAACGGGCGATGTTGGATCGGGCAGTGTGTTTAACGGGCGATGTTGGATCGGGCAGTGTGTGAAACGGGCGATGTTGGATCGGGCAGTGTGTGTAACGGGCGATGTTGGATCGGGCAGTGTGTGAAACGGGCGATGTTGGATCGGGCAGTGTGTGAAACGGGCGATGTTGGATCGGGCAGTGTGGGAAACGGGCGATGTTAGATCGGGTAGTGTGTGAAACGGGCGATGTTGGATCGGGCAGTGTGTGTAACGGGCGATGTTGGATCGGGTAGTGTGTGAAACGGGCGATGATGGATCGGGCAGTGTGTGAAACGGGCGATGTTAGATCGGGCAGTGTGTGTAACGGGCGATGTTGGATCGGGCAGTGTCTGAAACGGGCGATGTTGGATCGGGCAGTGTGTGTAACGGGCGATGTTGGATCGGGAAGTGTGTGAAACGGGCGATGATGGATCGGACAGTGTGTGAAACGGGCGATGTTGGATCGGGCAGTGTGTGTAACGGGCGATGTTAGATCGGGCAGTGTGTGAAACGGGCAATGATGGATCGGGCAGTATGTGAAACGGGCGATGTTGGATCGGGCAGTGTGTGAAACGGGCGATGTTGGACCGGGCAGTGTGTGAAACGGGCGATGTTGGACCGGGCAGTGTGTGAAACGGGCGATGTTGGATCGGGCAGTGTGTGAAACGGGCGATGTTGGATCGGGCAGTGTGTGAAACGGGCGATGTTGGATCGGGCAGTGTGTGAAACGGGCGATGTTGGATCGGGCAGTGTGTGAAACGGGCGATGTTGGATCGGGCAGTGTGTGCAACGGGCGATGTTGGATCGGGCAGTGTGTGAAACGGGCGATGTTGGATCGGGCAGTGTGTGAAACGGGCGATATTGGATCGGGCAGTGTGTGAAACGGGCGATGTTAGATCGGGCAGTGTGTGAAACGGGCGATGTTAGATCGGGCAGTGTGTGAAACGGGCGATGTTAGATCGGGCAGTGTGTGAAAAGGGCGATGTTGGATCGGGCAGTGTGTGAAACGGGCGATGTTGGATCGGGCAGTGTCTGAAACGGGCGATGTTAGATCGGGCAGTTTGTGTAACGGGCGATGTTGGATCGGGCAGTGTGTGTAACGGGCGATGTTGGATCGGGCAGTGTGTGAAACGGGCGATGTTAGATCGGGCAGTGTGTGTAACGGGCGATGTTGGATCGGGCAGTGTGTGAAACGGGCGATGTTGGATCGGGCAGTGTGTGAAACGGGCGATGTTAGATCGGGCAGTGTGTGAAACGGGCGATGTTAGATCGGGTAGTGTGTGAAACGGGCGATGTTGGATCGGGCAGTGTGTGTAACGGGCGATGGTGGATCGGGTAGTGTGTGAAACGGGCGATGATGGATCGGGCAGTGTGTGAAACGGGCGATGTTAGATCGGGCAGTGTGTGTAACGGGCGATGTTGGATCGGGCAGTGTCTGAAACGGGCGATGTTGGATCGGGCAGTGTGTGTAACGGGCGATGTTGGATCGGGTAGTGTGTGAAACGGGCGATGATGGATCGGACAGTGTGTGAAACGGGCGATGTTGGATCGGGCAGTGTGTGTAACGGGCGATGTTAGATCGGGCAGTGTGTGAAACGGGCAATGATGGATCGGGCAGTGTGTGAAACAGGCGATGTTGGATCGGGCAGTGTGTGAAACGGGCGATGATGGATCGGACAGTGTGTGAAACGGGCGATGTTGGATCGGGCAGTGTGTGTAACGGGCGATGTTAGATCGGGCAGTGTGTGAAACGGGCGATGTTGGATCGGGCAGTGTGTGAAACAGGCGATGTTGGATCGGGCAGTGTGTGAAACGGGCGATGTTAGATCGGGCAGTGTGTGAAACGGGCGATGTTAGATCGGGCAGTGTGTGAAACGGGCGATGTTAGATAGGGCAGTGTGTGTAACGGGCGATGTTGGATCGGGCAGTGTGTGTAACGGGCGATGTTGGATCGGGCAGTGTGTGAAACGGGCGATGTTAGATCGGGCAGTGTGTGAAACGGGCGATGTTAGATCGGGCAGTGTGTGAAACGGGCGATGTTAGATCGGGCAGTGTGTGAAACGGGCGATGTTAGATCGGGCAGTGTGTGAAACGGGCGATGTTGGATCGGGCAGTGTGTGAAACGGGCGATGTTAGATCGGGCAGTGTGTGAAACGGGCTTTGTTGGATCGGGCAGTGTGTGAAACGGGCGATGTTAGATCGGGCAGTGTGTGAAACGGGCGATGTTAGATCGGGCAGTGTGTGAAACGGGCGATGTTAGATCGGGCAGTGTGTGTAACGGGCGATGTTGGACCGGGGAGTGTGTGAAACGGGCGATGTTGGATCGGGCAGTGTGTGAAACGGGCGATGGTGGATCGGGCAGTGTGTGAAACGGGCGATGTTGGATCGGGCAGTGTGTGAACCGGGCGATGTTGGATCGGGCAGTGTGTGAAACGGGCGCTGTTGGATCGGGCAGTGTGTGAAACGGGCGATGTTGGATCTGGCAGTGTGTGAAACGGGCGATGTTGGATCTGGCAGTGTGTGAAACGGCGATGTTGGATCGGGCAGTGTGTGAAACGGGCAATGATGGATCGGGCCGTGTGTGAAACGGGCAATGATGGATCGGGCAGTTTGTGAAATGGGCGATGTTAGATCGGGCAGTGTGTGTAACGGGCGATGTTTGATCGGGCAGTGTGTGAAACGGGCGATGTTAGATCGGGAAGTGTGTGAAACGGGCGATGTTAGATCGGGCAGTGTGTGAAACGGGCGATGTTGGATCGGGCAGTGTGTGAAACGGGCAATGATGGATCGGGCAGTGTGTGAAACGGGCGATGTTAGATCGGGCAGTGTGTGTAACGGGCGATGTTTGATCGGGCAGTGTGTGAAACGGGCGATGTTAGATCGGGAAGTGTGTGAAACGGGCGATGTTAGATCGGGAAGTGTGTGAAACGGGCGATGTTGGATCGGGCAGTGTGTGAAACGGGCGATGTTAGATCGGGCAGTATGTGAAACGGGCGATGTTAGATCGGGCAGTGTGTGAAACGGGCGATGTTAGATCGGGCAGTGTGTGAAACGGGCTTTGTTGGATCGGGCAGTGTGTGAAACGGGCAATGTTAGATCGGGCAGTGTGTGAAACGGGCGATGTTAGATCGGGCAGTGTGTGAAACGGGCGATGTTAGATCGGGCAGTGTGTGAAACGGGCGATGTTAGATCGGGCAGTGTGTGTAACGGGCGATGTTGGACCGGGGAGTGTGTGTGAAACGGGCGATGTTGGATCGGGCAGTGTGTGAAACGGGCGATGGTGGATCGGGCAGTGTGTGAAACGGGCGATGTTGGATCGGGCAGTGTGTGAACCGGGCGATGTTGGATCGGGCAGTGTGTGAAACGGGCGCTGTTGGATCGGGCAGTGTGTGAAACGGACGATGTTGGATCTGGCAGTGTGTGAAACGGGCGATGTTAGATCGGGCAGTGTGTGAAACGGGCGATGTTGGATCTGGCAGTGTGTGAAACGGCGATGTTGGATCGGGCAGTGTGTGAAACGGGCAATGATGGATCGGGCCGTGTGTGAAACGGGCAATGATGGATCGGGCAGTTTGTGAAATGGGCGATGTTAGATCGGGCAGTGTGTGTAACGGGCGATGTTTGATCGGGCAGTGTGTGAAACGGGCGATGTTAGATCGGGAAGTGTGTGAAACGGGCAATGATGGATCGGGCAGTTTGTGAAATGGGCGATGTTAGATCGGGCAGTGTGTGAAACGGGCGATGTTGGATCGGGCAGTGTGTGAAACGGGCAATGATGGATCGGGCAGTTTGTGAAATGGGCGATGTTAGATCGGGCAGTGTGTGTAACGGGCGATGTTTGATCGGGCAGTGTGTGAAACGGGCGATGTTAGATCGGGAAGTGTGTGAAACGGGCGATGTTAGATCGGGAAGTGTGTGAAACGGGCGATGATGGATCGGGCAGTGTGTGAAACGGGCGATGTTGGATCGGGCAGTGTGTGAAACTGGCGATGTTAGATCGGGCAGTGTGTGAAACGGGCGATGTTGGATCGGACAGTTTGTGAAACGGGCGATGTTGGATCGGGCAGTGTGTGCAACGGGCGATGTTGGATCGGGCAGTGTGTGAAACGGGCGATGTTGGATCGGGCAGTGTGTGAAACGGGCGATATTGGATCGGGCAGTGTGTGAAACGGGCGATGTTAGATCGGGCAGTGTGTGAAACGGGCGATGTTAGATCGGGCAGTGTGTGAAAAGGGCGATGTTGGATCGGGCAGTGTGTGAAACGGGCGATGTTGGATCGGGCAGTGTGTTTAACGGGCGATGTTGGATCGGGCAGTGTGTGAAACGGGCGATGTTGGATCGGGCAGTGTGTGTAACGGGCGATGTTGGATCGGGCAGTGTGTGAAACGGGCGATGTTGGATCGGGCAGTGTGTGAAACGGGCGATGTTAGATCGGGCAGTGTGTGAAACGGGCGATGTTAGATCGGGTAGTGTGTGAAACGGGCGATGTTGGATCGGGCAGTGTGTGTAACGGGCGATGTTGGATCGGGTAGTGTGTGAAACGGGCGATGATGGATCGGGCAGTGTGTGAAACGGGCGATGTTAGATCGGGCAGTGTGTGTAACGGGCGATGTTGGATCGGGCAGTGTCTGAAACGGGCGATGTTGGATCGGGCAGTGTGTGTAACGGGCGATGTTGGATCGGGAAGTGTGTGAAACGGGCGATGATGGATCGGACAGTGTGTGAAACGGGCGATGTTGGATCGGGCAGTGTGTGTAACGGGCGATGTTAGATCGGGCAGTGTGTGAAACGGGCAATGATGGATCGGGCAGTATGTGAAACGGGCGATGTTGGATCGGGCAGTGTGTGAAACGGGCGATGTTGGACCGGGCAGTGTGTGAAACGGGCGATGTTGGACCGGGCAGTGTGTGAAACGGGCGATGTTGGATCGGGCAGTGTGTGAAACGGGCGATGTTGGATCGGGCAGTGTGTGAAACGGGCGATGTTGGATCGGGCAGTGTGTGAAACGGGCGATGTTGGATCGGGCAGTGTGTGAAACGGGCGATGTTGGATCGGGCAGTGTGTGAAACGGGCGATGTTGGATCGGGCAGTGTGTGAAACGGGCGATGTTGGATCGGGCAGTGTGTGAAACGGGCGATGTTAGATCGGGCAGTGTGTGTAACGGGCGATGTTGGATCGGGCAGTGTGTGAAACGGGCGATGTCAGATCGGGCAGTGTGTGAAACGGGCGATGTTAGATCGGGCAGTGTGTGTAACGGGCGATGTTGGATCGGGCAGTGTGTGAAACGGGCGATGTTGGATGGGGCAGTGTGTGTAACGGGCGATGTTGGATCGGGCAGTGTGTGAAACGGGCGATGATGGATCGGGCAGTGCGTGAAACGGGCGATGTTGGATCGGGCAGTGTGTGAAACGGGCGATGTTGGATGGGGCAGTGTGTGTAACGGGCGATGTTGGATCGGGCAGTGTGTGAAACGGGCGATGTTGGATCGGGCAGTGTGTGAAACGGGCGATGTTGGATCGGGCAGTGTGTGAAACGGGCGATGATGGATCGGGCAGTGTGTGTAACGGGCGATGTTGGATCGGGCAGTGTGTGAAACGGGCGATGTTGGATGGGGCAGTGTGTGTAACGGGCGATGTTGGATCGGGCAGTGTGTGAAACGGGCGATGTTGGATCGGGCAGTGTGTGAAACGGGCGATGTTGGATCGGGCAGTGTGTGAAACGGGCGATGATGGATCGGGCAGTGTGTGAAACGGGCGATGTTAGATCGGGCAGTGTGTGAAACGGGCGCTGTTGGATCGGGCAGTGTGTGAAACGGGCGATGTTGGATCGGGCAGTGTGTGAAACAGGCGATGTTGGATCGGGCAGTTTGTGTAACGGGCGATGTTGGATCGGGCAGTGTGTGAAACGGGCGATGTTGGATCGGGCAGTGTGTGAAACGGGCGATGTTGGTTCGGGCAGTGTGTGAAACGGGCGATGTTGGATCGGGCAGTTTGTGAAACGGGCGATGTTTGATCGGGCAGTGTGTGAAACGGGCGATGTTGGATCGGGCAGTGTGTGAAACGGGCGATGTTGGATCGGGCAGTGTGTGAAACGGGCGATGTTAGATCGGGCAGTGTGTGAAACGGGCGATGTTGGATCGGGCAGTGTGTGAAACGGGCGATGTTGGATCGGGCAGTGTGTGAAACGGGCGATGTTGGATCGGGCAGTGTGTGAAACGGGCGATGTTGGATCGGGCAGTGTCTGAAACGGGCGATGTTGGATCGGGCAGTGTGTGAAACGGGCGATGTTGGATCGGGCAGTGTGTGAAACGGGCGATGTTGGATCGGGCAGTGTGTGAAACGGGCGATGTTGGATCGGGCAGTTTGTGAAACGGGCGATGTTGGATCGGGCAGTGTGTGAAACGGGCGATGTTAGATGGGGCAGTGTGTGAAACGGGCGATGTCAGATCGGGCAGTGTGTGAAACGGGCGATGTTGGATCGGGCAGTGTGTGAAACGGGCGATGTTGGATCGGGCAGTTTGTGAAACGGGCGATGTTGGATCGGGCAGTGTGTGAAACGGGCGATGTTAGATCGGGCAGTGTGTGAAACGGGCGATGTTAGATCGGGCAGTGTGCGAAACGGGCGATGTTAGATCTGGCAGTGTGTGTAACGGGCGATGTTGGATCGGGCAGTGTGTGAAACGGGCGATGTTGGATCGGGCAGTGTGTTTAACGGGCGATGTTGGATCGGGCAGTGTGTGAAACGGGCGATGATGGATCGGGCAGTATGTGAAACGGGCGATGTTGGATCGGGCAGTGTGTGAAACTGGCGATGTTAGATCGGGCAGTGTGTGAAACGGGCGATGTTGGATCGGACAGTGTGTGAAACGGGCGATGTTGGATCGGGCAGTGTGTGCAACGGGCGATGTTGGATCGGGCAGTGTGTGAAACGGGCGATGTTGGATCGGGCAGTTTGTGTAACGGGCGATGTTGGATCGGGCAGTGTGTGAAACGGGCGATGTTGGATCGGGCAGTGTGTGAAACGGGCGATGTTAGATGGGGCAGTGTGTGAAACGGGCGATGTTAGATCGGGCAGTGTGTGAAACGGGCGATGTTAGATCGGGCAGTGTGCGAAACGGGCGATGTTGGATCGGGCAGTGTGTGAAACGGGCGATGTTGGATCGGGCAGTGTGTTTAACGGGCGATGTTGGATCGGGCAGTGTGTGAAACGGGCGATGATGGATCGGGCAGTATGTGAAACGGGCGATGTTGGATCGGGCAGTTTGTGTAACGGGCGATGTTGGATCGGGCAGTGTGTGAAACGGGCGATGTTGGATCGGGCAGTGTGTGAAACGGGCGATGTTAGATGGGGCAGTGTGTGAAACGGGCGATGTTAGATCGGGCAGTGTGTGAAACGGGCGATGTTAGATCGGGCAGTGTGCGAAACGGGCGATGTTGGATCGGGCAGTGTGTGAAACGGGCGATGTTGGATCGGGCAGTGTGTTTAACGGGCGATGTTGGATCGGGCAGTGTGTGAAACGGGCGATGATGGATCGGGCAGTATGTGAAACGGGCGATGTTGGATTGGGCAGTGTGTGAAACTGGCGATGTTAGATCGGGCAGTGTGTGAAACGGGCGATGTTGGATCGGACAGTGTGTGAAACGGGCGATGTTGGATCGGGCAGTGTGTGCAACGGGCGATGTTGGATCGGGCAGTGTGTGAAACGGGCGATGTTGGATCGGGCAGTGTGTGAAACGGGCGATATTGGATCGGGCAGTGTGTGAAACGGGCGATGTTAGATCGGGCAGTGTGTGAAACGGGCGATGTTAGATCGGGCAGTGTGTGAAACGGGCGATGTTAGATCGGGCAGTGTGTGAAAAGGGCGATGTTGGATCGGGCAGTGTGTGAAACGGGCGATGTTGGATCGGGCAGTGTCTGAAACGGGCGATGTTAGATCGGGCAGTTTGTGTAACGGGCGATGTTGGATCGGGCAGTGTGTGTAACGGGCGATGTTGGATCGGGCAGTGTGTGAAACGGGCGATGTTAGATCGGGCAGTGTGTGTAACGGGCGATGTTGGATCGGGCAGTGTGTGAAACGGGCGATGTTGGATCGGGCAGTGTGTGAAACGGGCGATGTTAGATCGGGCAGTGTGTGAAACGGGCGATGTTAGATCGGGTAGTGTGTGAAACGGGCGATGTTGGATCGGGCAGTGTGTGTAACGGGCGATGGTGGATCGGGTAGTGTGTGAAACGGGCGATGATGGATCGGGCAGTGTGTGAAACGGGCGATGTTAGATCGGGCAGTGTGTGTAACGGGCGATGTTGGATCGGGCAGTGTCTGAAACGGGCGATGTTGGATCGGGCAGTGTGTGTAACGGGCGATGTTGGATCGGGTAGTGTGTGAAACAGGCGATGATGGATCGGACAGTGTGTGAAACGGGCGATGTTGGATCGGGCAGTGTGTGTAACGGGCGATGTTAGATCGGGCAGTGTGTGAAACGGGCAATGATGGATCGGGCAGTGTGTGAAACAGGCGATGTTGGATCGGGCAGTGTGTGAAACGGGCGATGATGGATCGGACAGTGTGTGAAACGGGCGATGTTGGATCGGGCAGTGTGTGTAACGGGCGATGTTAGATCGGGCAGTGTGTGAAACGGGCGATGTTGGATCGGGCAGTGTGTGAAACAGGCGATGTTGGATCGGGCAGTGTGTGAAACGGGCGATGTTAGATCGGGCAGTGTGTGAAACGGGCGATGTTAGATAGGGCAGTGTGTGTAACGGGCGATGTTGGATCGGGCAGTGTGTGTAACGGGCGATGTTGGATCGGGCAGTGTGTGAAACGGGCGATGTTAGATCGGGCAGTGTGTGAAACGGGCGATGTTAGATCGGGCAGTGTGTGAAACGGGCGATGTTAGATCGGGCAGTGTGTGAAACGGGCGATGTTAGATCGGGCAGTGTGTGAAACGGGCGATGTTGGATCGGGCAGTGTGTGAAACGGGCGATGTTAGATCGGGCAGTGTGTGAAACGGGCTTTGTTGGATCGGGCAGTGTGTGAAACGGGCGATGTTAGATCGGGCAGTGTGTGAAACGGGCGATGTTAGATCGGGCAGTGTGTGAAACGGGCGATGTTAGATCGGGCAGTGTGTGTAACGGGCGATGTTGGACCGGGGAGTGTGTGAAACGGGCGATGTTGGATCGGGCAGTGTGTGAAACGGGCGATGGTGGATCGGGCAGTGTGTGAAACGGGCGATGTTGGATCGGGCAGTGTGTGAACCGGGCGATGTTGGATCGGGCAGTGTGTGAAACGGGCGCTGTTGGATCGGGCAGTGTGTGAAACGGGCGATGTTGGATCTGGCAGTGTGTGAAACGGGCGATGTTGGATCTGGCAGTGTGTGAAACGGCGATGTTGGATCGGGCAGTGTGTGAAACGGGCAATGATGGATCGGGCCGTGTGTGAAACGGGCAATGATGGATCGGGCAGTTTGTGAAATGGGCGATGTTAGATCGGGCAGTGTGTGTAACGGGCGATGTTTGATCGGGCAGTGTGTGAAACGGGCGATGTTAGATCGGGAAGTGTGTGAAACGGGCGATGTTAGATCGGGCAGTGTGTGAAACGGGCGATGTTGGATCGGGCAGTGTGTGAAACGGGCAATGATGGATCGGGCAGTGTGTGAAACGGGCGATGTTAGATCGGGCAGTGTGTGTAACGGGCGATGTTTGATCGGGCAGTGTGTGAAACGGGCGATGTTAGATCGGGAAGTGTGTGAAACGGGCGATGTTAGATCGGGAAGTGTGTGAAACGGGCGATGTTGGATCGGGCAGTGTGTGAAACGGGCGATGTTAGATCGGGCAGTATGTGAAACGGGCGATGTTAGATCGGGCAGTGTGTGAAACGGGCGATGTTAGATCGGGCAGTGTGTGAAACGGGCTTTGTTGGATCGGGCAGTGTGTGAAACGGGCAATGTTAGATCGGGCAGTGTGTGAAACGGGCGATGTTAGATCGGGCAGTGTGTGAAACGGGCGATGTTAGATCGGGCAGTGTGTGAAACGGGCGATGTTAGATCGGGCAGTGTGTGTAACGGGCGATGTTGGACCGGGGAGTGTGTGTGAAACGGGCGATGTTGGATCGGGCAGTGTGTGAAACGGGCGATGGTGGATCGGGCAGTGTGTGAAACGGGCGATGTTGGATCGGGCAGTGTGTGAACCGGGCGATGTTGGATCGGGCAGTGTGTGAAACGGGCGCTGTTGGATCGGGCAGTGTGTGAAACGGACGATGTTGGATCTGGCAGTGTGTGAAACGGGCGATGTTAGATCGGGCAGTGTGTGAAACGGGCGATGTTGGATCTGGCAGTGTGTGAAATGGCGATGTTGGATCGGGCAGTGTGTGAAACGGGCAATGATGGATCGGGCCGTGTGTGAAACGGGCAATGATGGATCGGGCAGTTTGTGAAATGGGCGATGTTAGATCGGGCAGTGTGTGTAACGGGCGATGTTTGATCGGGCAGTGTGTGAAACGGGCGATGTTAGATCGGGAAGTGTGTGAAACGGGCGATGTTAGATCGGGCAGTGTGTGAAACGGGCGATGTTGGATCGGGCAGTGTGTGAAACGGGCAATGATGGATCGGGCAGTTTGTGAAATGGGCGATGTTAGATCGGGCAGTGTGTGTAACGGGCGATGTTTGATCGGGCAGTGTGTGAAACGGGCGATGTTAGATCGGGAAGTGTGTGAAACGGGCGATGTTAGATCGGGAAGTGTGTGAAACGGGCGATGATGGATCGGGCAGTGTGTGAAACGGGCGATGTTGGATCGGGCAGTGTGTGAAACTGGCGATGTTAGATCGGGCAGTGTGTGAAACGGGCGATGTTGGATCGGACAGTTTGTGAAACGGGCGATGTTGGATCGGGCAGTGTGTGCAACGGGCGATGTTGGATCGGGCAGTGTGTGAAACGGGCGATGTTGGATCGGGCAGTGTGTGAAACGGGCGATATTGGATCGGGCAGTGTGTGAAACGGGCGATGTTAGATCGGGCAGTGTGTGAAACGGGCGATGTTAGATCGGGCAGTGTGTGAAAAGGGCGATGTTGGATCGGGCAGTGTGTGAAACGGGCGATGTTGGATCGGGCAGTGTGTTTAACGGGCGATGTTGGATCGGGCAGTGTGTGAAACGGGCGATGTTGGATCGGGCAGTGTGTGTAACGGGCGATGTTGGATCGGGCAGTGTGTGAAACGGGCGATGTTGGATCGGGCAGTGTGTGAAACGGGCGATGTTAGATCGGGCAGTGTGTGAAACGGGCGATGTTAGATCGGGTAGTGTGTGAAACGGGCGATGTTGGATCGGGCAGTGTGTGTAACGGGCGATGTTGGATCGGGTAGTGTGTGAAACGGGCGATGATGGATCGGGCAGTGTGTGAAACGGGCGATGTTAGATCGGGCAGTGTGTGTAACGGGCGATGTTGGATCGGGCAGTGTCTGAAACGGGCGATGTTGGATCGGGCAGTGTGTGTAACGGGCGATGTTGGATCGGGAAGTGTGTGAAACGGGCGATGATGGATCGGACAGTGTGTGAAACGGGCGATGTTGGATCGGGCAGTGTGTGTAACGGGCGATGTTAGATCGGGCAGTGTGTGAAACGGGCAATGATGGATCGGGCAGTATGTGAAACGGGCGATGTTGGATCGGGCAGTGTGTGAAACGGGCGATGTTGGACCGGGCAGTGTGTGAAACGGGCGATGTTGGACCGGGCAGTGTGTGAAACGGGCGATGTTGGATCGGGCAGTGTGTGAAACGGGCGATGTTGGATCGGGCAGTGTGTGAAACGGGCGATGTTGGATCGGGCAGTGTGTGAAACGGGCGATGTTGGATCGGGCAGTGTGTGAAACGGGCGATGTTGGATCGGGCAGTGTGTGAAACGGGCGATGTTGGATCGGGCAGTGTGTGAAACGGGCGATGTTGGATCGGGCAGTGTGTGAAACGGGCGATGTTAGATCGGGCAGTGTGTGTAACGGGCGATGTCGGATCGGGCAGTGTGTGAAACGGGCGATGTCAGATCGGGCAGTGTGTGAAACGGGCGATGTTAGATCGGGCAGTGTGTGTAACGGGCGATGTTGGATCGGGCAGTGTGTGAAACGGGCGATGTTGGATGGGGCAGTGTGTGTAACGGGCGATGTTGGATCGGGCAGTGTGTGAAACGGGCGATGATGGATCGGGCAGTGTGTGAAACGGGCGATGTTGGATCGGGCAGTTTGTGAAACGGGCGATGTTGGATGGGGCAGTGTGTGTAACGGGCGATGTTGGATCGGGCAGTGTGTGAAACGGGCGATGTTGGATCGGGCAGTGTGTGAAACGGGCGATGTTGGATCGGGCAGTGTGTGAAACGGGCGATGATGGATCGGGCAGTGTGTGTAACGGGCGATGTTGGATCGGGCAGTGTGTGAAACGGGCGATGTTGGATGGGGCAGTGTGTGTAACGGGCGATGTTGGATCGGGCAGTGTGTGAAACGGGCGATGTTGGATCGGGCAGTGTGTGAAACGGGCGATGTTGGATCGGGCAGTGTGTGAAACGGGCGATGATGGATCGGGCAGTGTGTGAAACGGGCGATGTTAGATCGGGCAGTGTGTGAAACGGGCGCTGTTGGATCGGGCAGTGTGTGAAACGGGCGATGTTGGATCGGGCAGTGTGTGAAACGGGCGATGTTGGATCGGGCAGTTTGTGTAACGGGCGATGTTGGATCGGGCAGTGTGTGAAACGGGCGATGTTGGATCGGGCAGTGTGTGAAACGGGCGATGTTGGTTCGGGCAGTGTGTGAAACGGGCGATGTTGGATCGGGCAGTTTGTGAAACGGGCGATGTTTGATCGGGCAGTGTGTGAAACGGGCGATGTTGGATCGGGCAGTGTGTGAAACGGGCGATGTTGGATCGGGCAGTGTGTGAAACGGGCGATGTTAGATCGGGCAGTGTGTGAAACGGGCGATGTTGGATCGGGCAGTGTGTGAAACGGGCGATGTTGGATCGGGCAGTGTGTGAAACGGGCGATGTTGGATCGGGCAGTGTGTGAAACGGGCGATGTTGGATCGGGCAGTTTGTGAAACGGGCGATGTTGGATCGGGCAGTGTGTGAAACGGGCGATGTTAGATGGGGCAGTGTGTGAAACGGGCGATGTCAGATCGGGCAGTGTGTGAAACGGGCGATGTTGGATCGGGCAGTTTGTGAAACGGGCGATGTTGGATCGGGCAGTGTGTGAAACGGGCGATGTTAGATCGGGCAGTGTGTGAAACGGGCGATGTTAGATCGGGCAGTGTGCGAAACGGGCGATGTTAGATCTGGCAGTGTGTGTAACGGGCGATGTTGGATCGGGCAGTGTGTGAAACGGGCGATGTTGGATCGGGCAGTGTGTTTAACGGGCGATGTTGGATCGGGCAGTGTGTGAAACGGGCGATGATGGATCGGGCAGTATGTGAAACGGGCGATGTTGGATCGGGCAGTGTGTGAAACTGGCGATGTTAGATCGGGCAGTGTGTGAAACGGGCAATGTTGGATCGGACAGTGTGTGAAACGGGCGATGTTGGATCGGGCAGTGTGTGCAACGGGCGATGTTGGATCGGGCAGTGTGTGAAACGGGCGATGTTGGATCGGGCAGTGTGTGAAACGGGCGATATTGGATCGGGCAGTGTGTGAAACGGGCGATGTTAGATCGGGCAGTGTGTGAAACGGGCGATGTTAGATCGGGCAGTGTGTGAAACGGGCGATGTTAGATCGGGCAGTGTGTGAAAAGGGCGATGTTGGATCGGGCAGTGTGTGAAACGGGCGATGTTGGATCGGGCAGTGTCTGAAACGGGCGATGTTAGATCGGGCAGTGTGTGTAACGGGCGATGTTGGATCGGGCAGTGTGTGTAACGGGCGATGTTGGATCGGGCAGTGTGTGAAACGGGCGATGTTAGATCGGGCAGTGTGTGTAACGGGCGATGTTGGATCGGGCAGTGTGTGAAACGGGCGATGTTGGATCGGGCAGTGTGTGAAACGGGCGATGTTAGATCGGGCAGTGTGTGAAACGGGCGATGTTAGATCGGGTAGTGTGTGAAACGGGCGATGTTGGATCGGGCAGTGTGTGTAACGGGCGATGGTGGATCGGGTAGTGTGTGAAACGGGCGATGATGGATCGGGCAGTGTGTGAAACGGGCGATGTTAGTTCGGGCAGTGTGTGTAACGGGCGATGTTGGATCGGGCAGTGTCTGAAACGGGCGATGTTGGATCGGGCAGTGTGTGTAACGGGCGATGTTGGATCGGGTAGTGTGTGAAACGGGCGATGATGGATCGGACAGTGTGTGAAACGGGCGATGTTGGATCGGGCAGTGTGTGTAACGGGCGATGTTAGATCGGGCAGTGTGTGAAACGGGCAATGATGGATCGGGCAGTGTGTGAAACAGGCGATGTTGGATCGGGCAGTGTGTGAAACGGGCGATGATGGATCGGACAGTGTGTGAAACGGGCGATGTTGGATCGGGCAGTGTGTGTAACGGGCGATGTTAGATCGGGCAGTGTGTGAAACGGGCGATGTTGGATCGGGCAGTGTGTGAAACAGGCGATGTTGGATCGGGCAGTGTGTGAAACGGGCGATGTTAGATCGGGCAGTGTGTGAAACGGGCGATGTTAGATCGGGCAGTGTGTGAAACGGGCGATGTTAGATAGGGCAGTGTGTGTAACGGGCGATGTTGGATCGGGCAGTGTGTGTAACGGGCGATGTTGGATCGGGCAGTGTGTGAAACGGGCGATGTTAGATCGGGCAGTGTGTGAAACGGGCGATGTTAGATCGGGCAGTGTGTGAAACGGGCGATGTTAGATCGGGCAGTGTGTGAAACGGGCGATGTTAGATCGGGCAGTGTGTGAAACGGGCGATGTTAGATCGGGCAGTGTGTGAAACGGGCGATGTTAGATCGGGCAGTGTGTGTAACGGGCGATGTTGGACCGGGGAGTGTGTGAAACGGGCGATGTTGGATCGGGCAGTGTGTGAAACGGTCGATGGTGGATCGGGCAGTGTGTGAAACGGGCGATGTTGGATCGGGCAGTGTGTGAACCGGGCGATGTTGGATCGGGCAGTGTGTGAAACGGGCGCTGTTGGATCGGGCAGTGTGTGAAACGGGCGATGTTGGATCTGGCAGTGTGTGAAACGGGCGATGTTGGATCTGGCAGTGTGTGAAACGGCGATGTTGGATCGGGCAGTGTGTGAAACGGGCAATGATGGATCGGGCCGTGTGTGAAACGGGCAATGATGGATCGGGCAGTTTGTGAAATGGGCGATGTTAGATCGGGCAGTGTGTGTAACGGGCGATGTTTGATCGGGCAGTGTGTGAAACGGGCGATGTTAGATCGGGAAGTGTGTGAAACGGGCGATGTTAGATCGGGAAGTGTGTGAAACTGGCGATGTTGGATCGGGCAGTGTGTGAAACGGGCGATGTTGGATCTGGCAGTGTGTGAAACGGCGATGTTGGATCGGGCAGTGTGTGAAACGGGCAATGATGGATCGGGCCGTGTGTGAAACGGGCGATGTTGGATCGGGCAGTGTGTGTAACGGGCGATGTTTGATCGGGCAGTGTGTGAAACGGGCGATGTTAGATCGGGAAGTGTGTGAAACGGGCGATGTTAGATCGGGCAGTGTGTGAAACGGGCGATGTTGGATCGGGCAGTGTGTGAAACGGGCAATGATGGATCGGGCAGTTTGTGAAATGGGCGATGTTAGATCGGGCAGTGTGTGTAACGGGCGATGTTTGATCGGGCAGTGTGTGAAACGGGCGATGTTAGATCGGGAAGTGTGTGAAACGGGCGATGTTAGATCGGGAAGTGTGTGAAACGGGCGATGTTGGATCGGGCAGTGTGTGAAACGGGCGATGTTAGATCGGGCAGTGTGTGAAACGGGCGATGTTAGATCGGGCAGTGTGTGAAACGGGCTTTGTTGGATCGGGCAGTGTGTGAAACGGGCGATGTTAGATCGGGCAGTGTGTGAAACGGGCGATGTTAGATCGGGCAGTGTGTGAAACGGGCGATGTTAGATCGGGCAGTGTGTGAAACGGGCGATGTTAGATCGGGCAGTGTGTGTAACGGGCGATGTTGGACCGGGGAGTGTGTGTTAAACGGGCGATGTTGGATCGGGCAGTGTGTGAAACGGGCGATGTTGGATCGGGCAGTGTGTGAAATGGGCGATGGTGGATCGGGCAGTGTGTGAAACGGGCGATGTTGGATCGGGCAGTGTGTGAACCGGGCGATGTTGGATCGGGCAGTGTGTGAAACGGGCGCTGTTGGATCGGGCAGTGTGTGAAACGGGCGATGTTGGATCTGGCAGTGTGTGAAACGGGCGATGTTGGATCTGGCAGTGTGTGAAACGGCGATGTTGGATCGGGCAGTGTGTGAAACGGGCAATGATGGATCGGGCCGTGTGTGAAACGGGCAATGATGGATCGGGCAGTTTGTGAAATGGGCGCTGTTGGATCGGGCAGTGTGTGTAACGGGCGATGTTTGATCGGGCAGTGTGTGAAACGGGCGATGTTAGATCGGGAAGTGTGTGAAACGGGCGATGTTAGATCGGGCAGTGTGTGAAACGGGCGATGTTGGATCGGGCAGTGTGTGAAACGGGCAATGATGGATCGGGCAGTTTGTGAAATGGGCGATGTTAGATCGGGCAGTGTGTGTAACGGGCGATGTTTGATCGGGCAGTGTGTGAAACGGGCGATGTTAGATCGGGAAGTGTGTGAAACGGGCGATGTTAGATCGGGAAGTGTGTGAAACGGGCGATGTTGGATCGGGCAGTGTGTGAAACGGGCGATGTTAGATCGGGCAGTGTGTGAAACGGGCGATGTTGGATCGGGCAGTGTGTGTAACGGGCGATGTTGGATCGGGCAGTGTGTGAAACGGGCGATGTTGGATCGGGCAGTGTGTGTAACGGGCGATGTTATTTCGGGCAGTGTGTGCAACGGGCGATGTTAGATCGGACAGTGTGTGAAACGGGCGATGTAAGATCGGGCAGTGTGTGTAACGGGCGATGTTGGATCGGGCAGTGTGTGAAACGGGCGATGTTGGATCGGGCAGTGTGTGAAACGGGCGATGTTAGATCGGGCAGTGTGTGTAACGGGCGATCTTGGATCGGGCAGTGTGTGAAACGGGCGATGTTGGATCGGGCAGTGTGTGAAACGGGCGATGTTGGATCGGGCAGTGTGTGTAACGGGCGATGTTAGATCGGGCAGTGTGTGTAACGGGCGATGTTGGATCGGGCAGTGTGTGAAACGGGCGATGTTGGATCGGGCAGTGTGTGTAACGGGCGATGTTGGATCGGGCAGTGTGTGAAACGGGCGATGATGGATCGGACAGTGTGTGAAACGGGCGATGTTGGATCGGGCAGTGTGTGAAACGGGAGATGTTGGATCGGGCAGTGTGTGAAACGGGCGATGTTGGATCGGGCAGTGTGTGAAACGGGAGATGTTGGATCGGGCAGTGTGTGTAACGGGCGATGTTAGATCGGGCAGTGTGTGCAAAGGGCGATTTTGGATCGGACAGTGTGTGAAACGGGCGATGTTGGATCGGGCATTTTGTGAAACGGGCGATGTTAGATCGGGCAGTGTGTGAAACGGGCGATGTTGGATCGGGCAGTGTGTGAAACGGGCGATCTTGGATCGGGCAGTGTGTGTAACGGGCGATGTTGGATCGGGCAGTGTGTGAAACGGGCGATGTTGCATCGGGCAGTGTGTGAAACGGGCGATGTTGGATCGGGCAGTGTGTGAAACGGGCTTTGTTGGATCGGGCAGTGTGTGTAACGGGCGATGTTAGATCGGGCAGTGTGTGTAACGGGCGATGTTAGATCGGGCAGTGTGTGAAACGGGCGATGTAAGATCGGGCAGTGTGTGTAACGGGCGATGTTGGATCGGGCAGTGTGTGAAACCGGCGATGTTAGATCGGGCAGTGTGTGTAACGGGCGATCTTGGATCGGGCAGTGTGTGAAACGGGCGATGTTGGATCGGGCAGTGTGTGTAACGGGCGATGTTAGATCGGGCAGTGTGTGTAACGGGCGATGTTAGATCGGGCAGTGTGTGAAACGGGCGATGTTAGATCGGGCAGTGTGTGAAACGGGCGATGTTGGATCGGGCAGTGTGTGAAACGGGCGATGTTGGATCGGGCAGTGTGTGAAACGGGCAATGATGGATCGGGCAGTATGTGAAACGGGCGATGTTGGATCGGGCAGTGTGTGAAACTGGCGATGTTGTTGGATCGGGCAGTGTGTGAAACGGGCGATGTTGGATCGGGCAGTGTGTGAAACGGGCGATGTTAGATCGGGCAGTGTGTGTAACGGGCGATGTTGGATCGGGCAGTGTGTGAAACGGGCGATCTTAGATCGGGCAGTGTCTGAAACGGGCGATGTTGGATCGGGCAGTGTGTGTAACGGGCGATGTTAGATCGGGCAGTGTGTGTAACGGGCGATGTTAGATCGGGCAGTGTGTGAAACGGGCGATGTTAGATCGGGCAGTGTGTGAAACAGGCGATGTTAGATAGGGCAGTGTGTGTAACGGGCGATGTTAGATCGGGCAGTGTGTGAAACGGGCGATGTTAGATCGGGCAGTGTGTGAAACAGGCGATGTTAGATAGGGCAGTGTGTGTAACGGGCGATGTTAGATCGGGCAGTGTGTGTAACGGGCGATGTTAGATAGGGCAGTGTGTGTAACGGGCGATGTTAGATCGGGCAGTGTGTGAAACAGGCGATGTTAGATAGGGCAGTGTGTGTAACGGGCGATGTTAGATCGGGCAGTGTGTGTAACGGGCGATGTTAGATCGGGCAGTGTGTGTAACGGGCGATGTTAGATCGGGCAGTGTGTGAAACGGGCGATGTTAGATCGGGCAGTGTGTGTAACGGGCGATGTTAGATAGGGCAGTGTGTGTAACGGGCGATGTTAGATCGGGCAGTGTGTGAAACAGGCGATGTTAGATAGGGCAGTGTGTGTAACGGGCGATGTTAGATCGGGCAGTGTGTGTAACGGGCGATGTTAGATCGGGCAGTGTGTGAAACGGGCGATGTTAGATCGGGCAGTGTGTGAAACGGGCGATGTTAGATAGGGCAGTGTGTGTAACGGGCGATGTTGGATCGGGCAGTGTGTGTAACGGGCGATGTTGGATCGGGCAGTGTGTGAAACGGGCGATGTTGGATCGGGCAGTGTGTGTAACGGGCGATGTTGGATCGGGCAGTGTGTGAAACTGGCGATGTTGTTGGATCGGGCAGTGTGTGAAACGGGCGATGTTAGATCGGGCAGTGTGTGTAACGGGCGATGTTGGATCGGGCAGTGTGTGAAACGGGCGATGTTGGATCGGGCAGTGTGTGAAACGGGCGATCTTGGATCGGGCAGTGTGTGCAACGGGCGATGTTGGATCGGGCAGTGTGTGAAACGGGCGATGTTGCATCGGGCAGTGTGTGAAACGGGCGATGTTGGATCGGGCAGTGTGTGAAACAGGCGATGTTGGATCGGGCAGTGTGTGAAACGGGCGATGTTGGATCGGGCAGTGTGTGAAACGGGCTTTGTTGGATCGGGCAGTGTGTGAAACGGGCGATGTTAGATCGGGCAGTGTGTGAAACGGGCGATGTTAGATCGGGCAGTGTGTGAAACGGGCGATGTTGGATCGGGCAGTGTGTGAAACGGGCGATGTTGGATCGGGCAGTGTGTGAAACGGGCGCTGTTGGATCGGGCAGTGTGTGAAACGGGCGATGTTGGATCGGGCAATGTGTGAAACGGGCGATGTTGGATCGGGCAGTGTGTGTAACGGGCGATGTTAGATCGGGCAGTGTGTGAAACGGGCGATGTTATATCGGGCAGTGTGTGTAATGGGCGATGTTGGATCGGGCAGTGTGTGAAACGGGCGATGTTGGATCGGGCAGTGTGTGAAACGGGCGATGTTGGATCGGGCAGTGTGTGTAACGGGCGATGTTGGATCGGGCAGTGTGTGAAACGGGCGATGTTGGATCGGGCAGTGTGTGAAACGGGCGATGTTGGATCGGGCAGTGTGTGAAACGGGCGATGTTGGATCGGGCAGCGTGTGAAACGGGCGATGTTGCATCGGGCAGTGTGTGAAACGGGCGATGTTAGATCGGGCAGTGTGTAACGGGCGATGTTGGATCGGGCAGTATGTGAAACGGGCGATGTTGGATCGGGCAGTGTGTGAAACGGGCGATGTTGCATCGGGCAGCGTGTGAAACGGGCGATGTTGGATCGGGCAGAGTGTGAAACGGATGATGTTGGATCGGGCAGCGTGTGAAACGGGCGATGTTGGATCGGGCAGTGTGTGAAACGGGCGATGTTAGATCGGGCAGTGTGTGCAACGGGCGATGTTGGATCGGGCAGTGTGTGAAACGGGCGATGTTGGATCGGGCAGTGTGTGAAACGGGCGATGTTAGATCGGGCAGTGTGTGAAACGGGCGATGTTAGATCGGGCAGTGTGTGAAACGGGCGATGTTAGATCGGGCAGTGTGTGAAACGGGCGATGTTAGATCGGGCAGTGTGTGAAACGGGCGATGTTGGATCGGGCAGTGTGTGAAACGGGCGATGTTGGATCGGGCAGTGTGTGAAACGGGCGATGTTAGATCGGGCAGTGTGTGAAACGGGCGATGTTAGATCGGGCAGTGTGTGAAACGGGCGATGTTAGATCGGGCAGTGTGTGAAACGGGCGATGTTAGATCGGGCAGTGTGTGAAACGGGCGATGTTGGATCGGGCAGTGTGTGAAACGGGCGATGTTCGATCGGGCAGTGTGTGAAACGGGCGATGTTAGATCGGGCAGTGTGTGAAACGGGCAATGACGGATCGGGCAGTATGTGAAACGGGCGATGTTAGATCGGGCAGTGTGTGAAACGGGCGATGTTGGATCGGGCATTGTGTGAAACGGGCGATGTTGGATCGGGCAGTGTGTGAAACGGGCGATGTTAGATCGGGCAGTGTGTGCAACGGGCGATGTTGGATCGGGCAGTGTGTGAAACGGGCGATGTTGGATCGGGCAGTGTGTGAAACGGGCGATGTTGGATCGGGCAGTGTGTAAAACGGGCGATGTTGGATCGGGCAGTGTGTGAAACGGGCGATGTTGGATCGGGCAGTGTGTAAAACGGGCGATGTTGGATCGGGCAGTGTGTGAAACGGGCGATGTTGGATCGGGCAGTGTGTGAAACCGGCGATGTTAGATCGGGGAGTGTGTGAAACGGGCGATGTTAGATCGGGCAGTGTGTGAAACGGGCGATGTTAGATCGGGCAGTGTGTGAAACGGGCGATGTTGGATCGGGCAGTGTGTGAAACGGGCGATGTTGGATCGGGCAGTGTGTGAAACGGGCGATGTTGGATCGGGCAGTGTGTGAAACGGGCGATGCTGGATCGGGCAGTGTGTGAAACGGGCGATGTTGGATCGGGCAGTGTGTGAAACGGGCGATGTTGGATCGGGCAGTGTGTGAAACGGGCGATGTTGGATCGGGCAGTGTGTGAAACGGGCGATGTTAGATCGGGCAGTGTGTGAAACCGGCGATGTTAGATCGGGGAGTGTGTGAAACGGGCGATGTTAGATCGGGCAGTGTGTGAAACGGGCGATGTTAGATCGGGCAGTGTGTGGAACGGGCGATGTTGGATCGGGCAGTGTGTGAAACGGGCGATGTTGGATCGGGCAGTGTGTGAAACGGGCGATGTTGGATCGGGCAGTGTGTGAAACGGGCGATGCTGGATCGGGCAGTGTGTGAAACGGGCGATGTTGGATCGGGCAGTGTGTGAAACGGGCGATGTTGGGTCGGGCAGTGTGTGAAACGGGCGATGTTGGATCGGGCAGTGTGTGAAACGGGCGATGTTGGATCGGGCAGTGTGTGAAACGGGCGATGTTGGATCGGGCATTGTGTGTAACGGGCGATGTTGGATCGGGCAGTGTGTGAAACGGGCGATGTTGGATCGGGCACTGTGTGTAACGGGCGATGTTGGATCGGGCAGTGTGTGAAACGGGCGATGTTGGATCGGGCAGTGTGTGAAACGGGCGATGTTGGATCGGGCAGTGTGTGAAACGGGCGCTGTTGGATCGGGCAGTGTGTGAAACGGGCGCTGTTGGATCGGGCAGTGTGTGAAACGGGCGATGTTGGATCGGGCAGTGTGTGAAACGGGCGATGTTAGATCGGGCAGTGTGTGAAACTGGCGATGTTAGATCGGGCAGTATGTGAAACGGGCGATGTTGGATCGCGCAGTGTGTGAAACGGCGATGTTGGATCGGGCAGTGTGTGAAACGGGCAATGATGGATCGCGCAGTTTGTGAAACGGGCGATGTTGGATCGGGCAGTGTGTGAAACGGGCGATGTTAGATCGGGCAGTGTGTGTAACGGGCGATGTTAGATCGGGCAGTGTGTGAAACGGGCGATGTAAGATCGGGCAGTGTGTGTAACGGGCGATGTTGGATCGGGCAGTGTGTGAAACGGGCGATGTTGGATCGGGCAGTGTGTGAAACGGGCTTTGTTGGATCGGGCAGTGTGTGTAACGGGCGATGTTAGATCGGGCAGTGTGTGTAACGGGCGATGTTAGATCGGGCAGTGTGTGTAACGGGCGATGTTGGATCGGGCAGTGTGTGCAACGGGCGATGTTGGATCGGGCAGTGTGTGAAACGGGCGATGATGGATCGGAGAGTGTGTGAAACGGGCGATGTTGGATCGGGCAGTGTGTGAAACGGGCGATGATGGACCGGGCAGTGTGAGAAACTGGCGATGTTAGATTGGGCAGTGTGTGAAACGGGCGATGTTGGATCGGGCAGTGTGTGAAACGGGCGATGTTAGATCGGGCAGTGTGTGAAACCGGCGATGTTAGATCGGGCAGTGTGTGTAACGGGCGATCTTGGATCGGGCAGTCTGTGAAACGGGCGATGTTGGATCGGGCAGTGTGTGAAACGGGCGATGTTGGATCGGGCAGTGTGTGTAACGGGCGATGTTAGATCGGGCAGTGTGTGAAACGGGCGATGTTAGATCGGGCAGTGTGTGAAACGGGCGATGTTAGATCGGGCAGTGTGTGAAACGGGCGATGTTGGATCGGGCAGTGTGTGAAACGGGCGATGTTGGATCGGGCAGTGTGTGAAACGGGCGATGTTGGATCGGGCAGTGTGTGAAACGGGCGATGTTGGATCGGGCAGTGTGTGTAACGGGCGATGTTGGATCGGGCAGTGTGTGAAACGGGCGATGATGGATCGGGCAGTGTGTGAAACGGGCGATGTTGGATCGGGCAGTGTGTCAAACGGGCGATGTTGGATCGGGCAGTGTGTGAAACGGGCGATGATGGATCGGGCAGTGTGTGAAACGGGCGATGTTGGATCGGGCAGTGTGTGAAACGGGCGATGATGGATCGGGCAGTATGTGAAACGGGCGATGTTGGATCGGGCAGTGTGTGAAACTGGTGATGTTAGATCGGGCAGTGTGTGAAACGGGCGATGTTAGATCGGGCAGTGTGTGAAACCGGCGATGTTAGATCGGGCAGTGTGTGAAACGGGCGATGTTGGATCGGGCAGTGTGTGTAACGGGCGATGTTGGATCGGGCAGTGTGTGAAACGGGTGATGTTGGATCAGGCAGTGTGTGAAACGGGCGATCTTGGATCGGGCAGTGTGTGTAACGGGCGATGTTGGATCGGGCAGTGTGTGAAACGGGCGATGTTGCATCGGGCAGTGTGTGAAACGGGCGATGTTGGATCGGGCAGTGTGTGAAACGGGCGATGTTGGATCGGGCAGTGTGTGAAACGGGCTTTGTTGGATCGGGCAGTGTGTGTAACGGGCGATGTTAGATCGGGCAGTGTGTGTAACGGGCGATGTTAGATCGGGCAGTGTGTGAAACGGGCGATGTAAGATCGGGCAGTGTGTGTAACGGGCGATGTTGGATCGGGCAGTGTGTGAAACCGGCGATGTTAGATCGGGCAGTGTGTGTAACGGGCGATGTTGGATCGGGCAGTGTGTGAAACCGGCGATGTTAGATCGGGCAGTGTGTGTAACGGGCGATGTTGGATCGGGCAGTGTGTGAAACCGGCGATCTTGGATCGGGCAGTGTGTGAAACGGGCGATGATGGATCGGGCAGTGTGTGAAACCGGCGATCTTGGATCGGGCAGTGTGTGAAACGGGCGATGTTGGATCGGGCAGTGTGTGTAACGGGCGATGTTGGATCGGGCAGTGTGTGAAACGAGCGATGTTGGATCGGGCAGTGTGTGTAACGGGCGATGTTGGATCGGGCAGTGTGTGTAACGGGCGATGTTGGATCGGGCAGTGTGTGGAACGGGCGATGATGGATCGGGCAGTGTGTGAAACCGGCGATCTTGGATCGGGCAGTGTGTGAAACGGGCGATGTTAGATCGGGCAGTGTGTGAAACCGGCGATGTTAGATCGGGCAGTGTGTGTAACGGGCGATCTTGGATCGGGCAGTCTGTGAAACGGGCGATGTTGGATCGGGCAGTGTGTGAAACGGGCGATGTTGGATCGGGCAGTGTGTGTAACGGGCGATGTTAGATCGGGCAGTGTGTGTAACGGGCGATGTTAGATCGGGCAGTGTGTGAAACGGGCGATGTTAGATCGGGCAGTGTGTGAAACGGGCGATGTTAGATCGGGCAGTGTGTGAAACGGGCGATGTTGGATCGGGCAGTGTGTGAAACGGGCGATGTTGGATCGGGCAGTGTGTGAAACGGGCGATGTTGGATCGGGCAGTGTGTGAAACGGGCGATGTTGGATCGGGCAGTGTGTGTAACGGGCGATGTTGGATCGGGCAGTGTGTGAAACGGGCGATGATGGATCGGGCAGTGTGTGAAACGGGCGATGTTGGATCGGGCAGTGTGTCAAACGGGCGATGTTGGATCGGGCAGTGTGTGAAACGGGCGATGATGGATCGGGCAGTGTGTGAAATGGGCGATGTTAGATCGGGCAGTGTGTGAAACGGGCGATGTTAGATCGGGCAGTGTGTGAAACCGGCGATGTTAGATCGGGCAGTGTGTGAAACGGGCGATGTTGGATCGGGCAGTGTGTGTAACGGGCGATGTTGGATCGGGCAGTGTGTGAAACGGGCGATGTTGGATCGGGCAGTGTGTGAAACGGGCGATCTTGGATCGGGCAGTGTGTGTAACGGGCGATGTTGGATCGGGCAGTGTGTGAAACGGGCGATGTTGCATCGGGCAGTGTGTGAAACGGGCGATGTTGGATCGGGCAGTGTGTGAAACGGGCGATGTTGGATCGGGCAGTGTGTGAAACGGGCTTTGTTGGATCGGGCAGTGTGTGTAACGGGCGATGTTAGATCGGGCAGTGTGTGTAACGGGCGATGTTAGATCGGGCAGTGTGTGAAACGGGCGATGTAAGATCGGGCAGTGTGTGTAACGGGCGATGTTGGATCGGGCAGTGTGTGAAACCGGCGATGTTAGATCGGGCAGTGTGTGTAACGGGCGATGTTGGATCGGGCAGTGTGTGAAACCGGCGATGTTAGATCGGGCAGTGTGTGTAACGGGCGATGTTGGATCGGGCAGTGTGTGAAACCGGCGATCTTGGATCGGGCAGTGTGTGAAACGGGCGATGATGGATCGGGCAGTGTGTGAAACCGGCGATCTTGGATCGGGCAGTGTGTGAAACGGGCGATGTTGGATCGGGCAGTGTGTGTAACGGGCGATGTTGGATCGGGCAGTGTGTGAAACGAGCGATGTTGGATCGGGCAGTGTGTGTAACGGGCGATGTTGGATCGGGCAGTGTGTGAAACGGGCGATGATGGATCGGGCAGTGTGTGAAACCGGCGATCTTGGATCGGGCAGTGTGTGAAACGGACGATGTTGGATTGGGCAGTGTGTGTAACGGGCGATGTTAGATCGGGCAGTGTGTGTAACGGGCGATGTTAGATCGGGCAGTGTGTGAAACGGGCGATGTTAGATCGGGCAGTGTGTGAAACAGGCGATGTTGGATCGGGCAGTGTGTGTAACGGGCGATGTTGAATCGGGCAGTGTGTGTAACGCGCGATGTTGGATCGGGCAGTGTGTGAAATGGGCAATAATGGATCGGGCAGTGTGTGAAACGGGCGATGTTGGATCGGGCAGTGTGTGAAACGGGCAATGATGGATCGGGCAGTATGTGAAACGGACGATGTTGGATCGGGCAGTGTGTGAAACTGGCGATGTTGTTGGATCGGGCAGTGTGTGAAACGGGCGATGTTAGATCGGGCAGTGTGTGAAACTGGCGATGTTGTTGGATCGGGCAGTGTGTGAAACGGGCGATGTTGGATCGGGCAGTGTGTGAAACGGGCGATGTTAGATCGGTCAGTGTGTGAAACGGGCGATGTTGGATCGGGCAGTGTGTGAAACGGGCGATGTTAGATCGGGCAGTGTGTGTAACGGGCGATGTTGGATCGGGCAGTGTGTGAAACGGGCGATGTTGGATCGGGCAGTGTGTGAAACGGGCGATCTTGGATCGGGCAGTGTGTGCAACGGGCGATGTTGGATCGGGCAGTGTGTGAAACGGGCGATGTTGCATCGGGCAGTGTGTGAAACGGGCGATGTTTGATCGGGCAGTGTGTGAAACGGGCGATGTTGGATCGGGCAGTGTGTGAAACGGGCTTTGTTGGATCGGGCAGTGTGCGAAACGGGCGATGTTAGATCGGGCAGTGTGTGAAATGGGCAATAATGGATCGGGCAGTGTGTGAAACAGGCGATGTTAGATCGGGCAGTGTGCGAAACGGGCGATGTTGGATCGGGCAGTGTGTGAAAAGGGCGATGTTGGATCGGGCAGTGTGTGAAACGGGCGATGTTGGATCGGGCAGTGTGTGAAACGGGCGATGTTGGATCGGGCAGTGTGTGAAACGGGCGATGTTGGATCGGGCAGTGTGTGCAACGGGCGATGTTGGATCGGGCAGTGTGTGAAACGGGCGATGTTGGATCGGGCAGTGTGTGAAATGGGCGATGTTAGATCGGGCAGTGTGTGAAACGGGCGATGTTGGATCGGGCAGTGTGTGAAACGGGCGATGTTGGATCGGGCAGTGTGTGAAACGGGCGATGTTGGATCGGGCAGTGTGTGAAACGGGCGATGTTGCATCGGGCAGTGTGTGAAACAGGCGATGTTGGATCGGGCAGTGTGTGAAACGGGCGATGTTGGATCGGGCAGTGTGTGAAACGGGCGATGTTGGATCGGGCAGTGTGTGAAACGGGCGATGTTAGATCGGGCAGTGTGTGAAACGGGCGATGTTGGATCGGGCAGTGTGTGAAACGGGCGATGTTGGATCGGGCAGTGTGTGAAACGGGCGATGTTGGATCTGGCAGTGTGTGAAACAGGCGATGTTGGATCGGGCAGTGTGTGAAACGGGCGATGTTGGATCGGGCAGTGTGTGAAATGGGCGATGTTGCATCGGGCAGCGTGTGAAACGGGCGATGTTAGATCGCGCAGTGTGTGAAACGGGCGATGTTGGATCGGGCAGTGTGTGTAACGGGCGATGTTAGATCGGGCAGTGTGTGAAACGGGCGATGTTGTATCGGGCAGTGTGCGAAACGGGCGATGTTGGATCGGGCAGTGTGTGAAACGGGCGATATTGGATCGGGCAGTGTGCGAAACGGGCGATGTTGGATCGGGCAGTGTGTGAAAAGGGCGATGTTGGATCGGGCAGTGTGTGAAACGTGCGATGTTGGATCGGGCAGTGTGTGAAACGGGCGATGTTGGATCGGGCAGTGTGTGAAACGGGCGATGTTGGATCGGGCAGTGTGTGAAACGGGCGATGTTGCATCGGGCAGTGTGTGAAACGGGCGATGTTTGATCGGGCAGTGTGTGAAACGGGCGATGTTGGATCGGGCAGTGTGTGAAACGGGCTTTGTTGGATCGGGCAGTGTGTGAAACGGGCGATGTTAGATCGGGCAGTGTGCGAAACGGGCGATGTTGGATCGGGCAGTGTGTGTAACGGGCGATGTTAGATCGGGCAGTGTGTGAAACGGGCGATGTTGGATCGGGCAGTGTGCGAAACGGGCGATGTTGGATCGGGCAGTGTGTGAAACGGGCGATATTGGATCGGGCAGTGTGCGAAACGGGCGATGTTGGATCGGGCAGTGAGCGAAACAGGCGATGTTGGATCGGGCAGTGTGTGAAACCGGCGATGTTGGATCTGGCAGTGTGTGAAACGGGCGATGTTGGATCTGGCAGTGTGTGAAACGGGCGATGTTGGATCGGGCAGTGTGTGAAACGGGCGATGTTGGATCGGGCAGTGTGTGTAACGGGCGATGTTGGATCGGGCACTGTGTGAAACGGGCGATGTTGGATCGGGCAGTGTGTGAAACGGGCGATGTTGGATCGGGCAGTGTGTGAAACGGGCGATGTTGGATCTGGCAGTGTGTGAAAAGGGCGATGTTGGATCGGGCAGTGTGTGAAACGGGCGATGTTAGATCGGGCAGTGTGTGAAACGGGCGATGTTGGATCGGGCAGTGTCTGTAACGGGTGATGTTGGATCGGGCAGTGTGTGAAACGGGCGATGTTGGATCGGGCAGTATGTGAAATGGGCGATGTTAGATCGGGCAGTGTGTGAAACGGGCGATGTTGGATCGGGTAGTGTGTGAAACGGGCGATGTTGGATCGGGCAGTGTGTGAAACGGGCGATGTTAGATCGGGCAGTGTGTGAAACGGGCGATGTTGGATCGGGCAGTGTGTGAAACGGGCGATGTTGGATCGGGCAGTGTGTGAAACGGGCGATGTTGCATCGGGCAGCGTGTGAAACGGGCGATGTTAGATCGCGCAGTGTGCGAAATGGGCGATCTTGGATCGGGCAGTGTGTGCAACGGGCGATGTTGGATCGGGCAGTGTGTGAAACGGGCGATGTTGCATCGGGCAGTGTGTGAAACGGGCGATGTTTGATCGGGCAGTGTGTGAAACGGGCGATGTTGGATCGGGCAGTGTGTGAAACGGGCTTTGTTGGATCGGGCAGTGTGTGAAACGGGCGATGTTAGATCGGGCAGTGTGCGAAACGGGCGATGTTAGATCGGGCAGTGTGTGAAACGGGCGATGTTGGATCGGGCAGTGTGTGTAACATGCGATGTTAGATCGGGCAGTGTGTGAAACGGGCGATGTTAGATCGGGCAGTGTGTGAAACGGGCGATGTTGGATCGGGCAGTGTGTATAACGGGCGATGTTGGATCGGGCAGTGTGTGAAAAGGGCGATGTTGGATCGGGCAGTGTGTGAAACGGGCGATGTTGGATCGGGCAGTGTGTGAAACGGGCGATGTTAGATCGGGCAGTGTGTGCAACGGGCGATGTTGGATCGGGCAGTGTGTGAAACGGGCGATGTTGGATCGGGCAGTGTGTGAAACGGGCGATGTTAGATCGGGCAGTGTGTGCAACGGGCGATGTTGGATCGGGCAGTGTGTGAAACGGGCGATGTTTGATCGGGCAGTGTGTGAAACGGGCGATGTTGGATCGGGCAGTGTGTGAAACGGGCGATGTTAGATCGGGCAGTGTGCGAAACGGGCGATGTTGGATCGGGCAGTGTGTGTAACGGGCGATGTTAGATCGGGCAGTGTGTGAAACGGGCGATGTTGGATCGGGCAGTGTGCGAAACGGGCGATGTTGGATCGGGCAGTGTGTGAAATGGGCGATGTTAGATCGGGCAGTGTGTGAAACGGGCGATGTTGGATCGGGCAGTGTGTGAAATGGGCGATGTTGGATCGGGCAGTGTGTGAAACGGGCGATGTTGGATCGGGCAGTGTGTGAAACGGGCGATGTTGGATCGGGCAGTGTGTGAAACAGGCGATGTTGGATCGGGAAGTGTGTGAAATGGGCGATGTTGGATCGGGCAGTGTGTGAAACGGGCGATGTTAGATCGGGCAGTGTGTGAAACGGGCGATGTTGGATCGGGCAGTGTGTGAAACGGGCGATGTTGCATCGGGCAGTGTGTGAAACGGGCGATGTTGGATCGGGCAGTGTGTGAAATGGGCGATGTTAGATCGGGCAGTGTGTGAAACGGGCGATGTTGGATCGGGCAGTGTGTGAAACGGGCGATGTTGGATCGGGCAGTGTGTGAAATGGGCGATGTTGGATCGGGCAGTGTGTGAAACGGGCGATGTTGGATCGGGCAGTGTGTGAAACGGGCGATGTTGGATCGGGCAGTGTGCGAAACGGGCGATGTTGGATCGGGCAGAGTGCGAAACGTGCGATGTTGGATCGGGCAGTGTGTGAAACGGGCGATGTTGGATCGGGCAGCTTGTGAAACGGGCGATGCTGGATCGGGCAGTGTGTGAAACGGGCGATGTTGGATCGGGCAGCTTGTGAAACGGGCGATGTTGGATCGGGCAGTGTGTGAAACGGGCGATGTTGGATCGGGCAGTGTGTGAAACGGGCGATGTTGGACCGGGCAGCTTGTGAAACGGGCGATGCTGGATCGGGCAGTGTGTGAAACGGGCGATGTTGGATCGGGCAGCTTGTGAAACGGGCGATGTTGGAGCGGGCAGTGTGTGAAACGGGCGATGTTGGATCGGGCAGTGTGTGAAACGGGCGATGTTGGATCGGGCAGCTTGTGAAACGGGCGATGTTGGATCGGGCAGTGTGTGAAACGGGCGATGTTGGTTCGGGCAGTGTGCGAAACGGGCGATGTTAGATCGGGCAATGTGGGAAACGGGCGATGTTGGATCGGGCAGTGTGTGAAATGGACGATGTTGGATCGGGCAGCGTGTGAAACGGGCGATGTTGGATCGGACAGTGTGTGAAACGGGCGATGTTAGATCGGGCAGTGTGTGAAACGGGCGATGTTGGATCGGGCAGAGTGCGAAACGGGCGATGTTGGATCGGGCAGAGTGCGAAACGGGCGATGTTGGATCGGGCAGTGTGCGAAACGGGCGATGTTGGATCGGGCAGTGTGCGAAACGGGCGATGTTGGATCGGGCAGTGTGTGAAACGGGCGATGTTGGATCGGGCAGTGTGTGAAACGGGCGATGTTGGATCGGGCAGTATGTGAAACGGGCGATGTTGGATCGGGAAGTGTGTGAAACGGGCGATGTTGGATCGGGCAGTGTGTGAAACGGGCGATGTTGGATCGGGCAGTGTGTGAAACGGGCGATGTTGGATCGGGCAGTGTGTGTAACGGTCGATGTTGGATCGGGCAGTGTGTGAAACGGGCGATGTTAGATCGGGCAGTGTGTGAAACGGGCGATGTTAGATCGGGCAGTATGTGAAACGGGCGATGTTGGATCAGGCAGTGTGTGAAACGGTCGATGTTGGATCGGGCAGTGTGTGAAACGGGCGATGTTAGATCGGGCCGTGTGTGAAACGGGCGATGTTGGATCGGGCAGTGTGTGAAACGGGCGATGTTGGATCGGGCAGTGTGTGAAACGTGCGATGTTGGATCGGGCAGTGTGTGAAACGGGCGATGTTGGATCGGGCAGTGTGTGAAACGGGCGATGTTGGATCGGGCAGTGTGTGAAACGGGCGATGTTGGATCGGGCAGCTTGTGAAATGGGCGATGTTGGATCGGGCAGTGTGTGAAACGGGCGATGTTGGATCGGGCAGCTTGTGAAACGGGCGATGTTGGATCGGGCAGTGTGTGAAACGGGCGATGTTGGTTTGGGCAGTGTGCGAAACGGGCGATGTTAGATCGGGCAATGTGGGAAACGGGCGATGTTGGATCGGGCAGTGTGTGAAATGGACGATGTTGGATCGGGCAGCGTGTGAAACGGGCGATGTTGGATCGGACAGTGTGTGAAACGGGCGATGTTAGATCTGGCAGTGTGTGAAACGGGCGATGTTGGATCGGGCAGTGTGTGAAACGGGCGATGTTGGATCGGACAGTGTGTGAAACGGGCGATGTTAGATCGGGCAGTGTGTGAAACGGGCGATGTTGGATCGGGCAGAGTGCGAAACGGGCGATGTTGGATCGGGCAGAGTGCGAAACGGGCGATGTTGGATCGGGCAGTGTGCGAAACGGGCGATGTTGGATCGGGCAGTGTGTGAAACGGGCGATGTTGGATCGGGCAGTGTGTGAAACGGGCGATGTTGGATCGGGCAGTATGTGAAACGGGCGATGTTGGATCGGGAAGTGTGTGAAACGGGCGATGTTGGATCGGGCAGTGTGTGAAACGGGCGATGTTGGATCGGGCAGTGTGTGAAACGGGCGATGTTAGATCGGGCCGTGTGTGAAACGGGCGATGTTGGATCGGGCAGTGTGTGTAACGGTCGATGTTGGATCGGGCAGTGTGTGAAACGGGCGATGTTAGATCGGGCAGTGTGTGAAACGGGCGATGTTAGATCGGGCAGTATGTGAAACGGGCGATGTTGGATCGGGCAGTGTGTGAAACGGTCGATGTTGGATCGGGCAGTGTGTGAAACGGGCGATGTTAGATCGGGCCGTGTGTGAAACGGGCGATGTTGGATCGGGCCGTGTGTGAAACGGGCGATGTTGGATCGGGCAGTGTGTGAAACGGGCGATGTTGGATCGGGCCGTGTGTGAAACGGGCGATGTTGGATCGGGCAGTGTGTGTAACGGGCGATGTTGGATCGGGCAGTGTGTGAAACGGGCGATGTTGGATCGGGCAGTGTGTGTAACGGGCGATGTTAGATCGGGCAGTGTGTGAAACGGGCGATGTTAGATTGGGCAGTGTGTGAAACGGGCGATGTTGGATCGGGCAGTGTGTGAAACGGGCGATGTTGGATCGGGCAGTGTGTGAAACGGGCGATGTTGGATCGGGCAGTGTGTGAAACGGGCGATGTTGGATCGGGCAGTGTGTGAAACGGGCGATGTTGCATCGGGCAGTGTATGAAACGGGCGATGTTGGATCGGGCAGTGTGTGAAACGGGCGATGTTGGATCGGGCAGTGTGTGAAACGGGCGATGTTGCATCGGGCAGCATGTGAAACGGGCGATGTTGGATCGGGCAGTGTGTGAAAAGGGCGATGTTAGATCGGGCAGTGTGTGAAATGGGCGATGTTGGATCGGGCAGTGTGTGTAACGGGCGATGTTGGATCGGGCAGTGTGCGAAACGGGCGATGTTGGATCAGGCAGTGTGTGAAACGGGCGATGTTGGATCGGTCAGTGTGCGAAACGGGCGATTTTAGATCGCGCAGTTTGTGAAACGGGCGATGTTGGATCGGGCAGTGTGTGAAACGGGCGATGTTGGATCGGGCAGTGTGTGTAACGGGCGATGTTGGATCGGGCAGTGTGTGAAACGGGCGATGTTGGATCGGGCAGTGTGTGAAATGGGCGATGTTGGATCGGGCAGTGTGTGAAACGGGCGATGTTGGATTGGGCAGTGTGCGAAACGGGCGATGTTGGATCGGGCAGTGTGTGAAACGGGCGATGTTGGATCGGGCAGTGTGTGTAACGGGCGATGTTGGATCGGGCAGTGTGTGAAACGGGCGATGTTGGATCGGGCAGTGTGTGAAACGGGCGATGTTGGATCGGGCAGTGTGTGAAACGGGCGATGTTGGATCGGGTGGATCGGGCAGTGTGTGAAACGGGCGATGTTGCATCGGGCAGTGTGTGAAACAGGCGATGTTGGATCGGGCAGTGTGTGTAACGGGCGATGTTGGATCGGGCAGTGTGTGAAACGGGCGATGTTGGATCGGGCAGTGTGTGAAACGGGCGATGTTGGATCGGGCAGAGTGTGAAACGGACGATGTTGCATCGGGCAGCGTGTGAAACGGGCGATGTTGGATCGGGCAGCGTGTGAAACGGGCGATGTTAGATCGCGCAGCGTGTGAAACGGGCGATGTTAGATCGGGCAGCGTGTGAAACGGGCGATGTTAGATCGCGCAGCGTGTGAAACGGGCGATGTTGGATCGGGCAGTGTGTGAAACGGGAGATGTTGGATCGGGCAGTGTGTGAAACGGGCGATGTTGGATCGGGCAGTGTGTGAAACGGGCGATGTTGGATCGGGCAGTGTGTGAAACGGGCGATGTTGGATCGGGCAGTGTGTGAAACGGGCGATGTTAGATCGGGCAGTGTGTGAAACGGGCGATGTTGGATCGGGCAGTGTGTGTAACGGGCGATGTTGGATCGGGCAGTGTGTGAAACGGGCGATGTTGGATCGGGCAGTGTGTGAAACGGGCGATGTTGGATCGGGCAGTGTGTGAAACGGGCGATGTTGGATCGGGCAGTGTGTGAAACGGGCGATGTTGGATCGGGCAGTTTGTGAAACGGGCGATGTTGGATCGGGCAGTGTGTGAAACGGGCGATGTTGGATCGGGCAGTGTGTGAAACGGGCGATGTTCGATCGGGCAGTGTGTGAAACGGGCGATGTTGGATCGGGCAGTGTGTGAAACGGGCGATGTTGGATCGGGCAGTGTGTGAAACGGGCGATGTTGGATCGGGCAGTGTGTGAAACGGGCGATGTTGGATCGGGCAGTGTGTGAAACGGGCGATGTTGGACCGGGCAGTGTGTGAAACGGGCGATGTTGGATCGGGCAGTGTGTGAAACGGGCGATGTTAGACCGGGCAGTGTGTGAAACGGGCGATGTTGGATCGGGCAGTGTGTGAAACGGGCGATGTTGGACCGGGAAGTGTGTGAAACGAGCGATGTTGGATCGGGCAGTGTGTGAAACGGGCGATGTTGGACCGGGAAGTGTGTGAAACGGGCGATGTTAGACCGGGCAGTGTGTGAAACGGGCGATGTTGGATCGGGCAGTGTGTGAAACGGGCGATGTTGGACCGGGAAGTGTGTGAAACGAGCGATGTTAGATCGGGCAGTGTGTGAAACGGCCGATGTTGGATCGGGCAGTGTGTGAAACGGGCGATGTTGGATCGGGCAGTGTGTGAAACGGGCGATGTTGGATCGGGCAGTGTGTGAAACGGGCGATGTTGGACCGGGCAGTGTGTGAAACGGGCGATGTTGGATCGGGCAGTGTGTGAAACGGGCGATGTTAGACCGGGCAGTGTGTGAAACGGGCGATGTTGGATCGGGCAGTGTGTGAAACGGGCGATGTTGGATCGGGCAGTGTGTGAAACGGGCGATGTTGGATCGGGCAGTGTGCGAAACGGGCGATGTTAGATCGGGCAGTGTGTGAAACGGGCGATGTTAGATCGGGCAGTGTGGGAAACGGGCGATGTTGGATCGGGCAGTGTGTGAAACGGGCGATGTTGGATCGGGCAGTGTGTGAAACGGACGATGTTGGATCGGGCAGTGTGCGAAACGGGCGATGTTAGATCGGGCAGTGTGTGAAACGGGCGATGTTAGATCGGGCAGTGTGGGAAACGGGCGATGTTGGATCGGGCAGTGTGTGCAACGGGCGATGTTGGATCGGGCAGTGTGTGAAACGGGCGATGTTAGATCGGGCAGTGTGTGAAACGGGCGATGTTGGATCGGGCAGCGTGTGAAACGGGCGATGTTGGATCGGGCAGCGTGTGAAACGGGCGATGTTGGATCGGGCAGCGTGTGAAACGGGCGATGTTGGATCGGGCAGTGTGTGAAACGGGCGATGTTGGATCGGGCAGCGTGTGAAACGGGCGATGTTGGATCGGGCAGTGTGTGAAACGGGCGATGTTGGATCGGGCAGCGTGTGAAACGGGCGATGTTGGATCGGGCAGTGTGTGAAACGGGCGATGTTGGATCGGGCAGTTTGTGAAACGGGCGATGTTGGATCGGGCAGTGTGTGAAACGGGCGATGTTGGATCGGGCAGTGTGTGAAACGGGCGATGTTAGATCGGGCAGTGTGTGAAACGGGCGATGTTGGATCAGGCAGTGTGTGAAACGGGCGATGTTGGATCGGGCAGTGTGTGAAACGGGCGATGTTGGATCGGGCAGTGTGTGAAACGGGCGATGTTGAATCGGGCAGTGTGTGAAACGGGCGATGTTAGACCGGGCAGTGTGTGAAACGGGCGATGTTGGATCGGGCAGTGTGTGAAACGGGCGATGTTGGACCGGGAAGTGTGTGAAACGAGCGATGTTGGATCGGGCAGTGTGTGAAACGGGCGATGTTGGATCGGGCAGTGTGCGAAACGGGCGATGTTAGATCGGGCAGTGTGTGAAACGGGCGATGTTAGATCGGGCAGTGTGGGAAACGGGCGATGTTGGATCGGGCAGTGTGTGAAACGGGCGACGTTGGATCGGGCAGTGTGTGAAACGGGCGATGTTGGATCGGGCAGTGTGTGAAACGGGCGATGTTGGATCGGGCAGTGTGTGAAACGGGCGATGTTTGATCGGGCAGTGTGTGAAACGGGCGATGTTGGATCGGGCAGCGTGTGAAACGGGCGATGTTGGATCGGGCAGTGTGTGAAACGGGCGATGTTGGATCGTGCAGTGTGTGAAACGGGCGATGTTGGATCGGGCAGTGTGTGAAACGGGCGATGTTCGATCAGGCAAGTTAAAATTTCCGCCAGGCTGGTTACAGCACCCCCTAATGGCCTGGAGGACCAAAGTAGTGCAACCAACAGGTCTGGAGTTCCAGAGTGCTGTCACTTGTACCATTGGAGGCTTGGAAGGCAGAACATTAAGGTGAAAGAAAGAGAGGGAGAGAGAGGAAGAGGAATGAAATAATTGCACCCATTGCAGACAGTTCACATGTGCATACTCTCTGATTTATTCAGGTTTGGTAAGGAAGGTTCTGTTTGGGATTACAAAATGCACTGGTAGAAACAGCACTGATCGTCCATCGCCAAAGTGTTACATTATCAGGCAGCTTGATCCTGTCACTGTTAGACTTTGTCACTCAGGTATATCTGGTGAAGGATTCGACCATCTCAAAAGCAGCATGTATATAAATATCTCAAACAAACTTCCATTAATTTACCAAATTTGTTAAAAATAGAGGAAAGAACACACTGCCCTAAAAACATCTATAATTCTGAAGATGACATTTACCCATATAGTGGCATGCACATCGCACATGCAGTTTTTTAAACTTTTAGTACTCTTGTGAATCCACCGCTCCTACTGTATGTTATGTCTGCACGTTCCGCAATCGATGGACAGGTGCACTGGGTGGGATAGTGGAGTGGAGCAGTGAGCTCAGCCCCGAAGCCTTTGAGAGGCGCACTTTGAATACCGAGTGGAAAAAATGGAACAGGAAGCTTAAAATGCATTTTTAAAAATCTCATGCATTTTTTTTTCAATTTTCTGTTTTACATAATTTTAAAACTTTAGTCTATTATAGTCTTCTGAATGAAACAGAATTATTAAAAAAAATAGAATATTAAATTAAATATTTGGTTTAGTTCATTCATTTTGAGGCCTACTTTTTCTGTGTTAAACCCAAAATGTAACAAAAGCCAAATTTCTGGTCAGTGGCGTGCGAACCAGGACACTATATTATTTTTTTAAAAACTTTTTTTGAGCAGGGGAGGAAATATGTAAACATATTCAAGTTTAACCTTTGCCCTTATATAGTTTTTTTTACAAAATGGAGCTTTGGCTGACAGATTATGGCAAGTGCAATGGTTAAGAGTCAAATGGAAGGAAGGATGTGAAGGCCTTAGAGAAGGCGCAGCAAAGATTTACGAGAATGGTTCCAGGGATGAGGGACTTCAGTGACGGGGATAGACTGGAGAAGCCGGGGTTGTTCTCCCTGGAGCAGAGAAGGTTGAGAGGAGATTTGATCGAGGTGTTCAAACTCCTGAGGGGTCTGGACAGAGTAGAGAGAGAGAGAAACTGTTCCCATTGGTGGAAGGGTCGGGAACCAGAGGACACAGATTTAAGACGATTGGCAGAAGAACCAAAGGCGACATGAGGGAAAATGTTTTCCCGCAGCGAGTGGTTAGGATCTGGAATGCGCTGCCTGAGAGGGTGGTGGAGGCAGACTCAATCGTGGCTTTCAAAAGGGAGTTGGATAAGTGCCTGAAGGACAAAGAATGTGCAGGGTTACGGGGAAAGGGCGGGGGGGGGGTGGGACTGGCTGAAGTGCTCTTGCAGAGAGCCGGCACGGGCTCGACGGGCCGAATGGCCTCCTCCTGGGCTGGAACCGTTCTGTGATTCTAAATGATATACTTTTTGTGCAGCTTCTCATCGCCTCCCCCAACATCGTGTTCTGTGGTGACAATGAATCTAATGAACACCCTAGCCTGGTAACCAAGAGGCATGATGGGTTTTCTCAGTTATAAGTTGGCTCAGGTATAAGTTCTCAGTTATAAGTTGGCTTATTTGAACAGAGATGTCCCAAACTAACTATCTAGCCGAGTAATTACTTCTTCGCCCAGCCTCAACACCATCCCAATTTAGGGCAATTGGCCAGAGTTCCAATTGAAATCTCTGTTTAGGGGACCTATAGTCACATCTCATCTGAATAGGGGCAAAGCAATATTTGTTGAAGATAGTTAAGTTTGAAGATACTGTCCTTACAGCATCATATTTAATAAGAACATAAGAATTAGGAGCATGAGTAGCCCATACGGCCCCTCAAGCCTGCTCCGCCATTCAATGAGATCATGGCTGATCTTTGACCTCAACTCCACTTTCCCGCCCGATCCCCATATCCCTTGATTCCCCGAGAGTCCAAAAATTTATTGATCACAGTCTTGAATAGACTCAGCATCCACAGTCCTCTGGGGGGTAGAGTATCCCAAAGATTCACAACCCTCTGAGCACAAAACATCCAAGGAGTGTTTACAACAAGAATTTATAATGTGTGGAGATTGCCTTTTCAAACAGAGGGTAGTGATGGACATCTCAGCTCCCTCCTTACTTCACTCCAGCCTTATTTGGGCATTAACATACAAACATACAATCATATTAATCCCTCATTTCCACTGATGTTCATAGTTCTGGAAGAAGTAGTTGCTTTACCTGAGACACATTAGCGTTATGTAACAAATTGGGAAAAGCTTATGGAGACAGGACTAGATTAACAACTTGTACAATTCTTATACCGTGCTCCTCGTATGTAGCAAGATGCATTGGAGTGTTGAGGAGGAAAGGGAGACAGCGGGCACTGGGCATGGGGAAAGGTGTGTGGGCGTGTGTGGGGGCGAGATCAGGGTGGCACTGACTGTTAGAACACTGTCCTCTCATTCGGCCTCAAGGTACTTGGGTTTAATAGCAGCCCAGCCTGGGGAGAGATGGGTTTAGGAAGGGCTCCTCCACTTGTATCTGATAAGGCTTGTGAAAGTGAGAAACGGTTTCAGGTATTCTCAATCTAATTTGCACTGAGCCTGCAGGACAAAACCATGTAATATGATACTTCTGCTGTCCTTGCACAGATTTAAGTGTCACAAATATTCAAAAATCTATGGTTTGGAATTTCTAGTTTGAAGACCCTAAGCAAAGCCCAGTTTTCTAATACTATTTTAAACATGGCATTTTTAGAAACTGGTGGGGACTTTGGTTTTGTGGATATTATGTACAAAAGGTTGAAAAAATATTTTTTGAGAGGACAAGGATGTGTCTGCCCTCTCGAATCCTTCCAAACACTCCTCTATCACCAACTTGCTGGCGGGCAGCCTAATCATACAATTGAAGAATAAAACAATCCAGACCATTAAATGAGAGTTAATGGCAGAGGGAAGTAGCGCTACCATTTGCAGCATTGTCAATGAGATCCAGAAGGAACCAGGGACTATCAGAGGGCCGTCCTCGAGTTTTCCCAAGTGCCCATTTCCAGAGCTGCACTGGTAAAGACCCAGGAGCAGGTCTCCAGCCCATTTGCTCAGACTGGGAGAGTAGGAGGTGCAGGGAGCAAAAGCACCCATCGGGCAAAATCAAATATAGCATCCAGCTTTGCAAAGTATTGTTACTTCTCAGCTAGGCTCGCTTAATGGAATGCCAAACGAAATGCTGACTTACATATGATATTCGGCACAGAAACAGCCCAATCAGTCCATGCCGGTGATTATGCTTCATTCGACTTGATAGAAGGGAAGAGAACAAGTATAAAACTGACATTATCTGTCGTTCTTCATGTCAATCCCATATCCGCCTGGTGCTGGGGGCATCATTAATGGCAGTCAAGATGATATGCATAGCCCAAACTGACCTGTTGTCCAGATTTGAAATGATGTGTGGCAACAGGGGACTAGCATAAGGAGAAAGGGTTGATGAAGAGGGAACCATGAGAATAACACAGTTACATTTCAAGTAACAGTTGGACAACGTCTGAATAAAGAACCTCTTACCCTTCTGACCTCACAGAGTAACCCTTTCTGCCAGAATATCATCAGCACTATAATATTTAAGGAACTCTTTCTTTCCCCCATGTTCTCCTGTCCTAAAGTGGTTGGAACCAATTCTACACACTCTGGCAGCCAGAACCTCATCCATGACCCATTTTTGTTGTTGTTGCAAATCAAAGTGAGGGATGTTTGCTCTTTGAAATTGAACGCTATCCATTTTGGGCATCAGGGTCAGCATCAAGCACTCAGGCCACAGGTAGATACAAAGTAAAACCCCCTCTGCTCTGTTCCAACAGTGTGCCTCAGCCCCATCTTCAAAAGCATGTCACTATGGTGTTAATATTTTCCAATCTCCATACCAGCTATCTTATAGCATCTTGAAGTGAGATTGTCCATTGAGTGCCAGTGAGAGCTGAGCCTGCAAATTCAGGCCGTTCTTTGTGTGTGAATCTGGACGGCGTCAGCAGGCTATCTGACCATGGAAAACATCACAGCCAAACCCAACCCTGCCTTACTCCAATACCTACGTCAACCAATTTCCTGCTGAAGCCTCTGACTTTCCCTCTCACTAGCCCAGGATCTGCTGCCTAGGCTGACTGAGCACAGGGCCAGGGCTGGACGATGGAAGTTGGCACCTTCTGCCCTCCTTGTCTCAGAACCACATTGGGCGAGGCATTTACCAACTTTGGCTGGAACTCTGAGTGCTGAGAGGCAGCTTTAACATTTGACGTGTGCCATTGTTGTTGATTTTCTGTAACTTTCTATGGCTAGGCATTTCTTGCAAGATTAGATACAGTTATCATTAGCTCCAGTTGGATGTGGGATTTCTAGCACCAAAATACTACATTACCCAATAGTTTAATAACTAGGATCTGTTTGGAGGAGGGAAATCAGATCACCAAGGTTATTGCCGCAAGAAATGTTTGAAAAGTTGCACTAACATTTTTGGTGTGTGGTGATCATATTTCCCTAAGTGTTCAGGTGGGAAAGGGAATCAAGTCACATTCCTAAGACTGGGACCAGGCTTTTCCTGACTATGCAGCTCCTTTCGCTGGCTTCCTGTACGTTTCCTGCCAAACTCTGGGACTTTTCCTGCATGTACCTCATTAGCAAAAAAACCGCACCGAGCTCAAGAACAATGAACAGGCTCCTGGTATTTCAGTAAAGAGCAAAGCAGTGCAAAGCGTTGGAAGGCGAGTTCCCATAAATAACACTGGAGCATGGGCGGGCGGGAGGGGGGCTGATTTTTTTCTGTTGTTGCATCAGTTCTCCCTCCCCGTGGCGAAATTGGTCTAGTTTGATAGTGAATCCGGCTCCCTCCCAACAGGGCAAATTCTGGGTTCCAAAACACGGCGGGCTCTCAGTCCGACTGCGACGAGTTCCACCAGCATTTATTTTATTCGCAATTATCTCAGCAGCTGGGCCCAGCTACGGACGACCATGAATTGAAGAAAAATCTGAAGCTATTTAAACAGACAATGTGATCAAATGAAGAGATTTTGCAACAAGCCGTGCGTTTCCTCTTTAAATACTAAATATGGAGCAAAACATATTCGGCCAAGATTGCAAGATTGCAAGTTGCAAGATTAACTAAATGCTGGTTTAATTCAACATTTATAAACGCATTAACTTAATTGTCTATTTTTGAACAAATCATTATTTAAACTAAGTCCCAGATATATTTAAGTCCACAAGTAAGAATAAAATGTCAATTTAGAAAAATGTCAAACTTAGTTCCTTGGCCCAAGTGCTCCAACTCAATTCCTTCGCCCTAATTCCCTCTGGAGAATTGTAGAATCTGGGATTAAAGATGACTCTTATCTCACCAGATGGCCCTTCTTCCCCACCTTTCCTGAAAGTACAGTTCTTTCCACCGGCCCGATTTTAACTCCAGGTGGATTCCCCGTTTAGGCCGGAGTTAAAATCACAGTTGGGTCTCAATGATGTCATCAGGCCGCAACATGCATCTGCAAAGGACCCGGATGGCTGTGGGCGCCTGTCCTCGCTGCCTGCTCAGGAGAACAGGTTAAAATTGCAGATCGTGACGGCTCCCGGACAGGCAAGAGCCAGGACGATTTTAACTGCCCCACTCGCCAGGTTTCTGCTGAGCGAGTCGGGTTAAAATCGCCCCCATAATGTGTCAGTTGAGATAGTAAGTTTGGCATGCTATTCGCCATGGAGGGAATCACTGCCAAGCAGAGTCTATGTCCCCCATCTCGGAGCAGTACTTACCATTAGTGATGAGGAGCAGGAGCCTGGGCTGATTTTAACCCTCCCTAGCTCAGTGTTGACTAGTAGTAGTGCTGGCTGACACCAGCTAACTCCACAGACCAAGGCTGGAATCTGAGATCTTGCAGCTACACGACTCAGCAACCCACCAGGCACTTACCAACAGTTACTCAATGGAGGTCATTTAAAAATGGCTGCTGTTGGAGCACACTGTTATAGCAATCTGAAGAACCTGGATCTGTTTCTCCTTGGGGTTGAGTGGTTTGGGAAGAGTGAGATGATGAGCTGGGGCCACTAAAGGCATGTTTACACTACAACTTTAGTGTTATTCTGAGGGGGAGTCATGACCCGAAACTGACTTTCGAGAGAAGCAATGTGAGATCGGGTAACCATTTTCCGGGGACAGTTCCTGGATGAGGTGCTGTGTCCCCGAGCAAACAATGTCTCCGGAAGAGCCCCTGGTTCACAAAACTCGTCCCCGAAGAGTGCAGAGTTGTAGTCATTGGAATATATGCATGTAATAGCATTAGACAGAATCACAGTTTCAGATCAATGGACTGAACAGTGTTATCCTCTAATTGATAAATGGTGTCAGAGCGCACTTCAGTACTGTGATGCCGTATCCGTGGTAATTATATGCAGTTGTTTTGCGTTTGTAGACTATGTTCGTTGGATATGTTCAAGAGGGAGTTAGATGTGGCCCTAACGGCTAAAGGGATCAAGGGGTATGGAGAGAAAGCAGGAATGGGGTACTGAAGTTGCATGATCAGCCATGATCATATTGAATGGTGGTGCAGGCTCGAAGGGCCGAATGGCCTGCTCCTGCACCTATTTTCTATGTTTCTATGTGCAACTGTTAAAATATAGGCTGCTATAAAAATGATGCCTTGTTGTGCTGTGCAAACGACATTTTCTGTCCCGGCTACCTTGCTATGTGTCCCCGGATTGGGTTTAGAAAATATGGTCACCCTACTGTGAGAAGCCCTGGAGGAGGTATATCAGTAACCTTAGGGCCTGACAGCACACACACAATAATTCCAGGTTTAGGAATTGCCCAAGGGGTGCTCTTTAAAAAAAAAATTACTTGCAGTTAATGTGAATGTTTTGAGAGTGCAGATGCCGCAATATAAAGGTACCACAAGAAAATAACAGTGAATCTTATCAAGACTTTTCATCCTCACAGTGTCCCGACCATGAAAGTCTTGCAACGCCACTAAGGGGCTATTTAATAATCTTGCTCAATGTAAAGTATCGTCCAATCAGCTGTCATTTTAGATATGTGCTTACTATGCTAGTACCAGACAGGTGACATGCCAGTACCATTGCATTCACTCACCACTGACCAGCAACCTACTGAGAGATCGGACAGAAAGCTTTAGTGGTTTCAGGGTGTGCCCGGCTGCAGACTGGAAGCAACGTAAAGGTCGGGGAGAGGAGAGAGGAGAGAGCAAAGGGGAAGGGCAGTGCCAGAAGCCATGCTACTACACACCATGCAGAATACAGACACCACTGTTCCAAGGTCGTATCTTTCATTGGCAGAGTCATGGACCTTGGAACCTCCGCTTCGAAACAAGCAAATACTGTTGGATAAATACCGGGGGGGTGGGGGGGGAAGAGAATGGCAGTTTATGGAATTGCATAGTCCAGTGGATGTGTTCCCAGGTTGGAGTTTTTTTGTGGATCGTTAAATCACCGAAGTAATACTGATCTGTTAAAAAAAGAAACATGCACATAACAAGCGACTGGAAAGGACTCTAAGCCTCCAGCAAAGAAAGGGTGCAACAATTTCCATTCTATCACACTGAGAACCCCACATGGCTCTTCAACTGCCAGAGTTATTTGTTCATGGGACTGGTCTCCGTTAGAGCAGGGCCGTGATTGTGCCGCCTGGGGTGTCCTGTGGGCAATGGTTCATCAATATATCAGCAATCCTGCTTCACTTCAATGGGATGATAGGTGTGTTACCGCAAAATCTGGAGTATAAGCCACAGCCCCTTTTAGTTCAAAAAAATTCAATTTGGCTACAAAAAGTTTCTCCTTGTGTGTTTAAGGACATCAAAAAATGTGCGCGGAGCTGTCACTTATACATGGGATTTGGCGGTAAATGTTTTTGAGTCTATGGAGGGAAGGAGATAAAGCAAGTAAGTATTCAAGTGATATTTGGCTGCATTTAAAATTTACATCGACAATCAGATTAGTGTATCGGGTCAAGAGTTGAAACAAGCTGACACTTTGCCCTGGACATTATAGGAAGGCCAGTGACTTGTAGGATTTGGATGCTTTGCTCCTGTGGCAGCCACGTCTAGCCTGGCTCACCAAGCCTCTGGGTGGGATTCTACTTGTAAATTACCGGAGATGAGCCCTCACTCACCAGCCTACAGGATCCAAATGGCAGCACCACTCCTTTGCTCTTCAAGTCGACATATTTAACATACTGACACAACAGTTGGTAGTCAGATCAAACTAACTGCTGCTGGTCCTATGGTTTCACATTAACAGGCTGTGCCAGGGTAGAATCTGCCACTTTTGGAATTCAATTTGATAGATTTTGCTGTTATAACTTTAACAAGACAGTATTCCCTTTCCTAACTTTCTGGAATATAGAAACACCATTAAAAGACACAGGCACATTTTCCATCATACTCCATCACTTCCTGGTGCTTGCTCGTACATTTGTTTTTACATTATACATAATTTCAGCCACCTTTTCAAACTCTGAACCCTGAGCAGCGACTGAGCGAAAAATAATCCCCCTTCAACGTTGCTGCTTGCGGGCAAATGGGAGCCTGTAGCTGAGGGGAGAGTGGGGCTATGTCGCAATGAGTGTCTTCATCTCTCTCAGCTCTGGATTCCAGAGATAACTCATCCTGCTCCTGGGTTCCTTGTGAACATTGGGCCATTATAATCAGCCTGACTCAGCTGCGAGAACCCAAATCCCATCACAGAGGCAAGTGGCAGCAACGCCCAGCGATCAGGCTGCTTGGCGAATGCTGCCATCTTAACAAACAGGCCGGGTTTCATTAACCCAAAACAGTTGTGGTTTGTGAAATTAGTTATAGAGCTAACAGCAAGCATGTTACTTTGAAAATTGGCAGAGAGTTACATGCACTGGGGTATCTGTATGTAAAGTTATGAAATGAGTAGCTGATCAACCGTGGCACTGCTCACGGATAGTGTGGGATCTGGTGCTCAGACGTAACACTTAGTTGCTAAGGTGGAGCCCCATACACAACCTGGCCTCTCCCTGTAAGGCCACAGCTCAGCTACTTGCCATGTGGAAGTGATCTAAACAGGCTCGAGGGCAGAGGCTAAATGCTGAGGGACATTTTATCTGTATTGATAACTGCCTGCAAAACCTCCAGCACCTGGGGAGAGGCCAGGTTATCATCGTCAGAAGGAGCAGCATGTAATGAATGGCATCCTTCTCTTTTTAAATAGCTCTGACACTTTGAATCGACACATGATAGTTACAGTTACACACAGGGCGTTTGTTTCTCCAAGAAGAACTTTCACAAGACTGAACTCAATTTCACCAATATCATCACTGCACACATAAATGACAGTAATACAGACAGCCCTGTGAGCTAGGGAAGGGAATACCATCTCCCGTTAAGTGCCATGATACCATTTCCTGAGAAGCATGTCTGCACCGCAGATGGTGGAGCAGAAACATGGAACATTGAGATAAATAGGAAGCAGAGAGGTAGGCAGAGCTTTTTAATAATAATTGTGGGGGCGGGGGCATCTACCTTCTGACACATTTAGATTATATTTCGCCCTAGAAACCAGAGATTAATTTAGTCTGACCTTGAGTGAAAAGTTCAGGACAGAATTTTCACCACAGGCTTCCTGACTGTACAGCACATGCGTCCAGTAACTGGTAACACTGAGCAACTTATACACCTTTACACTAAATTATATTGCATTTCCCCCTCCACCTCCTCAATTTTCTCTCCTCCTCTCCTAACTGATACTCCACAGGCACGGCCAGCTCTCCAGTAGCCAAGACCAAATGGCTAGTCTTCCTAAGCAAAACTGGAGAGCAAGTGTGAATAGACATTTGTGAGGTTTTGCACACTGGCCTGCAGTCGAGGGGGTCATTTGGCCCGAGTGCCCGCCTTTCTTCTGCGGGAGTCATCAAATCCTACCCCCTAGAAGGACAAGGGCAGCAGGCGCATGGGAACACCACCACCTCCACGTTCCCCTCCCAGTCACGCACACACCATCCCGACTTGGAAATATATCGGCCGTTCCTTCATTTTCACTGCGTCAAAATCCTGGCACTCCCTCCCTAACAGCACTGTGGGAGCACCTTCACCACACGGACTGCAGCGGTTCAAGAAGGCGGCTCACCACCACCTTCTCCAGGGGCAATTAGCGATGGGCAATAAACACCCGGCCTTGCCAGCGATGCCCACATCCCGTGGACATACACTTCCAGGAGCCAGTTTCTGTCGTAGTGAACAGGTGTGGAACCTGGGTACTTACCCCTTCCCAACCTGGGGCAACATGGCCAATTGTAACATCTCAGCTGCCACCCAGATCAGCTAACTCAGTATATGCCAAGGTATTGAACCTGGCATCATCCCAATCTGGATAATGTCACCGAGCCATCATTGAGTGGCCAGGAACAGCTTAATGTTAACAAATCCCAGGCATTCAAACTGTGGGAAGAGATAACAGTACAAGTGGAAACTTTTTGGGGGTTAATGCTCCCTATTTCTCAACGGAATTCCATCATTGTTCTAACCGGCTGGAGTGTCAAACCTGCTTGTGTTTGTGGTTGTATCATCGTGTCAAGATATTAAATAATAAAAAATCCTGGCGAAGGAATATCACACTCGAAATGAAATAGTGATGGAACACTGATGGGTTGAGAAGGTGGTTACCCCACTGGGGAATTGGGGCAAATACAACAGATGAGACTACAATTTATATCTACCAGGAAAGAGCCTTCTCATTTAATAGATTTTTGGTCAATTTTTTGTGCTGTTTGAGGTGAGGGACATTAGTACTGAGGACAGGATCATTGTTGTTTTCACCCAGTGTCAATATCAAGAGGTTATGGACAATAGATGCAGCGTAAGAACCTGCTATAACCCAACCTAGGAATAGCCTTTCTACTGCATCAGTCTGATACTTCTTAGGGTTGTACACCAGCCACCGTATGATCTCTGAGTGAGATTGACAATTACTACATCATTATAGGAAGTTTGGACCTGACCAGCTAGAAATTAGCTTCAAAACCTCATTTCACAAAGGACCTTTGCAGTCAGCAGACAGAGACATCCAATCACTTAGTGTGAGCTAGATTTAAACCCTGATCCCAGAGATTAAAGGACAGTGTTCTGAATGGCTGTGTCACTCGGTCTACCAAAGCGAATGGTCTTTAAGTGATGCATTTTGACCCTTATGCATCACAGCGCATTTTAGTGTATGAGGCGGCCACTCAGCAAGTAACAGTTATTGAAGCATCATTGAGAGTACATATAGGATGGCAGCCTGTGCTTAAACCAAGATTCAGTCCTGAACTTTTTTGACATTTTGAACCATTTACACAATAATTGTTCAGATCTTCAGCAACAATAAACTTCTGTGGTGACAAAAGATGAGACACTACCTCCATTAACACAATTAATATTTAAGATATGAGACTGTGAAAGGAGTCTGACACATAGCAACCCTCAGTACAATCGCACCTCCTTGCAACAGCAGCATCCTGATTCCTTATTCCAGCTGAAGCCAATTCGCTTTCCCCAAGGGTGCTACAGATGCCTCCATGTGTTGCCGGTGCCTTCTCAGATGATCAGGTGACTGCAGGGTTGGCGTTGGGAGTCGGGGAAGAACCTATAAACAGCTCGTCACCGACTTACAGAAAACATTGGTGCAAAACAGCAATGAAAAGCCGATGGAGGTAGAGCAGTGGATGCAACAAACTTGGACAGGTAAAATCATGTTATTAGCAAACCAGATCATTCCAGGTCTTCCAGTTCAGCAATTTGTCGACATACTCATCTTCTGTTGCTCAAAGACAGAATATTCTTGGATTGCATCTCACTGCAATACACATACATGAAAATCTGGCCAGTCCACACTTGCATTAGGCTTGCAACAAACTCTTTTCCGACACTGCAACATAAATTAGCCACTGCATCGTACATCCCAGCAACTCCGAGAGCGCTCAGTAGCTATCTCAATACTGACATTGTAGCTAGATCTTTTTTGACATATATGTATCAGTATTTTCAATTAATTTAAAAATGTTAAAAATGTATCCATGTTCTATGCCACACAAATTATTGCTTATGGATATATGGTGCCCGAGGTATGATGCATTGGCATACAATAGAATATTTTCTATGTATAAATCTAGAAATGACTGTTGTTATTTCAGCAAACACTCAACAAATTCAAATGATATGATTTTAAACACGTTACTATAGAGGGTACAGAAGAGATTTACAAGGATGTTGCCAGGACTGAAGAATTTTAGCTGTGTGGAAAGATTAAATAGGCTGGGGTTATTTTCTTTGGAACAGAAGAGGCTGAGGGAAGACTTGATTGTGGTGTCTAAAATTATGAGGGGCTGAGATAGAGTGGATAGGAAGGACTTATTTCCCTTAGCAGAGGGGTCAATAACCAGGGGGCATAGATTTAAAATAATTGGGGGGAGGTTTAGAGGGGATTTGAGGGGAAATTTCTTCACCCAGAGGGTGGCGGGGGTCTGGAACTCACGGCCTGAAAGGGTGGTAGAGGCAGAAACCCTCACCACATTTAAAAAGTACTTGGATGTGCACCTGAAGTGCCGTAACCTGCAGGGCTATGGACCGAGAGCTGGAAAGTGGGATTAGGCTGGGTAGCTCTTGGTCAGCCGGTGCGGACAAGATGGGCCGAATGGCCTCCTTCTGTGCCGTAAGTTTCTATAGTGCTGAGATTAACACCAACATTACAATAGTTGACGGAGGAATATCACATGAACACACCAAGTGTTTGGCCAGTATCAGAAGTCATTTCTAGGCTATTTTTAAAAAAGAGCCTCTCAGGACATCAGACATAATGTTACAAAGAATGCCCTCTTATCCCACTGCTACATATTTCCGCTTTTTTCTTCAATTCAGCATTGGTTGAGCAGAGAGATGACAGACAGGGACCATGGAAATTGTTCCCGAATCCCAAAGGATGCATTTCTGGAATTGTCCCTTCCTGCCCCAACCCAAATGTTGTGTTCAAGCCTTTTGACAGCTTTTATTGACAATGTCAGATATTAAAAGTCCTTCAGAGAGACGCTGGTAGCTATTAACCGACCAACAGTTACCATCTCAGGTTAGTCTTTACAAAAGAGTTTTTTTTTCAGTCATCAAGTTTTTGTCAATTGTGAAATCAAACAGTAATAAAAATGAAGCTATAACATGCTCGAAACGAGGACAGAAGGCCAGCCTGCCTTCAATGCACACTGCACCCAGTTTCTTTCATTCCTTGGCTTAGAAAAGGGAATAATTAGAATTTTTGCACTTGTGTCAATATTGCTACAGGTTAAGTGGTGTCGTATTCAGATGATGCCGTTTTGTTGATCGTGGGAATTGTCTGCCGATGATGAGGTCTGTAAAGTGATTTAAGGTGTTGTAGAATATCAAAAACATTATTTTTTAAAGATACCATTGTTTGTGTTGCTGTAAAGATCGGCATTTACTGCCCTAGTAAATCCTGTTCTAAACTGATGTGAAGTTTTCAGAGTTTGACGCAAATCTAATTTGTTTCCTTTAGTCTACCGCTTGATCTGGGACCTGTGTCCCAGGGGGTTCCGATTAATCACTCTTAACCTCCTTGTATGTGGACTTAGGAAAACCCGTGCTTGATTTCTGTAGGCCGAGGAGGGTCATGCGTTGGGATAATGGGACACTTTTCCACTGTTCTGTCAAGCACTCCCTGGACAGGTGCAACATGGATGAGATCATAAGACCATGAGAATTCAGAGCAGGAGTAGGCCATTCAGCCCCTCGAGCCTGCTCTGCCATTCTGATGAACTGATCTTCGACCTCAACTCTACTTTCCCGCCAGATCTCCATTTCCCTTGATTCCCCTAGCGTCTAAAAATCTATTTATCTCCGCGGTGAATATGCTCAACTTGGGGTAGAGAATTCCAAAGATTCACCACCCTCTGAGTGAAATGCGGACAAATACTACCTTTGCTCTGCCCCTGCAATGCATTCTGATTGTTTTTGTGCTGTAGACTCCACAAGGAACTCGACTGAGACTGGTCAAATTCATTTGACATTGGGCCCTTACAGCTTGCAGACAGAGGAGACTTTCATCACATCCATCTGAGGTGAACAAAAGGTTCAGAGGTGAAAAGGCCAGAGATTTTACGAACTGTATCAGCTGGTCTCGAAAACATGCTTCATTGGCACCTCATTCACCACTTTAAACACTCACTCCCTCCACCACCGGCGCCCCCTGGCTGCAGTGTGCACCATCTACAAGATGCACTGCAGCAACTCGCCAAGGCTTCTTCGGCAGCACCTCCCAAACCCGCGACCTCTACCCCCTAGAAGGACAAGGGCAGCAGGCGCATGGGAACACCACCACCTCCACGTTCCCCTCCCAGTCACACACCATCCCTCGACTTGGAAATATATCGGCCGTTCCTCCATCGTCGCTGGGTCACAATCCTGGAACTCCCTCCCTAACAGCACTGTGGGAGCACCTTCACCACACGGACTGCAGCGGTTCAAGAATAGGGCTCACCACCACCTTCTCAAGGGGCAATTAGGGACGGGCAATAAATGACGGCCTTGCCAGCAACGCCCACATCCTATGATCGAATTTTAAAAATAATATATTATTTGGGGCTTTTTATCACCAGTAAATTAATAATTGGTTCAGAGAGTGCCAGTAACCACACTCACTTGTGCAATTGTAATGATTGGTCTTTATTCAGGGTGATGTTCACGTGGTGCCCCCTGGCACATTGAGACATTTATGTCTGTAAGAGAAAATAACATCTTGAAGCACATCTCTACAGAAAGAGCAGAGAACGGCCAAAGGGGCTCTGTGGGTCAAGAAACCAAAACAGCCCATGGGACTGTTCCAGAAACTCTTCGACAAATGTCTTTAGAACCAGCTCGGCCACCCACACAGTGCCCTAATCCTCCCTCTCCTTTTTACTGGCACTAACTACAAATTACATTGCTGCTCATGACCTCTGCTGCTGCTTATTTGTGTGTACAGTTCAACCATCTGCACATGGCAGAGGTTGGGGAAGGACTGTTCTCCATGACAATCAAGGAAGACCGATTTGACTAGTCTCTCTTGGCCTTTCATTCAGCTACCATTGATTAGTATAAAGTTGCACTGGCCTAGATTGGCTGGTAGCCGGTGAGGGGGGGTATTGGTACATGGCATGGCGAGGATAGGAGAAATAGTTTTAAAAACTGAGGTTGTGGGAACATATTTGTCAATGTAATTAAGAGAGAATTTCAAGAACAGTCCTGATGGTTTTGTGACCTACAAATCTATTCCTGTGTACACTCAGAATACCATTGATACTCCAGCTTTTAAAAGCCTTTGCCCAATCGTCAAAAAATGATGTGCCTTTGCAATTTGGCGATTTTCTTCTATCATGCTTATTAAGATGGTACCATCCAGTCCTCAAACCATGCTATCTCAATAGGTTTGCAAAGGCCTTTGTGGAATCAGTACGGTAGCATTGTAGTTATGTCACTGGCAAGAAATCCAAAGGTCTGGACTCATGATCCGGAGACGTGAGTTCAAAATCCCACGGCAGCTGGGGAATTTAAATTCAGTTAATGACTAAATCTGGAATTAGGTATCAGTAGTGACCATCAAACTACCGGATTGTCAGAAAAACCCGACGAGTTCACTAATGTCCTTTGGGGAATGAAATCTGTCGCCCTCACCCAGTCTGGGCCTAAATGTGACTCCAGACCCACAGCAATGTGGTTGACTCTTAACTGACCCTCTGAAATGGCCCAGCCAGACACTGAGTTGTACCAAACCACTACAACAAAGCCAGCCCATGGGAGCACCTTCACCACACGGACTGCAGCGGTTCAAGAAGGCGGCTCACCACCACCTTCTCAAGGGGCAATTAGGGGATGGGCAATAAATGCTGGGCTTGCCAGCGACGCCCACATCCTGTGAACAAAATAAAAATCACTTCTCTACTATTAATTAATTTGCAAATTGTATATTCAATATAATTGAGGAATGCCATCAAAACTTCGATTGGCTCCCTTCCCTTCCCCCTGGTAACTGTCACTGGGCTATCGGTTTCTTGGGGAACAGCAGCAAGGCCACAGCTCAGCGGTTTACTTGATTGCAGCAAAGTTTGTTGTGCTTCGCGACTGGGGGCACAGCTTTTAGCGCTACGACAGAAAATTCATCAGAGGCTCACTGGGGGTGAAAACCACTAGCGCCTGGCTGCTGGCGATCAGTGCGATCCGGACGTATTCCTGGTGCCACCCCCACGCTTGTGCCCTGGTCACTAAATTCGGTGTGTGCGCCTCACTGAGCGCCCGCCAATAACAACGTCTGGAAAAAACAGACGGTCCAGGCTTGCAGAGACGTTATCTGGCGGTTAATTAACGGGATGAGGAGGCGTTTCCCTCGGAGGTCACAGTCAGTGCAAGGTTTACACACAGCACGGTGCGAGTCTCAGTCACAGTCAGTGCAAGGTTTACACACAGCACGGTGTGAGTCTCAGTCACAGTCAGTGCAAGGTTTACACACAGCACGGTGTGAGTCTCAGTCACAGTCAGTGCAAGGTTTACACACAGCACGGTGTGTGAGTCTCAGTCACAGTCAGTGCAAGGTTTACACACAGCACGGTGTGAGTCTCAGTCACAGTCAGTGCAAGGTTTACACACAGCACGGTGTGTGAGTCTCAGTCACAGTCAGTGCAAGGTTTACACACAGCACGGTGTGTGAGTCTCAGTCACAGTCAGTGCAAGGTTTACACACAGCACGGTGTGTGAGTCTCAGTCACAGTCAGTGCAAGGTTTACACACAGCACGGTGTGAGTCTCAGTCACAGTCAGTGCAAGGTTTACACACAGCACGGTGTGAGTCTCAGTCACAGTCAGTGCAAGGTTTACACACAGCACGGTGTGTGAGTCTCAGTCACAGTCAGTGCAAGGTTTACACACAGCACGGTGTGTGAGTCTCAGTCACAGTCAGTGCAAGGTTTACACACAGCACGGTGTGAGTCTCAGTCACAGTCAGTGCAAGGTTTACACACAGCACGGTGTGAGTCTCAGTCACAGTCAGTGCAAGGTTTACACACAGCACGGTGTGTGAGTCTCAGTCACAGTCAGTGCAAGGTTTACACACAGCACGGTGTGTGAGTCTCAGTCACAGTCAGTGCAAGGTTTACACACAGCACGGTGTGAGTCTCAGTCACAGTCACTGCAAGGTTTACACACAGCACGGTGTGAGTCTCAGTCACAGTCAGTGCAAGGTTTACACACAGCACGGTGTGAGTCTCAGTCACAGTCAGTGCAAGGTTTACACACAGCACGGTGTGAGTCTCAGTCACAGTCAGTGCAAGGTTTACACACAGCACGGTGTGAGTCTCAGTCACAGTCAGTGCAAGGTTTACACACAGCACGGTGTGAGTCTCAGTCACAGTCAGTGCAAGGTTTACACACAGCACGGTGTGTGAGTCTCAGTCACAGTCAGTGCAAGGTTTACACACAGCATGGTGTGAGTCTCAGTCACAGTCAGTGTAAGATTTACACACAGCACGGTGTGAGTCTCAGTCACAGTCAGTGTAAGGTTTACACACAGCACAGTGTGAGTCTCAGTCACAGTCAGTGTAAGGTTTACACACAGCACGGTGTGAGTCTCAGTCACAGTCAGTGTAAGGTGTACACACAGCACGGTGTGTGAGTCTCAGTCACAGTCAGTGCAAGGTTTACACACAGCACGGTGTGAGTCTCAGTCACAGTCAGTGCAAGGTTTACACACAGCATGGTGTGTGAGTCTCAGTCACAGTCAGTGTAACGTTTACACACAGCACGCTGTGAGTCTCAGTCACAGTCAGTGCAAGGTTTACACACAGCATGGTGTGTGAGTCTCAGTCACAGTCAGTGTAACGTTTACACACAGCACGCTGTGAGTCTCAGTCACAGTCAGTGCAAGGTTTACACACAGCATGGTGTGTGAGTCTCAGTCACAGTCAGTGCAAGGTTTACACACAGCACGGTGTGAGTCTCAGTCACAGTCAGTGCAAGGTTTACACACAGCACGGTGTGTGAGTCTCAGTCACAGTCAGTGCAAGGTTTACACACAGCACGGTGTGAGCCTCAGTCACAGTCAGTGCAAGGTTTACACACAGCACAGTGTGAGTCTCAGTCACAGTCAGTGCAAGGTTTACACACAGCAAGGTGTGAGTCTCAGTCACAGTCAGTGTAAGGTGTACACACAGCACGGTGTGTGAGTCTCAGTCACAGTCAGTGCAAGGTTTACACACAGCACGGTGTGTGAGTCTCAGTCACAGTCAGTGCAAGGTTTACACACAGCACGGTGTGAGTCTCAGTCACAGTCAGTGCAAGGTTTACACACAGCACGGTGTGTGAGTCTCAGTCACAGTCACTGCAAGGTTTACACACAGCACGGTGTGAGTCTCAGTCACAGTCACTGCAAGGTTTACACACAGCACGGTGTGAGTCTCAGTCACAGTCAGTGCAAGGTTTACACACAGCACGGTGTGAGTCTCAGTCACAGTCAGTGCAAGGTTTACACACAGCACGGTGTGAGTCTCAGTCACAGTCAGTGCAAGGTTTACACACAGCACGGTGTGAGTCTCAGTCACAGTCAGTGCAAGGTTTACACACAGCACGGTGTGAGTCTCAGTCACAGTCAGTGCAAGGTTTACACACAGCACGGTGTGTGCGTCTCAGTCACAGTCAGTGCAAGGTTTACACACAGCACAGTGTGAGTCTCAGTCACAGTCAGTGCAAGGTTTACTCACAGCACGGTGTGAGTCTCAGTCACAGTCAGTGCAAGGTTTACACACAGCACGGTGTGAGTCTCAGTCACAGTCAGTGCAAGGTTTACACACAGCACGGTGTGAGTCTCAGTCACAGTCATGCAAGGTTTACACACAGCACGGTGTGAGTCTCAGTCACAGTCAGTGTAAGGTGTACACACAGCACGGTGTGTGAGTCTCAGTCACAGTCAGTGCAAGGTTTACACACAGCACGGTGTGAGTCTCAGTCACAGTCAGGGCAAGGTTTACACACAGCACGGTGTGAGTCTCAGTCACAGTCAGTGCAAGGTTTACACACAGCACGGTGTGTGAGTCTCAGTCACAGTCAGTGCAAGGTTTACACACAGCACGGTGTGAGTCTCAGTCACAGTCAGTGCAAGGTTTACACACAGCATGGTGTGAGTCTCAGTCACAGTCAGTGCAAGGTTTACACACAGCACGGTGTGAGTCTCAGTCATAGTCAGTGCAAGGTTTACACACAGCACGGTGTGAGTCTCAGTCACAGTCAGTGCAAGGTTTACACACAGCACGGTGCGTGATTCTCTGAGTTTGCAGCCACAGCAGATATAACAGTACAGGTTGAAAACTAGTGATTTTGAAAAATTAATGGGTGCAGTACTATGCCACGCCTTTAAGACACGACTTTTCCTGGGATCTGATTCGGAGTTCCATGTATGAATAATGGTCCCACAAAATGTACTGACTACCCCGGTTATCATCACCCCCCCCCCCCAGCTCTGGTGTGCAGCGGCTGATTTATCGCCCAACCGATTCAGACGGATTTCTGGGCAGACGGCGCAAACTTTTTCAAGTTCAAAGTACTGCTTTGCCTGGATTAACGCTGCCACAGAGGCACGACTGAATTTCCCACCCTTAGACTTTGAGCTGTTTGAGGCCAGTAACATGCTTTGGATAGTTTGATCTCTACGGCTGTTTAGTGATTGCATTTGCCCTAGTCAACAGCAATATGTTTGAATGTCATTAACAGGGGGGCAACGGTAATAATGGAGTGTAGCAGTGTTTACGTGGGAATGTGAGGTGCATGGGAGCTAGGAAAAGGTGGTCCAAGGATACGAGATGCATGGGAACTGAGACGAGATTTTGAGGGAATATGAAGATCGTGGGAGATTGAAGGAGATTGTGAGGGAATATAGTGTGGGAGTTTGAAGGAGATTGTGAGGTCTTCAAAAAACAATGCGAGCAGGACAGAGTTAGTGATAGAATGTGAAGGTCAGCTGTAAGATGGAGGTTATGAATCTATCTCAAAATAAGTAGCAGATAAAGGTAAATGCTTTAACAAGGTGAAGTTTGGGTGTGGTTTGGCAATGGTAGATTTAGTAGCTAGATGGAGGAAAACTGATGTATGGACACACATACTAAGACAGGCACACACAGACGGACAGATCTATGTCCAAATATGGTCTGGCATTGGTTGAGCTCCCTCTTCTCTTACAGGCGACTTGACATAATGCTTCTCCTCACCCAGGAGAGTCAAACAGTCCAGACTGTGGATTCCACTTAGGCCACTGCCAGCAAGCAAAAGCTGTCATATTCAAGCCTTCCTCGCCCACTCAGATACAATGATTCTTTTTTCAATTATTCGTTCTCAGGATGTAGCCATTACTGGCAATTAGTGCCCATCCCTAGTTGTCCTGAGATGGTGACGATGGGGCTCCTTCTTGTACCGCGAGTAGTTTGATACAACTGAGCGGGCAATTAAGAATCAACCGCGTTGGTGTGGGATTGGAGTCACAGATTAAGCCCAAGGCTGCAGAAAGATGTCGGGTTTCCTTCCCTAAAGGATTTTAGTGGACCAGTTGGGTTGGTACGACAATCCGATTACTTCATGGAGATTTTTAAAAATTGAATTCATAATCTCAAACTGGCATGGTTGGGATTTGAACTCGTGGATTATTTGTCCAATCCTCAGGAACCTCCACGGGTGATGACTCGTGCAGGATTCCACCCAGCTGAGGAAATATTGCTGTCCTGTTCCTTTATAAACAGACATGTAACGTGGTGGGTCCTGTAAGGCCATTAACTCATTGCTGGATGCACTTCATCTCATGGCTCGATATTTTCATTGTCATTTGAAAGCAACATATAAAACGAGGAAACAACGGCGACTGCAGAAGGTAATACGAGGAATTTCTTCCGCGATGCGCTGTGCCGTGGTAACCTCGCCGGAAGAGCACCGGAAACTCTGCAAACAGGGCAGAGGAAGTTCCGGGTGACTAGCTGCCGAAGCCACGTGGAGTTACCACGGAAACAAATATGATGGACCTTGACAGATTATTTTTCTTCCACAGCCGGCTATTCCTTCTGGTTCTAGAAATTTTGTTTCCTCTTTTTGTAACCCTAACCCTAACCCTAACCCTAACCCTAACCCTAACCCTCAGGGACAACAGCCTCTCCCGCCATAACAACAATGGTGTCAGTGTTCAACGAATGCTGCATCTTCTACATGCTAATTGAGCACAGCGGACAACACAGATAAGAAATAAGCAGACAATATGAAACAACAGTGAATATGGTAAATAGAAGTATAGTCCACTCTGAGTAGCTTTAGGCTCAAAACCTCTGGATCCCATATTTTCTGAGGGCAGTTTTAAGGTATCAATAATACTCAATGCATTGCTCTAAAAATGATTTGCGCACTAGTTGGCTGTTAAAAATCTTTGAATTATATAAGTTGCAACCTCAGGTTTGCTGATGATAAAAACCCATAGGAAGCTGTGCCCTATACCTTGCAGTACATGACTCATTAAGAATCTTTTAACAGCAAGATTCATTGGCATGTCTTATCTACAATGTTTTCCAACGTGGGATTTAATTTTTCAGAAAGATTATAGTACTGAATTTAAAAAAAAACTAACGAGTTGATTGTAGAGGAGCAGGAAATGCATGGTGGTATAGTTTAGCGGGTTGAATTGATGGGGAGGGGTATTTTATGAGCACATACTGGCAGTGAGAATTTCCCCTGCTGCTAGTCCAGACTAGAACCTCCCAGGCACGTTGACTGCGAGTTTCACTTATGTGCAAGACTCCACATGCCGGATCGCACTCAGTAAACTACCTCGGAATTTCAAAACGGCAGCAACTTTGGTAATATTATTGAGGGATGACATGAACTAAATAGATTCCCGTTCCCTGCCCCACCCACCCCTCCAGTTGTCTCCCCTTCTCCTCTGCCCGTGCTGATTCCCGCTGGGGTATGATTCACTGGGCTGTAAAAGCACCTTGCTCAAGAGGCCATTCTTGCTGTGTGAGCCTGAGTGCTGGGAGACTATTCAGCCGTGGAGGAGCGAAGCCTGATTCTGAGCCTAACACAAAAGCAAAATGCTGCGGATGCTGGAAATCTGAAACAGAAACAGAAAATGCTGGAAATAGTCAGCGGGTCAGGCAGCGTCTGTGGAGCGAGATGCAGAGTTAACGTGACCCTGAGCTTTCGGTTGCCTGACACTTTAATTCTCTACGCCACCATTCCCACTCTGACCTCTCTGTCCTTGGCCCCTTACACTGTTCCAATGAAGCTGAATGTGAGGTGCTTTCCAGCCTTCTGATCTCAACATCGAAGTTCAGGTCATAACCTCTGCCCTTACTTTTTCACATGACCGCTGTTGATGATTCTGGCATTCCCATTTACACCTCTTCTAGACTCATTTGTTTGTTTATTTTCTTATCTCATTACCATCTTCTTTTGCTTTATACTATCATCCCTTTTGTCATTTAATCTCTCCTGCCTTCCTCATCATAGACAGTCCCTTTTGTTCTTTCCTCCCCTCCCTCTTTCCCTGCCCCTGCACTCGCTTAAAAACCTGCTACATCCCTAACTTTCTCCAGTTCTGACAAAGGGTCATCGACCTGAAACGTTAACTCCTGCTTCTCTCTCCACAGATGCTGCCTGACCCCGCTGACTATTTCCAGCATTTTCTGTTTCTGATCCTGTTCCTTGCTGATGCCCACACACACATGTACTATTCCAGTCGGGATAGGAGTATCCCTCCGCGCTCCCGATTCCAGGGGCGCTGAGGGTCAACTGTAGCTTCGAATGCCGCCGGCCAGCGTTGTCCTGTTACTGACTGCTCCGTTTTTTTGATCGGGGCGGAGGAGCGGCGAGAGATCGGGGCCCAGGAGCGGCGAGAGATCGGGGCCCAGGGGCAGCACGGGACCAGCCCACACTGTGCGACAGGTGTGCGCACTGGGTCCGTGCAGCAGAGCTGGTCTCCAGTCGTCCTGGTTAACCCTTGCCACTGGACCAAGACCTCGCTCTGTCAAGACCGTGTGGTGGCTGGTGTACAACGGCCACCCCACGTTAAAAAAATCCACCCACAGGCATCTTCCACCCTTCAGGATGTAGTTCACAGGTGTTTCAATGTTCCAGGTTCCTTTGGGACCTTGGGACCTGGAACACTGAAACACCTGTGAACTCACCCCTTTTTGGTGTGGAAACAAGTCATCCTCAATACGAGGGACCGCCTAACACTACACTAGATGAGTCTATACTTTGATTGGGTTTGGAATGGTGGGTGAAGCAGCGACAGAATGCTGCCACACAGGCTTTGGTCTGTACTGCTTTTTGCATTCTCACACATTCGCACCAAGAGTCGGCGCTGAGCCAAAGGTGGGTTCATTCCTCCTTCAGCGAGGCAGGAACCATAAAATTCAAATCCCTCACCGTACCACCAGAACAGTGGCAAAACAGCACTGCCAGAGGTCCACAAACAGGCTCCGACTTTTCCTCGCTTCGCCTGGGAAATAGAAAGATACTTACAGAGAAGGGAGAAGAGGCAAAATATAAAATAACTTCCCCAGAAGGAAATTTCAGAAACCTCTTAAAGTGGATTATCAGTCAGACTCTAATAATGCTTGGCTCCTGAATACAGAATAGGGACTGAATCTTATTGTTAGTGGGAATGATTAGCGTGATCCCTTTACGTCACAGAATGTTTTTATATACGTTACTGGAATATAAGCCCCAAATAGAGAAATTAAGTAGCTTAAAGTGTCATCTGTCTGGCAAAACCCTGCTCAACGCAAGACATTCCTCTCATTGCCAAAGTTCAGTACATTAAATGGTTTTACATATTACCAAGCAGGCAGGAATTTGTTGCAAGCCTATTTATATTCCATACAGTAACATTCAGAAAATATTGGCGTAATAACACAATAAAATGTACTTCAAAATAAGGGCAGACGACAGTATCCAGAAGTCTCTGACAAACTGAGCCACTGCCCAAAGATAGATTTAACACTAGGATTATATAAGCATCTGTCCACTGAGCTGCTGGCTTTCTTGAAACAATCTTATTTAACGTTTCTTGTGCAAGGTTTATTTTTGTTGTGCTGGTGTAAGGACACCATATAGTTCAAATATTCTGTTAGTGATATTGGGGTAAGGTTTAAGGTGCCATCTACAATAGCTGTGTGATTGAATCAAATTTCCTGTTCTCGATATGGAGCTAAACCACAGAACCGCTTTACCAGCACATCATTCAAGACCCTTCTTTTTTAAAAACGTAATGGTAAAATAAATGTATTTCACCTCATGTTTGGGAGCTAACGAGAAACGGAACCAGAGTTTTATTTGCATCATCACTTCCAAAGTAGTTTTGGGAATACTGTAAATTGGGAAGCTTTTTGTACCATTTCATAATGGCCGAGATTTTTGTGATGGCTTAATTTCTGCAGCAAAGGAACGGAGATAAGAAAAGTAAAACTAACATTTTGTGATTTCTAGTTGTATCTGTATGTTCCAGGACCTCCCCACCCCGCCATGCCCATAAAGCTGCTGTTGTACTTTCTCATTTTAATCAGCACATTCCTATTAGCTCCTCCAGTGCTGGAACATTTGAAGGGCAAATTTATCTCCGGACTTCAGCCATGACTCCTCCTGATGGTATGAGAGTATCTACCCCTGCCAGGCAGGCTCTGGCACCAGGGCGAGCTGAAGGTCAGGAGCTGGAGGGTCCTGGCATGGTTAATGTAGCTGCTGAACACACCACACATGGAGGAATTGCTCCACTGGGGAGGGGTGGGTGAAGTGGAAATGATCCTTGCACGAGACAACCGCCACTCTTACTTTTAGCCCCAGAGAACATAAACTTCCAATCTTATACTCGAGTGTGTAGGAGTATATAAAGAACAAAACTTTACACAAGGAAGGAGGTTAGGACAGGAGCTGGCAGCCCAGTGGATCAGAATGACAATGAACTGAAAGCTTTACAACTGAAGCTGGAGTATAGAATGCAGTTAAAACTTTACGAGATCACCTCCATTAAGGTTCGACACTTGGGTATGTTGTAGTTTCCTTTTTCCTGCTATACCCTCTTTCACATCTCAGGTAATAGTGACATTACTGTTTGTACCTGCAGTGCCTTATAATGTGTTTTAAATTAATAAATATTCTTCATACATAAATATATGTATATATATATATTTATATATTTCCCAGAAATTTATAATCTCTATTTTTGGAACTGTACTAATTATAAACTTAAATCATTATCTTATTATTCTACGAGAACATTGGTGTATTTACAATAAGGAGGATGCATAGCCTCAGGCAAACATTTACACACAAAATGTTATGTGTTGATTATTAAAGGTCGTGTTGCTCTTTACAGGGTCCTGCATACCCATATTAGAAGTTTCCCAGTTTATTTTCCTGCCGTTTCAGACATGCTGAGAATAGAGCTGATATTTCACAAGGTACTGGGTAGTTCAGGACTGATAACCCCCTCACTGTATGTGGACCCTCCCATGGACAACACACCCACACACAGAAATCAAAATGGACTCAAGACCTTTTCTTTTGTTCCCCTTTGACAGACACATTTGGCTAGTGCACAATCCTGCTGTACCCACAGATAGTGCTGTCAGATATGTTAAGGCTTACACTTTTTGCAATGCTCATCTGAGGGCAATATTGCACTGGGGATGGGGGCTGGAGGAGCTATCACTGTGGGCTTTACATCATTGACCACTTTCTGCAGAAAACAAAACATGCACTGCTATATTCTGGAGCCACATCTTCAGTGTGTTATCATCTCCCCAATTTTGGAAATATGCACTAGGATCCACGTTATGAAAAACTCATGGAACTGTTCAAATTTATTGACTGATTGATAGGTAATCAGGCAAGAAATATCAACCAATGCAAGTCGATAATTGTGCATCTCGAGCCTAATTCTCGTTCGTTTGCCCCGCAGCTCCCTCCCCTCCCCCCTTACACATCCTGGAGGCTTGGGAGGTAACGGATCAGGATGAGTTGCAAATCCAAACAGATCCTGATCTCTCGGTCTTAATGGAAAAACCTGGGAAATAGACAGAAGCTAAGATTCCAGACTGAACAGCCTGTGCATGTGTGGAGTGTGCACAGTGATTGACACCATCTCAGTACGACCAACAACTCAGCACACCTGCAAAACGGTTGCATGCTTACCGATTGGCCAGAGCCAATCCTGACCTGTGTGATTATAAGAGAACATCCCTTGCAAAGCTCACTGACAGGTCCACCTGCTGGGGTGGGGCGAGGGATCAGTTCTTTAGAAATTGGTCATCTAAAAAAAATGCTGTTGATTCTAGTTCCTTCTAATAGACTGTCCTCTACTCTCTTTCTCCTCCCCGTATCCGTACCGTGTTGAAACATCATCATTTGCTCCTGTATCTCATTCTTCTGAGGATCGTAAAAAGCCGTGGAACTTATCACCCTCCCTCAGTTTTCCCCTTGGTCCTACAATTCGCAAGCCCAATCTTGGTGTCACCCAGCCTCTTAATTTAACTTGTCTTGTCTCTTACTCCAGCAGCGCTTGCAGGTTCTTTTGAGAGTTTGTGATTTTTAGGGTAACTCAATGGACCCGTCGATTCGTGGTCAGGTTAAACAGCACCTTCAGAAACAAAGTCCACGTGCTGGTGGGCATTGAGGGCAGAGGATGAAGGGAGCTCAAAGGATTGACAGATCTGGCTGGTTCTTGCAAGTTGCAAGTTGCCCAGTGTTGGAGGGCGTTGCGGACTATTGTAAACTGGGCCCCTGATGTCTCTTTCGTAAAACTGAAACTTCCTTTGTTTTTTTTAAAAAGTCATGAGTAATTATTAAGCTTTTAATGAATCGGCAGGCAGCAACCTAAAATCAGAACTTGAATGGCAATCCCTCCACCTCTCCCATCACTCTCTATCTGCTGTAGGGCTTGGCAATAGTTGGGGGAATCCTGGACAGTGCGTCCAGTAAAGCACGCCAAATCCATGCAACCCTGAATTAAACAGGAGGGATGCAGGGAACGGAAGCAAGTTTCATAAACGAATGAATAATCCAAAGGGATTAAATCACAAAGACACAGGAAATAGGTTTGCACTCAAAAAAGCATGCACTCCATTTTGCAGTGCGCTGGTGTTTTTTGCTGGCTGCTAGCGTTCATTGTGAATGTCCTGTGACTCGCCCTTCCTCTGACCTCTCACCAATCCAGGGACCACGGCGAGGACCGATTGTATACCCCGCCCCCACACCCTCCTTCAATTCGCAGGTTTGAAAAAGCAGAATTACAAATGAAATGGAAATGATCTCACAAGAGTTAAAATAGTTCATTATTGATCTGGCAACTTTCTCCCCCCCCGAACCAACCCCACCTCATGTCCCCCTCCCTCTCCCCCTCCCCCCCCCCGCCTCGCAACCCTCCCCATACGCAAGCAAATTCAAAGTGCTCTTGAACAGGGCGTGCTCTTTCCACAGAGAGAGAGAGAGAGAGAGAGAGAGCTTCAAGAGGATTTCACGTGATAGGCCATTCTGATGAGGCAAGAAGGCACACAACAGAATTCCAAACTGGTAGGCGGTATTTCTTTTTCTTCTTGGGTGTCGTTGACTCGAGCCCACTCCTCAGAGCTGCCAGTTGTGTTGCAGGTATTCGGGTGACTGAACATGTTGTGAATTGGATAACTTTCATTCCCCCACACAATATCAATATATATTAACAGGTAACAGATGATAAAACTCATCAATAAAACCCAGCAGTTTCTAAAAGTCCTTTGAGCGTTTTGTTCCCTTTTTCTTTCCCTCTCCTTATTGCCTCAGAGCCAGTGAAACCTGTTACGAGGACCCACGTGAGCCCTATTTTCTTTGCTATGACCCCGTTTTGATTTATTTTTACACATGCTCCAAACCCCACCCCAATAAAGATGAGTTTTAAAATTTTTTTCGGGTTTTTTTTTTTCCTTTCTCCTTTTTTTTTGTTTTTTTTTTAAATAATTTTTTTTTTTTGTTAGAAGGCTAGAGCTCCTCAAGTCGTAAGAGGTCGAAAGACTCCCCCTGGCTCACTTGGCAATGCACAAAGAATTTTGGGGGGGGGGGGGGAGGGGGGCTAGCACCAGTCATCCTCATCAGTTTCACTGTAAGGTTCATGCATTCCTTTCCTTGTGCCAGGTCCTCTTGTTTTTGACACCCCGAGATTGTGATAGTACCCGTTGGGTACCCGTCGCCCGTGCTGTGAGGGTGACACGGAGGACGACCCCACCCGAGAAGTCCTGGGCGACCGTCCCGAACTCGTCGCGATGGCAGCCTCGAAGGTCAGAGTTTCCTCGCTGGGCACGTCGTAGTCGGGGCTGCAGTAGTAGTCCTCGCTGTGAGACCCCAGGTAAGGCTCGGAAACATGGGAGCCGGGAGTGGACCACCGGCTGCTGCTCTGCCGATTCAGCCGAGGGGGCTCGTTGCGGGGGACGGTGCTCCTCTCCATGACCGGGGACCTGCTGCTGCCCGGCCGCTCCCCCCTCTGGTGCTCCAGGGGCGGCGGAGAGTACCTGTGTGGCACGGGGGTTGGTATCCTGCCCTGCTGCTGTGACGTGTTCATGGCCTTGCGGACCACAGGGGAGTAGGTGACATGCGGCCTAGGTGTGGAAGGAGTCGGGGGGAGTTGCCTGCGTCCGCGCCTCGGTGTGCTGGTGCCAGAAGTGGAAGGTACTGGGCTCCCACTCACAGAACTACTGCCCTACATGAAAATTGAAACAAAGCAAATAAAAAATAAAAAACCAGGAGAAAAACACAGACAGAAAAACATCGAAGAAAGCAAAGAGATAACAAAAGGAAAAAGGGGGAAGCAACGATCACAGAACAAAAAGCCAAAAGAAAGTAAAAAGAGAAAGTGACGTCTGTAAGTCAAGGGGTTAAAAAAGAGCAGACATTGTCCTTTAGTTAACATGGGTATAAAACCGTATAGTTAGGCCATACACATTAAACAGCTTGGAGTCTAAACTCGAGATAAAACAGGAAATATTGCCGCAAATCAAAGCAACTGTGGATATCTGAAAGAAAAGATGGGTTAATATTTCGGGGGGTTTGACCCAGGCCCAGCTGGAGAAATCTGACGTTCTCCCTTTCCGCCCTCAGGGCTTGTGCATGCCGGCCCCTTAAAAAAGGGGTGTCCCCTTGCCCTAACCGTGACGGATCCCCCGCCCCTTTGAAAAGTTAACCTAGCGTCCTCTTTCAGATGCTGGCTGACCCTGTTGTGCATTGCTGCGATGCTCGTTCCTATTTGAGTCTGTGCCCGGACACGCTGGATAACCCGGGCGCAGTCAATGACGGATATTCACGCAGGTTGGAGCGTGCAGCCGTAAAAAAAAAAAAAAACCCGTTCGATGTCCTCTGCTAATTTAAATGACAATGTTTGGGGAGATTTTCCTGGGTATGTGTTTGGGTGCAGCAAATAGCGGCAAATCGGAGGTGCATGCCTGTAAAGGGAGCCACTCACTTCTTTAAAGTAGCGGAGGACATCGGGCGGGTTCTTTTATAGCTGCATGAATTTCCGATACTGACTGTGCCCAGGTTAGCCACATTGTCCAGATACAGACCCAGCAAAATCTCCCTGTTAGATCTAGAAACCTCCTTTCTGAACTGACAAACTTCAAGGGCCTCCTCTCTCTGTGTCTACGATTGTCTTATAATCCTGAGCCACAAAAATTACATTTTAATTCAATCTGATAATATCGTAAGTATTTTAGCCACAGAAAAGGACTGTTTGGCTCAACAAGCCATTGCTTTTCCATACATCAACCCCAATTTACCCAGTTTCTCATCAAATCCCTCCCACTCTTTAGAAACGTATCTAATTGTCTTGAAACCAATTATACTATCCACTTCAACACCCTTTCATGCTAATTAATTCCACAGCTCCATCACCCTTTGTGTGAAACCGCCCTGACTACTTTTCATCATCCTAACTGTCAAGGTTTTCCGCCTGCCCCACACCCTTCCGAGATCTCTGTGCTCCTCCAATTCTTTCATATCCATCACTCCAACATTAGTAGCCGTGCCTTCATCTGCCTTGGCCCTAAGCTCTGGAATTCCCTCCCTAAACCTCTCTTTCCTCCTTTAAGACGCTTCTTAAAATATTTGACCGAGGTTTTGGTCACCTATCCTAATATGTGGCTCAGTGTCAAATTTTTTTTGATTATGCACCTGTGAAATGTCTTGGGATGTTAAAGCTGCTATATAAATGGAAGTTGTTGTATCCTCTGATATCTGAAACTTACGCCACAGTTAACAAGTCTGGGGATGTAGGCATCGCTGGCAATTAAAAACTCTGATAGAAACATAGAAACATAGAAAATAGGTGCAGGAGTAGGCCATTCAGCCCTTCTAGCCTGCACCGCCATTCAATGAGTTCATGGCTGAACATGAAACTTCAGTACCCCCTTCCTGCTTTCTCGCCATAACCCTTGATCCCCCGAGTAGCAAGGACTTCATCTAACTCCCTTTTGAATATATTTAGTGAATTGGCCTCAACTACTTTCTGTGGTAGAGAATTCCACAGGTTCACCACTCTCTGGGTGAAGAAGTTTCTCCTCATCTCGGTCCTAAATGGCTTACCCCTTATCCTCAGACTGTGACCCCTGGTTCTGGACTTCCCCAACATTGGGAACATTCTTTCTGCATCTAACCTGTCTAAACCCGTCAGAATTTTAAACGTTTCTATGAGATCCCCTCTCATTCTTCTGAACTCCAGTGAATACAAGCCCAGTTGATCCAATCTTTCTTGATAGGTCAGTCCCGCCATCCCGGGAATCAGTCTGGTGAACCTTCGCTGCACTCCCTCAATAGCAAGAATGTCCTTCCTCAAGTTAGGAGACCAAAACTGTACACAATACTCCAGGTGTGGCCTCACCAAGGCCCTGTACAACTGTAGCAACACCTCCCTGCCCCTGTATTCAAATCCCCTCGCTATGAAGGCCAACATGCCATTTGCTTTCTTAACCGCCTGCTGTACCTGCATGCCAACCTTCAATGACTGATGTACCATGACACCCAGGTCTCGTTGCACCTTCCCTTTTCCTAATCTGTCACCATTCAGATAATAGTCTGTCTCTCTGTTTTTACCACCAAAGTGGATAACCTCACATTTATCCACATTATACTTCATCTGCCATGCATTTGCCCACTCACCTAACCTATCCAAGTCACTCTGCAGCCTAATAGCATCCTCCTCGCAGCTCACACTGCCACCCAACTTAGTATCATCTGCAAATTTGGAGATACTGCATTTAATCCCCTCGTCTAAATCATTAATGTACAATGTAAACAGCTGGGGCCCCAGCACAGAACCTTGCGGCACTCCACTAGTCACTGCCTGCCATTCTGAAAAGTACCCGTTTACTCCTACTCTTTGCTTCCTGTCTGACAACCAGTTCTCAATCCACATCAGCACACTACCCCCAATCCCATGTGCTTTAACTTTGCACATTAATCTCTTGTGTGGGACCTTGTCGAAAGCCTTCTGAAAGTCCAAATATACCACATCAACTGGTTCTCCTTTGTCCACTTTACTGGAAACATCCTCAAAAAATTCCAGAAGATTTGTCAAGCATGATTTCCCTTTCACAAATCCATGCTGACTTGGACCTATCATGTCACCATTTTCCAGATGCACTGCTATGACATCCTTAATAATTGATTCCATCATTTTACCCACTACTGAGGTCAGGCTGACCGGTCTATAATTCCCTGTTTTCTCTCTCCCTCCTTTTTTAAAAAGTGGGGTTACATTGGCTACCCTCCACTCCATAGGAACTGATCCAGAGTCAATGGAATGTTGGAAAATGACTGTCAATGCATCCGCTATTTCCAAGGCCACCTCCTTAAGTACTCTAGGATGCAATCCATCAGGCCCTGGGGATTTATCGGCCTTCAATCCCATCAATTTCCCCAAAACAATTTCCCGACTAATAAAGATTTCCCTCAGTTCCCCCTCCTTACTAGACCCTCTGACCCCTTTTATATCCGGAAGGTTGTTTGTATCCTCCTTAGTGAATACCGAACCAAAGTACTTGTTCAATTGGTCCGCCATTTCTTTGTTCCCCGTTATGACTTCCCCTGATTCTGACTGCAGTGGACCTACGTTTGTCTTCACCAACCTTTTTCTCTTTACATACCTATAGAAACTTTTGCAATCCGCCTTAATGTTCCCTGCAAGCTTCTTCTCGTACTCCATTTTCCCTGTCCTAATCAAACCCTTTGTCCTCCTCTGCTGAGTTCTAAATTTCTCCCAGTCCCCAGGTTCGCTGCTATTTCTGGCCAATTTGTATGCCACTTCCTTGGCTTTAATACTATCCCTGATTTCCCTAGATAGCCACGGTTGAGCCACCTTCCCCTTTTTATTTTTACGCCAGACAGGAATGTACAATTGTTGTACTTCATCCATGCGGTCTCTAAATGGCTCAGTGTGTAAATGTATGGCCTCATGTAGTACTGAGCTGAACAGACCATCTACGCCGAGTCAGCTGGTCTCAGGGCAGTGTTGGCTTGAGGAGTGTTTGGGTTGAGGAGGAAGGGAAAATCAGCCACGGTTCTTGTTTCTGATCATTATCCTGATAAAATGTGCTAACCTTTCCATCGAAGCTTATCTTTCTAAACCCTCATTCTCCCATTGAAGCCTATCCCTGAAGAACCCTAACCCTCCCATCACAACTAATCCCGCTAGCTCACTGATACTCCCATCACAACTAATCCCTCTAGTTCACTGATACTCCTATCACAACTAATCCTTCTGGTTCACTGATACTCCCATCACAACTAATCCCTCTGGTTCACTGATACTCCTATCACAACTAATCCCTCTGGTTCACTGATACTCCCATCACAACTAATCCCTCTAGTTCACTGATACTCCCATCACAACTAATCTCTCTGGTTCACTGATACTCCCATCACAACTAATCCCTCTAGTTCACTGATACTCCCATCACAACTAATCCCTCTGATTCACTGATACTCCCATCACAACTTATCCCGCTAACTCACTGATACTCCCATCACAACTAATCCCTCTGGTTCACTGATACTCCCATCACAACTAATCCCTCTGGTTCACTGATACTCCCATCACAACTAATCCCGCTAGCTCACTGATACTCCCATCACAACTAATCCCGCTAGCTTACTGATACTCCCATCACAACTAATCCCTCTAGTTCACTGATACTCCCATCACAACTAATCCCTCTAGTTCACTGATACTCCCATCACAACTAATCCCTCTGGTTCACTGATACTCCCACCACAACTAATCCCTCTGGTTCACTGATACTCCCATCACAACTTATCCCGCTAACTCACTGATACTCCCATCACAACTAATCCCGCTAGCTTACTGATACTCCCATCACAACTAATCCCTCTAGTTCACTGATACTCCCATCACAACTAATCCCTCTAGTTCACTGATACTCCCATCACAACTAATCCTTCTGGTTCACTGATACTCCCATCACAACTAATCCCTCTGGTTCACTGATACTCCCATCACAACTAATCTCTCTGGTTCACTGATACTCCCATCACAACTAATCCCTCTGGTTCACTGATACTCCCATCACAACTAATCCCTCTGGTTCACTGATACTCCCATCACAACTAATCCCGCTAGCTCACTGATACTCCCATCACAACTAATCCCGCTAGCTTACTGATACTCCCATCACAACTAATCCCTCTAGTTCACTGATACTCCCATCACAACTAATCCCTCTAGTTCACTGATACTCCCATCACAACTAATCCCTCTGGTTCACTGATACTCCCATCACAACTAATCCCGCTAGCTCACTGATACTCCCATCACAACTAATCCCTCTAGTTCACTGATACTCCCACCACAACTAATCCCTCTGGTTCACTGATACTCCCACCAAAACTAATCCCTCTAGAACTCATTCTCCCATTGTACCTCATCCCACAGTACAACAGTGACTACATTCCAAAAGTATTTAATTGGCTGTAAAGCGCTTTGAGACATCTGGTAGTCGTGAAAGGCGCTATATAAATCCAAGTCTGTCTTTCTTTCTTTTCGTCTCTCTAGTATTCTAATTGTAGCGATGAAGCCATTCTCTATATTAAGTTAACTTTCCCTTAAACCTCAATCTAACTCCCATTATTACATCCAATTACATTTTTAATGTTCCTAATGTGTTTGTCCCACTATCCTACATGGTAGATTAGTTGAAACATTTCGCACTCTTTCAATAAAAAATATCTGTTTATAATTTACTTTTCACTAATTACCCCTCTGGTACTACTCTCATGACTTAATGTGAAGTGATATTCTGGGTGCATTTTATCTACACCATTAACACTTTTTAGACTGTGGAGCTTGTTATCCTGGTTTCTCTCAGACATCAACTCGCCAAGGTTTCTTCGACATCACCTCCCATACCCGCGACCTCTATCACCGAGTAACACGGGCAGCGGGCGCATGGGAACACCACCCCCTCCACGTTCCCCTCCCAGTCACACACCATCCTGACTGGGAAATATATCGGCCGTTCCTTCATCGTCGCTGGGTCAGAATCCTGGAACTCCCTCCCTAACAGCACTGTGGGAGCACCTTCACCACACGGACTGCAGCGGTTCAAGGCGGCTCACCACCACCTTCTCACGGGGCAATTAGGGATGGGCAATAAATGCCGGCCTTGCCAGCGATGCCCACATGCCATGAATGAATACATTAAAAAAAAAATCATCCCCTTTAACTTGAGGTCAGTCCTCCCCAGTCTCCTTCAGGATACGCACCATCTGTCCCAAGGAATTTCTTTGTCTAAAGTCCCTTCAACTTATTAAATATCTCTGCCACACTGACTTCAAAATCCTGTAGGATATTGGATGTATTACAGAAACTGAACCTCGAGTTAGTGTTATCCTCTTTGAATACTTATAGAAAATATTTAGTTCAAACTTAAATAATTTCATCTCCACTTTTATCTCTTGCAATTTCAATGTTTTTCCCCAGATTGGTTTGTTACCCTTATCTGTTGGGGCCCTATTTGCAACTGTAAAGATGCTTTTACAGTGTTCTGACAGTAGCACGATACCGGAACTCCTGATGCTGCATCCACTATACATTAATACCCGTTCTCTATCAGACACCGGTCCTTCCCTAACCCAGGGACAACCTTACTGCAACCTCGACTGAGATCAGAAAGCTCAAAGCCCAGCAAGGATCAATCCTGAGGACTTCTTTATAGTTCGGCACAAGACACCTACCGACTGAGCTATCGGGAGAGCCTGTGGTTGGTCGCTAAGTGTGTGAGACAAGTCTACATCGAGAATAAGATGTAGGTGAGAATGAGCGCAGCACTGCAGCAATCTCAGTCAGGAATGTCCAGGAAAAAAAGCAAAGCTCAGGCGTTTTATCATCTTGACCCTAAGGTGAGATTACAGCCTTGTAAGGACCCCTGTGTATCTATTATTTTTTAAATACTTTACAATGCGGAGTTTATTTCATTCTGAAGGCAAGCCTTATGGGTGTGAGGTGCTCAGAATGCTTCATGTAGTTGCCATGTGGCATCAGTTACTGAGTGGTAATAGTCAATAATATATTGTACATAAAATGGGAAGTTCTCATGGATTGGCCAGTTCAGTTAATTGATTGAATTTTGATTGTAGACCCCTCTTATAGGACGGTAATCCTTATGTGGCATTCTTGTGGCTTTATCAATGACAGTGTATCCCGTGTAGACAGGACCGAATAAATGGGAATCTCAGAATAAGGGACAGACAAACAAATAACATTTTAGAATAAGACAACATTAGACACACGTGTAAAAAGACATGATGATGTGGGTCATAGACATAGTCTGAGTGACGGATAGAGGAATCTTGTTGGATGGGGTTTGTCTGGGCGAAGAATGGTCATTTTCACTTCAAAATCCTGGAACTCCCATCCTAACAGCACTTTGGGAGAACCTTCATCCTTTCTCAGTACATGAATATATTGGATTGCACTAGCGCCAGTACATATGGGAGACTGAACTGTGTGCTCCAGCCATTAAGTTGCTGTGTGCTTTTTCAGTCTTTTCTCTCTCCCTTCCTGAAGGTGCTGCCTCTTGCCGGGGTACAGCTTACCAGGGGCTCTCGGTCCACCAAGTGCTCATTCTTCATGTATGTCTAGGCAGGCTGTTCGATACCGCAAGGCATTTCAGCTGAGGCAAATCCTGGCCTTGTGCAATGTCTACAAACGTGGAATTTCCAGTAGGAGGCCTTTGGATAGTGATTACCAATGGGAACCCTGGTTAGTCCTTCCTCTCCCTAGCCTAGGAGTGCTGAGGTAGATGGTAACTCCCCTGCTGCTACCTTGGCTTAGATCAGCTGAGTTTGCACAGATGAGGAATTAAACCTAAATCTGTTGTTTTACCGAGTCTTTCTCTGGACCCCTTATATGCTAAGGTACAGCTTCAGAAGTAGCACAAAGCTGACAGAGGTGCAGTGGCCATCGGGTGTTTTGCTGGTCTGCAGTTTTAAAAGATGTAGATCAATGGCTTCAATTTCCCACAGATTGTGACTCTCTTATGTTGCCTGTGCTATTAAGGGGAGTGCAAAACATAGCCTGCTTTCACAAATGGAAGTGAAGTATAAAAATATAATAAACAATATAGAAAAGGTAAATCTCAAATGAAACCGAGAACCAATAAGGGAATTAAGGGTTATGGGGAGCGGGAGGGTAAGTGGAGCTGAGTCCACGGCCAGATCAGCCATGATCTTGTTGAATGGTGGAGCAGGCTCGAGGGGCTAGATGGCCTAATTCTTATGTTCTTTATGTTCTTTACAGGAGAAGTGGACACAGGTGGAAAAGGAAAAACGGAACCTGCTCTTCACATAAAGAGTGGAATGGACTTCTGGGCAAAAAATCCTGGTATGGTCTAAGATGGCATGATGGGGAATCGTAGGGTTGTTCTGAATGGATGTGCTAAGATGGCCCAAGTGGCCTTCCTCACCTGCATCTAGGGTGAAACCTCCTACTTGGCAGCCTGAGAGTACCATCATCGGAAGAGCTTCAGATTATGTCCTAGGCAGGGGACAGTGTTGAGAAGGCGGAAAATAAAATAAATGAAGAAGTGGGCTGTGTGGGGAGGGAGGGAACTGACAATAAACAGGATTCCGTATTGAATGAAGTTATATCGAGCCACAATTCTCCCATCTTAAATGTGATGCTGGGATAAGGGACCAAGCGGACACCAAGCTCTTGCCCAAGAGAGATCTCACAAACCAGGAAATAGCTCTTGTGCACCTCCTGGTTGACAGTTACAGGGCAGCCTTGGCTCAGGAGTGCGTGCCCTGTCTGCTTGGACATGGAATCATGCGTCAACAGGAGATTCAAAGGAGGGAAGAAAATAAAACACACAGTGAGATTTGTTTTATTGTGAGGGTGAGTGCTGGGAATCAAAGTATATGTAACTTTTGTATCTTGTGTCAGCATCAAGCACTCGCAGGCCAGGTACAGCGGGGAGATGGGGGAGGAAGGCGGTGGGGGTGATCGGAAGCATGGACTGTACTTAGATGCATCTGATTGGTACCAGAATACCTGTGACCTCCAACACTCGCTGGGCAGGTGAAAAAGCATTGAAGCTCAAGACATGCACAGGAGTACAAAACAAACACCCGATCCTGCGTCACTTAAAGAGGGGCCAACCCGATGATGATGATAGCACGTAAAGTTTTTCTGTATCCTGCAGTGAGCCTGAGTAGCACATGAGTCCAACCCAACCTAGATGGACAACACTGCTGGAAGGATACCCGCTAGATGTCCCAGTTGATATTGGTGCATCTGTAGGTGTGATGGCCAGAAACACTAGGGAGCTACTACTCACTAAACCATCACTCAAACAGTTCAAACCTATACATACGTCTACAGATTCCTTCAATTTCTACCAGTTTTTGAAAACTTTCAGTCTCATAACACAAGCCCAGGACAATGACAGTTTGCTTAGCTACAACACTGTAACTGCTCTCAGTCTTAGCAAGGTGATCTGCAATGTCTTCATTCCCGCTCAATTCAACTTTAGAATAAATATCCTTCTGTTTTTCAAAGAATTGGTAAACTGAAGAACTACCGAATGAAGTTGCCAATTGATAAAACAGTGCACCCCACAGAGATATTCTGTGTACGTTGTATAAAAACTGGCATGACTGAAGAAATTCAACGTCGTCGACAAAGTAGCTGACCCTTTTGTGTCTCAGCTGTTGTAGCACCCAAGTCCCAACAGGCGTGTTCTCGACAGCACCATGTTTCGTGTTTCTGTTTCAAATGTTCAGCATCTGCACTATTGTAGATTTTGTTTGGGTCTTACTGAAAGTTGGGCTGAAAGACTTCACGTTAGATAACAATAAAGAAGTGATGAATGAGTAGCGTACTGCCATTTGTAGGGGAGGATGAAAACCCCCTCATTTTACCCAGAAGGAAAAGGGCTGTGGGATCAGTCTGTGCTGTGAATTGAAACCGATGGAAGGAAAACTTTGGGACACAAATGGAGACCCCTCCCCCCCAGTGTTTGGACTCATAGGAAAGGGAATTTAATTTGGAACTATCTACCAGAAAGTTTGAAATCCTAAAGTGCACATGGAAGAAACTACGAACTTTAATCAAATTTGGGATTTTTAAAAGGTGTATGTTGGGTCTGCAAGAAAAGGGGTGGGGTCAATATCTAAAGGGCCAGTTTGGACATTGGAACTAATCAAATTGTCTGGGAACTGTATACCCTCGAAACTTGCCCCTTGAAAACATTAGCATTTAAACAATGCCACATACATATTCCAACACCTTTTTCATCAGGCATAGAAATATCTGGCTCAGGCCAGACTAGCACAATGGCTACAGGCGGCCAATGCAATCAACACCCACTCAAACCTTGAGTAGGTTAACATCAGTGGAAAAAAAAACCCAATCTAAAACTGCTGCATTTTTCAAAATCAAAAAGTCCACCAATGAGAAGAAGCAGAAGAGGCGGACTGGATAATCTGGCTATAAAAAAGGGGTTTCTGACGTAGTGAAAAAGAGAAGTGATGATTTTCCCTGCCCTCGTCATCCAACAACCAGCAAGCCTCTCGACACTGAAGGAAAACCAGTGTCCGAAGACACCGAAGATAGAAGAAACAAACCACCAGACTGCGGAAGGCACAGTAGTGAGTATAACCTCTGGTCCCCAGAACTCCCAACTCAGTTAGGCCAGGAAAGGTGGGAGGCTGGGCATTGTACTGCTAAACTAGTGTAAAGATTTTCGTTGGGTCCATTTTAGTGGGATTTAGGGGGATTGTTTTGTTGGTGTATTGCTGTTTGTTGAGTTACACCTTGTCAAATAAATTGGAAGCCTAAAGTTCCTCTTGGAATCACCTTGTCTCAGTTCTATTGTATTACATCTCCTGATCGTGAGTCTTATGTCAGAACCGTGTAAGGGAAGCTAGGAGCGCCTCGAAAACGCTCAACTGTGTGTCACAGGCTAGGGAAGAAGGGGTTAGGAGTGTTTGACACTCACAGGTGCCTCACAGGCTAGGCATAAGCTGTGGGGACGCACGAGTCTCAAAACCCCCTTCATAAGCTGTGGACACAGTCTCTCCAGGGGTGCTCTTGCAGCACTCAGGGTACCTCACAGGCCAGGCATAAGCTGTGAGGGCAGAAGCCCAGAGAGAGACACCCAAGGCACAACAACCCTGTGAAAACCCCTTACACATTGCCACTAAGAATATTTAAAACCCCTCCCCTAGTTCAGTCATGGCTAGGTGCAATAAGATGATAAAGAGGCCAACCCAAAAAAAAACAGGCTCTGTGCACCATATGAGACATTACTCATGATGGTATAATTCAGCTGTTTGAGACTTGACCCCAAACTGCATGTGGGCAAATACCTATTATGGAACTGAACCATGCACAGCTGGAAGCTTTCTGGTTCCATTTATGGTCTGTGCCAAGCTGGCTAATTTCATCCAGGGTGCTGATAAGGGTGTGCTGCAAGTTACCTCAGTCTCTCTTGGGCTAAGGAAGGAAAATATTGGTTAGGCCTCTCGTTGCTAATCATGGTCCAGTGACATATATATTATGTGTGAGCTGCTGGTGAGGTGAAGGCGAATGGAATGTTGGTCTTCATTGCGAGAGGGATGGAGTACAAAAGCAGGGAGGTCCTGCTGCAACTGTATAAGGTATTGGTGAGGCCACACCTGGAGTACTGCGTGCAGTTTTGGTCACCTTACTTAAGGAAGGATATACTAGCTTTGGAGGGGGTACAGAGACGATTCACTAGGCTGATTCCGGAGATGAGGGGGTTACCTTATGATGATAGATTGAGTAGACTGGGTCTTTACTCGTTGGAGTTCAGAAGGATGAGGGGTGATCTTATAGAAACATTTAAAATAATGAAAGGGATAGACAAGATAGAGGCAGAGAGGTTGTTTCCACTGGTCGGAGAGACTAGAACTAGGGGGCACAGCCTCAAAATACGGGGGAGCCAATTTAAAACCGAGTTGAGAAGGAATTTCTTCTCCCAGAGGGTTGTGAATCTGTGGAATTCTCTGCCCAAGGAAGCAGTTGAGGCGAGCTCATTGAATGTATTCAAGTCACAGATAGATAGATTTTTAACCAATAAGGGAATTGAGGGTTACGGAGAGCGGGCGGGTAAGTGGAGCTGAGTCCACGGCCAGATCAGCCATGATCTTATTGAATGGCGGAGCAGGCTTGAGGGGCTCGATGGCCTACTCCTGTTCCTAATTCTTATGTTCTTATTATGTTCAACCTTGAAAGCCACCAGAGTTGAATAGCTTCCACATTTTCTGTCTGTGCTCAAAATCGATAAAATGCCTTAGTAGAGGGGAAGCTGGGATCTCAGGAACAAGAGTCAGCACCAAATGGGGAGAGGACGGGGAATGAAATCTATTTTTTTATGACAAATTGAAATCCAGTGATTAAGCCTTTGAGCCGTGGTCTATAAAGGGCAAATGGCAACTGCACCCAACCAGGCTTCTGTCAATGGCATTCCGAGTCAGCGGCTGGGAGCTGCATGAGAATGGTGCAGGAATGACTTTCCCACTGAACAAACTGGAACCCCCCCCTCCCTCATTCCATCACCCCCACGTGCCCCTGCTTGGCAACTCCGGCAGAAGCACAGATTCACAGGGGCGAAGGGGAGATTGAAGTGCCCATCACTTCATTGTACCATGCATTGGTACCCAATATACAACGCACCACCTAGCCCTCACTCATACTTAAATACTGTAACTACTTTAACCACAGGTTGCTGATCAACATTAAGATAAATGACTAAAATCTTTCAAGGGTACAAATTAGTTGGGTATGTTATTTTACGCTCATATGCAATTCTCGTCACTGCTCTTTTAATGATGGTGTTAACCTATTTAACATCTCCGCCAAAGTACTGGAGAGAGTAGCTGGATATGAGCATGTTTAGCACCAATAATATTGATGCCCTTTGCTGCTATTAATTGTGGCACAGAGTTCCTTGATGTATGAAAACGTAACCGTGAACTCTTGCAGTGCCGGTGTCTTCGCAGAAACTCCTATCTCCCCGCACTGACCGGTTTAGTTCATATTTAAATCTTGCATTTGGTAAAGCGAAGCTTGAATTTATGGAGTGCTTTATCAGAACTGTCAGAAACATTTCAAAGTGGGTGAAAGAGACACTACTATTACAGTTATAAAACTACTTGAAGATCAGAAGTAGCTATCAACTCTCTCATCTGACTCTTGTTTTGGCTTAAAAAGATTATATAATAATTCTAAATGACCAAATAAAACATAATTTTACATTAAAAATATTTAAATGATTCACATTCGCCCTTTCTGCAGTAATTTTCCTCCTAATCTCTTCCTCCCTTTTAAATACAAATGAATACTCTTTTTATAAATAATTCACTCTCTTCTACCAATTTTAATGTTTTTTTCCACCTTTCGCTATTGATCCTTTTACCGTGTCTGTTTTGGAGGTGGTAGAAACTGCCCTGATTGGTTAAAAAAGAAATTATACCAAAGGCCAAACTACCTTCCAATCAATTGGCAAAGACCTGAAGATTGACAGGTTTGGGTCACAGATACCCTGTCAATCTCTGATAAAGTTTTCTGGGTTGAAATGAGGCGGAGGGCTGCAGATAAACATAATTGTCGGGGGCCCAAATGGATAAACTTGTGACGCTTGCAGGGTTTAAAATGTTTTGAAATAAAATCCAAATAATCATTGCCTCATACTTAGGGGAACTCTTTTCTTCTCCTTACGGGACATTTTTATCGAGTAAGGAGGGAGGGAATGCGTAGCTAAACAGACCACTCGCTACGAAGTGCAAGGGTTATATGAAGCATCTGTTATCCAATACATTTAACCTGTATGGCCTAATGGCTTTTTCAGAAAAGCAGAAGGCAGGAGGGAGACAACATTCATAGTATAAATGATTGGATGTCAGTAAAACAGGTAATGAATAAAGATACACCGCAGCCATTTCACTGCAATCCTTGGAGCCCAATGAACTCAAAAGAGCCACCTCTGTAACAAGAAGTCTGCAAAAGAATTGCCTGAAACATGCTCCTGAAGGTCTCAGGTTCCCATTCAGATTCCCAGTAGACAAACTCCCACTTAAAGTGATTTGCTTCTTCCAATTAGCTCCCAGAAAGGATTCTTCACCACTACACATAACTCCTCCAGAATAGCCCGTGGGATATGTGACCATCCATACATCCATCTTGTTCCATAATTGGCTAACAGGAGCTATGATTCAAGTTGATTGGGTGGGGCGGAGGGGGAGAGCGGAATAGAGGAAGAAAAGTTAGGACGGACAGAGTCAATGTCCGCTGGAGATGGAAGACCACTGCTCTCAGGCTACATTCCCTTAGCCCAGGTGATGAGTGCCAGCAGGTCATTTGGCCATGAGAACATCAGAACCGAGCCTCACCATATGCTTATCTGATGACTACACATGCACTGATCAGTTTGCAATTTATAGTCATCAGGAGTGGGAACCTGGGCTGATTTTCTCTTTAGACCAGTGGTCTGGGGCCAAATGTAAAGTCACTACTGCCAACCTGGCTGAGGTTAGCTAACTCATCACAAACTGATCAAGCATGGGACCAGCCTGAAAAATCTTCAAGTGACGTGCTCTGACACTGACATGATGGATGGACGCTTATCGGAATAGTCTTACCCTTAAATCTTTTCTGTTTGGGGAGTTTTTAAAAATCACTTTGCTGTCCCCTGTTCCTTGCCCTACTTTGCCAGCTGGTTTTAAGGACAAGTGCGGCATGGCTGCATGTTATCTGTTTATCATGTTAAAATGATCACGAGTCAGTCAAAATGCTGGCTGTTCAATTTCACTAGAGTCAGTTGAGATTGTAGCCCCACTAATGGATAAGGAAGATATGGCCCACTTCTCATATTGAGAATAAATCAGTAATTTGGAATCCCTCTGATTTAATAATCATTTACAGCTTACCATTTCCTTCCAGAAAACATAGCTATTTAACATTGAATAGGAATGGAATAGAATGGTAGTGTACTCCGAATTTACTTAACAAGCCCTAGAGCTTCGTTAAACATCACATTGTGCATAATGAAACAGGTCAGGGCTGTCGGTGCCTGAATTCTATTGAGAGTTGGGGGGGAGGGCCACCTGCTGTCTACCCCACTGAAACAAAATCCATTCATGAGATAAATTTGGCAGGTGGGACTGGGGTTGTTGTTGCAGTAGGTTTGACTGGTGTTACTTAATTATAGTAGGTGGGGCTAAAGTTATTAACCAAAGTAGCCGGAGCTGGGGTTATTAATTACAATTGGTGCAAGTAGGGTTATTTGTTACAATAGATTGGGTGGGTTATAATTACAGTAGATTGGGTGGGTTGTAATTACACGTAGATTGGGTGGGTTGTAATTACAATAGATTGGGTGGGTTGTAATTACGGTTGATTGGGTGGGTTGTAATTACAGTAGATTGGGTGGGTTGTAATTACAGTAGATTCGGTGGGCTGTAATTACCATAGATTGGGTGGGTTGTAATTATGGTAGATTGGGTGGGTTGTAATTACAATAGATTGGGTGGGTTGTAATTACAGTAGATTCGGTGGGCTGTAATTACATGTAGATTGGGTGGGTTGTAATTACAGTAGATTGGGTGGGCTGTAATTACACGTAGATTGGGTGGGTTGTAATTACGGTAGATTGGGTGGGTTGTAATTACGGTTGATTGGGTGGGTTGTAATTACGGTAGATTGGGTGGGTTGTAATTACAGAAGATTGGGTGGGTTGTAATTACGGTTGATTGGGTGGGTTGTAATTACGGTAGATTGGGTGGGTTGTAATTACAGTAGATTGGGTGGGTTGTAATTACGGTAGATTGGGTGGGCTGTAATTACATGTAGATTGGGTGGGTTGTAATTACGGTAGATTGGGTGGGTTGTAACTACAATAGATTGGGTGGGTTGTAATTACGGTTGATTGGGTGGGTTGTTATTACAATAGATTGGGTGGGTTGTAATTACGGTTGATTGGGTGGGTTGTAATTACAATAGATTGGGTGGGTTGTAATTACAATAGATTGGGTGGGTTGTAATGACAGTAGATTGGGTGGGTTGTAATTACAGTAGATTGGGTGGGTTGTAATTACGGTTGATTGGGTGGGCTGTAATTACAGTAGATTAGGTGGGTTGTAATTACAGTAGATTCGGTGGGCTGTAATTACAATAGATTGGGTGGGTTGTAATTATGGTAGATTGGGTGGGTTGTAATTACACTAGATTGGGTGGGTTGTAATTACAGTAGATTCGGTGGGCTGTAATTACAATAGATTGGTTGGGTTGTAATTACGGTTGATTGGGTGGGTTGTAATTACGGTAGATTGGGTGGGTTGTAATGACAGTAGATTGGGTGGGTTGTAATTACAGTAGATTGGGTGGGTTGTAATTACGGTAGATTGGGTGGGTTGTAATTATGGTAGATTGGGTGGGTTGTAATTACAATAGATTGGGTGGGTTGTAATTACGGTTGATTGGGTGGGTTGTAATTACGGTAGATTGGGTGGGTTGTAATGACAGTAGATTGGGTGGGTTGTAATGACAGTAGATTGGGTGGGTTGTAATTATGGTAGATTGGGTGGGTTGTAATTACAGTAGATTGGGTGGGTTGTAATTACGGTAGATTGGGTGGGTTGTAATTACAGTAGATTGGGTGGGCTGTAATTACAATAGATTGGGTGGGTTATAATTATGGTAGATTGGATGGGTTGTAATTACAATAGATTGGGTGGGTTGTAATTACGGTAGATTGGGTGGGTTGTAATTACAGTAGATTGGGTGGGCTGTAATTACAATAGATTGGGTGGGTTGTAATTACGGTAGATTGGGTGTCTTGTAATTATGGTAGATTGGGTGGGTTGTAATTACAATAGATTGGATGGGCTGTAATTACAATAGATTGTGTAGGTTGCAATTACGGTAGATTGGGTGGATTGTAATTACAGTAAATTGGGTGGGTTGTAATTACAATAGATTGTGTGGGTTGTAATTACGGTAGATTGGGTGGATTGTAATTACGGTAAATTGGGTGGGTTGTAATTACAATAGATTGGGTGGGTTGTAATTACGGTAGATTGGGTGGGTTGTAATTACGGTAGATTTGATGTGGTTGTAATTACGGTAGATTGGGTGGGTTGTAATTACAATAGATTGGGTGCGTTGTGATTACAGTAGATTGGGTGGGTTGTAATTACGGTAGATTTGATGTGGTTGTAATTACAGTAGGTGTGGTATTATTTAATGACTATAGTTGGGGCTGCGTTTGTTAACAACAATAGATGGAATTTAGATTGTTAATCGTGATATCATGTTCCAGAAGTGCTGGATTTAAATTGTCCAGCAGATTTGCCTTCAGCGAGTACCCAATTCCTACGTGGCCTAAGTCTCATGTGGGATATACGATTGTCTATAGTTCCCTCCACATCTAAGGTCTGTGAACCTTGCAGACCCACCTGTCTATGGGGGACACACTCGCGGCCTGCACTGGGAGATCGGGACCATCGCCTGTCCCTCGATCGAGGTCTGCTGTACTCATGCCGTTCCTGGGAGTAGCGCTCCTTGTCGGAGGATGTGTGATGGTGGTGATGGTGGTGCTTCCTGTCCTTGGGCCTTCCTCGTTCTCGATCCTTCTCCTTCGGGGGCAGGTCACCTGACTGTGTTGTGGTACTGAGGTCTGTTCCAAGCCCTATATGAATGAAAGCTGATTATTTAGACAAAGAAAGAGAAATCGGAAAAATGTTTAGAAGGAAAGACTTGCATTTATACAGCACCGTATCATTTTTTTCAGAAAAGCCTTTTGCATAGAAGGAATTATTTAGTAACTATTGGCATGCAGGCAAAAATGACAACTATATTGTACACTGATTTCCTCAACCACCCTCCTCTCAGTGTTTCATCTTCAAATATTGTGGGCACAATGAAAGAGTCACAGAAAAATTGATGTTGACGTGCATGAATTGTTTCTGTGGGCAGATACCATTCAGCATTGATTGAGTACAAACTGGTTCTGTTGATATAGGCCATAGAGTTGATATGAGGACCCCTGACACTCAATCGAAGCCTGTGAAAGTTCTGCCTCTTGATCAGCTGATGTCTCCTTTCCAAAGGGAAAGCGATGCAGGTGTTGCCCCTTGTAAACATACGGGGCCAAAATTCATCAGCCCCCTCGCCCGCTGTCACCCGCTCGCGCCAACATTCCTCCTGAAGATCCGCCCAGTGCCACTTTGGAGGTGGCCTAGAGCGGGCGGGAGGGGAGAGCAGCCGGGAACCGAGTGGCAAAACTGAGCTCCCGCCCGCCGAGTTCCCAGAATCCTGCGGGCGGGAGTCGGCGGCAGAACGGGGGCCGGACCGCTGGCTGGAGGCCGGTCTGTCCCCGACGGTAAGTGTGAAGAACCTGAAAAAAAGGTAAGTGGACATGTTTTAAAAAAAAAAAAAAAATTCAACAGCGACTTACCGGCACGGGGGGGGGGTCCCCTGAAGGTCTTCCGATAGTTTTTGTATTTTTTTTAATTGGGCGATTTTTTAAATTTCAGGTCTTCGACCCTCCGCGGGGCCCGACTCCATCCTCGGCGGCACTTGGGCGGCGAGCCCCTCTGCCGCCGAGAATGAGAGCTCCCGCCCCGCTGCCGCCCAGATTGGCGCCGTACGTCGCCCATTTGCTGCCCGTCGACCTTCGAGGGACCTCAGCGATGAATATCCTGCCGAAAGTACCGTCTGGTACCTCGGCGGCGGCACTTTGGGCGGGCACTTTGGGCGGGCACTTTGGGCGGGCACTTTGGGCGGGCACTTTGGGCGGGCAGAGGCCTGGATGAAAATCGGCCCCCTCGACTCTTCAGCCAGGGGGTGGGGGGGGTAACAGCCTCTCAGCATCTACCCTGTCAATCCCCCTCAGAATCTTGTGTGTTTTCAATGAGATCACCTCTCCTTCTTCTAAACTCCAGAGAGTATCGGCCCAATCTACTCAATCTCTCCTCACAGGACAACCCTCTCATCCCGGGAATCAATCTAGTGAATGTTTGTTGCACTGCCTGCAAGGCAAGGATGTTCTTCCTTAGATAAGGAGACAAAAACAGTGCACAGTACTCCAGGTATGGTCCCACCAAAGGCCTTGTACATTTCTAGCATGACTTCCTTCCTCTTGTACTCCCCCAATGTATTTATAAGTCAAGTGTTTGGGCTAGTTCCCTCAGGGAATGAGTTCAGTTGAACGGTAAAAGCTTACCTGTGTCAGCATCTGTATATCGGCTCAGTGACCTTTCAGATGTCCTGTGACCCCTCTCCCTGCGGCGATGGGGCCTCTGTGACTCCTCCGGGATGACCCGCTCTAGCGAATAGTCATCCAGCCTTATGCCTTTGGAGCGCTGATGGCCCAGCGTGGATGCTGACCTCTTAATCGGGCTCGTGTCTTCAATAGTCTGTGATGTAAAAGAAAATGTATATTACTTAAAGAAACACACTATGGTCATTAAAAAAAAAATCATGAAGCTAGTGTGAAGTGCACAGCGTGTGAAAAGCAACAGGATTGAGTGGAAAAGCACAGCACTTGGGAGGGGTGACAACCTGAACTAGACAAATACAGGTTCCTCCATCACTAAAGGTTCCTGTCATGCTCTCAAATACCAGCTCCTCTTCTGGGACAAAGCATCAGTCATGGCATATCTTATACATACACTACCATACATTTATATCTATATATTTGCATCTTTTATATTTATAAAACGATATACCTTATTAAACATTTTACGTCTGTGCACTGTCCTATCTACAAAACCTTACTTCCTGTCACCACGGTTTTTGACAGACTTTTGTACCGCCTTGTTTTGATTGTAAATTGCTACATCCACATTTCCAATGAGGTCTGTCACTATAGAATGACACCCTCCTGCCAGCGACAGTAGCCCCGATTTTAACTCCAGGCGGATTCTGCACTCAGGTCTGAGTTAAAATGACAGTCAGGTCTCAATGATGTCAGTGGGCCGCAACATGCTTATGTAAAGAAGGAATAGGCTCGGGGTGCGTGAGCTTGCTGCCTGCTGAGGACACCAGCTTAAAATGGCAGAGGTTGTGACCATGCCAGCTTTCGGGCAGGCAAGAGCCAGGGCGATTTTAAATACCCTCTCGCCAGATTTCTGCTGAGCGAATACGGTTAAAATCGCCCGCAACTAGTTTACACAGGCAGTTCCATTACAAATGTGGACATAGGAATTCATAATGGGATAATTGACAAGAAATGTAGACAAATATATATTATCAGTAAATATGTTGAAGATGCACAAACATGCATGCACTTACAACAGTCAAATGCAGTGTACAGATGGAAACTATGCAACCTTGTATATACATTATAGATACACATACGCTACCTGTATATACAGTGTACGAATTTCCTATACATGATATACATTCTATCGAGAAACAACCTATAAGGTGCCATTACATACGATGTGTACACTACCTATGGACACACTTACAATGCACAGTTTACAAGATACCTATATGTACAGAATCTAAGCAATCTTTAGACATACAGGCGACTATCTTAACCTAACTCTCCAGGCGGGAATCCCAGGGGATCAGGTGGAACGCCAGTTTTACAACCCGCCTAATGTTGACCTCAACGGAGAGTGAAATCGGACGGGGCATAAAACGGGCGTTGCACCCAATCCCGTTAGTTTCTCGACTGGCGCGTTCGGTTAAAATAGCCGCCATAGTCTATACATAATTAAAAGTCTTATATATATATAACACACACTTCCTGTATGTGTCAGACTTTGTGGAAAACTCAGCCATCACATTTTGGTGTTCCTGTTATGAGCAGCATCACAGAGTTAGTATTACCTGCACATACCTTCTGTACATTATCTACAGATATATTGTCTATACATGCAGCATATATTACCCAAAATATACACTGTACATACACGATTTATAGGCATCCTGCCTATATGCACAGTATATATGTTACCAATAAATATCATACAAACATTATCTACAGACATGCTGTCGAGAAGAAAGACTTGCATTTATATAGCGCCTTTCACAACCACCGGACATCTCAAAGCATTTTACAGGCAATGCAGTACTTTTGGAGTGTACTCACTGTTGTAATGTGGGAAACGCGACAGCCAATTTGCGCACAGCAAGCTCCCACACACAGCAATGTGATAATGACCAGATAATCTGTTTTTGTTATGTTGATTGAGGAATGAATATTGGCCCCAGGACACCGGGGATAGCTCCCCTGCTCTTGTTCGAAATAGTGGCATGGGATCTTTTACGTCCACCTGAGAGAGCAGACGGGGCCTCGGTTTAACGTCTCATCTGAAAGACGGCACCTCCAACAGTGCAGCGCTCCCTCAGTACTGCCCCTCTGACAGTGCAGCGCTCCCTCAGCACTGCACTGGGGTGTCAACCTAGATTTATGTGCTCAAGTCTCTGGAGTGGGACTATGAACCCACAACCTTCCGACTCAGGGGCGAGAGAGCTACCCACTGAGTCACAGCTGACACTCTGAAGCCTCTATGTACAGCATATATTTTCCCGTTGCACAATGGCAGGAATGTTCTTGTGTTCCCACTGCCCAATACCAGGAGGTTTGTGTATCTCCACTGCCCATTGCAGAACTGCTTTTCTCTCCCACTCTTACCTTTTCCTTTAAGGCGCAGTAACAAGACATGAACATTGTATTTGTTCAAAGAACATCAGGACATTGTTAGTTGTTTAAAACCAACATGGTACCAAACCAACAATCCCCTCTGAGCCGAGTGATAGACCGGTATAAAGAGTGCAAGATATTTGCACTGCTTCCAAAAGCAGGTTGTGGCATGTGGAAGGAAACTGTGGTGGACAGGTCTCCTTAATGTTCAAGATCAAAAATCCAATCATTATGGCTCGATAGTAAGGAAGGAGAAGATGCAATTAATACAGGATTTGTATTTGACTTTTTGGACAAGTAGCATGAGAGCAGACACTGAGTCCTTTATAGATTTGTCACATTCATTAGATTATGGGTGAGTGCATTTTGTATTGTATTTATTTTTGAGTTACTGTCTGTGATTTTATTCCTGTTGCAGCCTGTTTCCGAGACTGAGCAACCAATGGCCAGGGTGTAGGGAGGAGTGACTGAAACGCTCACCCGATGATCTCGCCAGCAAGAGGGTGATGGTCGGGCCTCATTTGCTTTCAACTGGCAAGCTGCCAGCATATTCTGGGCACTGATGGGCAGCTGGGTGGATGAGAAATCCAGCGGACCATTCGCTGAGCACAGGCCTGCAGCAAGGGATTAAAGGAAGGGCTGGGCCAATAGAGGGTCGGGGTGACGACAGAGAGGACGATTAATAGTGAGGTGCCGGGAGAGCAATTACGCTCATATTTGCCTAAAAGGTGCCAAATAAATTATTTTTGATTGTTGTTGGATCTGTTTCCAACAGTGGAAAGGGAGACTCTTTCTGACCGCTTCTTGCTCTGTGTACTGGGCAAGTTCAGAACTCAGCAGGACCTGCACTTAGCGGCACCAAGATGCCATTGGGATCCCAACAATATCATAAGACTCCGATTTACAATGAATAATTGTACAGGAAACACAGAAAGTTAGAATGCAGGTAGCAAACAATGAGGAAGGCAAAGGGGATTGGAGTACAAGAGTAAGGAAGCCTTACTACAATTGTACAGGGCTTTGGTAAGACCACACCTGGAGTACTGTGCACAGTTTTGGTCTCCTTATCTAAGGAAGGATATACTTGCCTTGGAGGCGGTGCAACAAAGGTTCACTCGATTGATCCCTGGGATGAGAGGATTGTCCTATGAGGAGGGATTGAGTAGATTGAGCCTATACTCTCTGGAGTTTAGAAGAATGAGAGGTTGATTTCATTGAAACATATAAGATACTGACAGGAATTGATAGGGTAGATGCTGAGAGTCTGTTTCTCCTGGCCGGAGAGTCTAGAACTATGGGGTTCTACGATAAGAGTTCGGCCATTTAAGACTGAGACGAGGAGGAATTTCTTCACTCAGAGGGTTGTGAATCTTTAGAATTTCTACCCCAGAGGGTTGTGGATGCTGCGTCTTGGAGTATATTCAAGGCTGAGATTGATGGACCCCTGGACCCCAGGGGAATCAAGGGATATGGGGATCGGGCGGGAAAGTGGAGTTAAGGTCGAAGATCAGCCGTGATCTTATTGAATGACGGAGCAGGACCGAAGAGCTTTATGGCATACTCCTGCTCCTAATTCTTCTGTTCTTATAATGAGTCTCCTGCCTGTCTCTGGCAGAGCACTGGATACCTAAATCAAGGTCCTCTTGCAAAAGGCAGCGGATGGGCCTTGGTTGGGAAGTTGGTTGGTTACTTTTTTGGTTATTTTGGTCTCTCTCCTGCCCATTTCCACTTGAAAAATAATGCAGTAGAGAGACTGAAATCGGGTCTAATGAATGCATAGGCCATTTTAGCATGCCCTCAATTATTTCACCATATTGGAGCAAGTTTCAATAATTGGAGCTAGCACTGGAATGCTTGGGATACTCCTCAGACACATGTGTCTTCTAGTGCTTGCTTTAGGGTAGCAGGGACGAGGTCTAGAAGCAGATTACTTGCCTGAGCTCTTGGCTTTGAGCTGTACGAAATTCAGGGAAACCAAATGTTTTACTTTTATAAATATTAGACTGCATCTACAATTTCCCTTGCGAGAATGCTTTCCTCAGTTTTTCTCCCCATGGTCTCCATGGGCTGTGCTCTGGGTCTGGTGGGGCAACTTTTACTCAGGCCTCTATTGTTGACTGAGCTGGCCGTCAGGCGGTAATGGAAGAGGGTGACAGATATCCCCTCCGCTACGCATCGCATCATGGCCGAGATTGGGCCGTTGGTGCAGTGAGGGTGCTTGAGTCGTGCTCGAACCTACATTCCACCACTCCAGAGCGATGCTCATTGGGGCTTCGACGTGCTGGGACTGCACGGTTTTACAACAGCTCTCATCCAATCAGATTCATCATCATTCACATCCATAATCCAATGCTGGACATAGGCGGTAAAATACAGAACTTACAAACATTCCCACTGATTTGTCACAATAATGGAAATGTTTATAGATTGTGTATAATTGTTGGAAAGAGGAGGATTATTTGGACTGCACCATTATTACCCTGTCTTTCAATCAAGTATCAAGATGGCACGTTTTGATATCGGTCTATCACTAATGTTTAAATTGGACTTTGTTTCCTCCCTCCCCTTACGACAAAGGTTTAAAAAAAGTCAAAGCTGTTCGTCAAACAGTTAAAGACCACGTCACATGCTGGTGCTGAGTTATTAAGAGGTACATCATGCGGTAACATTCCAGCAAGTTCTCAGGAACATGCACTCCTTCAGCTGGTATCTCATTGGCCCACAAGCTCTCCTAAAACAAAATGAAGTCACGCTTTAAAACAGCTGATTGGATACAAGGCCCTCGGCATGCACACTATCGAAAGGGCACGTTCAGTTGTCATCGCATTAGATTGTGCTTTTAAAAATAACTTTTACAGTAGAATCCTCGAAGGTACATTGGCCGGTGTGGTACTGTGTCATTAGACCAGGTAGGATCCAGATTCAGAGGATAGGTACATTGGCCAGTGTGGTACTGAGCCATGAGACCAGGTAGGATCCAGATTCAGAGGATAGGTACATTGTCCGGTGTGGTACTGTGCCATTGGACCAGGTAGGATCCAGATTCAGAGGATAGGTACATTGGCCAGTGTGGTACTGAGCCATGAGACCAGGTAGGATCCAGATTCAAAGGATAGGTACATTGGCCAGTGTGGTACTGAGCCATGAGACCAGGGGTAGGATCCAGTTTCAATACCTGGTCTGTCTTGAGTTATCTCAGTCAGTGAGACTGGGACAATTAGTTTCAGGTACAAGATGAGGCTGTGGGGGATGGGGAGGGCGGGGGGGAGGTACTGAGGGGAAGCTGAACAGAGAGCCACAGCGGAAAATTCCTGGCTCAGGTTATAAGGGGAACCGCCAGCTGTTGGCTCGGCTGCAGAATATCAGACAGGATGGACAAAATAAAAGGGCGAAAGGTTAACAAGGGAGGTGAAAAATACAGAAAAATTTTTTTTTAAACCCACAAGACTCTCATGCCTGAATATCTCTGATACCTGCCATCAACAAAATTAAAATAACGTAAAACACTTTGTGTATTAATAGGCAGTGCACATACGTAACAACATATTCATGTAAAAATTGTACCGAGGGGTTAATTTCCAGAAACAGAGCTGTTTAAGTACCATGGCAGATTAAGGGCCATTCTCGTCAAGAAAAATACATTTGGCAAACATTTTATTCTTCGGGGAAGAGCTGTGTGTCACTATATACATTTCAATGTGGTTTACATCATTGTGTGTTATGTCCGCAAACAATTATCTGGGGGAAAAGCATGTGATCATTTCCCCCCTCCCCGCACTTAGACACTGCCCCTTTAACAACTGAACAGGCCCTTTAAGGGAGACACCAGCACGTTTCACGTTTGGCAAAATGAAACTTAAGAGACAGACAAGAGTAATCGAAACACAAGAGAAGAGAGACTAAGACAGGGTACATACACTGAGGTTATTTCCACGGTTCCGCACTTTTCTCCTCTGCTAACAGCCACGCAAGAGGGTGCATACCGAGAAGGGCAGAAAAAAAAACACAACAGACAGGGAACAGAGGGGAGGAGGCAGAGACAGGACAGGAAATGGTAGCAAGAAGATCCCACATCAAAAAGAAAAGGGAAACATGAAAGAAACAGAGAAACAAGGCAGCAACATGAATGTCCAGGGTTTGGAAAGACACAAGCATGGACAATGACATTTTGTTAAAATAACACAGTTGGGTTTTTAAAAAACAAAACAAATAAAAGAAGAGAAGGGAAGAGGAAAAAAAGCACAAAGATATAACAGTTATACAATAAGCAGGTAGCAAGAGCAGAGTAGAAAACACCTGACTGTTTAATAGTCATTAATGAGAAGTGGTTAGGCCAGAACAACAGGATTTCTTCAGGTTGAAAGTCTGATTTTTTAGGGGATAACATTATTAGAGAATTTATGTTCCACAGTAAAACAAATCTTGCAGTTTTTTTTTAGGAACAGAAGAAACCATCGCAGTCCATTTGGCTGATCCCACAGTTCAAAAGAACCGGTACATCATCTCTGCGGCCAAATCTCTGCAGTCCCCTTCTAACACCTCCCCAAGCATGCAGTCTGGTCCTACTTGGGCATGATACTGTGGAGCAACAGGACCTGCCGGAACTGGCCCCTAGCATGAACCAGAAATTTTGGAGAGGGAATTAAGGAATGTGAGGTCTAGGAATGGAACACGTCGCTATTTGTGACACTTAAGCCGCGATTTTTACCGAACCCGCTCAGCGGGAATGGGATGGACTCAGGTTAGACTCCCATTTCACACGTCATTACTCGTCATTGACATCGTTCCCTTCTCGCCGAGCGGGGTAGGTTAAAATCGAGGCTTTTAGTGTCAGCAACAACATTCTCTGCATCAACTTAAATATATTTCCTTTTTTCACACCTGCCTTGTGGACTTTGAGTGAGACTGACAATAAAGTACCAATTAGTGCTGAATTCTGTGTGGAGATGCACCAACTAAAAAACTAGTTTGAAACTTCCCCAAACACACTTCAGTCACAGCTGTTACAGAGGAGACTTTTAGCTTATCCATTTGGGTTGGACTTGACTGAGGTTCCAGAGATAATGTAAACTTCCAGGACGGAATACTGAATAATGAGATAAGCCTGGCTGATGTCTTCCTCCTTAATCCAGGGAAGGTGAGGGTAATTACAGTATTTCCACCACTGCTTAGAGTGAGATCACTAATGGCACAGCGACTGACTCAGGCCTGTGTGCCTCAATGGCAGATTCTACAGTTTACTACCCAAACCAAAGCTCCAAACTAATGTATTTAATTCCCTATACCTCTGCAGTCCATTCTCTGGCCAAGCATAGGCAGCCAAACTGCTCCCAGGTTCTGCCAGCTTTGCTCTTGAACGGCTGTGTAGGACGTGCAGGAGAGCTGCCCTACAGCGAAAAATCCTTTATTTCCTTCCTTCTTTATGGGGAAATATTTCGTCTACCACAGGGGTCGCACTATCAGCTCCTGAACATGTACAGGAAACACATTGTAAAGGATAAGATTTTTCATTATGTCTGGTATTGTGCAACTCCTGTATGTCCGTGCACCTACACATGTATAGTTCACAGTGTATGAAAAGTAATGGTTCACTACCATCTGGTACTGTTCTATTCGACCCTGAGCTGAGCTTGGAACCCTATGTCTGCTCTATCACAAAGACCCTTCGTGTGATACCCTATTCATGTGTATATATATATATATATATATACATAGGATTAGGATTTGGTTTAATCTCATATGATTAAGGTATTTGCTTTGTAAAAAGATCTTGAACTTTCCTTCACAATTTTGTAGAGAGAGAGATGAAAAGAAAAGGTTCTGTGACCTTTATGCCTTTACCCAGAGAAAAGTGGAGTAATTGTGTTGATTTGTCTGTCCGACTGCTGCTTAGAGACCTTGAGTGTGTCAAAGATTTGGTCGAACACAATAAAAGGTTTAAGATGCAAACCATAATTGATGTCAGATTCAAATTCTCTTACACCGCCTAGTTCCACCTCCTAAAATTGCCAGTCTCTGCTTCTATCTCATCCATCTACTGCTGAACCTAATCCACCACTTCGACTATTACAATACTCCCCTGCTTGGTCTCCCATCCTTTGCTCCCTCATAAACTGCAGTTCATCCAAAACCCTACTCATCATCATCGGCAGTCCCTCGTATCGAGGGTGACTTGCTTCCACGCCAAAAAGGGATGAGTTCACAGGTGTTTCAATGAAGGACCTAATATTCCAGATCCCGAACTACATCCTGAAGGGTGGAAGATGCCTGTGCGTGGATTTTTTTAACGTGGTACACCAGCCACCACACGGGCTTGACAGAGCTAGGTCTTGGTCCAGTGGCAAGGGTTAACCAGGACGACTGGAGACCAGCTCTGCTGCACGGACCTAGTGCGCACACATATCGCACAGTGTGGGCTGGGTCCGTGCTGCCCCTGGGCCCTCGCCTCTTCTGGGCCCCAGACTCACGCCTCTCCTGGGCCCCGGTCACTTCCCTCTACGGACTCTAGCCGCTCCTTCGCCCCTCCTGCTGTGCCTGCCCGCGCTGCAATCAGCGACCTGGCTTCATAGCTCTCGCCCTCCTACAGCAGCACGCGCTGCTCCCTGCAGTGGTATACCGCCACACGCTGCTCCCTCCAATGGCCCAGCTGATGGTCTTGCTACACATTTACTATTCCTGCACCAAGTTCTGTTCAACCATCATTCCTGTCCTTTGCTGCCCTACACTTGCTCCTGATACCTCAACACCTCCGAATCAAAATTCTCATCCATGTGTTTAAATCCCTTTATGGCCTCGCCCCTCCCTATCCCTGTAACCTCCTCTAGCCCTCCAACCCCTGAACCTCTGCTTCTCTGACTTTGGCTCTCATGCAGTCCCCCTCTCTTTGCCCCACAATTGGTGGCCGTGCCTTCAGCCACCTAATGCCCACATGCTGGAATCCCCTCCGTAAACCTCTCCAATTCTCTCTCGTACTTCAAGATGCTTCTTAAAACCTACCCCTTTGGTGACCTCTCCTAATATCTCCTTTTTCAGTTCTGATATCAGAATTGCAAGGAGCATGGATCGGGACATTCCATAACAACATATCCAACACAGATAATTTGTTTATAAACAAAGATAAAAGGTGTAATGGCCTTGCTACAGTGAAGAACCCTTGTTGTTTCACCATTTTGGGTTTAGTCTGATCAATTTCACCTATGAATGGGAATTTGAAGTCTACTCTCAAATAATCAGTGACGTGATTTGTATTTGCATTTGATCGACAATGGCACTTTTAGCACTGTGGGTTCTCCATTATTGAAACACATACCCTCAACACTCCTCAACACAGCCGCCAAAGTTTCCAAGTATTTCCCTGAGTGATAATTTTGAATGAACCCAATTTTAAGTTGGACTTGTGCAAAAGCAAGAAATCCAGCTGGAATGGCCTGTTACATTTACTAAATGTGCGTAAGACGCAAAGCTAGAGTCAACATTGAAAAGCACACAATTAAATTAAAACCTCAAAATTAAATCGGTGAGTACATAGGAAAGTGAACTGCACGAGCACACGTCAGTCCAATAAAGAGGCTGCAGTATCCCATTCATTGAGGCCATCATACCCAATCAGGCTCCCCCAGCAACATACACTTTGGTTTTTTTCTTAATCGTTTTTAAATGCAATCATTACATTTTAATATTTTTCAGTCATACTGTTTATAATGAGCACTGAGATGTCAAAGTTCTGTTTTTTGTGTGTGTAGTTATGCAATGGCATGATGTAATCTGTGCTGCAATGAGATCATTCCTGTTGAGAAATGTCTGTGTCATGGAAATAACATTGGGGTACTTGTGCGATCACCCTATGTGTGTCACAGAACCATGGAACCATACACATGGCGATGGAACTGTACACAGGGCGATGGAATGTACACAGGGCAATGGAACTGTGCACAGGGCGATAGAAATGTGCACAGGGCGATGGAACTGTGCACAGGGCGATGGAACTGTGCACAGGGCGATGGAACTGTATACAGGGCGATGGAACTGTACACAGGGCGATGGAACTGTATACAGGGTGATGGAGCTGTACACAGGGCGATGGAACTGTACACAGGGCGATGGAACTGTATATAGGGTGATGGAGCTGTACACAGGGCGATGGAACTGTATACAGGGCGATGGAATGTACACAGGGCGATGGAATGTAGACAGGGTGATGGAACGTACACAGGGCGATGGAATGTACACAGGGAGATGGAATTGTACACAGGGTGATGGAACTGTAGACAGAGCGATAGAACTGTACACAAGGCGATGGAATGTACACAGGGCGATGGAACGTATATAGGGCGATAGAACTGTACACAGGGCGATGGAATGTACACAGGGCGATGGAACTGTAAACAGGGCGATGGAACTTTACACAGGGCGATGGAATGTACACAGGGCGATGGAATGTACACAGGGCGATGGAACGTACACAGGGCGATGGAACTATACACAGGGCGATGGAACGTACACAGAGTGATGGAACCGTACACAGGGCGATGGAACCGTACACAGGGCGATGGAACCGTACACAGAGCGATGGAATGTACACAGGGCGATGGAACCGTACACAGAGCGATGGAATGTACACAGGGCGATGGAATGTGCACAGGGCGATGGAACTTTACACAGGGCGATGGAACTATACACAGGGCGATGGAACGTACACAGGGCGATGGATCTGTACACAGGGCGATGGAACTATACACAGGGCGATGGAATGTACACAGGGTGATGGAACTATACACAGGGCGATGGAACATACACAGTTAATTGTGTGAGAGTTTATCACGTTTTGGTGTGATAAAGCATGTATAAATGCAGGTATTAATATAAAATGGCAGTCTCCACTGGGAGAGTTTGGATACTAAATCCCTCTATTTGATTAGTGGTCAAACTTGGTGTTTTCAGGTTGTTTAGAGATGGGAAATATTACCCAGGAGGGGAATCCCTTTCCTGCACCACTCAATCACTGCTTCTACTGGAAAGGTCTGTGGCCTTACTTGATGGTAGAAGATAGCACTGATACACGGATGGAGAAAATAAATAGAATCATCCCACCAAAACATACAGAAGGGGATGATTATTTTTTCGTTATCATAAGTTTTACATTCTTCAGTTGCTCAAAGAATGTTCCAGATTGTAGAATCATATTAGACCATTCTACGAAATTGATTCAAAAGGGTCTTATACCAGGTTGGGCTGCAGCTTTCAAGATTAAGCTTACGTATGCAAGTAGTCATTGTGAAAGACATAAATAAAAATCTTTCTGGTCACTAATAGCTCAAGCACAGCAGGTCTATTCATCCAATTTATCTATTTCATTGTCTCTTCAGCTGTGGTCACAAAGCTTGATGGCCACTTACTGCTCGGAGATTAAACATGCATCCTATTGCAGACGCTAACCCCCTTCACCACAGGTGCCAATGAATCATAAGTGTAAAACAGGAGCAAGTTTCAGCTCGATAATTCAATGGAACGGATTAAAAATATATATATATATTTGTATTTTGCTTCCACTTTATACTTGTATCCTTCACCCTTCTAGTTTAGGTTTTTCGGGGTACACACACCACTCCCGGACATAATGCAGGTTAGCCTGGTCCCAGTCTGTCACTTAATGTCAATGCAATTCAGGTCATGTGTCCTGAGAACATACATGAGAATGTCCCTAGATTTAGTTTCATAAAATTTTCACCTTTCAAGATTTCTCTGCAAGATGTCTAAGCCTGAATTATCTCATCCATTAATGTTGTCAATATGATTGTTCTGTTTCAAGAGATTCCGAGGCTGGCCCTTATAGCTCTATATCACAACTAACAGCAAGTAACATAGAGTGGGATGGTTGTGATGTGACTACAGGAACATGAGAACGTAATAATTAGGAGCAGGAGTAGGCCATACGGCCCATCGTGTCCGCACCGGCCGACAAAGAGCCGCACGGCCCTCAGTCAGCAGCCCCGAAGGTTACATATAAACCTATGAATAACGACGGAAAGGCAACGAGCACCCAGCCCGACCAGTCCGCCTCACACAACAGCGACACCCCTTACACTGCAACATTCTACACTCCACCCCAACCGGAGCCATGTGATCTCCTGGGAGAGGCAAAAACCAGATTAAAAACCCAGGCCAATTTAGGGAGAAAAAAAATCTGGGAAAATTCCTCTTCAACCCATCCAAGCGATCGAAACTAGTCCAGGAGATCACCCTGGCTGTATTCGATTCCCTGCAGTACTTACCATTATATCTGCGCCTTCCAACAAAAGGTTATCCAGTCTAATCCCAATTACCAGCTCTGGGTCCGTAACCCTGCAGGTTACTGCACTTTAAGTGCCCATCCAACCATCTCTTAAAAGTGATGAGGGTTTCCTCATCCACCACTCTTCCAGGCAGCGAGTTCCAGATCCCCACAACCCTCTGCGTAAAGAAGCCCCCCCACCACCTCAAATCCCTTCTAAACTTTCAATCAACCACCTTAAAACAATGCCCCCTCGTAATCGACCCCTCCACCAATGGAAATAGACCCTTACTATCCACTATGTCCAGGCCCCTCAATATTTTGTACACCTCAATGAGGTCTCCTCTCAACCTCCTCTGTTCCAATGAGAACAAACCCAGCCTATCCAATCTGTCCTCATAACTAAGATTCTCCATTCCAGGCAGCATCCTGGTAAATCTCCTCTGCACCCTCTCTAGTGCAATCACGTCCTTCCTATAATACGGTGACCAGAACTGCACGCAGTACTCCAGCTGTGGCCTAACCAAAGTATTGTACAATTTAAGCATAACCTCCTTATATTCTATGCCTCGGCCAATAAAGGCAAGCATTCCATATGCCTTCTTAACACCTTATCCACCTGGCCTGCAATTTTCAGGATCTGTGGACAAGCACTCCAAGTGTTCATCTACACTAGTAAGTGGCCTACCACTTAATGTGTATACCCTTTCCTTACTAGCCCTCCCAAGGTGCATTACCTCACTTCTCTGAATTAAATTCCATTTGCCACTGCTCTGCCCACCTGACCAGTAGATTGATATCCTCCTGCAGCCCATGACTTTCCTCTTCATTATCAATCACACAGCCAATGTTAGTGTCGTCTGCAAACTTCTTAATCATATTCCCTATATTCAAATCTAAATCATTGATATATACCACAAAAAGCAAGGGACCCAGTACTGAGCCCTGCGGAACCCCACTGGAAACATCCTTCCAGTCACAAAAACATCCATCAACCATTACCCTTTGCTTCCTACCTCCAAGCCAATTTTGGATCCAATTTGCCACTTTGCTCTGGATCCCATGGGCTTTAACCTTCATGACCAGTCTACCATGTGGGGCCTTATCAAAAGCCTTGCTAAAGTCCATATACACTACATCATATGCACTACCCTCATCGACCCTCTTGCTTACCTCCTCAAAAAATTCCATCAGGTTAGTCAAACACGATCTTCCCTTAACAAATCCGTGCTGACTGTCCCTAATTAATTCTTGCCTTTTCGAATGTAGATTTATCCTGTCTTTCAGGATTGTTTCCAATAATTTTCCCACCACTGAGGTTAGGCTGACAGGCCTGTAATTACTCGGCCTATCACTTTTTCCCTTCTTAAACAAGGGTACTACATTAGCAGTCCTCCAATCCTCTGGCACCATGCCCAGATCCAAAGAGGACTGAAAAATGATGGTCAAGGCCTCTGCTATTTCCTCTTTTACTTCGCTCAACAGCCTGGGATGCATTTCATCCGGGCCCGGGGACTTATCTACTTTCAAAGATGTTAAACCCCTTACTTCCTCTCGCACTATATTTACTTCATCCAGAATATCACACTCCTCCTCAATAGCAGTATCTGCATTGCCCCTTTCCTTTGTGAAAACAGATGCAAAGTATTCGTTAAGAACCTTCCCAACATCTTCCGCCTCCACACACAGATTACCCTCATGGTCTCTAATAGGCCCTACCCTTTCTTTAGTTACTCTCTTACTCTTAATATATTTATAGAACATCTTAGGGTTTTCCTTAATTTTACTAGCCAAGAATTTTTCGTGCTCTCTCTTAGCATTCCTAATATCCTTTTTAATTTTGCTTCTTAACTTTCTATATTCCTCTAAAGATTCTATAGTATTTAGCTGTTGGTATATGGCATAAGCTTCCTTTTTTTTTTTAAATCTTCCCCTTTGAGTCCCTAGACATCCAGGGGGCTCTAGGATTATTAATCGCACCTTTTTTCTTTAAGGGCACATGTTTGGCTCCTCATTCACACGAAGGGAACCTAACGCTTCTTTTATGTGGTTGCTGGCAGCACTTGAAAAATCACTCAAATCAAATGGGGGTCGGATGAAGTTCAGCCACCTTATGGGTGCGGAAAGCAACACTAGGAAATTGGTGCTTTTTGCTGAAGCTCGGCGAAAAATGGGCACAATTTCTCCCTCGCTAGGTGCAGCATGCTCAATCTGATTGGCTGAAAGAATCTGTGCGAGACTTGGCAATGCCACTGTGCCGTGTTTAATCAGGACTTTTTGAAAGGATGCCTGTGCCCTGTTAAATGTTCTAAATGTGAATGTGAGTGTGAAAAACTACATAAGTGAGTGAAATGGAGTGCAGGACACGGAGAGGACGCATGAGGATGAACAAATGTGAGAGAAAGTACAAGAGAACAGAAGTGGAAAGGACGCATGACACAGAGCGCAAGGGAAAAGGAGAATGTACAGAGACAGTGGGAATAAATGCAGGGACAGGCACGTGAGGGGGTGAGAGAGAACGTTTCAGTGCTACAGGTGAGTTCATTTCTCCCTTTGCAGCACAGGATTCCGCATTTCCAGTTCTGTTATCATACAGGTTTGATGTGGTTGTCAGCTTTGCTCTCCTGATCAAAAGGATATTTCCAGTTTCCAAATCTATCTGGCAGCCGACACTGCTCAGATCGGACTATGGCTGTAGATATGTATCTGTTCAGGTGTGGTTGGGAAATTCATTATGAATTAAGATTCATAACTGCCACGACATTCTTTTGACCTCTCTGCTGGTCATTTGAATCTAAATCCCAGAGCCAAAGGCTCAACGATCTATCTAACTATCTAACATCACCCAACCCCCATTTTTATTAAACCTATTTTTTTGAAGATCTTTTTTCTATAGGAGTCAATTTCCTTTCCGAAATACAAACATCAGCACACATTGTGGTCATCTTTTCTAGTATTAGCGGTAGACATTCCACGCATGGTTGAATTTCCCAGTTGGATATTACAGAGATCAAGAAAGCCCAAAATGGACAGCCTGTCCATATATTCTAAAAATATTAGCACAGTATAGATGTTCTACCGCTAGATGTCCGTAGCTTAAATAGTAAATACTACAATCGTATAATTTATCAAATAAGCTGGAGACACCTTGAGATAAATCATCACTACTGCACCAAATAGTTGCCCACTGTGACTTCATGAATCCAACACTGAGGTTCTGAAAATTGGCCACAAGACTTTGCTTGGACTCCTCGTTCCCGAATCCTTGATCTAACAGGGATCTAGCATCTATGCCAAAAACTATTTATGGGGAGGGTTGTGGAACTTAGGGGGAGAAATTGCCCTGCGCCCCGATTAGGGGCGGTAACCTGCTTGGAGCGGTACTTCCTGCGCCCGGCGTGGAATTCCTGCCCCGGCCGTGGAATTGGCATTACCGCCCCTCAGAGAAAGTGGAGCTCAATCTCGCGCGCGCTCCAACTTCCTCTTGGGGTAGGTCCAGCGGCACTAACGGGTCACGAGCGGCAGTGCGATGCGGACGCTCCGTGTAGCGCTGATGCGTTTCAACATCCCTCCCCCTCGCTTAAACGGGAAGGCCGCTGTGCACTCTGTGCGGCCTCCACTGGCTGACCAGGGCGGCCCGGCACCCAAAACGGAGTGCCAGGCTGCATGCCGGTGGCCCGGACCACGCAAGGAGAAATGATTTGGAGCCGAGCGGTGAATCGGCAAAACCACCAACATGGTGGCACAAGGCGCTTGTGACCTCCCCTTTAACTTCCGAACTTCTGCCTCGCAAGTGGATGTTGGCCTGGTTCACGGCCCGCCAGGTTAGCGCTGGCACACGTTCGCGCCAGCCCCGCGGGGGGCGGAAAGGGGTCGGCCCGCAGCGCTAAGGGGTCACCGCACACGGCGATGGCGCTAACCACGGCTCTACCATGGCAGTGCCTCCGCTCGCTCCCGGGTAAATTCCCCTACCCCTGGGCGAAAGGTATTTTGCGCCCCATTAACACCCCCTGGAGGCACTAACAGGCAGCACACAGAGGGGCGATTTCAACCCCTTAATGTCATCAGTTGGTGAAGAACAGAAACGCATAATAATTTCCATTATTCTCAAGCCACATGTTAATGAAATGGTGTAATACTGAAACATGTCAACTGTAAGCTTGTGTTCACCTGTGACTGTTGGGCAACTTAAATAATGGCTTCAGGAATATTGATGATAAATGCAAAGCCTTTTAGCTAACGTTGAAATGGAAAGGGCCTACTCATCAAAAAAGATGTGAAAAACTTTGTGACAATGTATGATGATGATAGACACGAGAGTTCATTGCAGTTTGTAACAACAAAGATATCATCTCAGACGCCATCAATAACTGCGGTAATTACACAGGAATACACAGAGTGTGTAGAAGGACGGAATCGTGGACCATGTACATTTTCATGTACTTAAAATAAGATTTGGAAGAACAGCCCAGTTTGATATTCGAGGGCCAAAGTTGCCCACCGCTGGAAACGCGGCGCACTTCGCCTGTTTCAGCTGTTTTTACCGGCGCGGTGGCCCCCACGAGCAAAATTCCGCTCTTTGGCTTTTTTTTTCCAGCGGCCCGGAAGTCGGTCATAATGGGGGGGGGGGGGGGGCGGATGTGCAGCATTGAGTGGAAGTTCGCACCACGAGAGGGGCGGGGCGGAAGTTAGGGGGCGGGCGGGAGTGTCCGTCGCTGTGACTCGTCAGCATAGCGCTGGTGATGTCATCACGGTGCTGCAGGGGGGGGGGTATCAGGCTGCTTGTTGGCGACCCCGGCCGGACCCGGGGTCATAACTGTTGGCCCAACACGGCAGTCGGCCGACAAAAAAAAAAGATGCCAGCTGCAGCAGTAGGCCCTCCCCCTTTAATTGCAGCCGCCGTTTTGCAAGTGCACCACGCACAATGCACCGGCTATCGGTGTCACCGAGCGGCGGGAGCAAGATTTCTCGGCGTAATTTTGCGATTGGGGGGGGGGGGGTGCATGGATTCTGATGGTGCACTTAGGACGGATCGGCAGGAGCGAGCGGTAGTGGGGGGGGGGGGGGGGAGTGGGTCACCATCGGGATGTCACAGGAGCGGAATTTTCCAATTCCACTAAAGAGCGACGCCCATTACACTCCGCAGCATGGCCACCCATTTCCGGCAGTGACGGCCCTTTAAGGGAAGGGGAAATTTCGGCCTCTTGGTCTTTGCACTAAAATTGGTTTTAGTGTCTTTGTGCTTGGGAGGGCAAAAAAAATCATTTAGCCAGGGTTTGTACTCCCAGTCACTATCCAGTGATTCACTGTGGGCATCCAGCGATGGCAGGAGGAGTCTTGGTTCGATCCAGTGACTTTTACAGGAATATGGTCATTGGATGATTTTCTGATATTCTCCCAACCACATTAAATAAGCTGGAAACACAGTCTGAGCTCAATTGTGAAGATTTTTACTATCCCAGCACCAGAGGTGGAGGAGATACCTTTGTTGTTAAAAAAAAGGACTAAAGCCTAGACATAAACATTTGTTATATAAATGGGCAATCCTCTGCCTGTTACTTTAATGGAGACATAAACCACATTTATTTTAAAAGTGCACAGAAAAATGCCGCACAAAGCCGCTCAATCACTATTATCACAAACAGATATTTTTAGGCTTAATATTTGGGGCTTATTTTTGGGAATGGGGGAGGCTTGAGTAAAGGAGACCTCATGTTACTGTTTCAGTAATTACAGGTGATTTCTTAGTGAAATATCTTTGTTTTCACAATGTTTCCAATGCTTTTGTTTAAAACGTTGTGTCGATTCATCATCATCATCATTTATTTGAAGATTCAAGCCCAACAATCGTGATGAGATTCTTCAATGAGTCAACAATGCTCCAGATCGTAAGGTGCATAGTTGACTCATTGAAGAATCTCAATGAACAATAGCATTTCTGCAGTGTTAGCAAACGAGATACTGTCCATTTTATTTAGGAATGTTTGAGTAATGGTGGAGAATTAACAAGAAAGAAAATTGAAAGCTTATAGACGAAGGCCAACAATCCACTTTGTAAAAACAATGATCTCACTTTAACCCTTCCAGCGCTGCATCAATAACAACACCTCTTGTTAAAAGCAGCATTCTTTTCCTTGTTCGGAACCAACGTTTGAAATCTCGTGTTGTCATTCCATAAGCCTAGCTTCATGGTTTGGGCCTTACTGAATTGTACTAATTCCCTGATTGGTTTCACGTTCTAAAGTCAAAGTTCAAATGTTCACAACTTTCGCCGTAAGTAAATCAGATTTCAATATAGATTCAGCTGGAGGACATTCATCCTTTCTCCCTGTAAGTTGACAGTGCCCAACGGGCAGTGCACAATGTAAGAGTGGCACAGCATTTTAAATAAACTTCAAAGACACGGGTGATTTTGAACGAAAATCATGTCTTTGAAAGCTATGCTTAATATTCCCTTTGATGCCCCAGCACAAAACTGGTTGCTAATTAACATAGGGGTTTCTAGCTTGCAACACAGAAATTCCTAAAGTCAATGCTCCTTTAAACATACTATTTGTTACTAGTTTTCAGCCCTGCATATAAACTGAAAGAACAATTCATCTGGGCGTTATTTATAATCTAATGATTTCCTCTGCAAATCTTTTAGATGAGAACTCGTCAAATACTTTGGCACTGGTTGCATTGAAAGAGTTAAAATAACGGAACATGATACAGGATGCAGCAGAATACATCTCACTGAGCTCACTTGGTTTTCTGCTGGCAGTCGTGGCATGGAGGCTGCTCGACTTTGGCCTTCCATCGGGAGATAATGGTCGCTGTCCGAGTAGCCGTCCCTCCCCATTTCTTGCATCTCCACAGCCTGCAATACAAAGCCAAATTTGGGGAGGGTATTAAAGGGAAGGAAATGTGAGCCCCAGATGTATCTGAGTGAGCCGGAGGGCCCCTCATGCTCTCTGCTGTTCCTGAGCGTATCTCTGCCAGGTGTATATCCCACTGCATGCTCAATGTGTTGACATAAACAAATATCGAAGGAAAGAAAGGGTAAGCATCATGTCATGAACAGGTGCAGAAAATAATTAAAAAAAAAAAGGCTAATGGAACGCTGGCCTTTCTATCTGGAGGACTAGAATGCAAGTTATGCTGCAGCTGTACAAAGCCAGGTTAGACCACACCTGGAGCTTTCTGTGAGCAGCTCTGGGTACCGCACCTTAGGGAGGGTGTATTGGTCTTGGAGGGAGTGCAGTGTGGGTTTACCAGAATAATACCCGGACTCCGAGGGTTAAGTTACGAGGAGGAATTACACAAATTAGGGTTCTCTTCCCGAGAATTTAGAAGCTAAAAGGGGTGGTCTGATCGAAGCTTTCAAGATACTAAGAGGAACATAAGAACATAAGAACATAAGAACTAGGAACAGGAGTAGGCCATCTAGCCCCTCGAGCCTGCTCCGCCATTCAACAAGATCATGGCTGATCGGGCCGTGGACTCAGCTCCACTTACCCGCCCGCTCCCCGTAACCCTTAATTCCCTTATTGGTTAAAAATCTATCTATCTGTGATTTGAATACATCCAATGAGCTAGCCTCAACTGCTTCCCTGGGCAGGGAATTCCACAGATTCACAACCCTCTGGGAGAAGAAATTCCTTCTCAACTCGGTTTTAAATTGGCTCCCCCGTATTTTGAGGCTGTGCCCCCTAGTTCTAGTCTCCCCGACCAGTGGAAACAACCTCTCTGCCTCTATCTTGTCTATCCCTTTCATTATTTTAAATGTTTCTATAAGATCACCCCTCATCCTTCTGAACTCCAACGAGTAAAGACCCAGTCTACTCAATCTATCATCATAAGGTAACCCCCTCATCTCCGGAATCAGCCTAGTGAATCGTCTCTGTACCCCCTCTGTATATCCTTCCTTAAGTAAGGTGACCAAAACTGCACTCAGTACTCCAGGTGCGGCCTTACCAATACCCTGTACAGTTGCAGCAAGACCTCCCTGCTTTTGTACTCCATCCCTCTCGCAATGAAGGCCAACATTCCATTTGCCTTCCTGATTACCTGCTGCACCTGCAAACTAACTTTTTGGGATTCATGCACAAGGACCCCCAGGTCCCTCTGCACCGCAGCATGCTGTAATTTCTCCCCATTCAAATAATATTCCCTTTTACTGTTTTTTTTCCCAAGGTGGATGACCTCACATTTTCCAGCATTGTATTCCATCTGCCAAACCTTAGTCCAATCGCTTAACCTATCTAAATCTCTTTGCAGTCTTTCTGTGTCCTCTACACAACCCGCTTTCCCACTAATCTTTGTGTCATCTGCAAATTTTGTTGCACTACACTCTGTCCCCTCTTCCAGGTCATCTATGTATATTGTAAACAGTTGTGGTCCCAGCACCGATCCCTGTGGCACACCACTAACCACCGATTTCCAACCCGAAAAGGACCATTTATCCCGACTCTCTGCTTTCTGTTAGCCAGCCAATTCTCTATCCATGCTAATACATTTCCTCTGACTCCGCGTACCTTTATCTTCTGCAGTAACCTTTTGTGTGGCACCTTATCGAATGCCTTTTGGAAATCTAAATACACCACATCCATCGGTACACCTCTATCCACCATGCTCGTTATATCCTCAAAGAATTCCAGTAAATTAGTTAAACATGATTTCCCCTTCATGAATCCATGTTGCGTCTGCTTGATTGCACTATTCCTATCTAGATGTCCCGCTATTTCTTCCTTATTGATAGTTTCAAGCATTTTCCCCACTACAGAGGTTAAACTAACCGGCCTATAGTTACCTGCCTTTTGTCTGCCCCCTTTTTTAAACAGGGGGCAGACAGTATCAGGTAGATAGAGAGAAACTATTTCTACTGGCTGGAGAGTCTAGGACGAGGGGCCATAGTCTAAACAATAAAGCCATAACTTTCAGGAGTGGTACTGGGAAACATTTCTACACACATAGGTGGTAGAGGTTTGGAACTTTCTTCCGCAAACGGCAATTGATGCTCGATCAATTGTTCATTTTAAATCAGAGAGTGATGGCTTTTTGTTAACCAAAGGTGTTAAGGGACATGGGTCAAAGGTGGATATATAGAGTCAGGTCGCAGATCAGCCATGAATGGCGGAGTGGGTTCGAGGGGCTGAATGGCATACTCCTGTTCCTATGTTCCTATTATAACTCAGAAGGTTCACACACTAGACAATTAGCCTATACACTAATTGATTTGTTTTTTCATTCTCGGGATGTGGCTGTCGCTGGCAAGGCCGGCATTTATTGCCCGTTCCCAGTTGACCTGAAAAGATGGTGGTGGGCCACTTGCTTGAACTGCTGCAGTCTGTGTGGCGATTGTACCACCATAATGTTGCTAGGTCAGGAGTTATAGGATTAACCTCACAACTAAGGTTCAGGTATTTACATCTGTTTTAAATATTTATCTTAAATTTTATGATAATCTTTCTTATCATTACCTTTGGGGTCATCGCTACTGGGAATGGAACATTTCGCAAGTTTCTGTCTTCAGTAACAGGGTCAAATATTTTCCGGTCAGGCAAAGCATAGGTTAGATACAGAGTCATGTTCCTTCTATTCTACCACAAAAGTGCACCTTAACCTCTGCCGATGCCAGTGGAACATTTCCATTTTCCATGCCACTATCCTTCCCCAAAATGCTGCTTTAGTGTCAATTTTAGCTGAATTATGGGTAGGCCCATTGTGACCTGGGTTGAGATTGTCCTAAACTCACTTCATGTGGAATTCTTTAGCTGTCAGACAAAAGAGACTTTCAACTTAAGTGCGTGCTGGCGAGATTAAAACCCCGGTCACAGAGGTAACAAGATGGTGCTCCATCCCACTGTGTCTTTGTGGTTAATCATCTAGCTTCTCAGTGGCAACATAAAGTGCTGCAGTATTATCAACGTGTCAATTGTTTGGAGTGATGAGAGGAGTGCTGTTGCTTGTGTGCTGGTGAGCAGACATCGAGACAGACACTGGTCTCAGCCATTGCACTGCTGGTAGTAACCGTACTACCAACAGCTTCTAACTGTGAGCATATCAACACTGAAATATGACAAGCTAATAATAATTTATTTATAGAATGCCTCATCTCATGTCTGAAAGTGCTAATGAATTGCTTTTGGAGTGTTATGTAAGCTATCACAACATGGGCTGCATAGATAATAATGGTTACCTGGAAGTAATTACCAGTAAGTAATCTAACTGGGTGGGGGGGAGATACAGATATCATTGAAAATTACAAGAATAAATCCTGACAATTAATTAAATGCCAAGGTGAGATAAATGTCTTGAAATCACTCCAGGGTATCAATTATTCTTCTGACATGGGCTAATTTAGTTATTTGGGGATTCATTTGATTATGTTTTGGGTCTGTTCTTGTCTGCTTCATTAACATTTATTGAGAAGCAATTTGGAGGTATCAGGGGATTCCTTGGTCAATATATCTTATATTGCTCTGTTATATGTTATATATCTGCACTCCTTCTAATTCTGGCCTCTTGAGCATCCCTGATTTTAATCGCTCCACCATCGGTGGCCGTGCCTTCTGTTGCCTGGGCCCCAAGCTCTGGAACTCCCTCCCTAAACCCCTCCGCCTCTCTCTCCTCCTTCAAGATGCTCCTTAAAACCTACCTCTTTGACCAAGCTTTTGGTCACCTGCCCTAATTTCTCCTTATGTGGCTTGGTCTCAAATTTTTTAATCTCCTGTTAAAGGCGCTATATAAATGCAAGTTATTGTGTCATATAATGTAGTCTATTCTGTAGTGCATGGGAGGAAACCACTCGTAGGAGTGTGCAATTACTGTGTGACAAGTTTACAGAGGCAGTTTCCATTCTAAATTTGGGGGTAGGAATTTATAATGGAAAAGTTGATAGGAAGTGTGCACAGACATAATATTTATAAATATACTCATCAACTTTCCCTGGCATTTCACCCAGAAAGTGTAGTCTTCAGGTGAGCGCGGGATAAAGAAAGACTTGCATTTAGATAGCGCCTTGCACGATCTCAGGACGTCCCAAAGCGCTTTACAGCCAATTAAGTACTTTTATTTTTGAAGTGCAGTCACTGTTGTAATGTGGGAAACGCAGCAGCCAATTTGTGCACAGCAAACTCCCATAAACAGCAATGTGATAAAGACCAGATAATCTGTTTTTGTTATGTTGATTGAGGGATAAATATTGGCCCCAGGACACCGGGGCGACCTCTCCTGCTCTTCTTCGAAATAGTGCCATACACCTAAGAGAGCAAACGGGGCCTCGGTTTAACATGTCAGCTGAAAATCAGCCCCTCCGACAGTGCAGCGCTCCCTCAGTACTGCAGTCTCAGCCTAGATTTTTGTGCTCAAGTCTCTGGAGCGGGACTTGAACCCACAACCTCTGACTCAGAGGCAAGAGTGCTACTCACTAAGGCATGGCTGAGGCCAGGGACAATTGAACCAGGGGTGCAAATGTGATACAGTCCCCAGATTGAAAGGCTTACATTCTGTCCCATAAGAACATAAGAAATAGGAGGAGTAGGCCATTCGGCCCCTTGAACCTGCTCTGCCATTCAGTGAGATCATGGCTGATCTTCGACCTCAACTCCACTTTCCTGCACTGTCCCCATATCCCTTAATGTCTCTATTTTTGATATTTCTATTATAATTCCTGTGTGCACATTTAGAATAGAGAATGCCTCCGTAAACTTGCCATGTTGCAAATTCATCTGCACACGTGCCATCCAATACAAGCCATTCTCGGGCTTTCAGGTGATCTTATCAAAAAATTTAAGTGAATGTTTTTCCACGTGCCAGAAGGAAAATAAATGTAATGAGTTATAAAGAATTAAAAACAATGCATTAATAACTTGGACCGAGTGGGAATGTTTGATCCATGTTTTCTATCTTTAATATTGCACTGGACAGTAAAGCCCCTCCAGGTATCATGACTGAGATATGATTGGTAATTAATGGGACCTGTAAAATGGAGAGAGAAAGTGAATGAGGGTATACTATAGAAACAGGAAAATTAATTTTCCTAACGTTTAAGTGAAAGTCAGGAAAGTGTAGTTATGAATACTAAATTGATAGCTTTCTCTTGGAGACATTTGTGTCCCTGCCTATAATTAACTTTTTAAGAAAGCTGAATTTGATGGCCTGGCTACTACCCAAGATATCGGGACCATGCAGGTGGGAGATAAATAAAGTTCTGCAGACGACTAAAATCTTTTGATAAGATCACCTGAAATCCCGAGAATGGCTTGTATCGGATGGCACGGGTCTCAGTCAAGCTCAGTTACTTGACATGAAATGGTTAGTGTGGCTCAGGGAATGAGACAACTTTTAAAGCATTGACACATACTCGATCAAGAAACTATCTAATTAATGAAACAATCAGGATAGAATTAAACACACTGGTGCCTGTTAGAGGGATTGAAGTTGAAGTTGAAGTGGGGAGTTACATGGAATTTGGATTGGGATAATTGAAGACTAGGGAGAAATAAATTTAGCAAGAATTATCCACAAGATGGATATAAGTAAAAGTGAGATCTGGAGAATTGTTAAAAGTCCATGGGCTAGAACCTCCACTTTTTTTGCACGCTTAATGCCTACTTAACGCCCATTTTACCGCTGAAATGATGTATAACGCCCAGATATCGCCCATTTAGCCACAAAATGGAAACTGACGGGCATTTTTCAGAAACCTATCGCCGAGCGTTACTTTCCGCACGAAATTAACGCCGGGAAAAAATAATACCGCCCGCCCACTTTTTTTGGGGCGGAATCATCAGAATGGGCGAAATCAACGCCCATAATATCGCCCAGCGTTACTTTCCACACGGAATTAACGCCGAGATTCAATAATACCACCCCGCCCACTTTTTTTTATCGTAAAGAGCATATTTACCGAAACTACTGGTCATGAGATCGCCCACCTCGCACACATATCGCCCACAATATTGCTCGCCCCAAAAAAACGGCCAGTAAAAGTGGAACTAACCGGAACTAATCACAGCATTATGGACGCCATGTTCTACATCACATGTCGTGTCCTTTAAAAGGCTGCTGTGCTTCAACCTCGGGGAAGTTCGGATATACTCTGCAGGTCGTTGGAGTTGATGTGAACATCTGTACAAACATCTTGACCATACTGTGACCGATTGGAATGGAAGAGGTGTGGTCATCGGGACATTCCTTGTTTGTGACCAATCGGTGGAAAACAGAGAGCCAATGCAATGGGGCCTGTCCTTTCTCACCCTCTCTTGAAGACCAATTACATGCAGCAGACTCGAGATCGCCGAAGGTACGCTCCACAGCATTATGTGCCCAATATAAGACATGCCAGACTAATGAGGAGGACCAGACGTTACACCCCCCCCACCCCCCGCAAGTACAAGGTGAAGCATTCTTACCTCGACTTGCCTGACACCACCTGCCTTCGGAGACTGCGCTTCCACAAAGAGGTTATCACTGAGGTATGCCAGCTGATAAGGGAGATCTGCAGCCTGCCAGCACCATTAGTACTGCACTGTCTGTCGAGGTCAAAGTCACTGCGGCACTGTCGTTCTACGCCTCGGGTTCTTTTCAGGCCACACAGCTGGCAACATTTGCGGACTTTCTCAGCATGCCACACATCGCTGCATTAGACAGGTCACTGAAGCCCTGTACGCACGTAGGAGGGACTTGATCAGCTTCCCTATGACCAGGGAGGCACAGAGTGAGAGGGCTCTAGGATTCTCCAGAATTGCAAACTTCCCCAAGGTGCAGGGAGCAATAGACTTCGCAGTGTGGGCACCTTTTCAGGATGCAGAGGTTTTCAGAAACCGCAAGGGATTCCACTCCCTGAATGTTCAACTCGTTGTCGACCAGCAGCAAATTATACTGGCAGTGAATGCTCAATTTCCGGGCAGCATCCATGATGCTCACATCCTGCGTGAGAGCACTGTATCTGACTTGTTTAACAATCAGCCACAAGGTCAATGCTGGATGCTTTGTGACAAAGGATATGGCCTCGCCACCTGGCTGATGACCCCGCTGTGTGACACCCACACCGAGGCCGAGGGGCGATACAAAGAGAGCCACAGAGCCACTCGCAATATCATGGAGAAAACCATTGGAGTGCTTAAGCAGCGCTTTGGATGCCTGGACCACTCCGGAGGCGGCCTCCTGAGCAGGTAGCTCAATTCATGCTGCATAACTTGGCTATCAGGAGGGGACAAGAATTGCCTGATGAGTCTGACAGTCCACCTCACCAGAGAGAGGAAGAGGAGGACGAGGAGGTGGACACTGACATCGGCCCAGACAATCAGGCTGATGCTGAAGCCATGCCCCCGCCCCCCTGTAGACTGCTTGAAAGGGCCCATGGTGGCATGATAGCTGCAAGAGCCTTACGTCAGGAGCTCATCAATGCTCACTTTGCCTGAAAGAACGTTGGTGTTATTTGCAAGGCTGACACACTGCTGGGTGTGCAGGTCATACATCAATGGTAAGCATCACCTTGGTGACAGTTAAAGTTTAAGTTGATTGAAGTTAAGTGTAATTATACCCTTTGATGTTAAGGAATCACCAGCATGTAACGGTGCAGTTATCTGAGCCAATATGCGACGAGGTTTTGTTGAATAAAAAACATTTAAACCAAACAGCTGTCTGAAATCATCAGTATTTCTGTAAAAACCAACCCCGCCCCGCCTCCCCCGCTTCTCGTCCCCACCTCTACCCCTTCCCCTTCCCCTCCTGACTCCAAGCCGCCTGGCCGAGGAGCTCCTCAGACGATGCTTCATTGGGGGTGAGGGGGGGGGGGGGGGAGATGACTGATCCGCTGCTTAAGACGGATACGGGAGAGGACGGTCCCGAGGTGGGAATGTGCTCCGAGCCAGAAGCAAGATGTTGCTGCTGGCTCTCATGTGTGGTTGGCAATGGGGGTGCATCACCTTGGGGTGCAGTGCCGCGGTCTGGGACCACTGGGAGCCCTTTGCCACTACTGTTCCTGGCTACCAGCTCCAGGGCCTCCACCATCTCTTCCATGTTATATCGTATTTGTTGGACAAAAACGTGGTGCCAACTATGTTCTTGGTGCTTAGTAGGCTTTTTACATAACACATAAGAATTAGGAACAGGGGTAGGACATCCAGCCCCTCGAGCCTGCTCCGCCATTCAACAAGATCATGGCTGATCTGGCCGTGGACTCAGCTCCACTTACCCGCCCGCTCCCCATAACCCTTAATTCCCTTATTGGTTAAAATTCTATCTATCTGAGATTTGAATACATTCAATGAGCTAGCCTCAACTGCTTCCTTGGGCAGAGAATTCCACAGATTCACAACCCTCTGGGAGAAGAAATTCCTTCTCAACTCGGTTTTAAATTGACTCCCCCGTATTTTGAGGCTGTGCCCCCTAGTTCTAGTCTCCCCGACCAGTGGAGACAACCTCTCTGCCTCTATCTTGTCTATCCCTTTCATTATTTTAAATGCTTCTATAAGATCACCCCTCATCCTTCTGAACTCCAATGAGTAAAGACCCAGTCTACTCAATCTATCATCATAAGGTAACCCCCTCATCTCCGGAATCAGCCTAGTGAATCGTCTCTGTACCCCCTCCAAAGCTAGTATATCCTTCCTTAAGTAAGGTGACCAAAACTGCACGCAGTACTCCAGGTGCAGCCTTACCAATACCCTGTACAGTTGCAGCAGGACCTCCCTGCTTTTGTACTCCATCCCTCTTGCAATGAAGGCCAACATTCCATTCGCCTTCCTGATTACCTGCTGCACCTGCAAACTAACTTTTTGGGATTCATGCACAAGGACCCCCAGGTCCCTCTGCACCGCAGCATGTTGTAATTTCTCCCCATTCAAATAATATTTCCTTTTACTGTTTTTTTTTCCAAAGGTGGATGACCTCACATTTTACGACATTGTATTCCATCTGCCAAACCTTAGCCCATTCGCTTAACCTATCTAAATCTCTTTGCAGCCTCTCTGTGTCCTCTACACAACCCGCTTTCCCACTAATCTTTGTGTCATCTGCAAATATTGTTGCACTACACTCTGTCCCCTCTTCCAGGTCATCTATGTATATTGTAAACAGTTGTGGTCCCAGCACCGATCCCTGTGGCACACCACTAACCACCAATTTCCAACCCAAAAAGGACCCATTTCTCCCGACTCTCTGCTTTCTGTTAGCCAGCCAATTCTCGATCCATGCTAATGTATTTCCTCTGACTCCGCGTACCTTTATCTTCTGCAGTAACCTATTGTGTGGCACCTTATCGAATGCCTTTTGGAAATCTAAATACACCACATCCATCGGTACACCTCTATCCACCATGCTCGTTATATCCTCAAAGAATTCCAATAAATTAGTTAAACATGATTTCCCCTTCATGAATCCATGTTGCGTCTGCTTGATTGCACTATTCCTATCTAGATGTCCCGCTATTTCTTCCTTAATGATAGCTTCAAGCATTTTCCCCACTACAGATGTTAAACTAACCGGCCTATAGTTACCTGCCTTTTGTCTGCTGGTGAATCTCCCTCGTGCCTCCCACAACAGACAAACAAGCACACACCACAGGCACACACGCCTTCAGTCCCTCTGAGCTCCCTCCCTCTCTCTGTCTTCTCTTCTGCGCATGTCACGATGACCCTTGACCTCCTGAATCGCGGGAATCGAGCGTTGCCATGCCGTTGCTAAGGACGGCGACACTTTACGGCAGAAAGTCAGCGAGATTTAACGCCACTGCCCATTTCATATCGCTCACGGTAACGCCCATTTAAAAAAATGGAGACTGGGTGCTTTGAGAATGGGCGAGAAGCCGGCGATCTGAAAAACCTTTTTTACCGCCCAAGCCGGAAATAACGCCCATTTTTGGGCGATGAGCGCAAAAGTGGAAAATCTAGCCCCATGATTTGTTGATTGGATGTTAAAACTGTAGTGTTGCTTGAAATGATTGTGAGACTGAATTTAACTGTGACTGTAATAATTATGTTTTGTAGGTAACAGAGCGTTGGAAAAACCAGTGCCACTCCTGTACCTACCATGCTTTACGGGTCTAACAAGACCTGTCTCATTGGGCTTAATATATCAGCACACCCTTAGGTTCGTATTATTTCACAAGCTTTCCAACTTTTAATGATAGTGTATTTAATATATGTCGATGGCTAACCAGCACTACCAAAAATAATTAATTGAGCACACTGAACGAGAAGGTCCGGAGCAACGTAGAGGAGACCCCAGGCGGGGGGCAGAATTCGAACACCGGAACAGTAAATTGAACTTGAGTGAGAAGTTGCTCCTTCTCCTCAAAGGATTGGACTGTAAGAAAGGGGAAATCTTAATTTCTGAGTCGCCCTACTAAGTAACATCCAAGTGGAGAAACCAAAAAGCAAATAACTTTGCAATAGCTAGAGCATTCAAAAGCCAGTTCTGAGAAGTCATTAAGGATGTTTCCTTCTCAAAGGAGGGACTGTAAGAAATCGTGAATCGGAAGAAATAACTTCAGTCTCTTCAGCCTGGTATTAGAATTCCATTCCATGGTACAATGGCTAAAGCTACTTGAACATAAGCGGAAACATCAATAACTGATGTTCCAAACATCTGAAGGCCAAGAACGGTCTGTCTGACTCCAACCGTGGGAGGATGTGAAGAGGAGAGTTTCACCTAAGAGGTGATACAAAGGGCCCAAAATTTGCCACCATTGAGCTCCAAATTTTTGGAGGTAACTTAATTTAGCAAATTTCACGAAGGGTATAACGCCGTCCTTAACAGGTAACGGCCGATTTTTTAAGTTAAGGTTTTAATGACGTCACCCGGGGTCAAACCCACCCATAACGCCATTTTTGCCCATTTTTGCAAGTTTCGCCAACAAGGATTTTTTCAAAAACGGTGCCGGGGACCACTGGGGACCACCTTGAAAAACCTTACCTTATCAAATCGGAGTCAGATAGAAATCGGCGTTACAGACGCCATCTTGTTTATCTCCCTCAGCCAGACACAGGAGCTTGGCGCTGGGCTTCCACAGAAGCCCGGGGGGGGGGAGTGGGGGAGGTGGAAGCCAAGCCGGGGAGAGGGGCAGCAGCGGGGCCATTCGACCGGGGATGGGACAGAAAATGTTGGAAATCTCAGCGGGTCGGCTTGGGAAAAAATCAGCATGGGTTAGCTACAGAGTAAAGCCGTACAATTATATGTTACCCTGGAAACCAAATTACTTGGACATGCGCAGAATGAGGCCTCAGTTTTTCGGAGCTATCAATTAGCTCCAGCCACAGAAGCTAAGGTCTTTCTGCACGGCGCCCAATTCAAAGAAAAAAAATGGCAACATTTCAGATTTAATTTTTTGCCGCTTCTTCGGCTTAAAAAAAATCGTCCTCTAATCTTAAATCGTGCCAAAAAAAGACAATGTGGAATTTTTGGCCCCAGGAACTCGCCATATCATAGGTTAAATGATCCTGTCCATATTCTATACCAGGCCCACTCCTAAAAAAAGAGAATAAAATAAAGATCTAGAAGGCGTTTCGGAGCAGACAGTGAAGATATAACTGTTCGTGCCACCAATCATCTGTCCAATCAGGACTAATAACAACTATTTGTCATGGTCGTATGTCTATTATGTCTTTCCTGGTTGTGTTTATGACTATATCTGAACTACCGCTCCCTTAATAAAATGCCTTATAACTCCTAAGACCCTTTGGGTATCTGTGAAGGTTCAGAGAAGGTTCACTCGGTTGATTCCGGGGATGAGGGAATTGACTTATAAGGAAAGGTTGAGTAGGTTGGGCCTCTACTCATTGGAATTCAGAAGAATGAGAGGTGATCTTATCAAAACGTATAAGATTATGAGGGGGCTTGACAGGGTGGACGCAGAGAGGATGTTTCCACTGATGGGGGAGACTAGAACTAGAGGGCATGATCTTAGAATAAGGAGCCGCCCTTTTAAAACTGAGATGAGGAGAAATTTCTTCTCTGAGGGTTGTAAATCTGTGGAATTCGCTGCCTCAGAGAGCTGTGGAAGCCGGGACATTGAATAAATTTAAGACAGAAATAGACAGTTTCTTAAACGATAAGGGGATAAGGGGTTATGGGGAGTGGGCGGGGAAGTGGAGCTGAGTCCATGATCGGATCAGCCATGATCTTATTGAATGGCGGAGCAGGCTCGAGGGCCCACTCCTGTTCCTATTTCCTATGTTCTTAAGGCCGGCATTTGTAGCCCATCCTTAATTGCCCTTGAGAAGGTGGTGGTGAGCCGCCTTCTTAGAAACATAGAAACATAGAAAAGTGGTGCAGGAGCAGGCCATTCAGCCCTTCTAGCCTGCACCGCCATTCAATGAGTTCATGGCTGAACATGAAACTTCAGTAACCCCTTCCTGCTTTCACGCCATACCCGTCAGAATTTTAAACGTTTCTATGAGGTCCCCTCTCACTCTTCTGAACTCCAGTGAATACAAGCCAAGTTGATCCAGTCTTTCTTGATAGGTCAGTCCCACCATCCCGGGAATCAGTCTGGTGAATCCTCGCTGCACTCCCTCAATAGCAAGAATGTCCTTCCTCAAGTTAGGAGACCAAAACTGTACACAATACTCCAGGTGTGGCCTCACCAAGGCCCTGTACAACTGTAGCAACACCTCCCTGCCCCTGTACTCAAATCCCCTCGCTATGAAGGCCAACATGCCATTTGCTTTCTTAACCGCCTGCTGCACCTGCATGCCAACCTTCAATGACTGATGTACCATGATACCCAGGTCTCGTTGCACCTTCCCTTTTCCTAATCTGTCACCATTCAGATAATAGTCTGTCTCTCTGTTTTTACCACCAAAGTGGATAACCTCACATTTATCCACATTATACTTCATCTGCCACGCATTTGCCCACTCACCTAACCTATCCAAGTCACTCTGCAGCCTCATAGCATCCTCCTCGTAGCTCACACTGCCACCCAACTTAGTGTCATCCGCAAATTTGGAGATACTACATTTAATCCCCTCGTCTAAATCATTAATGTACAATGTAAACAGCTGGGGCCCCAGCACAGAACCTTGCGGTACCCCACTAGTCACTGCCTGCCATTCTGAAAAGTACCCATTTACTCCTACTCTTTGCTTCCTGTCTGACAACCAGTTCTCAATCCACGTCAGCACACTACCCCCAATCCCATGTGCTTTAACTTTGCACATTAATCTCCTGTGTGGGACCTTGTCGAAAGCCTTCTGAAAGTCCAAATATACCACATCAACTGGTTCTCCTTTGTCCACTTTACTGGAAACATCCTCAAAAAATTCCAGAAGATTTGTCAAGCATGATCTCCCTTTCACAAATCCATGCTGACTTGGACCTATCATGTCACCATTTTCCAAATGCGCTGCTATGACATCCTTAATAATTGATTCCATCATTTTACCCACTACTGAGGTCAGGCTGACCGGTCTATAATTCCCTGCTTTCTCTCTCCCTCCTTTTTTAAAAAGTGGGGTTACATTGGCTACCCTCCACTCGATAGGAACAGATCCAGAGTCAATGGAATGTTGGAAAATGACTGTCAATGCATCTGCTATTTCCAAGGCCACCTCCTTAAGTACTCTGGGATGCAGTCCATCAGACCCTGGGGATTTATCGGCCTTCAATCCCATCAATTTCCCCAACACAATTTCCCGACTAATAAAGATTTCCCTCAGTTCCTCCTCCTTACTAGACCCCCCGACCCCTTTTATAACCGGAAGGTTGTTTGTGTCCTCCTTAGTGAATACCGAACCAAAGTACTTGTTCAATTGGTCTGCCATTTCTTTGTTCCCCGTTATGACTTCCCCTGATTCTGACTGCAGGGGACCTACGTTTGTCTTTACTAACCTTTTTCTCTTTACATACCTATAGAAACTTTTGCAATCCGTCTTAATGTTCCCTGCAAGCTTCTTCTCGTACTCCATTTTCCCTGCCCTAATCAAACCCTTTGTCCTCCTCTGCTGAGTTCTAAATTTCTCCCAGTCCCCCGGTTCGCTGCTATTTCTGGCCAATTTGTATGCCACTTCCTTGGCTTTAATACTAGCCCTGATTTCTTGAACTGCTTCAGTCCATGACACTTCAGAGTAGCTTGTTAGGCCATTTCAGAGAGTCAACCTCATTGCTGTGGTTCTGGAGTCACATATCGGCCAGACCGGGTCAGGGCGGCAGATTTCCTTCTCTAAAGGACATCAGTGAACCAGATGGGTTTTTCCGACAATCCGGTGGTTTCATGGTCACCGTTACTGATACTAGCTTTTTATTCCTGATTTATTTAAAAGAAAAAAAAGACTTGCATTGAGATGGTGCCTTTCACGACCACAGGATGTTTCAAAGTGCTTTAGATCTAATGAAGTATTTTTGGAGTGTAGTCACTGCTGTAATGTGGGAATTAACTGGATTTTAAATTCCCCAGCTGCCGTGGTGGGATTTGAACTCATGTCTCTGGATTATTAGTCCAGGCCTCTGGATTACTGGTCCAGTAAATGACCACTATGCTACTGTTCCTGTACATAATGCAAAGCAGCAGAAGCCAGCGTTTTCTGATTCTGCTGTTAAAAGACATTTAAACTATTGTTAATGAACAAGTCTAGAACTAACAAAATTCAATACAGGTGAGGTTGGCAAATTCTTGCCAGGACTGAAAGGCATAGCCACAAAACTGGAAAGTGAACTTCTTAACTGCTACGGTACCAAGCAATAAAACTCGAGAGATACGTTCTGAGAATTTATACCTGCGAGTTTGGCCGAGTGTCTTCTATTTCTTCCGAGCGACCTCTTTCAGGACTCCAGGCCCCGGTCTGCTGAAACATTTGTTGAGCTCGGTCTGTGACCCAAGATTGACTCTCCTTCATAATCCCATCTTGCGCACTTTGGGCAGAGAAATCATGCATTTAATAAGGACACTGGTACACACAAAGATCAAATCAGGATTCAATACTAGGCAGAACATCTTAGACAGCATCTCCCCGACCAGCATTGTAACCCATGTATAATCTGACCTAAGTTGTACACTGTGAGAACAATGACCACTAGGTGGTGAACTTGTGGGAGACACTCCTAACCTGGACCTTTAGATATAAAAGGGGAAGCTCCACCCACTTCCATCAGTGCTATGGAATAAAGGACAGGTCACAGACTGACCTTCTCTCAAGCATGGGCCTCGTGTGCATTTATACTGTATAATAAGGACGTATCAACTCAGATCTTCACTGAGCAGTAATTTGCCCTTCCAGTAGTGGTACTGGGATTCAAGTGCAATTTTAAGAGGCCTGACTGAGGCTTCCCAGGGTAATCACTGGAGTCAAACATTGGGCAGGAAAAGATGAGTGAAAAATATTTCAGGAAAGTTACTGATTTTGCGTTTGGTGCAGAATCCTCTCATTCACAGAATGTGCATCTGGGCAATGATTTAATTCCTATTTATCTTGTGGATTCCTTAAGGCGAGGGATGTCAGTGCTGAGAAGTGCAACATTTTATTACTTATTTTGGGTCTGATAACAGTATAAGCACTCAGGCCATGTATAAAATTGGTTAGATACTGGATAACGCTCCCTGTACTCGCTCCAAGCTCAGAAGAATGCCTTACTGCACCATTCCCCATATGTCATCTCCGAGCTAGACTGGCCATTAAATCCTGACCAGTGTTAAATTATAGCCAGCTTTGCTCCGACTAAAGACTGGATTGAGATGTACCTCCTTCTCCACCACCTCTCCTCCGAGGGTCTACCCTTGTGTGGTGGATCTCCTACCTGCCCCTAACATGGTCACTTACATAGTTCCCCACAGATCCACATTTGCCCCCTCATCTGCTGAACTTTCATGCTGCCCATCAGTGATATCATCTGTAGGCATGGAATTGGCTTGCTATTCTTGGCATTCCACCTCCCGCCGGGCTCACTGAGGTTTAATCAGACTGTAAGCAACCTCGGCAATCTATCTGATCCAGAGCTGAATTCAAACTCCATATCCTATTCATCAACTACATTGCTAACTTTCAACTCTTCCCGGACTTTATCTCCAGGACTGACAACCCTTATCCATTTCTCCTAGACACTTCCTGGCTCCTGGCCTTCATCTATAAGCATCAAATTGGTCAAGACTACACCCCCACATGCTGTCCTGTGTCACACCCCACTCACCCATCAACCCATCCTCACTGACCTAAAATGGCCGCTTAACTCCTACAGCACCAAATGCAATATCCTTGCCCTCAACTACATACCCTGACATGACCTGCTTTACCTCTGCAACCTTTCAGCCCCTTTCACACCCTCTAGGCCACTGACTTTCTTTGTATCTTCCCCCTCCTGCCTCGGCTTCAGCCGTCTCACCCCCTTCCCCTGGATTCTATCTAAACCCAATTCACAGCAGTCCTCGAGACAACTCTTTGCTATGGAATGTGATATGCTGTGAGGTATGTTGTGACTGCCTTGACAGTGGAAACATGCATTCAGGTGACATTCCTCAGTTCATTGTTTTAACCATTGATTTGAAATGGGTTGATGCCTTTGTTAAAACAGGACAGTGACAAGGTCCTCCCTGGTGTGCTGCTGAAACACACAACTTGATCCCCCACTGGCACTTTGTAAACTGATCGCAACCAGGCAAGGGTTAGAGGGGAACTTTATCTGCCTTAGTACAGGAGATACAATTGTAATGCTCCCACATCACTGGAAAAAATCACAAGCTAGGGAAGAACTTGAGATAATCCTGACCTGTACGGTTCGTAGCCAAACCAGTTGGTACATTTTCCCTATTAGGGCCTTAGGGCATTAAATAGTCTGAGCAGAAAATGGATTTAATATATAATTAATCCTATTAATACATAAAGGAATTTGTGATATATGACAGCTTTGAGTGAATATGTTTTACGCCACCAGTCAATTTACCTCCGAGAGACTGAGTCAGAGAATGCTAGTCAGTAAGTGCCACTTATTGGCTGAACACGGTGCAAAGGAGTTCTATTTGCAACCCCGAGTGAAGAAATTCCTCCTCATCTCAGACTTAAATGACCGACCCCTTATCCTGAGACTGTGACCCCTGGTTCCAGACTCCCCAGCCCGGGGGAAACATCCTCCCTGCATCTACCCTGTCAATCCCCCTCAGAATCTTGTATGTTTCAAGGAGATCACCCCTCATTCTTCTAAACTCCAGAGAGTATAGGCCCAATCTACTCAATCTCTCCTCATAGGACAACCCTCTCACCCCAGGGATCAATCGAGTGAAACTTCTGAATCTGCAAACCAAAATGTCGAGTGGGCAGTATCCACTGCCATTTTGACTGAAATTCAGAGATCAATAAGATCCATATGACTAAGCATCTGATTGGATATTTAGAATCTCATGGAAAGGTTTAAACTGTTGGGTACAAATAATTTTTAAGAAGCTGTTTGCAGCTAGTCAGTAAGTGCCACTTATTGGTTGAAGGAGGAGTTCTATCTACAACCCTCTGAGTGAAGAAATTCCTACTCATCTCAGTCTTAAATGGCTGGCTCCTTATCCTGAGATCATGCTCCTTAGTTCTAGATCTGTATGTTCTAAAACACTGTGGAACAGATGGAATGTCATCTGTAGTAACATAGCAACAGTACAAGCATATTACTGGGCATGTGCAGAAACTAATATGGTGCACTGGTTAAGCAGTTATGTCATTAATGTTACTACTGTTAACAGCTAGTGAGTGAGAGCATTGTTTTAAGCAATCCTGTAAGAAAGAATCTAGGTTTACCCTCACACACAGAAAAATACTGTGAATCACAATGGTGTTTGTCCAACAAAGTCGTTGACTGCATTCTAAAGTTGACAGATTCGTAAACCAACCAATTGTTGGATTGAATGTGCAAAAAACTGGAGACAAAGAAAGAGAGGGGCGAGAATGTGGAACTCACTACCACTTGGAGAGATCGAGGCAAATAGTCTCGATGCATTTAAGGGGAAGCTAGTTATACACACGAGGGAGAAAGGAGTAGAAGGTTTTGCTGATGGGGTGAGATGAAGTAGGGTGGGAGGGGGCTGGTGTGGAGCATAAACACCGGCACGGAGCTGTGGGCCCAATGGCCTGTTTCTGTGCTGTAAATATATGTAATTGTTTAATAGCATCTAGTCCAGTTAATCCAATGTTGATGGAATGGAGTTCAACATTAACAACATAGAAAATTGGATTCTCCAGCCCAACTAGGAACCAAACGGTAATCACAATCCTAACTACTTCCAATCCCGACTGTCAGACCAGGGTACAATTCAGTCCTGACTGATTCTTAAACATGTAGGTATCTCGTAGGGAGCCATTAGGGCTCAGTGAGGCATGTAGGAGTGAAGAGTAGGGTGAGGACCTTAGTCTGTCTCCCAATGGAGATTGCTGGCAAACCATCCCAACCCCGACTCTTGAGAACAGTTTCGATCCAGTGGGAGAAAGAAAAGAAAATACTAACGGAGTAAATGGCAGATAAAGGGGCTGAAATCGGTGAAGGGCAAGGGTCGCCCAAGTGACCACGGATGGCCGCCGAGATACCTGATGGTACTCTGGGCGGGGTTTTCAAAAGTTCCTTGAAAGGGCGGCCGGTGACAAAAGAGGGACTTACACCGTCAATCTGGGCGGCAGCGGGCGGGAGCTCTCATTCTCGCCGGCAAAGGCCCTTGCCGCCCAAGTGCCGCCGGTGATGGAGTCGGGCCCAGGGAGGGTCAAAGAACGGCAAATAAAAAAGCATTTAAAAAAAAAAACATCGCAAGACCTTCAGGGGACTCCATCAAGGTAAGTCACTGGAAAGGAAAAAATGTTAAAATTGTTTACTAACACTTTTTCAGCCCTTCATACTCACCGTCGGGGGGCAGACCAGCCTCCTCGCTGTGGTCCAACCCTGTTCTGGCGCCGACTCCCGCCTGCACCAATCTGGCATCTCGGCGGGCGGGAGGTCACTTGCGCCACTTGGCCGTCCGCTGACATCAGCGGGCGGTTCCCGGCGGTTGTCCCCTCCCGCCCGCTCCGCACCCAATCAAAACTCAAGGAGGTATGTCGTCAGCAGTGGGCAGTAAGGCCATCAATTTCTGCCCCATAAACTTAAAAAAAAAAACACGGGCCCGGAATTTGCAGATGGAGGTATACCTCCGGAGTACGCCTCCAACCCGATAAAAAAAAACCACAGCTACCATCAGGTTGCCGGGCTTCTTTGGAGAATTCGGGGCCTGGACATGCGGGAGTAGGCCTGCATAAAGGCCCAGGGTTCCCAGGGACACAGGCGACCCTGAGATCACACGGGCGCTTTTACCAGGCGTAAGGGTCTCGTGGGCATTGGCTGGGCAGTAGCCCAACTCTGCGCCAGCGAAAGCGATTTTTGGGTCCGTGCGCAAGATCTGTCAAGGCCAATCTTGACAGAGCGCAAGTTTCGGGTTGTTCCGCATGCGCAGTGCATGTGGAAACTCAGAACTTGCGGGGGTCTTTCTGATGGCTTACCAAGGCATGCGCCATCACCGGGCATGCAACGTCTGGGCCATGTACTTTATATGTTACACTCATTGACATTAAAACAGTGATTTTTTTTGCACATTCGTTTTGAATGGTTTTTGATGAGGGTTTGAGTTTCATCCACTGTCTCATTGACTGCTTTATTCTATACCGCGATCCCTCTAACATGCTATGTCTACAGATTTAGCTACATTACGACATCATTGATTGACAGTGGAACTTACAGGCCATTCCCAGAGATGTTCTGCGGGTCTGGTAAGGCGTTCTGCCCTGGATCCATCTCCTGGGTCGGTGAAGGTGGCTCCATACGCTGAAACAGTAATGGCGTTCGATTCTGTGTGAGATATAACATGGCCTAGGGCTGGCATCAGACAGACTTATGGGAATGGAGATACACGATTCAGAATGTTGTGATGCCAAGAAAAGATTCATTTACTTCCCAGGTCATTCCTGATTCTGGAAAAAAGGGAGGTCATTTAACACTGTAGCTCTGTGAGGACCAATCTGTACTCCTGATACCACGAATAGCAGTAAAAATGACCTTTGGTATTGCAGTTATCAATATTATACGCAAGGAATCAGGAAACAGATTATATTCCAAAATGTATTAGAAAATTATATTTTTATTTTTGATCCAAAAATCCTAGTTTAGTCATCTTAGCAAGGCTCAGCTGAGGCGATAGGGGCATCACAACTGGTCCCAATATGTCCCGGGCTAGGGAAGGAAAAAGTCTGACGGGATTCTCACTAATTGTCATCCAGTGATTCCTTCTTTCAAGCGGGGCTGTGCAAATCTCAGTGGCGACAGTAACAGCTCCCCAGTGAACAGTTCAATAGCCTCTTGGCATTTGTTAGGTTCACACATGGAACGAGGGGTGAGCGGGTACGGTTACCAGGGGATGATCGTGGAATTGTGCCCTCGTATGATTCGCTGCCGTCAGGAAATTCAGAGAAAAAAAAAATCTCTGATCATGATAGCCGCTTTCTAAATTTGCTCAAAACCTATTTCCCTGCAGGATTCGACGTACAGGTTATTGGAAATGAACCCTGCCTCACCAGGTGAGATCAGATAAACTGCAACGGACCTCAGGGAAATGTTCAGGTGATAGGGTGAAGCATCAGACAGGAGCGAGTAATCGGTTCGGGCCTGTTTTGCTTCCGGTCTTGTCATATTGTCACAGGGAGGAGTTTAAATAGAGGCCAGACACTTTTTTTGGAGAGAGGGAAATACACTCCTGCAAATCTCCAATAAGCTTCTTTCAGAGGCTTAGTAGCAGGTATTGAACGACATTCCCGGGCATGGATGCCACATGGCAGAGGGAGACCAAGGAAGGTGTAGGGGAAAAATATATTCGAAGATGAACATGTCTCCTCCTTGAAAAAAAGCAGCCACCGTGAGTGGCTCACAGATAGAGCTGTTGTATTGTGAGTGGCTTAGCCAGTCACGTGATGTTCACAAGACTCAATAAAACCCCGGCCAGTTGAGCCTAGGTCATCCACGATGAGGTATGCAGTTGTGAGCCTGGTGGATGAACCGGCAATGTGTAGTGTGATTGTTAAAGCTTTGTTAATAAACCAACTAGTTCTTAATAGCAATGTGTTGCTAGGAATTCTTAAGCAAAGAACCCATGAAGCAAATACATTACAGTAACAATCTTAAAAAAATTAACATCCAAGGAAAAAAGCTGCCATTTTCATTAGATTGAAAAAAGTAGTTGAGGATTAGTCAGTCCCTCTAACTAGATTAAAAAATAATGGCCCTGAAATTCCGATGTCCCGGGCCCATACGAAGTTCCTACGAACCCGGGAAGGCATCGGAAAAGCCCGCTTTCAGCGGCAATGCACATGCGCTGAAAACTGGCTTTTCCGATCTGTTAAGTTTCTGGCTTGACAGATCTCGTGCATATCGGAAGCGTGGACACTTGCAGGGCAAGATTTCTGATATTTACGAATATCTTGCCCTGCAAATGTCCTTTAAAATCTTGCGCCTAAAAAACAGCCGTATAGCCGACTTTTACAGGCACGTGTTTAAACATACACAGAGACATTTTAAAATAAAGCTATAAAAACACATTTTATTTTTAAAAACCCTCCCCGCTACGGTAAGTTTATATTAAGGCTTAATTAAAAAAACTTTTTAAAAAGTTGGGAAAATATTTTTTTAATAAGATCTTTAATTTAAATGAATGCTAAATATGTAGTTTATTTTCTATTTTTTGTTGTGTTTTGGGTGTTTTGGGAGGGGGGGTTCTCATTCATAGTAATAGGAGTTGCGGACTTACGAAACTCCTATTACGAGGCATGAGAAAATACACTAACCTGATTGGCTGCTGTCTCCAGCTCCCGGCCTGCGCACGTCCCCACGTGCTCGCGCTACAACGCGCAGTCACGGGAGGCCTCAGGCTCGTAAGTTCCAATGGGCGCAGCGGCAACAGGTAAGTGCGCTTCTTTTTTTCCCTATTTCACGCGTTTGCCCGTGGGAAGACCTCAATCGGAACTTCAGGCCCATTGTTTAACGTGTTGCCATGGTTTCATTCCCATGGTTGGTCCCACAGTGTTCCCATTCTCATTTGGAGGAGGACGAGGTAGCAACTACTGGCCACACTGCTAACCTACAGGGGAGGGAAACGAGTCATTTCCCTCTTCCCAACAGCCCAATCTCGCACACTTTCTAGCAGGTGGCTTCAGAGTAACGTTGGGCAGTGGCCCATTGGCAGGTCACCCGCCTACTGGATCAGGATTTAGCAATGCCAAGCAAAGGGAAAATGAGATAAAATCTGACACCTGTAAACCCTGCATGTGTTTCTGGGGCTTACCTATCAGTTTTAGATTGTGAGAGGCTCCCCACTACTTTAACTAAAACTACACTTTCATGAGAATTAAAAAAAAATTAATCTTTGGACAATTTCACATCCTGCTTAAAGGTCCAGTGTTGAATGACCCTCCTGAGTAAATGAACATCATCAGAAGCAAAAGCATTCATTAAAAAAAAAATCATGCAGATAATTAGCATTCTTTTTGGTGTTCTGAAGGCACGATGCAGAAATGAAATCCGGGGTAAACCTTTCTCCACCATTTTGAAACACATTTAGAGACATGGATCCCTTTTTATTGACCTGTGTAGGTTGGGAAAAGCAAAGAGAATCTACAAACTTTTCCATTGTTGTCAATGTGGCAGAACACGGCTTGCCGTCAAAGGGACCCCTCTCCTCCAAAGTCCCCTCAGCAATCTGCAAATGGTAACCGGTGATGGCATCGACAGCCTGCACAAACACATCTCCAAAAGAGGGACAACTTAGATCAGCAATTCACAGTGACTTATTCTTTTCCTTGACAAGTCCACTCCACACCAACAGCTTTATTTGAAGGGAAATTTTTTGGTGAGCTCGAAACAATTTCAATCTTTTACAAACCATTTCTTCCTTTCTCTCTCAGGTCAGAATCTGCCTCAAACATGTTCACGAGTGGGTCACGATGAACCAACCATAGTGCAGGCCTCTCCGGCCTTCCAACATTTTGGGTCACAGGAGATGTCTCTCACTGGGATTTGTCAAAACAAATGGTGCCCAGGGAGGGAACTTTAAACAGTATTTGTTAAACTGGCCCACCTCTTCCCTAGTTTTCTCTCCTGTTCTGCTGAAGGCACTCATTCATGCAGTGGGTCCCAGCAGGCCACTGGTATAAGAACATAAGAAATAGGAGCAGGAGTCAGCCATTTGGCCCCTCGAGCCTGCTCCGCCATTCAATAAGACCGTGGCTGATCCGATCATGGACTCAGTTCCACTTCCCTGCCCGCTCCCCATAACCCTTCACTCTCTTATCGCTCAAAAATCCTTCACAGCTCTCTGGGGTAGAGAATTCTACAGATTTACAACCCTCTGAGAGAGGAAATTCTTCCTCATTTCCATTTTAAATGGGCGACCTCTTATTTTGAGACTATGCCCCCTAGTTCTAGATTCCCCTACGAGGGGAAACATCCTCTCTGCATCTGTCAAGCCCCCTCAGAATCTTATATGTTTCAATAAGATCACCTCTCAGTCTTCTAAACTCCAATGAGTATAGGCCCAACCTGCTCAACCTTTCTTCATATGTCAACCCCTTTATCTCAAGAATCAACCTTGTGAACCTTCTCTGAACTGCCTCCAATGCAAGTATATCCCTTCTTATCTAAGGAGACCAAAACTGTACACAGTACTCCAGGTGTAGTTTCACGAATGCCCTGTACAGTTGTAGCAGGACTTCCTTACTTCTATACTCCATCCTCCTTGCAATAAAGTACAATATTCCATTTGCTTTCCTAATTACTTGCTATACCTGCATGCTAACTTTTTGAGTTTCATGTACAAGGACCCCCAGATTCCTCTGTATCGCAGCATTTTGCAATGTCTCCCTATTTAAATAATAATTTGTTTTTTTATTTTTCCTATCAAAGTGGATAACCTCACATTTTCCCACATTATACTCCACCTGCCAAATATTTGCCCATTCACTTAGCCTGTCTATATCCCTTTACAGATTCTTTGCGTCCTCCTCACAACTTGCTTTCCCACCTATCCTTGTATCATCAGCAAATCTGGTTACATTACACTCGGTCCCTTCATCCAAGTCAATAAGATAGATTGTAAATAGTTGAGGCCCCAGCACTGATCCCCGTGGCACCCCACTAGTTACAGTTTTCCAACCTGAAAATGAGCCATTTATCTTGCCCATTCTTCACGTGTGAGCCCAGGAAGTGCATCAGCAGGCTTTTCTGACCATCTAGCCAACCTTGAGCGTGTTCTTACCCAATTCCTGCACCTGAGAAATTTTCAACAGCAATCACTGGATAGCGATCGGGGTGGGGAGGGTGGGGGCGATTGGTGGACTGACTGATCTTTCCCATCCATAACGTAGGGGTACTGGAGCTAATGGCAGCACAACAGAACTGTCAACACAGCCAAATTAAGCTCACCAAAGATGGGAGCGTCCTGACAGCATGCTGGTTGGTACATTTAATCTCTGAGCCATTACATTGTATTAAAAGTGTTTTTTTTTAAACCCAAATATATTGTACAACAAGGTGGAGAATAGTTAAACAAGGAATATCAAATTGTGGATATACTCCACCCACATTGAACAGAAGTCACAATGCTTTTCCTCACTGTGGGAATTCCAATGGTTGCTGATTATTTTAATCATAAGCAATATAAGCTTTTGCATTTTGATAACATCTGGGTGAGTTAAAATGTTTATAACCAACCTAAGTCTATTAATCATTTACACCTCATGGCTCTTAGTTTATATAAAAAGGAAATAGAGTAGGTTCCAAATTCCAATTTGGTTTGACTTCAGGCCAACATACAACTTGATGGGGGTTTCACTTGATTTTGCAAATGCCTAACTGAGGTAGCAATGCAGGAAAGGGTGGTTGGGGGTTACTTCTGTTGACCTCAGCCCCCTTGGTAAAGGAGGGCAAAATCAGCTCGGGTTCCTGATTCGACGTTAGGATGTCTGGTGAGAAATGGTTAGGCTTGGCTGTGATGCCTCCCACCGCCGAATTACCTGCCTAGGCTCACACATTAAGGCCGCTTAGGTGAGCAAGTGGAGGGCCCAACAAGAACCAACATCTTCATGTGGATGTGAGCGGAGAGAGGAGGGGGGAGAGAAAATAAACTAACTGACGCACGAGGGACAGGACTTACCCCCTGACCTAAACTGTATCACATTGTTCATAACAGATTTAAGAAAGAATGGCAAAGATCACGGTTTTAAAGTTAGATTCATTAAAACAATTAATTACAGTGAGGGTCTCCAGTTTGTGGTGACTGAATTCTAGGATTTTTCCTGCTGCGCCTTCTGTCCCGAGGTTTGCTTACGAACCATGTTATATTTTAAGGCAGGTAGAATTTAGCTACTAAAGTACTATGAAGTACACCTTGTGGTGTGGAACTAAGCCATATCGCCCAAGGAAGATCCCGTGGTTGTCCCCGTTCTCTGCTGTTAGTTGATCTGAGTTGGGACGCTAGTAGGATCGCTACAATTGGCATCGGAGACTCGAGGTTGGATAGGGATAGTGGCTGCTGGAAAGTGTGTGTGTGAGGAAAGGACTAGGCTCAGCTGTGACTCCTCTGATGGGTAGACAACCTGTCAACACTTCCTGCACAGGCTCTCTCATGAAAAATAGCAACTTAGGCAGAGGACAGCCACCTCTCTTAAGGAGAAAGGAAGAGGAAAGCACTAAGATTAAAGCAGAATCCAGTTTAAGCAATAGAGTGCAGGTTGCATTTCCCTTGGAATTCTCTTGTTCTGGCATTCACAAGCTAAAACCTTTTCTCTCCAAACCATCAGGACAAGTAGTTTAATACTTTTTTTGTTAAACACTAGTGAATCTCCTGTGATGGTGCGCATGATAAGTCAGAGGGTACACAGTTTTATAAAGACGGACGCATTATATCATGTATTATTCTGCTGTTAGGATGGAGCTGTGCGACCCTGTAAGGCTAAAAGATCAAAGTGCTGTAAACAGACATTTCAAGAGGTCATCTGGAGACTAATTGCTCTTAGACAGATCCTCAGGTCGATTAGAGGTCAAACTGGGTTTCCTTCTCTTTTTTTGTAAGTGTGACTCCTACAGTCAGAAGTTATTTTTTTGTTGGTTCTGTACGGAAACAAAATGTGAACTTTAATTTTCACATTAAGTTGATTTAAAGTGGCTTTGTCTTCATTAACAAACGCACACCACAGTTACATAAAAACAGAAAATGCTGGAAATACACAGCAGACCTGTCAGCATCTGAAAAGAGAAAAGACAGGTTAACGTATTGGGTGTAGTTCACCTTTTGTTATTTTGTGTTTTTGTTTTAGGTTTGCAATCTTTATCTTTCGACAGAACTACATAAACTTGTGGCAACAAGTTTTTATAGGCAACAGCAGGATGGCAAAAATGTTGCCGATGCTCTTAGAAATTTACGGCACATAAGGAGGCCATTCGGCCCATCGTGTCCGTGCCGGCCGACAAAGAGCCATCCAGCCTAATCCAACTTTCCAGCTCTTGCTCCCGAGCACTGCAGGTTACGGCACTTCAGGTGCACGTCCAAGTACTTTTTAAATGTGGTGAGGGTTTCTGCCTCTACCACCCTTTCAGGCCGTGAGTTCCAGACCCCCACCACCCTCTGGTGGTAAAGGTTCTCCTCAATGCCCCTCTAATCCTTCTACCAATAACTTTAAATCTATGCTTCTGGTTATTGACCTCTGACCTCTCCTTCCTTAGAGCTGAAAATGGTTCCTCCATTGGACTTGTGAAGATTGTTCTCTCAGGAAGTGTCCAATCCTTACCCTTTACAATAAACAATAGCCCAGTAATATTATTTGGCCCACCTTGACGTGTGAAAACAAATCCCAACAGGGGAGCCATTGTGGCATCATCAGCTTAGCGAGAGGAAGAGTCTGGTTATAGCATCATCTTGCTTAGCAACTGATAAGCCAATCGGTAGATTGGTTATAAACCAGCTATCGGTGAAGTTCTTCTGGGGATTGTCTTGTGCTAAACTGAAACTTAACTTGATCACACTGGCAATATCTCATCTGTTTAACTTAATGACATCTACCAAATCCACTAACGTAGGGTCAACAAATGATCTGATGGTGGGGTCACCAGGCTAAGACAAATTCCGCCTGAGGTCCGCGACTGCTCTGGTTTGCAACAATATTATAATGATCTTGATTAATGAGTTCTTTAAATGCTTCATCTAATTAAAAACAAGTCCTGACTTTTCCTGGTACACACAACTGTGTGAAGGACATCAAATGAACCAATTGAAGAGTGGTTTATGCCGAACGTACCAAAGATCGCCACCCATCCAGTTTGGGGCGGGTCCATCCAGAGATTTCCAAAAATGGAACACCAAAAGTCTGCTTCTTTTTAAGTGAAAGTCCAAGTTCACTCTGTATCCCAAGATGGAGAGGTTTTAATTATTAAAGCTTGCTTTTGAGTTTTTCGTAGCAGCAAAGTGAATGGTGCAGCTCAAGGGGGGAATCCCAAGCTCACCATCTCACTTGGCAAAAGAGGAGCACTTTTGTAAGTCTGCCACCATTTTCCGGCCATTTTTGTTTATGGATTGGAAAATTGTGGGCAACCAGTGTCTGATTTTGTGATAAATGCTGTTGGTGGATTGGCCTCTCCATGAGCAACTCAGGCTTGTAACATTCCCTCTTAAGGTGGCAACCCTAGCCCTAGAGTTGTTAGGGGAGGGCAAGGGTAAAGTGCTGCAGATTGGGGTTTGAATGTATTTTTACCAGCCCAACGTTAATAGCTCAGTCCCAGCATCAGCTCCAGAGCAAAGTCAAGCTCTTTTTCTGAATAAATGTAAAAGGAATGACTCCATCCCGTAATGAATGTTCCCTTTATTTTGATATTCTCTTTATATTGATGCTCCCGTTTGGCAGAGTGCCCCTTTCACCAGCTTGTACTGGTTGATGGCTGCTGGGTTATCATCTGTTCCCAAGTAATGATGTAGTTACCAGCTACAACACAAGCTCTATCCCAGCCCACAAGACAAGGATTTTACGTATAAACCACGAAAAAAAAAATTGAGCTGCAAGATCGCTTACAAACTCGTCACAATGATCAGAAACATAAGGCTTCCTTAATGAAAAAACAATTGTAATGGCTGGATTGTTAAATGTACTGCCTGGTGTACATTCACAGGCCAGAGAGATCCCAGGTTCAAGCCTTGGTCAATGTAGAGTTTGAGGACTTAGCTGGAGCAGTGATAGGTACACTACAATTTGGCCTTAATGCCAATAATCTAGAGAAAGGGGAAGGAGGAAAAAAAATCAGCCAGGATTTCATCTCCTGCTCACTAGGGAGTGACTGACTGCTCGAAACTGCGGACAGGATCAACAGCAGTGAATACGAAGAAAGGAGACTTGGATTTCTATAGCATCATTCACGACCACCGGACGTCTTAAAGCGCTTTACAGCCCATGAAATACTTTTGGAGTGTAGGCACTGTTGTAGCGTAGGAAACGCGGCAGCCAATATGCGGAAAAGCAAGCTCCCACACACAGCAATGACCAGATCATTTGTGTTGTGTATTGTGTTGATTGAGGGATAAATATTGGCCAGGACACCGGGGATAACTCCCCTGCTCGACTTCGAAATAATGCCATGGGATCTTTTACATCCACTTGAAAGAGTAGACGGGACCTCGGTTTAACGTCTTCATCTAAAAGACGGCACCTCCGACAGTGCGGTGCTCCCTCAGCACTGCACTGAAGTGTCAGCCTTGATTTTTTTGGTGGGACTTGAACCCACAACCTTCTGGCACTGAGCCACAGCGTGTACGCCCTCCTCTCAGTTCTAGAGGGACAGTCCAGCTAGTGTTGTCAAAACACCAGAGTATTGGAATTGTGACTAAGGCTCAGTTTCCACATTGATTTTCAACCTTTCTCTATAGCTAAAAGGTGACTACTGTCAGTCACTGTGAATGGATCTGAGGAGGAAAGTGTCAAATCCATATTGCTCAAACACATAGGGAAACCAGCCATCCAACTGTGAACTGGCAGTTTTCCATTAACAGGATGATAAACTAGACAGTTTGACAAACAGTGCATTCTTCTTCTTCATTCTGACATCCTCTGCAATGGCACATGTTGTCCTGGAAACAATTACATAAAGGATAAGATGGCTTCCTTTAAAGTGGTATGTAACTGTATCCTCCACGTTCGTTCCTAAGCCTTCCCAGGTGCTGCTTCATGGACTTGGCAAAGGCTGGCAACCCTACCAACAAGGCTGGCACTGGAATTACCAGTGGCGGGCAGAATGCTCTACCACACTAAGGGAGATAGTCTGAATGTGGGATGTGGGAGCCGCACATGAAGGGATTCATAATGAAAAATGCATTTGAGAAATAAACTGTGTCAAGTGGGGAACAGAGAAAAAGCTCAGACAAGTTTGAAAGAAACACTTTATTTTCATGCCTTTTAAAAAATTGACTTTACATTGAATTCTACAAATCTAATTATCAGAATATACAATGGCCATCACAAGCAGTGTCCTGCCTTTATTGACTAGGACTGTTTCACTATCTTGCCCAACACTTAAAAATAATATTATACCAAAGTAAAACAGACAAATCTAAAAAAGGCTGACATTGCCCTGAGGAGAAAGGTTCCCCTCCCGACTGCTGAAAACCTTCATTTGATTTGCCAGTTTTGTGAGACAAGATCTTTGCTACTTTTCTCCCCTTTGTCTCTCCTAAAGGTGCAGATTTATGCTGGTAAACGGGAGTACAGGAAACAGCAACTCTCCTGTATCTCACCCAAGTGGTCATTCTCCGGGTGCGGCCTAGGGCAGTGAGTTCTAGTGGGCTATCTGCCCATGGGATGGGCAGCTGAGACCAGTCCAATCCTCATCGATGTATGCACACTCTCCAGCAGAGGTCACTTAAGAAATAGGAGCAGGAGTAGGCTACTTGACTGCAGTTAGGAGCTCATTGTTCCTCTCCAGGGCAGCTGAAGCTAATTATAGTACCCTGGCTGACATGAGCAAAAACCTGGGGTTGGAGTGGGACCTCCTGGTATGTGTGGTTCAGTATTCCATCAAATCAGATGGTCCATTTCCCACTGAGTTGGGCACAGTCTCAGGATAAGGGGTCGGCCATTTAAGACTGAGATGAGGAACAATTTCTTCACTCGGAGGGTGGTGAATCTTTAGAATTCTGTACCCCCAAAGGGCTGTGGAGGCTCAGTTGCTGAGATAGACAGATTTTTGGGAATCAAGGGATATCGGGATCGGGCGGGAAAGTGGAGTTGAGGTCGAAGATCTCATTGAATGGCGGAGCAGGCTTGAAGGGCCGTATGGCCTACTCCTGTTTCTAATTCTTATGTCACAGCTGAGCACGATCTTGTCTTCCTGATGGTCAGACACTTCCCAGCAGAGAATAACTGGGCAGTGACCAGGAACAGAAAACCTGGCTAATCTATCCCTTCCCAGTTCAGGGCGCTGAGGCCAATTGTAGTGCCCATCTGTCACCTTGGGACTGACTCAACAAAAACCTTGGCCTTCTAAGTGAGCCATCAGGCTGTTTTCCTTTCTGTCTCCAGTGTCAAAGCATGAACAATTTGAGATGTTGCAGTCTGATCATTTGGAATTTTCACAATACAATGTTACCACTGTTTAGTAAAGTCCAGGTTAGCCGACCCCAGAAATCTGGTACAACATTAAAGCCAAAAATCATTGACACGGTGGGTTATATAGTTAATAGTTTCAGGGGCAGAGGTGACAGTGTTGGAGAGTAGAACATTTTTGTTTTATTTTACATTCAATTTGGTGCCAGGGGGTCCTGGTCTGGGTACAGGTTGGTAGCAAAACTAGATTCCTTCCTGATTTCTCCAAGCTGTGTGTCCTGACAGTACAGTACTTTAGCAAGTACAGATCCAGTGTTAGACTGAAGTTTTCTTGCCCCATCCCGTTGATTTTTAAAGCCACTACTCTCCCAACTGTATTACACTGCAGAATCAGCAGGGAAAGAAGGCTGTGTTGAGCTCGACTCTAGTCTGGCACTGTGAGGTGCAGAAGAGGGGGGCCTCAGCTTCCGGTGAAATACCACTACTCATCATTCTTTCATTTACCCCGGTGAGATGGGCTCTTGCTTCTGGTCAGAGGCAGCTGGGTGCGACCTGCTCCGGGGACAGTGGAGGGCGAGGAGTTTGACTGGGGCGGTACACCTGTCACACTGTAACCCAGGTGTCCTAAAGCGAGCTCAGGGAAGACAGAAACCTCCTGCGGAGCAGAAGGGCAAAAGCTTGCTTGATCTTGACGTTCAGTGTGAATACACACCGTGAAAGCGGGGCCTCACGATCCTTTGGATTTTAAGCCAAAAAAGTCACCGCGTGGATAACTGGCTTGTGGCGACCAAGCCACGTTTTGACCTTCCCAGTCCCAGGAAATAAGCAGGGGAGTAAGCTTGAGAAAGCCAACATTTTGATCCCTCCCTGCTGTAGTTGGATTGAAGGCAGGTGGGAGAACGGAAATGCTTTGTGTTTGTTCTCAGTATCTGCCTATCCTATCAATCCAGCCGATATTGGGAATTCAAGGGAGACGATTTTGAGCTGGTGGACAAGGGGATGGCCAGCAGCTGATAATTGAAGAAAAATCACCCACTGTTTTCAGGCGCCTCTCGAAATGGTCTGTAGCTTCACCTGCCCAAAACAGGCAGGATCCTTAGTAAAAGATCAAAATCAGGGTCACACGCCAGTTGTATGAGTACCAATGGGGGGGGAGTGTGTGTTGCCGATTGGGATCAGGCATGAGCTGTTTAACCAGTCCCTTAAAGGGACTGCCGGCGGCCACTCAGAAAGTCGCTCCAAAAAGATTTTTTGTAATGATTTTTTTTTGGGGGGCTAGGAAGAGCATGAACGCTCCTTGTGGTCCCACAAAAATCTTTAGGGCCTTTGCAGGCTCTTCAGTAACCCCCACCCCTTCTCCTGACTTCTGGCTTGGTTCCATTGAAGAGCCACTTGGTTCTCCCCTCCCCCAGGTCCATTAGCCAGGTGGCCCCGATTGATTCTGAGATCAGTAGGGGATGTTTTTTTTAAACCTGCACTCTAGGGGGTGAGGGATGGGGATGGGTGGAGGTGGCGGGGGATGGGTGATGAAGTAGCCGCCTTTTTATTGACAAACCTACAGGTGAATCACGAAATGGGATACCCTCCCACTGGCTAGGCCAGCCTTGCTGGAGATGCAGCATCCCTCAATCTGACCTCAGCAAGCACCAGCTAAGGGCTAAGGGGCTGGCACCATGCATACTTTACAGGGTAGGCTAGACGAGGCATCTTCAGGTGGTGAATCTTACCAGCACGTGTACAGGAGCTAAGGCAGAGCGACAGAACACCACAAGTGCCGCCTCGCCAGAAGGAGAGGTCACATACTAGCTCTGCTGCAGAGCTCTCAGATGCTGAGGGCTCAGATGCTGAGGGCTCAGATGCCGCCTTTGAGGGGCCAGGCTACCAAAGGCGGCTGGCGGGCGTACATTGGGAAATGCAAGGTGCATTTAGGGCTGCCTGCCAGTGAGCTTGAACACAATGGCTTCGAGGATGGAGGAGTCCAGCTCCAACCTATGTTGATGCTTCGCACAGAGGGTGGAGACCGCTCCGTCACGCGAGGAGCGAGTGATCAGCTCCATGAACATGGCAGTGGGCCCCACCATAATGGAGCCCCTGGTGACTGCTTCCATGTTAACTCACACTACTGCGATCTTGGCTCTGGGGGCGGGGGCATTGACGGTGGTTTCCGATGTATCACATCACTCCCGTACGCTCATCCTCGCGTGGAGTCGGTGTACTGAGGTACAGCTCCAGGAGAGTGGCCTTGGTTCGATGGGAGAGGCATCTAGGCATCTGCTGTCCTATCTCCGGAGGACAGCTTGACTGCTTCCCCCCCCTGCCACCCACTCCACCAGTGCCCTGGTCAGTGCCACCATTGCCAGCTCGACTACCCTGACCCAGACCAGGCCGAGATACTGCAGTCTGTAGACAGGCCCTGAAGCCACAGACTATCTCAAAGGTCCTCAAAGGAAGTACAGCAGCCTTCCACCTTCCAAGCTGTAGCCACTGGGGGCACACCTCATCGGAGCAGTGGAATAGGTAACTGGACACACATGACAGACACGAGAGGATTACACAAGGAAACCTCGGGACAGAGGACGTTCCGGATTTCGGAACATCTTTTCGACAAACCGAATCTGAAAACGCCTGGGCTGAGGTAAACAGGGGGGGGGGGCGGGCGGGTCGGTGGTTCCGGTTCTGTAGCAGCATCGGCTGTAGGTCAGGGCCCTGAAAATACTTGCGCTCGAGACCTGCAAAAAAGGTTAAGTTAAAGTTTTTATTTTTTCATTCTTTTTCAGCGACTTAGTAGGCGAGGGTTTTGTGAATTTTTACTTTGGGGAATTTTTCGGAACGTTTTCCAGATTCTGGACGTCGCTGCCATGGATCTGCCCGGTGCCGGATTCTGGAACATTCCGATGTGTGTATATATACAGTAAATGGATACACAGGAGAGGGAGTTTTAGAGGGAGCAGTGTGTGGTGGTACCCCGGCCTGGAAATCGGTGCGGTGCCGGCCTGCAGGACCATCGGCAGGCCGGGGGCCATTGGAGGGAGCAGCGTGCGGCGGTATACCATGGCAGGGAGCAGCGCGTGCTGCTGCAGGAGGGCGACGGCTGACTGCAGTGCGGGCAGGTACAGCAGGAGCGGCGAGGTCAGGGCGAAGGAGCGACAAGAATTCGTAGAGGGACGTGATCGGGGCCCAGAAGAGGCGAGGGCCCCAGGGGCAGCACGGACCCAGCCCACACTGTGCGATATGTGGGCGCACTGGGTCCGTGCAGCAGAGCTGGTCTCCAGTCGTCCTGGTTAACCCTTGCCACTGGACCAAGACCTAGCTCTGTCAAGCCCCGTGTGGTGGCTGGTGTGCAACGGCCACCCCACGTTAAAAAAATCCACGCACAGACATCTTCCACCCTTCGGGATGTAGTTCAGGATCTGGAATATCAGGTCCTTCATTGAAACACCTGTGAACTCATCCCTTTTCGGTGTGGAAGCTTCGAGGGACCGCCTATGATGATGACACAAGGTTGCACATGGGTACTTCTTAATTATTCCAATTAACTGTCATTCAAACCTGAAGTGTTGAAGTGAAGTTTCTATTTTGCGGATTTGATGTTGGTGTTCATATTTGTAGTTGGTTGAGGCCTCAACCTATGAGGCCAAAATGAAGGATGGTGAGAGTGAGGATGGTGATGGCGAGGATTGCGAGATACTTTAGGTGAAGCGCTCTTGCTTCAGTTGCTCTCTGGCAGCCACGGGCACTGGTGGTAGATGCAGCTCCTGCTCTTCATGTAACTACTCCTCCTCCAACTCTTGCTGCCCAAATAGTCGTAAGGGCTGGTCCTTCAGTATAGCGAAGTTAAACAGCATGCAGCACGCGACCATAAATCTAGACGCGGTCAACGGTGTACTGCAGAGCTACTTCCAAAATTGAGCGTCTGTTCCAATTATGTTTCTGGTGGCAGTAAGGCTCTCATTGTAGGTAAGCTCTGCGTCTGTGCTCGTGATCCTGACAGGAGTCATAAGCCATGTCTGGAGGGGATATTCCTGATGCCAAGTAGCCAGCCTGTGACCTGACGGCCTAGTTGGAATAAAGGTGGCACAGAGGACTGGTGCAGGATGAATAAAAGACTGCCACCCAGAAACTGGGCACAGACCTGCATGATGCAGTCTATGGTCACAAACAAGCAGCATGTTGAAGAAGTGGTATATCTTTCTATTGAGAAAGATGGCAGACAGTTGATGGGAAATATGTAGGGTAATGGGGTTGCAGTCTACCCGGGTGAAGCCTAGCGGGCTCTCGTCCTGCGTCTCTCTGAATGTGATGTATGCGTTACTGCTGGTGTGGAGAGCTGCGTTCACTTCCTTGATACAGCAGCGCACAGCAAACTGTGGGATCTCGCTGATGTCATCTGCTGGAAATTAACCGTTGGTGTGCAATTTAAGGGCAACGGTGTTCTTGACACACATTGGCAGTGCTGTCCAGGTCCTGGTGAGAGGCTCCACTGGTGGCTGCAGCAGGTGACATAGCTCGGTGACCGCCTCCTTGGTAAAGTTCAGGAATGTCACGCGCTTCTCAGTGTGAGTATGGTCACCTGCGCACTCCCAACTCCTCCCTCTTGTACCAGCTGCCCCTACTTTCTTTTTGCTGTTGCCCCGCCCGTCCTCCAGACCCCCCCCCCCCACCAGGCAGACCTACCAGACCACCCATGACTAGAATATACTGTTTTCAAACAGACAAGAACAGTCCAGCACCCAGCACAAAGTTGTTCCCATAAGAACACAAGAACATAAGAACTAGGAACAGGAGTAGGCCATCTAGCCCCTCGAGCCTGCTCCGCCATTCAACAAGATCATGGCTGATCTGGCCCTGGACTCGGCTCCACTTACCCGCCCGCTCCCCGTAACCCTTAATTCACAGAACTCAGAATTTACTTGTGGAATGCAGACGTTAACTGGCAGCCTGCAGACAAACCAGCAACTAACCTGGAGAGGATGGGCCCATTAAATAATGCTGCTGTCTGTTAGCACCATGAGTTTATCATGTGGTTACTCATGTTCTTTGTGCGAAGACAATTTTTCAGGATTCACTTTTATCTAGCTTAGTTCTAATTCTAGGATTATGGTCCAGAAAACTGGCCAAGCAATGTCTGTTTCTCAAGCACTTAATGGCCTCCTAAGCCTCCAATATGGTGGGCAGGGCACCCTCGCATATTTCCAAACTGCTCACAATATTGGATACGGCCGATGGGCTCGCAGCAGGGGGCCAAGTCGGGAACATGTTAACTGCAGGATAATTTATGTAAATTAGGTTCCTCGCTTCCTGTAGGCAGTCTCGATATTCAATCGCCCCAACGCTTTACTCGCCATGTGCTGAACTTGCACAGCATAACCGGCCACCGATCGCTCTCCCCTCTCGGAGGCCCAATCTCTTTGCTCCTGAGGCTAGGGCCCGCAACCTCTCTCCAACCCCACCTGCCCCTCCGGAACCGATCCCTTTCCTCTACCCCCAGATCCTTCCCCGATCTCTTCCTCCCCCCCCCCCCCTTTAACCAATCCTTCCCTGATCTCTCTTAGCCTACCCCTCCCCACCCCGGCCTACACTTACCTGAGGTCCGTTGCAGCAATAACAGCTGTCCAATGTTGCTTCAGTCTTCGCCAGAGGAGGCTCCTCTTGTCACACCGGCGTGTTGTTAATGAGCTCCAAGGCCCACTATTGAGAGCTCCTTCGACCTCTCCATTCTTGTGCAGGGAACGAAACCTGCACCCCCCGTGTGCGCAATGGGCAGCCCCGAATTTCAGGGCCTATGCCTACGTCTTCTGGGTAGAGCTGTTCCCATGTATCCTGTCAATTCTCTTCATTATTTTAAACATCTCAATCGATTTGTGCTTTTTCAGGTCACCACTGATCAGAGCATAAATCGTATTTTTACAGTAATGAGTGCCAGCTGTACATCTCACAACTACGTGACAACTGCGTAAATGATGTTCTGACTAGCACTTAAAGATGTTTCATTAGCGTCTCAATCATCGAGGAAATGTATAACAGTTGGCTTGGCAGCTTCATGTTTTATGGAATAATGTGAAGTTTAAACCGAGATCTGAATATCTAGATTTTCTTTTCCTTTCCAATTTCTCTCACACTTCTCCTGAGAGTCCTGCGATATGGTTTCCTGCACGCTGGCTATTCTCTCGTACTTGTCTCGTAAGTGGCTAGTTGTCATGTGTGAACTCAGGCAGCGAGCGCTGGCAGGATATTGGATCGCGAAGCGTCTCATAGCCAAGCTCCATTGTCCTCATTCAGATGCTCTCAATCGTGCACTTTCCAGCAGGATTCGCTGGACAATGAGCAGTGGGAATCCTGACCAATCTGTTTCACCCTCCCCTCTGCCCCAACCTCACAATGTGAGGCCAATTGTAGAACCTAATTAATTTAGTACAGGATGGGACGAAACCTGGGACTTTACTGGTCTAGCTTGCTTAGTTCAATGTATTCTTTTTTTAAATCACATTTTTATGAGAAGTTGCCACTGCCTTTAAACCCACCCATTATGCAGTGTTATCATTCATGATGCATGTGCAGAATTTCATGATATCACAGCAGGTGACATGACTACAAAAGGTTGGACTTTTTCTCCTCCCATATCCCTCAGAGGTATCCCATCAAGTTCTGGCATTTTGTCATCCCTCAGCTTAGATAACTGCTCGAATACATTTCTTTTATTTATTATATCAACTCTCATGTTGCTATTCAGCAATTCAGGATTTCTCCTCCCCAAAATTCTTCTCTTTTGTAAATACCCCACGACAATTTCTGCGTATCTTCTACTGCCTCACTGTCCTCTCCATTCAGGGGTCCCATCTCACATTCAACACATCTCTTTTTCCTGATATGTTTGTAGAATACTCTACTGTCCTCTTTAATATTTGTTTGAGATTTTCTCCTTATATTCCCTCTTTGCTTTTGTCATGTATCTTAAATTATTATATATAACTGTATCCTAACATGCTATGCATGACTGTAATAAGATATGACCTGTGACCACCAGCATACCTTACCACCAGGGGTGCACTTGCAAGAGACAGGTATATAAGGGCAGGTCTCAGGCAAGTGCAGCATTCCAGAGCTGTGAAATAAAGGTGCAGGTCCAGAGTGAGCTTGACTTCACGACATGCCTCGTGTGAATCTGTACTGAGGGGACAGGACTTCACAGCTTTCCTTATTCCTTTCTGAACCTCTCTCCTTATTTTCCCGTGTTCTCGCTTATTTTAATCATTTTAAAATACCTTATTCGTCAATGTCTTCTTGTTCAATTTAAGTTTGTAATCTCTTTATCTATCTGCAGTATTCTGAAACTTAGCTTTTTCACCGCTGGCCTCTCTCAGAGCGCTCCGAGGCCGGGTGTTTAGCTCGGGATTTTCGCTTGCTTCGCCGGCCTAGCGCCTTAAGAGAGCTATGCAACGCTTCCCTTAGTGCTCTGCCCCACACTCAGGGCTCAGCTGATGAATTTTGCTGACTGAGGTGCAAACTGTTCCCGGGCACAAACTTTACCGCCATTACTGCCTCGAAATGAGCAGAACCAAACATCCAGCCCCAAACCTCTATTTATGAAGCCTAGGATCCCGTAAACCTTTTTAACCGCTTTCTCAACCTGCCCTGCCACCTTCAACGATTTGTGCCCACATACCCCCCAGGTTTGTCTGTTCGTGCACCCACTTTAGGATTGTACCCTTTAGTTTATATGTCCTCTCCTGATAATTTCTACCAAAATGCATCACTTCACACTTTTCTGTATTAAACTTCATGTGTCACGTGTTCGCCCATTGCACCAGCCTTTCTAGATGTCTCCCTGAAGTATATCACTCTCCTCCTCACTGTTCACCATACAGGTACAACGTCCAGAATCCGCTGTCCGAAAACCGGAATTGTCCGAAAACCGGACACTTTTGTGGCGGCCAAGGTGACAACATCGGGCGGCGAGGGGCGAGGACATCGGTAAAAACCGCAGCGGCGGGGGCTGCGGGAATCGGTGGATGGCGAGGATCGGAGGGAGTTGGCAGACAGCGAGGGTTGGCGAGAAGCGGAGGGTCGGTGGACAGCGAGGAGCGCCAACAGCGAGGTCCGAAATTCGGTACGATCTTGGTCCCGGGGTTTCCGGATTTCGGACATATTGGCCCTGAAATTCCGGCCTCCGGGGTCCGCACGGAGTTTCCATGGACCCGGGAAGGCATCGGAAAAGCCAGCTTTCAGCGCGCAATGCACATGCGCTGAAAAACGGCTTTGCGGAGCTTGACAGATCTCACGCATATCATCGGGAGTGAGGACATTTGCAAGGGCAAGATTGCGGGATTTACCCATATCTTGCCCAGCAAATGTCCTCAAAATTCTACTTTTACAGGCGTAAGAGTTTAAAAACATACAAAAATATAATTAAATTAAATTTAAAAAACAGGTATTATTTTAAAAAACCCTGCCTACTACGTTACATTTATTTTTAACCATAATTAAAGAAGCGTTTTAAAAACTCGGAAAAAATATTTTTCTCTGATATTTATTAATTTTAATTTCAATTAATTTTAATTATGTGAGGTGTGTTTTTTATTTTTTATGATGTGTTTAGTGCCTTTGGGTTTTTTTCTCAATAGCAATGAGAACTCGTAGATACTAATGAGAATACAGTACCTGATTGGTTGAGCAGTCACACGTGACTGCATCTTCTCCGTGGGAACCTGGAGGATGGGAGCGCTCTCCGCAGCGGGAAGAGAGGAATGGTCAGAGGAGCAACATCCATCACAGTAGCGGCAATATGGAGAGATAATAAAGATTATGAAGAGAAAGAAGTTGGATGTTAGAGGGGAGTGTGAGATGTGTCATTCTCATAGAGGCTGTGCTCAGCTGAGCAACTGATTATATTCTCAATAGAATAATCTGTCCCAAATACTGGTTCCTACTTCACTAAAGCAGTCTGAATGACGTTGACAGCATCAAAATGAACAGTCACTTGGATAGGTGTGGGTTAATTAAGGAAAGCCAGCACAGATTTGTTAAAGGCAAATCGTGTTTAACCAACTTGAGTGAGTTTTTTGACAAGGTAACAGACAGGGTTGATGAAGAGGAATCGCACGCTTCTCCCACACCTCCAGGTAAATTCGTAGAAATGTTTCAGGTTGGAGACAATTGCCCGTGGGAAGCATCCGACTGGAATTTCAGCCCCAATGATTTTCTTGTCCGAAGTCCGGAAAAAATCCGAAAACCGGCATAGCCTCGGTCCCGAGGTCGCCAGCGTTCGGACATTGTACCTGTACTGCCAAGTTTTGTGTCATCTGCAAATTTTGAAATTGTACCCTATCGACCCATGTCCAAGTCATTAATATATATCAAGAAAAGCGGTGGTCCTAGAACCAACCCCTGGGGAACACCACCGTATACCTTCCTCCAGTCCGAGAAACGACCGTTCACCCACTACTCGCTGTTTCCTGTCACTGAGCCAATCCCGTATCCATGCTGCCACTGTCCCTTTTATTCCATGGGATTCAACTTTGCCGGCAAGCCTATTATGTGGCACTTTGTCGAACGTCTTTTGGAAATCCATGTACACCACGTCAACTGCATTACCCTCATCAACCCTCTCGGTTACCTCATCAAAAAACTCGCTCAAGTTGGTTAAACACAATTTGCCTTTAAAAAATCCGTGCTGGCTTTCCGTAATTAATCCACACTGTCCAAGTGACTGTTCATTTTAATGCTGTCAATGTTATTCAGGCTGTTTAGTGAAGTAGGAACCAGTATTTGGGACAGATTATTCTATTGAGAATATAATCAGTTACTCAGCTGAGCATGACACATCTCACACTCACCTCTAACATTCAATTTCTTTCTCTTCACAATCTTTATTATTTCTCTATATTGCCGCTACTATGATGGACATTGCTCCTCTGAACATTCCTCTCTTATGTAAATACAAAATATATGAAAAATAAATATCTGTATCACAGTTAATACTGAGCCAGAATGTCTACAGTTCCTTAACTGACTGCTTACAAACAAAGGTTGGGTTCTGATCTGCGGCCTGCCTTGTAACTGCCCCACATATTAATTTCCAGCATGCAGATCCTTAAGAGGTCAGATACCTACCTACACTTTGGTTGCAGAATAGACCTCGGGGCCGAAATTGCCCTCTGCCCCAAACGGGGCCGATAATTCGAATTGAATGAATTTTCTCCGCCCGGATCCATGGGGCAGAGAATAGCGGGAAATTGGCCTCGTTAACTTTTATAATTTGTCGGGGCGGTGTTTGGGGTGTCTCGGGCGGAAAGTGGCTTATTGCAAGTAAAATTACAATAATGGATCATATTTAAAGCCAAAACCTGCACGTGGTTAGTTGGTTTTGGGAGCGGGGCGGAAGGCAGACGGTGTCATCAGCGCCGTGGATGTGGATGGCCGCGTCGCGCTGACGTGTGGCAACGGCCGCTGCGAGCTCGGCAACCGCTTTAGTGGTGCCCACTGGGCCACCAGGGAGGGCTTCGGGCCGGGTGGCCCGGCCGGCACCCAAGAGGGGGTGCCAGCTGCCCGTTGGCGGTCCGGCCGAACCTGTGGCCGCTAGTGTCGGGCCGACTTCAGAGCTGGCCGACAATGAAAATAAAATGGCGGCTGCGGCGGCGGCGGCGCTCCGCCCCCCCACCTTCGAGGGCCGACGCGCCGCCCGGCCACCGCAGGTTCCCGGTGGGAAAAGCTGTCGGGGGCACCGAGCAGTGCCGGCTCCGCTCCTGATGGTAAGGGGTCAGCGTGTGCCTGACGGGGCGGAAACCTGTTACCAGCCCGGGGGGGGGGGGGGGGGCAATTTCGAACAGGTTGGCCCATCCGTCTGTCCCCTGGTCGGAAAGGACTTACCGTCCCTTCACCACTTCCTAGGCCTTAGAGGCAGTAATGAACATTAAAGAGGGGGGCAATTTCGGCCCCCTTCTGTTTTACAATGTTTAACGTTCCTGTCCTTATAAAACGGCGCCGTCTCTGACTTACTGTGAGCAGTGCCAATGGAGATTCACTAGCACACAAAACCATAATTTAGCACATCTCCGTCGCACTTCGACTGTGACACCTCAAAGTATTAAAATTACACAGAAAGGGCCAGCCATTTTCTGTCCTCGATTACCTGACCTCTCCTCAAGAGCAGAACCTGGCCGTTGCTAATGTACAGAAATATTCCTCAACAATCATCCCCTAACTGACCATAGGACGAGTCTGAAACGATCGTCTCCCCTACGGGAGGTACCTGAGCGGTGACCTTAATGGCCAGGTTAAGTACAGCTTCACTTTAGCAGCTAAACACTGCAATTGTGCTCCAGACATCCATGATTAGAGAACTGCTAGTATTATGTACATGCTGGTACCTGTACAGTTGAAGTTATGGCCGTTTTTTTGAATGTGTTTCGAGTACAAATGACATTTTCTGTTGCTGAATGCATCTCCGAGGCCTGATGCCTTTGGTTGTAACACTGGCCGTGGATGTACAACTTTAACACTGCATGGGGCAGAGCAGTGACTGAAGGCCGGGGATGGTAACTGGCTCAGTCTCATGCATGTGGACAATATGAGGTCACAATGTATTCAAAAACAAGAGGGCCTTGATGTGGCAGACAATAAAAGCAGGGAAGGAACCAGCAGGAAACACAGGGGAAATACACAACTATATTTCCTGAAGAAAGCAGGGGATTGGACTTTGATAAGCTCCTGATTTCCGACAGCCTCTACTGGTACTATATAGCAAACTTCTTCCATTAAAAGGGGCACCACATTCGCGATTAAAAGACTTGGAAAATCTTTTTCTAATTTTGTTCTTTGCTGAAATACATCATTAAATTTCAGAGCTCCTTATCCTCCATAAAAAAATTGTTTGGCAAACACTTTTTCATTAAGATGGCGGTCTTTTTTATCACTATATAAAGAAAAACTTTAAAAAGCTATATAATAAAAAAGTGGTAAAAAAATGCAGATATCCATGTATAATTAACTCCAGCAAGAGGATCTGAAGGAGTGTTCAAGCTCCTCGTCTTGCTAACCAGGGATTCTCACAAGCCCTAAAGTTTAAATTCTCGTTTCCAATATATCTCAAGTTGCTGATGCTGCTCGATCCGTGCGTTCCGATTTAGTATTGATCCAACAATAGTGCAACAACGCCAAGAACAGCCCTTTCAAATCCTCCAGACCCACAAAATTACAACAGGACAAACCAGCAAGTGAGAGATATAGGTGCAAATAGAAACGGAGTTAATGAGGTTTCATGGGCAGTGCTGCCGGGACTTGACAGCCACATGAGCCACAGTTTGGATACCCCAGATTTTCTGAGATGCAAAAATAAATAACTAGGTTGGGAGATAAATGCGCTAAAAATGTTCTATTCTCTATTACTGTGACATCTCTAGTGAAACAGCATGGATGGGAATGTGTAAGAAGCATATATCACGAAGCAAAACTGAAAGCACAGCAAATTAAGGAAGCTTTTCTCTTTCTCTGTGTGATTGTCTGTTTTGTATTTATTTTGGATAGTCTGCCAGCGTTTGTGAGTCAATCATTGCTCTCCACTATGCAAGTACCTGCTCCTCACGGAGTAGCTGCAGCTTTTTGGCTTTGCTTTGCCGGTAGTACTCCATGATCATCATCGCTGCGTAGATCTTCCCCACCGTGAGGTCAGTCGCTGCAGGCAGGAAGGTGAAAGGACATGAAAAGGAAATTAGGAAACTCAAACAGACAGCTGGGCTCGATTGATGGCTGTATTTTCTCTTCTACAGTCTCGGGATAAGGGGCTCAGCCATTCAAGACTGAGATGAGGAGGAATTTCTTCACTCAGGGGGTGGTGAATCTTTGGAGTTCTCTGCCCCAGAGGGCTGTGTATGCGGAGTCGTTAAGGCTGAGGTCGATAGATTTTTGGACTCTCGGGGTATCAAGGAATACGGGGGAATCGGGCGGGAAAGTGGAGTTGAGGTCGAAGATCAGCCGTGATATTAAATGGCGGAGCAGGCTCGAGGGGCCCTATGGCCTACTCCTGCTCCTATTTCTTATGTTCTCATGTTCCCAATCCCTCCTCTCTTAAAGACCTAGAAGATTTTCACTCATATTTCTTTTCAATTTTTCTAAAATCTGTTCACCTTCAAAACACGCTCATTGAGAAAGATGAGCGAATCTGGTAAAGGGCTCCTTTCTATCAACACCAATGCTTCTCCGTGGAGAGGACTCTGGAGAATGCCTCTGTGTGGCTAAAGTACATAACCTTCCAGCTTTGGAGTTGTGTTATCATACCTGGAGCACTTCATTTAAGAAAGAAACAAGGGAAAGAGTTCAAAGTGGAGTAATGAGGACGATACTGCCTCTTTAGCTAATATGCTCTGAAGAGAAACTAAGGTTGATGGTACAAATAAGAACACTGGTTTCACAGTATGAACTGTTTTATTATTATAAAACAAATAAAAAAGTCCTGCCATCAAAAACTGACAAAAAAATAACTAAAACGTTTGGCCAGGATGTTGGAGTTAACAGGGTGATGCACAGCACAGCACAGCTTAGCTCAAAGGATGAGGGGCGAGGGAAGGTTTAAATTAGGAAGTGCAGTTCACCCAGTACTGCCTCTCATCTGGTTCAAGTGCAGCATTGACAGTGACATGGCAGGGACCTGCCATCCCAGATGGCACACTAGAAAGTGTAAAGGACTGGCGGGGGAGGAGAAAGTTTGAACAAGAACTGTACTTACATTTGTGAGGTGTAACTAACAGATCCATGGTCTTCTGCGAGAGGTTAGGCCAGATGGACATCATCTCCTTCCTCAACTCTCGGTCCATTTGGTGCTTATCAGCCCCTCCTAATAAAGAGACAGATAATAATAGCTTGGTAGACACATTTTGGCTAAATTCTAATTAGGCCGCAATTGTTGCAAAAATGTTTTTATGGACAACCACAGTGGAGCAAGATTTCCTCTGAGTGCCACATATATAAACCTCTTCTTCACATGCATATAATAGAGGGGAAAGCTTCCCCATGTCACTGATAGACTACAACTGAGTGAAGCATTTGGGGTGCATAGCCGAGAAATACATTTTTACTGGGTTGGAAGGTATTTCTATCTAAATTTTCAATACCGATGAACATTCAATAGTTGGTATTTTGGGTACAGAGGTGTTGTATCGGAGCACCAGTGATCCGCACAAAGGAATGCAACAGACACAGCTCTATGCCCATGATTTGCCCTCTCGGGGCGAGTTATTAGTCTGAGTTGTGTTGGCATGGGGAGATGCCAAGCAAGGGCCAGACACTTCCCACAATGAAGGGGGCAGAATCATGGCACTCAGCCTGGCCGCTTCCCACACATTCCCAGTGGCTGTTGTCAGAGTGAAACCGAAAGAGGCATGGGAGCAGGATGCTTCCCCTCCTGCAATAAAAAAGGACTTGTATTCATTTAGCACCCTATCACATCTCTCAGAAACAATTACTGTGACGTGCAGTGACGGTTATGAAGGAAAATAGGGCAGTAATTTGTACATAGCCAGATCCCCAAAATAGCAATAAAATGAATCACCAGTTAATCTGAGTTTTTGGGTGTTGGCTGAGGGAGAACACCACAAGAACTATCTACTCTTCTTCAAACGGCACCACATTTAGCCTCCACCTGAAGCATCAGGAATAAGCAGGCAAAGCCTCGGTGTAACATCTCATCCAAAGGATGGCATCTCCCACAACACTGCACTCCTTCAGTGGGGCTGTCAGGCTCGGCTATGTGTTCTGGAATATTGTGTTCAGTTTTGGTCTCCTAATCTGAGGAAGGACATTCTTGTTATTGAGGGAGTGCAGCGAAGGTTCACCAGACTGATTCCCGGGATGGCTGGACTGACATATGAGGAGACACTGGATCAACTGGGCCTTTATACACTGGAGTTTAGAAGGATGAGAGGGGATCTCATAGAAACATATAAGATTCTGACGGGATGGGACAGGTTAGATGAGGGAAGAATGTTTCCGATGTTGGGGAAGTCCAGAACCAGGGGACACAGTCTTAGGATTAGGAGTAGGCCATTTAGGACTGAGATGAGGAGAAACTTCTTCTCTCAGAGAGTTGTTAACCTGTGGAATTCCCTGCCACAGAGAGTTGTTGATGCCAGTTCATTGGATATATTCAAGAGGGAGTTAGATATGGCCCTTACGGTTAAGAGATCAAGGGGTATGGAGAGAAAGCAGGAAAGGGGTATTGAGGGAATGATCAGCCATGATCTTATTGAATGGCGGTGCAGGCTCGAAGGGCCGAATAGTCTGCTCCTGCACCTAGTTTCTATGTTTCTATGTTTCTACCCCTCTGGTGTGAGGTGAACCCACAATCTTCTGACTCGGAGGTGAGAATACACTAATGGAGCCATTATCATCATCATAAGATGTGCTTGTGGATAACGAGAGGGCACAGATTTAAGGTGATTGGCAAAAGGACCAGAGGCGATATGAGGAAATACATTTTAACGCAATGAGTGGTTAGGACTTAGAACGCACTGCCTGATAGGGTGGTGGAAACAGATTCAATAGTAGCCTTCAAAAGGGGAATTGGATAAAGACTTGAAGGAAAAAACATTTTCCGGGATATGGGGAACAAGCGGGGGAGTGGAACTAACTGGGTTGCTCTTTGATGGGCCGAATGGTCTCCTTCTGTGCTATCCTATTCTATGATTCTATGGAGCCTCTAAACAAAAGTTTGGGCACATAATAAATGAATGCTGCATTAGCCATCTAATTGGTAGCGTGAAATAATTATGCAATGCAAGTAAGATAGTCAGTAATAAAAACAAAACATTCTGGAAATACTCAGCGGGTCAGGCAGCATCTGTGGGGAGAGAAACAGAGTTAACGTTTCAGGTCAATGACCCTTTGTCAGAACTGGAAAAGTTAGAGCTGTAACAGATTTTAAGTGCGGAGGCAGGGAAAGGCGGTGGGGAGGAAAGACCAAAACGGAAGGTCTATTATAGGGTGGAAGGCAGGAGAGATTAAATTACAAACGGGGCGATAGTACAAAGCACAAGGAGAATTAGTTAACAATTCTCCGCCTGTCATTTTAATTCTCTGCTCCACTCCCACTCTGATCTCTCAGCATCTTACATTGTTCCAATGAAATTTAACGTAAGCTTGAGGAACAGCACCTCATCTTTCTATCGGGCTCTTTGAAGCCTTCTGAACTCAACATCCAGTTCAACAATTTCAGATATAACCTCTACCCCTATTTATTGGTTGCTGTTGCTGATTCTGCCATTCCCCTTTACACCTCTTCTAGACCCATCTTTTGTTTCGTTTCTCGACCCATTACCATCTCCTTTTGCTTTGACCTGTCTAACCTTTTGTCTCTCTAATCTCTCCTGCCTTCCACCCTATCACAGACCTTCCCTTTTGTTCTCTCCTCCCACCTTTCCCTGCCTTTGCACTTGCTTCAAACCTGCTATGTCTCCAAACCTGCTATGTCTCCAACCTTTCCCAGTTCCGACAAAGGTCACCGACCTGAAACGGTAACTCTGTTTTTCTCTCTCCACAGATGCTGCCTGACCCGCTGAGTATTTCCAGCGTTTCTCGGTTTTATTTCAGATTTCCAGCAATCCGCAGTATTTTGCTTTTGTAAGGTAGTCAGTGGATGCTTGGAGGCCGATGTAGGAACCTTCACAAACTTTTATTCGTTAGTCGCTTACTGTAGGAGCAGCATTAGTCAAATACCAAGTAGGGGCATGATAATTAAATAAACCCACACTATACCTTTTGCTATTTTGATGTCCAAGGCTGTTCTAATCAGCGCCATGAGTGTAGAGTTGAAGTGCACGCTGTTGTCATCAGCTACCGGCAAATCCATTCGCAAGAGCCTCTGCAGAGAACCAATCAAGACAAATCTAGCCCAAAGCACCATCTGCTGTTTGGCGGAGCCAGTGCAAAGCACTTGGAGGTTCCTTTCATTTCAGTTTAAACATTTTCAAACAGTTCATTCCGTTTGTGTACAGATGCAAGCACACAGGTCATCATTGCAATATCACACGATGCACACAAATAATCGGTGGGTCAGAACACAATGCAATGGTCATTTCCAGTTCCACTTGAGGTACTGACATCCAGTTAACAAACACAAGTGATGCAGATACATGCAGCATGCAGCACAAGAACCTCACAGGACAAGCAATGCAGTCAAGTTGTACACAGAAGCTTCTAAGGATAAGACGCTGGATTTCATTCACAGCTATGCTATAAGATACTATTGCTTAAAATCTGCTCTCTCAATGCAAGGAGCTTCATTCAAGGATAATTAACAGCAGTATCCAGAGGTTCCTGTGTGAATTAGGGATGGACACAGATAGTGCATTTGCTGCAATTAAAGCTGGAGAGTATGAAATGCTTTCAAAGATATGTTTTTCAGGAAAGTGTTACAGCAGTAATGGAAAGGGAGCGATGATGGGAATAGGAAGGGAGGCAGAGAAAGCACGAGAGTGGCAAAGAAAGAATGAGACAGTAAGGATAGCTGAAACATGAGAGAGGTGTCCAGAAATCAGGTTGTGCTGAATAAGGAACAGTGGAGATCATTAAGGCAGATACATTCCAACTGCCCAGGGACTGTGAAGTTTTTCGACCTCTGTATTTATTGAGTGACACATTTCTATTTCTGTATGCTGATATAAGGTTCTTTGCATTGATAGCACTGTGTCCCTATGAATAGTTAAAACTCTGTAGTTAGGACAGCGAACTGTTTCAATCTTTACACTGGGTCCTAGAGTGCGTCATTATGTCAATAATTGCAGGAGGTCTCCAGGTGTGTGTCAGCATTTGCTCAGGATCGCCAGGAGTGTGTCATTACTTGGCAAAGGGTCTCCACCAATTTGAGAGATCCAACGCTCAGAAAAGTATCAATTTAAGGTCAGCTACATCAAGCTGTGTGCTGCAAGGTGTAGTAACACCCCTGCAGGAACGTGGGCTCTGTTCTTCAGTGTTACTAATTTTTGATCCCGAACAGCATCTTGCCTGAGGTCCACTCTCAGGAATGGCTGAAGACAGTGCACACCACAGATAGGATGCAGGGATGCCTCTCCAGGCAGCTCCTGGAGGTGAATTATGTCACACTGTCTAGTTGTTTGCCCAACTTCCTGTCTTTGAGAAGACGTAAGGCTCGAAGGGCCGAATGGCCTACTCCTGCACCTATTTTCTATTTTGTTCTATGTAACTGTTGAATCCCTGCTCTGAAGTCATTCTGCAGCTGCGGAATCTACGGGCACAAGACCAGCCATGCAACGATCAGCAGGCCTGCTGCGATGCCTAGGCAGTATCAAGAGGAACTCAAGTAGGGCACAGGCCATGTTACAAATGTCACTGCTGTAGTGACACCTCTTTACCCAGTGGAGGGAGGACTTCCTCCCTCAAATTAAGTGATCATGAGCAAATGGATGTGCTCTTATAATTATACAGGCAACAAGAAAAAGACCCGTGACCTGAAATTTGCGGTCAGTGGCGAAGCATTGGCATTCGCCACTGGCCCCGAAGTAAGCTTCCCACAAGAGATCTCGCGATCTCTGTGGCAAGAGGTTTGGCTTTTCTGACGTGCAGTTGAAACCAGTGTGATTTAGTGGGGATCCCCTTGCGTGAGCTGCTGTGACATCAACAAGCTGTCTAAACAGCCAATCAAAAGGCAGAATTCTCACAGGCAACGACCAGGAAGTTGACTTTAACTTTTTTTTTAAAAAAAAAAGTTAGGGAGAGCAAAACAAAGATTGGGGCTCTCACACGGGGAAAAGGCAAACCTGAGATAAAGATGAACAAGCGTTAATTTTTTTTTTTTTAAAGTTTCTTAAACATGTTAATTTTTATTAAAATGGATAAATTTGACACTGCACAATATTAAAATTAGTTTTTCAGGACCATAACCTTTGTTTAGCAGTCAATACACTGTTAAAACCCCAGTTACACCTATTTGAAAAGCATGTAACTTTTAATGGAGTATTGAACAGTGGTATTATTGCGGAAGAGTCACAGTTTTCATCAGTTTCAATAATTTCCCTGATTTCCGGCTATGTGGGTGGGGTCCACAGCGCAGCCAGTGGTGGGGCAGTAACTGACTGGCAGCAACTTCAGGATTTCCACATTAGGATACACATGCGCTACATCCCGACATTGTGGTCAGTTTCACAGGGGTAATAACAGCGAACGCTATTTGTCCGCCAACATTACTCAAATTCCCAGCCCGTGTGTTTGCTCTCATGGCACCTCAAGAAATGGCTTGGGAGGTGACGGAGTGGGTGGGGGGCATTGTAAGGTGTTACAGAATCATCCTTACCATCAGCACAGAGTTTTCGAGACACACAGTATTGTTTTGAAGGAGAGGAAATGTCAGAAAGGATAGGATGATGTCAGGAAAAGCCCATGGAAACAAAAAAAAAAAAACCATTGCAGAGGAAAACGCAAACATGGGGAGGCAAGAGGGTGAAGATCCTTGGAGGTCTTTTGAAAAATAAAAAGGTACAGCTCCAATCAGAGTGGGGTGGGGGGGGAGGTTTGATCTGTATTTGATGGCATTGTGTGTGTGAACCAGAATGAAGATACTGGCTCTATTTCCAATATCGGACTGATGTTTCGAGAGTGGATTTTGTGAGTGGTATGTTATAAAATGCCACCTTCAATGGGGAGCTAGCCTTCGGTTGTGGAGTCTTCACAAGCTAGCTGGTTTCTGGAATATCTAATGTTGGGGTCATTTATTTTGCCTATTTTTAATTTTTTTTCACCCTTTAGATCCTCTTCGATTTTGCAATCAGGAAAGGCAGGAGCCTGCTTGCATATTTGGGATTGAACTGGTGACCTTTCTGGTCTATATTAGTGGATTGGGCCTATACTCCCTGGGGTTTAGAAGAATGAGAGGTGATCTCATTGAAACATATAAGATTCTGAGGGGGTTTAACAGGGTAGATGCTGAGTGGTTGTTTCCCCCTGACTGTGGAGTCTAGAACTAGGAAGCATAGTCTCAGGATAAGGGGTCGGCCATTTAAGTCTGAGAGGAGGAAGAATTTCTTCACTCAGAGGGTTGTGAATCTTTCGAATTCTCTACCCCAGAGGGCTGTGGATGTTGAATCGTTGAGTATATTCAAGGCTGAGATAGATACAGATTTTTGGACTCTCGGGGAATCAAGGGATATGGGGATCGGGCGGGAAAGTGGAGTTGAGGTCGAAGATCAGCCGTGATCTTATTGAATGGAGGAACAGGCTCTATGGGCCATATGGCCAACTCCTGGTCCTTGTTCTTATGTTCGTATCTTATGGCACAGTTATATAATGGGGGAGCACTTACCCAATTTGCCAATGTAGGGAACTCGGCATGTTGTGGGAAGGGCTGGTCATAATAATAAATATCAAATATATCTGAGCCTGGATGAGCAAGATGTTATGGAATCATAGGAGAATGATTCATGATTAATTGTTTTATATCATTCAGCTGTAGAAACAGTTAAAGTACTAACTGAACCCAAATGAACTGCTTGCGTTTGAGGCCATGTAAAAGGTCAACACATAAGGTATAAAACAAAGAAGTGGAGTACTCAATGGTGAATGGGGAAGGAAAAGATTTAAACATGGACCATCTCGGGAAGAAGAGTGCGGGGGAATGGGGTGGGCAGTTGCAACATGTTGCACTACAGAGGTAAGATACACGGTCAGCCGCTACTGCTCATCAACGCATTCTTGATCTGAATCAAGCCCCTGAGAGGGGCATCAGGCAAAGGGTAGGGGAACCCGCCCAGGGAGGAAGAGGTAATCAGGGATTTCTGTAGACCCACGCTGCTCTCACACTCCCCGAACAAGTAGCAGAACACTGGCTGGGAGAGAGTCTTCAACCTGTTCTATGAACCAGATAAGGGGGCACGGGGAAGAAGGAGACTCCAGCTAGGAAAGGGTGAACAACTGAAGTGAATTACAGGAACATAATCCAATGATATGGTCTGTCTTTCTTAAATAATTGTCGTCAGTTAGAGCCATTATTCCTCTCTCCTCAACTTCCTGCCCCATTCCTTCCTCCAAAAAGCCTTTCTCCAGCTGGAAGGCCCAGATGGTCCAAAGCACAGACATCTCCATAGCTGCCTGTTCCTGAAGCCCACTAAATAAGTCCCATTACTGGGATTCCAAAGACGCTAAGGCAGCCTTGCAGGCAAACTACCCAGCACAGGTGCTCTGCTAGATCCTGGGACTTCCCAGTTGCAATGCAAGTACTGACGGACATTCCTACACTAATGGGAGGACTTAAGCCGCATTTTCTGTCAATGTGATGTTGCTGCCGTTACTTATTATGGTGGATTATCTGGGAGGAAGCAATAAGGCTGCAATCCAATCAGAAGATTCCGACCATTCCGAGGACTATCATGTGACTGAATGTCAGCCCTTAGCTCCCTCCCAGGTGGCTAGTATTATTATAAAATAGACTGGCTGAAGCGTATTGCTGCTACAAATTGTTCCTTGATAAACTTCAAGTCCTTGTACATTGGCTATGTGGAGTAGATAATCGCTGCAGCCAACTGAACAAAATTATTCTCGGAACTTAAACAGCTTTATATAAATAAAAGGTACCATGGAGTAACTTCTAAACTTTGAGAGCAATATGATCTGAACACCTTGATAATCTAAACTAATAATTACTCTATATAATGTGCGCATATAATAAACGTTGTCCTCCTCTGTAAATAAAACAAAATTGAGGCACATTTTTTGCGAGCCCCCAACATGGGCAAACTGGTAAAGTCAGTGCACCACCAAGGCGAAGGGCATGCTTTTGCACCCAAAATTAATTTTCAGATCCAGTTAATTAATTACGAACAAAGAACCAGGAGAGCAGAACTTGAGAATGTAAAATCCTGCAGGAAGCAAGGCACCCCCCCCTCATCGCCATCAACCACTGGTCAGCGGCCAGACTCTGACGGCTTGTCAGCCTAGACTGTGACCTTCACATTGGCCTTAGACCCCAATCGTCAGGCAAGCTATGGACTGTCAGGCAGACACTAGTCTTGCTGATCGTCAGGCATACTCTGAAATCTGACTGTTATTTCAAGCTCTGTTTCAAGGTCATGTATAGGTTATCTACGATTCATACATGTAACTTAAGACTACTGTCTGTGAGCATACAGTTCTGGACCCAGTACCCCTCCCCCCACCCTCGCTCTTTGTCTAACATTCTTCACTCCCACTCCCCTTTACATTTCCAGTTCCTGCTTCTTCTGGTCACTGTCATTAACACTTCTCACCTTCTCATTGCATTATATTCTATTATACCTTTCTCAGTCTCCCACTCTACGCCCACTGATCTCTCTTCCTGCAGCCCCACAGACTTGAGTCCATCTGCCCCACCACTCCCTATTTGAATCCCTTGCCCGGTTCACATCGTGCCCACAGCACCAAGAGCACCTGGATCAAAGCCACCAAAAATATCCAGAAGATTCCTCAACCTCTCCCTTGACTTCAGTGCAACCGATCGCCCCATCCCCTGTGGTACTGACATTTAGTGGTGACATCCTTGTCAGCAAGTACTTCTCCTCCTGTGCCTGCGCTACTATGTCTGGCACATTCCAAGGTTCCATTTTTGGCCTCTCTTGAATTTCTTATGTATATAATGCCCTTTGTCAACTTCCATGACTCAGCTTCTATAATTTGCAGATATCTTCGCCTCTCTGCAACTTTTATTGTGCAGTCTATCTGGCTGCTTCTGGCATCAAGTTGAGGATGTCCTAAAACTTACTCTGGGTCACCAATGGCAAGACTGAATCTGACCCCATTATCCCCAATTTCTCCCCCTCAGCTCTTCACTCAGGCTAAACCCGGGAGTGCACTTCCTCAGTATCCCCTATGACCCCGAGCTGAGCTTCTGGTTTCTCACCAGGACCATCTATTATCCCCTCCACAATATCATTCGCATCCCTCTCCGCTGCTGATGAAACCCTCCAATCTCTACTTCTCCAAAGCCAGACTCCAATTCACCCTGGGCTCTTTCTGTTCTGCAGTTTTAAGGAAAGGCCAGCTGGGGCTGATGCACACAGCAGCAACTTGGACTGGGTTTCGGTGTGACTCACCTTTGTTCAAAGAAGCTATTTATAAATAAGTATTAAACAATTCATGCTGTAATCAACTGAGCCATATTTGCATGTGGGTAAACACATCCATCCCTTTGAAGACTCTATTCCTGTAAGTTTAATGGATAACAGAGCTGTGGCTCACCTTTTAGAAACCTCAACTGTATGAACAAAAAGAAAAATACCCTGGACCTGTACCCGAGTAGGGGAAGGTCCAGGTCTAAAATCTTGTGAAACACAGGATTAATTGGTACAAGGAAAGTACAGGGAGATTCACCATTCTCACCTCATCACTGGCTACAAGGCTCAATCCCCAGAGATGTGGTTTATGGACACATTTTCTAGAAATCGATTCAGCCCCTTAAACATTAACCTGCATCGGAATCATTCACCAACGTTTCTTTTATTGTTGAGGGCTGTACCCTGAGACAACACCCTATTCATTCGGCCCGTGAAGCCAATCTGAAAAACGTACCCTGGTCTTCACAGCAAGAGAAGAGGAATTAACCGTGGCTTCCCAACTCTGGTGACATCCCACAGCAGAGCAGGCCGTGAGTGGGGGCCCAGGGAACACAGAGCAACAGGTGAGGGACATAGCGGGAAGGACCTGGACCTCAAGTGGCCCCAAGCTATCACACGAGAATCACGGCTATGGCTTGCACGAAGGACATAGATTTTAAATAGTAATGTTTGTTCTCACAGCCATTCTCTGTTGTTTAAAAACTGAGCATTTTGAGGAGAGAATGAGTAGGAAATGTTTAAGTTGGAGCGGAATAAGGAACAGAAACGAAAGATTATCCATGGGCTGGAAAAGAGAGGTTATTCATGGGCTTTCAGTGGGAGATTCATGCCTGAGATGGGTGCACTGATTTGCCAACATTTCAACTTTTAACTATGATGATATTACGCTCTTATTTGTGGTATAATCAATCACAGGGCAAGATAGCTCCCAAATATCACAGTAAACAGAGTTTATAGTGCTTAGAAGCAAAAAAATAAATGATCTTGCCAGTAAATATGCCGTGATATAGGTAATTTTATGGAAGCCTCCTTTAAAATCACAAGAATTTGGTAAAGCTCCGTGTTGGAGAATCCCGGGGGCAGAACGTTTTGCCCCCTTCATGCTGACTGCCCATCAATGTTGGCACATCTTTACATTGCGGCATGCAGGATGGAGAGAAAGAGAGAGAAAGCACACATGATTAACTAGGTGTATTATGTAGGAAGAAGGGACCAATACAGGTTAGAACTGCATTGACAGAAAGAAAATAGGTAAACGCTGGAAAAGTTAGTAACAGTTAAACGGTCAGAGGTGAACTTGAAATTAAAACTATTTAATGCTTAAAAAAATTCGATTTTTCAGCCTGAATACCTGAAGAGAAATTGAATTTGCCCTCTCTGAAACACACAACAATTGTCATGCAACCCACAGGAAGGGGAGTGTGTTTGTTGGTAAGCAACTTTTATTTACTGAAATATTTTTAAAATTTTGATTTTTGTCAATGAAAAAAATGATCTTTTCCCTTCTGATTCAGGTTTCACCAAGCTAAGGAAGGTTGGATTTAAAACTCTGTTTTGTATTCACAATACAAAAACAGTAATGGTAGAGTGGGTGATATTTTAAATGATGCATTTTCTGTCCAACACTCAGATCTCACAGCTTTTCTGGGTCTCAACTCTCGTACCTCTTCAGGGGAAGGGTTGCTCTGGCCACTATGCACGGAAACTCGGTAACTGCTTGTGAGGCTTCCCCGCGTCTCTCGTGAGATTGTAAACACATTCTAAGTGAACATGTTTACAGCTTCACTGCAGAGGAGATTTTCACAAGTTCGCCGTGCACACCAACCAGGAGAATTCTAGCACCTCTGCGTCTGCTTGAGTATGTACCAATACAGGGGATAATCTGTTTAAGGACATTTTATTTTGTGATGTGATAACTGCAACTGGCTTAAAGGGACAATGATCATACCCATCAACGGCCCAGTGATTAAATGCATGGACGACTGCGATACTGAGCCATAAAGACCTGGAAGGTCTCAGATCCCATCCCTGGTTTGCGTTGAGTTATCTGATCTCAGATGGGATGGTGGCTGGATTCAGTATCCCTGAAGGCAGGATCAGCATTGGCTGTGGTGCTATGCCCCACCCCTTGGGTCAAATAACTTGCCAACACTTGGCTCACACACAAAGAATGGCCATCCAGGTGGAGTGATAGAGTGGCCAGTACCCGTGGAGCCCATATTGCAGTAAGAGTTAATGCCATCAAGAGAGAGGGGGAGAAAATTGGGAATGAGGAGATAAAGAGCTTACATTCCTTTTAGTGAATTGCTGTTAAATTCAGGATGAATTGATCTTGAATAAAACCAACCTGAGTGATATAGAACACAGTAGCCTGTGGGGGGGGGGATACATGTGTGTTAGTTTCTTGGTTGAAACTTGAGTACACTTCCAGGCTTGTAGCTAAATCTAGCTCAGTAAGAATAATGATGGGGGATAATTGAGGTCCTAGCATGGACGGCCAAATCTCTGAAACAATAGATCTCCCCTCCCCTTCTCTTCCTCTCACCAGATAATCCAAAAGGAGGACTGGAATATTCGACGCAGGAGCCTGACATGGTGTCGGTTCTCCTGACATGCAGTGAGCCTCTGAAACTGATCGGAAGGGAGGGGAACTACTGACAAAGTAAAGGCTGGAGGAAAAACACAAGAGAGTTTGGTCCTGTGAGATGTAGCAAGCTTTTTCTCCGGGACACACTGATAGCAAGATCTGTAAATTCTCTCGACGAAGGAAGAGGTTTATCTGGCCTAATATCACACCCAAAGGCAAGTTGTTTGCTCAATTTTTTAAAACCAATCGTTGGGCCAAATACTGGTTGGAAAAGCAAAATCTCCACAATTATTTCAATGAAGAGAAAGTAATTGAGTTGGGAAAATAAATTACCTGCTCCTATAAGAAATCAAGGTCTGATTTTAGATAAAAGTTCCATCAACTGATAGGTAGATCACAATTATTGTCAACCCTCTTAGACTCCTCCCACTTCTTCTGGACTGCACGATCCCTGACCCTAACAGTTCAAAGGTCACAGATTTTCTCCGACACACTGAACACTAAGGACACATTTCTACCTTGTAAGCAACTCGCGCAGGGCATTTCTTCCCCAGGCCTAAGGGCGGAGACATGTGTCTCAACATCTCATACATATCAGTGTAACTGATGTGACCACTTTGCAGCAGAAATGAGGCAAAAAGAAGATGCATCCGGGGACGAACGTAAAGAAAAATGGAAGGAAACAAACAAAAAACAAAAAAATTACAAGGTTATTCTTTATGGGTCGGTCAATTGCAGAAATTCACCCAATTTCTATGCAATGTCTAAATATTGCATAGAAGCACAGAGAGCTGTTTCTTTTGGTCTCGATGAAAAGTCCTCTGTCTATTGTGAGATGTCAGTCCTTGTCAATGCAGTTTCTGTCCCTACAGCAATGAACACTACTATACCCAAGATGCCGAGTGGTTTTGGTTACAACAAGCAGCAATGGCTGAGGTTGAGGTTGGTCAGTGCATTTCCATGCTATTTTCTCTAGGTGACTGCATTTTCCTGCACATTCTACTTCAAGAAATGCAAAAAAAGAGAAAGCACATTCATTCCTTGATGCTTAGGTTGGTAGGTTAGTGGAAGTCAAACCTTGCAGGCCACCCTATGAGGACATTTCTTTCCTAAGCCCAGAGGGGGTGAGATAACACGCAATAAACTGTACATATCCTTATAATGAATGCGACCACTGGAAAAAGAATACAATCAGTTAGTGAAAACAAGGCCATGAGGTTAAAACAGAGCAAAAACTTCACAAATCAACATACAGCAACTTAATGTAAAACATCATTATAAAGCACAGCACGTCGAGAGCACGGAGAATCTAATTAGCTGGTTTGTAGTGGCTCAATTGTCACCTCAAAAAATGTTCAGAATCCACCTTAAACTGAGTGTCATCCTGTGAGTCAGCAGCTAAAATATAAATCGGGTATCTAAACTCTTAAATAGTCCCGTTTTCCTCTGACGTGGAGGCGTTATTTATTAAAGGTTTACAATGAATTTTCATCGGCAGTAAAGCAACCATCAGAATAAAAGTATTGACCCCCATCCCTAGCTGCCCTTTGTCCAGTCTTGGGCTTGGGATAAGATGGCAAACCAAACATGCTTTTGTATGTAGGTAGAAATGACCCTTCCTCTATGTAGGAACATAGAAACAGGAGGAGGCCATTGAACCCCTCGAGTCTGTTCTGCCATTCAATGAGATCATGGCTGACCTGTGGCCTAACTCCATATACCTGCATTTGCTCCATAGTTCTAAGCTGCCTCAACTACGGAGAAAATAATTTTTTGTAACAACATGAAATGGCCATTAGGCTCACCAAGCCACATCCCTTTTCGAGGTTGACTCATATATCCTGCCTGTTCAGCTATAAATTATGATAGGGAATGTATGAATCAGAACTGGGTGTTTGTGGGTGTTGTGAGCTTAAAATCACACACATCGCTGACTCATCAAGGGTCCCTTTCGAAAGTTTACAATCCAAGCAAAAACCACCCAAGCCTCTCTCCTGTGAAGTAAAAGGCAACTGCAAATCTAATTTTGATTCAGGTCAAGCATTCCCTTGCTCATCGTGAATTCAGATTCACTGCGAATTAATCCTGGATAAATACATTAAAAATAATCAATAAAAGGTCCTGTATCCCTTCACTGTCATATTTAAACAGTGGACAAATGTGTCTTTAACAAAAAATAATTATCAGGCACATCCTTTCAACCCCAAACGATCCAGGAAATCCCTGATATCTCTATGACTTATTGTCTTGAAGCTGCCTCCTTTCACTAAAAGTCAGGCCCAGCCTAACAAAACCTTCAGTGAGAGCCTTAATGACTTCCTTCCATATATAGTGCCTCATTGTGTCGAGTAGTGCTGCAGCACCGCTGGGATTTCCCTCTTGTACTAGCGGGGTCCCCTCTTGGTGGTGGGGGGGGGGAGAGGGTGAGTGGCTCGCAAATGAATCGCGGTTTATACCCACTGAACCTCTGCCCCGAATAGAAGGTTCATGTCCCTGGAGTTAGCCTTGATCAAATGAGGGAATCAGAAGCTGGGGTGATTCCTTATTTGCAACTGTTGTGGTCAAAGATAGTGTCATAATGCCCATTATATTTAACAAACAGTTTGTTGTAAGAGAAACGTAGCTGCTATTCTGAATTGCAAACAGGAAATACAGTCGAGCTTCCCCCCCCCCGCCCCCATCATAAAACTGCACATTTACTGCTGTCTCAATCACCTTTTGATGCTCTGCTTTATACTGCTGGATAGACAACCTGAGCGCAGATATTTTGTGCCACGTTGCACTTGCTGTTAGGGTACCAAGCTTTTCTCCCATAAACAGTGAGCACTACCCACCCACAAACCACTGTCCCTGTTCACAATGTCACTGGATCGAAGTTTTATGATGTTACAGTCAGAGGTCGATAGAAAATTGCCCCCTCTCCAGTCAGCGGTTCTTAACTGTAAAGCAGGGTAACAAAAGGTTACTGGAAATATATCTCCCTTACAATCCTTCCACTTAGAGAGCACTGCCATACACTATACATCCCATTTGGTCATCTGGGGACTAGCTTTAAGCCACTATAAAATGGGCAGTAACATCTCCAACGATCACTTATTGACTGGATATAAAGATGCACAGAAGAGCTGTATTATTGCTATAAGGTACTGAAGCGAGAAGGGAAATAGTGCTGGTAAACATTTTCAGCTTCCTTCCAAAAACCCAAGACATCAGAATTATCTAAGTTACTGTCAAAGGCAATAGTGAGAGCTGACCTTTAATTCCATAAATTCACGCTACTTTGGGCTCAGGGATCAGAGTTCAGGCTCCAGACTCAGTTGTTCTATTGTCTCAATCACTGGCTATTGTCCGCTCCTGGCTGGTTTCCCAGATAGGGAGGCTTCATCTTGGCAGATGGAGAGGGAGTGGTTAATAGGTGCTGATAAATAGGGACGTGAGCATTAGAGGAGCCCATGGGCTTGTCCACATCACTCTCGCCTGCCGCCGGAGGAAGTGTGTTGGTAAAGTTGCTCAACATGCCACTTGAGGCAGGACCCCAGGCACAATATACTGAAAATATTTTTTGTAACAGGAAAACTATGATTCAAATTTGAGAAATGGCATTAAAACTGCCTACAATCCTAAATGCCACAAAGGTACAGATACTGTTGCAGTTATCCTTTGTGGTACTGTTTTTGAGTTACAACTGATGTTTAGGATGTGTAAAATTCCTCTTCCTGTGATATCATGAATAAGAACAGTGGGCTGAGAGCCCGCCTTCGTGACAAGGTGGGCAGAGACTGTTCCTACTTCCTTGTTCCTGCTTCTAACCAACATTTCAATAACGGGTGAGTGAAAGACACTAGCATGTGCACAAAAACCTCTCTCTCTTTACAACGCAGAAGGATTATAGGGCCCCACGATCCAGTATCATTGCTCATTAACTTTAAAAGATGTTTAACAGGAGCCCTGGATCCAACACGTTGCTATCTTCACTCTCACCATACCCCATCATTTTCAAAAGTTCAGCAATTAGAAAGGGAAAACAAATCACTCAATAGAGACATCACTGACCTCAAGATGTTAACCCATGCATCTGTCACATTGCAAATGCTACTCTTAGTCACTCAAAAAAAGATGAGACCTGTATGCCTAGAGAGACACCTGCAACCTTCCATCTATGTGGACAACTGACAGAGTGTTGCTAAATAGTGCATTTGAGGAACATAGACTACAGTCAGAGTATAATTTTCAAGTTTTATATTGTACATTTAGAATTGTACCTGGTCCATGATAACATTATCAATTGCCACATCCCTGGAGATTTAAAGAGGTAACCATTATGGTATCATCACCTTAACAACAGTTAAGGCTTCATCTTGCTTAGCAACTATACAGGCCGCAGTGCAGGCAGCAACGAGGGTTGCTCACTACACAATTAGAATTCCATTAAAAATTCTGCAATAGGCGGATATTGCCTTCAAAGAACCGTGGAAAGTATAATTTTAGGGGAAAAAAAACAAACAAACCAACCAATCAGATATTTAAAGTTGCAGAGTATGGTAAAGGCCAATGTTAAATTTGCCTAACTCACTACAAACTGTTACTGATCCTGTTTTATCCCTGGCAAATGATTATTGAGCAAAATAAATCAGAGCTTTCGGTGTCAGCAATAACTTTATTGCAATTATTGATAACCTCATTTCAGGTTAACTGTGCAGCAGAACTCCAGCTGCTGGGTTGGCATTTGAACCAAGCAGCCCATGCAATTGGATGGGGTCCTGAGCGGATCCAGAAATGAGAATGTCTGGTAAAATGTAGGGGCTCCAAACTGAACCTTTGTTGGGTGAGTAGCTTTTCTTTTATTTTTTATATCAGTAAGTGAACTATAACATTGTTATTACCAATTTAAGGGTATCTAAGGTTAAGACATGGCAGGAGAGCTCAGTCATGTGATATGCTCCTCCTGTACCATGTGGGAACTCGGGGACACTTCCGGTGTCCCTGACGACTACGTGTGTGGGAAGTGTATCCGCCTCGAGCTCTTGACGGTCCGCGTTGCAGAATTGGAGCTGAAGGTGGATTCACTCTGGAGCATCCACGATGCTGAGAATGACGTGAGTATCACGTGTAGTGAGTTGGTCTTACCGCAGGAGAAGGGTCCACAGCCAGATATGGAATGGAAGACCAACAGGAAGAGCAGTGCAAGAAAGATAGTGCAGGAGTCCCCTGTGGTCATCCCCCTGCAAAACAGATACACTGCTTTGAGTACTGTTGGGGAGGATGACTCATCAGGGGAGGGCAGCAGCAGCCAAGTTCATGGCACCGTAGGTGGCTCTGCTGCAAAGGAGGGCAGGAAAAAGAGTGGGAGCGCGATAGTGATAGGGGATTCGATGGTGAGGGGAATAGATAGGCGTTTCTGCGGACGCAACCGAGACTCCAGGATGGTATGTTGCCTCCCTGGTGCAAGGGTCAAGGATGTCTCGGAGCGGGTGCAGGACATTCTGAAATGGGAGGGAGAACAGCCAGTTGTCGTGGTGCACATTGGTACCAACGACATAGGTAAAAAAAGGGATGAGGTCCTACGAAAAGAATTTAAGGAGCTAGGAGCTAAATTAAAAAGTAGGACCTCAAAAGTAGTAATCTCGGGATTGCTACCAGTGCCACGTGCTAGTCAGAGTAGGAATCGCAGGATAGCGCAGATGAATACATGGCTTGAGCAGTGGTGCAGCAGGGAGGGATTCAAATTCTTGGGGCATTGGAACCGGTTCTGGGGGAGGTGGGACCAGTACAAACCGGACGGTCTGCACCTGGGCAGGTCCGGAACCAATGTCCTAGGGGGAGTGTTTGCTAGTGCTGTTGGGGAGGAGTTAAACTAATATTGCAGGGGGATGGGAACCTATACAGGGAGACAGAGGGAGACAAAAAGGAAGCAAAAGCAAAAGACAGAAAGGAGATGAGGAAAAGTGGAGGGCAGAGAAACCCAAGGCAAAGAACAAAAAGGGCCACTGTACAGCAAAATTCTAAAAGGACAAAGGGTGTTAAAAAAACAAGCCTGAAGGCTTTGTGTCTTAATGCAAGGAGTATCCGCAATAAGGTGGATGAATTAATTGTGCAAATAGATGTTAACAAATATGATGTGATTGGGATTACGGAGACGTGGCTCCAGGATGATCAGGGCTGGGAACTCAACATCCAGGGGTATTCAACATTCAGGAAGGATAGAATAAAAGGAAAAGGAGGTGGGGTAGCATTACTGGTTAAAGAGGAGATTAATGCAATAGTTAGGAAAGACATTAGCTTGGATGATGTGGAATCTATATGGGTGGAGCTGCAGAACACTAAAGGGCAAAAATCGTTAGTGGGAGTTGTGTACAGACCTCCAAACAGTAGTAGTGATGTTGGGGAGGGCATCAAACAGGAAATTAGGAGTGCATGCAATAAAGGTGCAGCAGTTATAATGGGTGACTTTAATATGCACATAGATTGGGCTAGCCAAACTGGAAGCAATACGGTGGAGGAGGATTTCCTGGAATGCATAAGGGATGGTTTTCTAGACCAATATGTCGAGGAACCAACTAGGGGGGAGGCCATCTTAGACTGGGTGTTGTGTAATGAGAGAGGATTAATTAGCAATCTCATTGTGCGAGGCCCCTTGGGGAAGAGTGACCATAATATGGTGGAATTCTGCATTAGGATGGAGAATGAAACAGTTAATTCAGAGACCATGGTCCAGAACTTAAAGAAGGGTAACTTTGAAGGTATGAGGCATGAATTGGCTAAGATAGATTGGCTAATGATACTTAAGGGGTTGACTGTGGATGGGCAATGGCAGACATTTAGAGAACGCATGGATGAATTACAACAATTGTACATTCCTGTCTGGCGTAAAAATAAAAAAGGGAAGGTGGCTCAACCGTGGCTATCTAGGGAAATCAGGGATAGTATTAAAGCCAAGGAAGTGGCATACAAATTGGCCAGAAATAGCAGCGAACCTGAGGACTGGGAGAAATTTAGAACTCAGCAGAGGAGGACAAAGGGTTTGATTAGGGCAGGGAAAATGGAGTACGAGAAGAAGCTTGCAGGGAACATTAAGGCGGATTGCAAAAGTTTCTATAGGTATGTAAAGAGAAAGAGGTTAGTAAAAACAAACGTAGGTCCCCTGCAGTCAGAATCAGGGGAAGTCATAACGGGGAACAAAGAAATGGCAGACCAATTGAACAAGTACTTTGGTTCAGTATTCACTAAGGAGGACACAAACAACCTTCCGGATATAAAAGTGGTCAGAGGGTCTATTAAAGAGGAGGAACTGAGGGAAATCTTTATTAGTCGGGAAATTGTGTTGGGGAAATTGATGGGATTGAAGGCCGATAAATCCCCAGGGCCTGATGGACTGCATCCCAGAGTACTTAAGGAGGTGGCCTTGGAAATAGCGGATGCATTGACAGTCATTTTCCAACATTCCATTGACTCTGGATCAGTTCCTATCGAGTGGAGGGTAGCCAATGTAACCCCACTTTTTAAAAAAGGAGGGAGAGAGAAAGCAGGGAATTATAGACCGGTCAGCCTGACCTCAGTAGTGGGTAAAATGATGGAATCAATTATTAAGGATGTCATAGCAGCGCATTTGGAAAATGGTGACATGATAGGTCCAAGTCAGCATGGATTTGTAAAAGGGAGATCATGCTTGACAAATCTTCTGGAATTTTTTGAGGATGTTTCCAATAAAGTGGACAAAGGAGTACCAGTTGATGTGGTATATTTGGACTTTCAGAAGGCTTTCGACAAGGTCCCACACAGGAGATTAATGTGCAAAGTTAAAGCACATGGGATTGGGGGTAGTGTGCTGACGTGGATTGAGAACTGGTTGTCAGACAGGAAGCAAAGAGTAGGAGTAAATGGGTACTTTTCGGAATGGCAGGCAGTGACTAGTGGGGTACCGCAGGGTTCTGTGCTGGGGCCCCAGCTGTTTACATTATACATTAATGATTTAGACGAAGGGATTAAATGTAGTATCTCCAAATTTGCGGATGACACTAAGTTGGGTGGCAGTGTGAGCTGCGAGGAGGATGCTATGAGGCTACAGAGTGACTTGGATAGGTTAGGTGAGTGGGCAAATGCGTGGCAGATGAAGTATAATGTGGATAAATGTGAGGTTATCCACTTTGGTGGTAAAAACAGAGAGACAGACTATTATCTGAATGGTGACAGATTAGGAAAAGGGAAGGTGCAACGAGACCTGGGTGTCATGGTACATCAGTCATTGAAGGTTGGCATGCAGGTACAGCAGGCGGTTAAGAAAGCAAATGGCATGTTGGCCTTCATAGCGAGGGGATTTGAGTACAGGGGCAGGGAGGTGTTGCTACAGTTGTACAGGGCCTTGGTGAGGCCACACCTGGAGTATTGTGTACAGTTTTGGTCTCCTAACTTGAGGAAGGACATACTTGCTGTTGAGGGAGTGCAGCGAAGATTCACCAGACTGATTCCCGGGATGGTGGGACTGACCTATCAAGAAAGACTGAATCAACTGGGCTTGTATTCACTGGAGTTCAGAAGAGTGAGAGGGGACCTCATAGAAACGTTTAAAATTCTGACGGGTTTGGACAGGTTGGATGCAGGAAGAATGTTCCCAATGTTGGGGAAGTCCAGAACCAGGGGTCACAGTCTAAGGATAAGGGGTAAGCCATTTAGGACCGAGATAAGGAGAAACTTCTTCACCCAAAGAGTGGTGAACCTGTGGAATTCTCTACCACAGGAAGTAGTTGAGGCCAATTCACTAAATATATTCAAAAGGGAGTTAGATGAAGTCCTTAGTACTCGGGGGATCAAGGGGTATGGCGTGAAAGCAGGAAGTGGGTACTGAAGTTTCATGTTCAGCCATGAACTCGTTGAATGGCGGTGCAGGCTAGAAGGGCTGAATGGCCTGCTCCTGCACCTATTTTCTATGTTTCTATGTTTCTATGAAAGATTCGATTTGGTTTGGCTCACTGTGTCAGCCCCTAAACCTGAATAACATCAGATTTCAGGCACTTGTCCAGTTCTCTCTCCCTCATTACCGTCTTGGAGTTAGTTGGCTGTTGTTAAATTTAATATTTACCCTCCTTCTCTTCACAATTGTGTTTGCCTCTAATTTTCTCACTTCCTCTCCTGACGTTTCAGACTTTTGCTGAGCTTTCGTTCCACAGGCACTGACAGCCCCTACAATAACTCTCGTAAGTGGCTATACTTCGTGTAACTCTAGACAATGTGCATGGCAGGCTAGCTCACTATGGAGGGCATCACAGCGGAGCCCAACCAACCCTGGCTTCACTTAGCATGCTCTTTTCAGTTGGAGTCACTGGACAGTGATTTGGACTGGGAACCTGGCTGATTCCTCTTCAGCCCAGGAGCATTGAAGCCAGTTTATGGGCACCGCAGTTAAGGCCACTTAACTCAGCACAAACCATGGACCGAGTCTGAGATCTTCCTGGACTCTAAAGCCAGGATAATGCATGGACGCTTGTGTTCCATTTCATGGTTTTGACAAATAATGAAATTTGCACATGAGGGTTGGCAACAAAGACCCGATCCAATTAATGTTTAACAAATTACACTTTAATTTTCCCTGCTGCAGCTACCAGAATTTCCCATTTGCCTCTTGTTCTTTCTTATTTTAATGTTCTATCTAAGAAAAGATTTCAGAAGTGGAAAATTCAGGAACGTCCAACATCTTACTGTCAAAGTATGCAGTAAACATAAGAATTAGGAACAGGAGCAGGCCATCTAGCCCCTCGAGCCTGCTCCGCCACTCAACAAGATCATGGCTGATCTGGCCGTGGACTCAGCTCCACTTACCCGCCCGCTCCCCGTAACCCTCAATTCCCTTATTGGTTAAAAATCTATCTATCTGTGATTTGAATACATTCAATGAACTAGCCTCAACTGCTTCCTTGGGCAGAGAATTCCACAGATTCACAACCCTCTGGGAGAAGAAATTCCTTCTCAACTCGGTTTTAAATTGGCTCCCCCGTATTTTGAGGCTGTGCCCTCTAGTTCTAGTCTCCCCGACCAGTGGAAACAACCTCTCTGCCTCTATCTTGTCTATCCCTTTCATTATTTTAAATGTTTCGATAAGATCACCCCTCATCCTTCTGAACTCCAATGAGTAAAGACCCAGTCTACTCAATCTATCATCATAAGGTAACCCCCTCATCTCTGGAATCAGCCTAGTGAATCATCTCTGTACCCCTTCCAAAGCTAGTATATCCTTCGTTAAGTAAGGTGACCAAAACTGCACACAGTACTCCAGGTGCGGCCTCACCAATACCCTATACAGTTGCAGAGGGACCTCCCTGCTTTTGTACTCCATCCCTCTCGCAATGAAGGCCAACATTCCATTCGCCTTCCTGATTACCTGCTGACCTGCAAACTAACTTTTTGGGATTCATGCACAAGGACCCCCAGGTCCCTCTGCTCTGCAGCATGTTGTAATTTCTCCCCATTCAAATAATATTCCAGGAGACGTGGTAGATTTGGACTTTTAGAAAGCACTGGACAAAGTGCCACAGGAGAGACTTCTTTCAAATATCAAATTGCATGTTATTAAAAGAAAAATGTGAGAATGTATCGAAGGATGGAAAGCAGAGAATAAATTGCTATTTCTTGGTTTGGCAAAATGTAGCAAGTGGTGTGCTTGAGAAATTGGTATTGAGACTGTCCTTGTTCTTCTTATACATCAATAATCGGGACATGGGTATAAATACAATATCAAAAATTACTGATGATACCAAATTAGTGGGCTTGAGAAAGAATGCGGGAAAGATGACTTGCATTTTCATAGCACCTTTCACAACCACCGGAAGTCTCACCGTCCATGAAGTACTTTTTGGAGTGTTGTAATGTGGGAAACGCGGCAGCCAATTTGCGCACAAGCTCCCACAAACAGCAATATGATAATGACCAGATAATCTGTTTTTGTTACGTTGATTGAGAGATAAATATTGACCAGGACAACAGCGATAACTCCCCTGCTCTTCTTCGAAATAGTGCCACGGGATCTTTTACATCCACCTGAGAGCAGACGGCGCCTCGGTTTAACGTCTCATCTAAAAGATGGCACCTCCAACTCCCTCAGTACTGCACAAGAGTGTCAACCTAGATTTTTTGTGCTCAAGTTCCTGGAGTAGGATTTGAACCCACAACCTTCTGACTCAGAGGCGAGAGTACTACCCACTGTGCCACAGCTGACACTAAATTGCTAACAGCAATCTGACTAGAATAATCATCATCATCATAGGCAGTCCCTCGGAATCGAGGAAAACTTGCTTCCACTCCTGAAGTGAGTTCTCTGGTGGCTGAACAGTCCAATACGAGAGCCACAGTCCATGTCACAGGTGGGACAGACAGTGGTTGAGGGAAGGGGAGGGTGGGACTGGTTTGCCGCACGCTCCTTCCGCTGCCTGCGCTTGGTTTCTGCGCGCTCTCGGCGATGAGACTCGAGGTGCTCATCGCCTTCCCGGATGCACTTCCTCCACTTAGGGAGGTCTTGGGCCAGGGACTCCCAGATGTCGGTGGGCATGTCGCACTTTATCAGGGAGGCTTTGAGGGTGTCCCTGTAACGTTTCCTCTGCCCACCTTTGGCTCATTTGCCGTGAAGGAGTTCCGAGTTGAACACTTGCTTTGGGAGTCTCGTGTCTGGCATGCGAACTATGTGGCCCGCCCAACAGAGCTGATCGAGTGTGGTCAGTGCTTCGATGCTGGGTTGTTAGCCTGGCCGAGGACGCTAATGTTGGTGCGTCTGTCCTCCCAGGGGATTTGTAGAATCTTGCAGCGACATCGTTGGTAATATTTCTCCAGCGACTTGAGGTGTCTTGATTTTTGCAGTGCGACAGCTACAGGAAAAATGCAGGGAACAGTGCTAGCCCTTATACATGGCCGTCTTCGACCTTACAAAGGCCTTTGACACGGTCAACCGCGAGGATCTATGGAGCGTCCTCCTCCGTTTCGGATGCCCCCAAAAGTTCGTCACCATCCTCCGCCTGCTCCACGACGACATGCAGGCCGTGATCCTGACCAACGGATCCATTACAGACCAATCCACGTCCGGACTGGGGTCAAGCAGGGCCGCGTCATCGCCCCAACCCTCTTCTCAATCTTTCTCGCCGTCATGCTCCACCTCACAGTCAACAAGCTTCCCGCTGGAGTGGAACTAAACTACAGAACCAGTGGGAAGCTGTTCAACCTTCGCCGTCTCCAGGCCAGGTCCAAGACCACCCCAAGACCACCCCAACCTCTGTCGTCGAGCTACAGTACGCGGACGACGCCTGCGTCTGTGCACATTCAGAGGCTGAACTTTAGAACAGTTGACGTATTTACTGAGGTGTACGAAAGCATGGGCCTTACGTTAAACATCTGTAAGATAAAGGACCTCCACCAGCCTGTCCTCACCACACAGCACTGCCCCCTCCCCCCCCCCAGTCATCAAGTTCCTCGGCACAGCCCTGGACACCGTGGACCACTTCCCATATAAGAACATAAGAAATAGGAGCAGGAGTCGGCCATTCAGCCTCTCGAGCCTGCTCCACCATTCAATAAGATCATGGCTGGTCTGATCATGGACTCAGCTCCACTTCCCCGCCCACTCCCCATAACCCCTTATCCCCTTATCGTTTAAGAAACTGTCTATCTCTGTCTTAAATTTATTCAATGTCCCAGCTTCCACAGCTCTCTGAGGCAGCGAATTCCACAGATTTACAACCCTCTGAGAGAAGAAATTTCTCCTCAGCTCAGTTTTAAATGAGCGGCCCCTTATTTTAAGATCATGCCCCCTAGTTCTAATCTCCCCCATCAGTGGAAACATCCTCTCTGCATCCACCTTGTCAAGCCCCCTCTTAATTTTATACGTTTCGACAAGATCACCTCTCATTCTTCTGAATTCCAATGAGTAGAGGCCCAATCTACGCAACCTTTCCTCATAAGTCAACCCCCTCATCTCCAGAATCAATCGAGTGAACCTTCTCTGAACTGCCTCCAAAGCAAGTTTATCATTTCGTAAATATGGAAACTAAAACTGCACGCAGTATTCCAGGTGTGGCCTCACCAATACCTTATATAGCTGTAGTAAGACTTCACTGCTTTTATACTCCATCCCCTTTGCAATAAAGGCCAAGATTTCATTGCTGTACCTGCATACTATCCTTTTGTGTTTCATGCACGAGTGTCCCCAGGTCCCGCTGTACGGCGGCACTTTGTAATCTTTCTCCATTTAAATAATAACTTGCCCTTTGATTTTTTTTTGCCAAAGTGCATGACCCCACACTTTCCAACATTATACTCCATCTGCCAAATTTTTGCCCACTCACTTAGCCTGTATGTCCTTTTTGCAGATTTTTTGTGTCCTCCTCACACATTGCTTTTCTTCTCATCTTTGTATCGTCAGCAAACTTGGCTACGTTACACTCAGTCCCTTCTTCCAAGTCATTAATATAGATTGTAAATAGTTGGGGCCCCAGCACTGATCCCTGCGGCACCTCACTAGTTACTGATTGCCAACCAGAGAATGAAGCATTTACCCCGACTCTCTGTTCTGTTAGTTAGCCAATCCTCTATCCATGCTAATATATTACCCCCAACCCCGTGAACTTTTATCTTGTGCAGTAACCTTTTATGTGGCACCTTGTCAAATGCCTTCTGGAAGTCCAAATACACCACATCCACTGGTTCCCCTTTATCCACCTGGTTCGTTACATCCTCAAAGAACTCCAGCAAATTTGTCAAACATGACTTCCCCTTCATAAATCCATGCTGACTCTGCCTGACCGAATTTTGCTTTTCCAAATGTCCTGCTAGTGCTTCTTTAATAATGAACTCCAACATTTTCCCAACCACAGATGTTAGGCTAACTGGTCTATAGTTTCCTGCCTTTTGTCTGCCTCCTTTTTTTAAATAGGGGTGTTACATTTGCAGTTTTCCAATCTGCCGGGACCTCCCAGAATCCTAGGAATTTGAGTAAATTACAACTATCTCGGGAGCCTCCTATCAACAAGAGCAGGCATCGGCGATGAGATCTAACACTGCCTCCAGTGCACCAGTGCAGCCTAGAGCCGCCGGATTAAAAGAGTGTTTGAGGACCAGGCCCTCAAAACTGCCACCAAGCTCAAGGTCTACAGGGCTGTAGTAATACCCGCCCTCCTGTATGGCTCAGAGACATGGGCCATGTACAACAAGAATAAAAGCAAGTGGTGAATGGCTGACAGACTATGCTGCCAGAGTCATCAAGCAATCTCTGTGCTCCGTGCCCCAAAACAGATTGTGAGATCAGCCCCCAACAAATAATTAAATTGAAAGAAGTTTAAGGTGGAGCTAGTCATACACGATTTGAAGAATGCTAAAGCTGTCTTTGGTTATTTTCAGACTATAAGCTGACTAAGGCAGGTTAGGGGAGAGGGCAGTTGAATATACATGAATGTGGAGAGGTATATTTTGGAAAAAATACAGAGAATGATGATTATTTTTTCCCATTTTATCCTCTCCTCTCACTCTTGCTGGGGTAAAATCCACAAATGCTGACTGTCCCTATTACACTGCCTAAGTGGTCATTCCTAAGAAACATAGAAACATAGAAAATAGGTGCAGGAATAGGCCATTCGGCCCTTCGAGCCTGCACCACCATTCAATAAGATCATGGCTGATCATTCCCTCAGTACCCCTTCCCTGCTTTCTCTCCATACCCCTTGATCCCTTTAGCCGTAAGGGCCATATCTAACTCCCTCTTGAATATATCCAATGAACTGGCATCAACAACTCTCTGCGGCAGGGAATTCCACAGGTTAACAACTCTCAGTGAAGAAGTTTCTCCTCATCTCGGTCCTAAATGGCTTACCCCTTATCCTTAGACTATGTCCCCTGGTCCTGGATTCCCCAACATCAGGAACATTCTTTCTGCATCTAACATGTCCCGTCCCATCAGAATTTTATATGTTTCTATGAGATCCCCTCTCATCCTTCTAAACTCCAATGTATAAAGGCCCAGTTGTTCCAGTCTCTCCTCATATGTCAGTCCAGCCATCCCGGGAATCAGTCTGGTGAACCTTCCCTGCACTCCCTCAATAGCAAGAATGTCCTTCCTCAGATTAGGAGACCAAAACTGAACACAATATTCCAGGTGGGGCCTCACCAAGGCCCTGTACAACTGCAGTAAGACCTTCCTATACTCAAATCCCCTAGCTATGAAGGCCAAACCATTTGCCTTCTTCACCGCTCATGAACCATGACACCCAGGTCTCGTTGCACCTCCCCTTTTCCTAATCCGTCACCATTCAGATAATATTCTGTCTTCGTATTTTTGCCCCCAAAGTGGATAGCCTCACATTTATCCACATTATACTGCATCTGCCATGCATTTGCCCACTCACCTAACCTGTCCAAGTCACCCTGCAGCCTCTTAGCGTCCCCCTCACAGCTCATAAGCTTTTATAATAATTCACCTCTACCTCTATAATCCCCCTGGACCTCTGCGCTCCGCCTATTTTGGCCTTTTGAACATCCCTAATTTTAAATGCTCCACCATTAGTGATTGTGCGTTCAGCTGCCTAGATCCTAAGCTCTAGAATTCCCTCCCTAAATCTCGCCTCCTCTCTCTCCTCCTTCTTCTTAAAACCTACCTCTTCGACCAAGCTTTTGGTCATCTACCCTAACGTCTCCTTATATGGCTCTGAATCAAATTATGTATATTTTTGGAAAACATTCCTGTGAAGCGCCTTGGAATGTTTTATTAGGTTAAAGACGCTGTGTAAATACTGTTGTTGTGTGAGTCTAGCCAGTGAGTGTTTGCAGGCTATTCAACTGTGGGAAGCGGGTGTGTCACAGCTGAGCCAGGTATCCTGGCCTCATCCCCAACACGCTATCATGTCGGTGTCCCTACTGCCATCCTGGTGGAGGTTCGCGATAGAACAGCATAAAACCCGGGCTCTTCATGGCCTGTGCAATTGTGGTGTTGTTAAAAAGAAACAAAACAAATGAAATGATTTTATAACATCTTGGAGCCAGGTCAAGCCTTGACAATACAATGCAACTTTAAATTTTGCAAAATGAATTTGAGATTAGCCACATGTTTCCATTACAAAACTTGTTCTAAACATTTTTTTTTAAATGACAGTTTTATAGAACAATCACTTTACTGAGCAGTAATCGCTCCACAGATGACAGAACACGAACAGGATTCACACACAACATCAGCTACTGGGGACAAGGCTGGGACATTGGCAAGGAACTCCAATTACACCAGGGAGCACAAAAAAGGTGAGGCCTTTGAAATTTTTTAATTCGGGTTTGCAACTGGTGGGGAAGGCAGGAGAGAATTATATCTGTGACACCGTTTAAAAAAAAATACCTTTTTTGTAATGTTGATCTCTGAGATTCAACCCAATCAGTGATCAATGTCTTTTATCCGCTAATACACACAGCGGTCGGTCACTGTATTCGAGTTTATTTAAAGACCTTGGTCTGTTTGTAGTTGAGATGTCACCTAAAGAGTCACCTCCTCCACCAGAGAGGAGAGTCATTAGATGGTCTTTTCTAAGAGCAGTTACCGAGATCAGCCCTGAATGCAATCTATTTCAGGATATGCTTTGGTGGATATAGTTTCACTTTATATACAGGGGACAAATGGGACAAACCAGGACAGTTGGACCCACAATATGTCCACTAATAGCCAATATAGTAAGGCCACCATCAGGAAACTGGACTCCTGCTTCAGAAGATGGTGGGTTTGTATTCAACCTATTTATGAGCACATTTATGGGTTCTTGGGTTATATTTATAAAGTAATGATCTCTCCAGTTTTTCCCTATAATTTTACCCTTTCCCAGATGTCTGGAGACTGCCTCCTGTTATTATACTCCCTCCTTTCAGTCAGGAGTACTGAGGTCAAATCCTCCACATCAGCCACGACTGATTATCAAGAGAGGTGCTGCTATAGGGGCAGCACTGGCCTTTCCATGGTGTCCTCCCTCTTCACCTCTAAACCAAAAAGGATTTCATCCAGCAACTCGCGCAATGAGGACAAGTAGGCAGGATTGGTCCAGTGTGGTCTGGGATTCTGGTTCTCTCACTCACCCTGTTACAGGTGAACGCTGAAAGGCGAGAGATCTTCAGTACTTTTCTAAAACCTTAGCTCAGTAGTTTGTAGCCCAGTCCTTTGAATATGCCCCAGAATGAAAGACCTCTCCCATTCACACGTCCCAACTGGGCTCAAAGCAATTTCTGAAAATTTCACAGTTAAAGGACTGTTAAGTGTCAGTGAACAGAAACACCAGTTTTCACTCATTGGCTTGTCCAGATCCTAGATCTGGGGCCTTTAGGTGCATTTTTTATATCCTGTTAAGTTGTTGTGACCTCATGGAATTGTTATGCCATGTGAGGAGTGTGCATGTTCCAGGAATACACAGCTCACTAGAGGCGAGAGAAACCACACCTTTGAAAGCAACATTCTTATTAATACTCGAGAGTTCATACACACTGTATTACAGCCACGAAGACAGATTAAGCGAAATTTCCCCCATGGATTGGGAACAGAAGGAAAATTCGAGCAACATTACTGAAGTCTACACGAGAGGGACCCAGACAACTGCCTGAAAAATGGGGCCCATAGAGTAATCAGTTTAAAAGTTCAATAAAACACTTCTAAATTTTTTTGAAAACAATCAGTTAGGCTCTCTGCAACCGTGTAAATCTGGCAGCATTTTGACAGGATCTGAGCGAGATCACAGGTCAACGGCAAACGGCTGGACTGTCAGTGGGGCGTGTACGTATTGTGCTCTGCTGTACAGTGTATGTACTCATCTGCTTGGGGAGGGCTGTCATGATGATAGAACGTTTTTTTTTTCCATTTTAGCAGGAAGAGCATTAACTTAGGCCACCTGGAATTTAGGCTTGCAAGCCAGAAATTCTCCTTCAGCTTGAGCAGTCGGGTGCCAGAGATGTTGGATCCTGTTAAAGGGAGCTATTTATAAAAGGTTTTAAAAAAAAAAGATCTCCAGATGGGTCAGCGGAAATGGTACGACAGGTCTAGTTCTGCGCCATTTCGATCCGATCCTGGATACGTTGCTGACTCATACTGGCCTGTCACCAACCGCCAGAATGAACATTTTAACCCCAATTATTATGTGGCCGGTGAGCCTATAGAGGTGTACGTACACTGCTTCTGGCCGGGATTCAGTTCTCACTTCCCGTCCCCTCAGATGCTACACCGTGGTACAGAACTCTAACGGAGGGGACTTGCTAGGGACAGGTGCTTACCGGGCAGCTGGATCATACTCAGCCCAGATCCTGACGTACTCATCCAGGTGATGGGGTCCAAGGATGGACGAGTCCCGCGTCAGATACTCAAAGTTGTCCATGATGACGGCAACAAAGAGATTCAGCATCTGACAATATAAAAAGGAAAGAAGCATAAACTCAAAGAGTCTCTAATGTTAATTAACTACACGTTATTACTTGGTGTAACTGTAAAGGGTGGGGGACCCAGTGACACAGAGTAGGATTCAGGAAGGCTTGCCTGATTCCCCACATGGAGAATTCCCAATCTTCGCTGTCATATCAGACCAAGGCGACACAGTCATAAAGGCAGCGGGGAATGATAAAAACTCAACTCAGTCCTGCTTCTCGCTCAGACCATGTACAATCTACTCTGCCATGGATTGCTACGTCACCCATTTAATCTCCCGCGGGAAGGGAACGTTCTGAATAAATCTCTTCTAATCCCCAGAGAGATCAAACAGCTCCAGAATATTCATTCATCCTCACATCTTCACCACTCAACTGATCACTTAGCATGAATCATGTCTACAGGGGAGGGAAGAGGAGAAAATGAAGGAGGGGGTACATTTAAAAAAAAAACCCTCAAGTAATACATGATATGATCAGTGAGATATAAAACAAGGACAAACATGGACATCTCCATCTTGGGCTGGATTGAAATTTATAAACCTGATTTCAGGAAGAATCCTTGCAGCTTGCAGAAAGAATGAGTCTTTCATCCTTCAAGTATGGGCTAGGTCGGAACCCAGGTCCCAGACACGAAAGGGCAGCTCACTAGCTGACTGCACCACCCTGTGACCTACACTGAATCGGCAGTAAAAAAAATGGAGGATGCCATATGTCACTCTGGGAATCATGGAACTCATTTTGAAAAATGGGAACTGATGGTGACATGAATAAAAAAACAAAACTATTTTGTTAGCTTGACGAGACAACAGTGCAGTTATAATCGAGAGAAACTGAAAAACCTCGAAAGATGTCACTGCACTCGAGAAGGTACAGAGGAGGTTTACCAGGATGTTGCCAGGACTGGAGAATTTTAGCTATGAGGAAAGGTTGGATAGGTTGGGCTTGTTTTCTTTGGAACAGAGGAGGTTGAGGAGAGACTTGAATGAGATGTATAAAATTATGAGGGGCCTGGATAGAGTGGACAGGAAGAGTCTATTCCCCTTAGCAGAGGGCTCAATAACCAGGGGACACAGATTTAAAGTAGTTGGTAGAAGGATTAGAGGGGAGTTGAGGAGAACATTTTTCACCCAGAGGGCGGTGGGGGTCTGGAGCAGAACTCACGGCCTGAAAGGGTGGTAGAGGCAGAAACCCTCACCACATTTAAAAAGTACTTGGATGTGCACTTGAAGTGCCGTAACCTACAGGGCTACGGACCCAGAGCTGGAAAGTGGGGTTAGGCTGGGTAGCTCGACATGATGGGCTGAATGGCCTCCTTCTGTAAATTTCTATGAAACAACATAACAGGTCATCAGCATTTTTAGCAGGGTGTTAGGTTAATGCTTCTGATGTGAAGAATGCACATTCAAAACAGACACTGATAAGACTTTCTGCATACATCCAGCATTTTCTGCTTTTAGTTACTAAAACAATGAGGCGGACAAGGGAAAGGGGCGCACTCGATACTTACCAGGAAGGAACAGAGGAAAATAAAGGAGACAAAGTAGAAATAGGCCACCTCATTGCCACACTCGTTTCCTCCGATGCCAGATCGAGGGTCACATGGTCTGCCGCCCAAGCAGGATAACATGATGCTGTGCCATGCCTCTCCTGTTGCACTCCTGAAATGCACACACAGTCTTGTTATAGGACTAATTGGTTTTTGATCTGTCTTTTCTGACTGCAATTGGGAATTCAGACTCTGCCCTTGCCTCTGAGTCTGAAGGGTGCGGGCTCAAGTCTCACCACCGAGACTTGAACCCCAAAAATCTGCGCTGACACCCCAGTGCAGTGCTGAGGGAGCGCTGCACTGTCAGAGGTGCCGTCTTTCAGATGAGATGTGAAACCGAAACATCGTGTCTGCTCTCTCGGGTGGACTTAAAAGATCCAATGGCAGTTTGTCAAAGAGGGGCAGGGGAGTTATCCCCAGTGTACTGACCAATATTTATCCCTCAATCAACATCACTAAAACAGATTATCTGGTGAGTATCACATTTGTGGGAGCTTGCTGTGCGCAAATTGGCTGCCATGTTACCTACATTACAACAGTGACTGCACTCCAAAAGTACTTTATTGGCTGTAAAGCGCTTTGGGACATCCGGTGGTCGTGAAAGGCGCTATATAAATGTGAGCCTTTCCTACTTTTCCTTTCTCATTGGAAATGCTTTAATTTGATAACAGCCCCAGTGCAGAGGGTTCACAACACTACAAAACCTTTTGGGTAATCAGTTTGAGGCCTCTTCCACACTCATTGGGTCACAACTTGCTCTTTTTGTGTGCACTGGGACTGAACGCTGGACTTACTCGTGGGAGAAAGCATCCACACTGAGTCATTCTCCACGATGGTTCAGTGGGCAAGTGCAGTGTATGCTGTCATACTTAGCTATAGAAATGAGAAAACCCCAGTTTCAATCTCTGGCCTGGGCCAAGTTAGCCGGGGCAGCACTGATGGTCGTGGGAGAGAATGGAGGTCTCATCGCCTCTGGGCTGGGGAACAAAGAGCAAGGATTTGCCACCATTCCTGCTCTGGGTCATGTGACCCCTGTTGAAATGCACAGGTGTCTGCATGTCAGCTGAAGACAGAGTTGAAGTTGGCTGTGGTAACTTATATGCTTTACTAGCTTGCTGGTGAGATACTGGAGAGGGAGCTCGTGTCTATGGGACGTGTACTCTAGCAGGAGTCAGGAGAAAGTGAGAGAGTAAAGGTGAGTAAAGTTGCTATTACGCACCGGAAGAGAAGCATCAGGGCTTGGAAGAATGTTCTGAAGTTGTTGTGCTGATTAATCTCACTATCTTCATCATCATCAATTGCAATATTCCCAAACAGCTGCAGGAGTAAACAACAACGCTTACGCTGAGGCTGTGAAACCTTAACAATTGTGCTTACACACGAACTCTGCTCGTAGGAAAACAGAAAACAATATTTCATAATGAACGCTTAGCAGCAGGGAAAGCTTCAGAGTGTCATAACTCATATGTCTAAATCTAGGCTGACACTGCAGTGTAGTGCTGAGGGAGTACTGAGGGAGTACTGCAGTGCAGTACTGAGGGAGTACTGAGGGAGTACTGCAGTGCAGTACTGAGGGAGTACTGAGGGAGTACTGCAGTGCAGTACTGAGGGAGTACTGCAATGCTGAGGGAGTACTGAGGGAGTACTGCAGTGCAGTACTGAGGGAGTACTGCAATGCTGAGGGAGTACTGAGGGAGTACTGCAGTGCAGTACTGAGGGAGTACTGAGGGAGTACTGCAGTGCTGAGGGAGTACTGCAGTGCAATACTGAGGGAGTACTGCAGTGCTGAGGGAGTACTGAGGGAGTACTGCAGTGCTGAGGGAGTACTGAGGGAGTACTGCAGTGCAGTACTGAGGGAGTACTGCAGTGCTGAGGGAGTACTGCAGTGCAGTGCTGAGGGAGTACTGCAGTACTAAGGGTGGACTGAGGGAGTATTGAGGGAGTATTTACTGAGGGAGTACTGCAGTGCAGTACTGAGGGAGTACTGCAATGCTGAGGGAGTACTGAGGGTGTACTGCAGTGCAGTACTGAGGGAGTACTGCAATGCTGAGGGAGTATTGAGGGAGTACTGCAGTGCTGAGGGAGTACTGAGGGAGTACTGCAGTGCAGTGCTGAGGGAGTACTGCAGTACTAAGGGTGGACTGAGGGAGTATTGAGGGAGTATTTACTGAGGGAGTACTGCAGTGCAGTACTGAGGGAGTACTGCAATGCTGAGGGAGTACTGAGGGTGTACTGCAGTGCAGTACTGAGGGAGTACTGCAATGCTGAGGGAGTATTGAGGGAGTACTGCAGTGCTGAGGGAGTACTGAGGGAGTACTGCAGTGCAGTACTGAGGGAGTACTGCAGTGCTGAGGGAGTACTGAGGGAGTACTGCAGTGCTGAGGGAGTACTGCAGTGCAGTGCTGAGGGAGTACTGCAGTACTGAGGGAGTACTGAGGGAGTATTTACTGAGGGAGTACTGCAGTGCAGTACTGAGGGAATACTGAGGGAACACTGCAGTGCAGTACTGAGGGAGTACTGCAGTACTGAGGGAGTACTGAGGGACTATTGCACTGTCGGAGGTGCCATCTTTCAGATGAGACCGTAAACCGAGACCCTGTGAAAGGCACTATATAAATGCAAGTCTATTCAATTGTACATACTATATTCAGCCACTAGGGGGGGGGGGGCATACTGTAAGCCAGATCACGACCATTTCTACAAAAAACAGGTAGGACTTGTTCACTGTCCTTTCCAACCATTGGAAATCACCGAAAATAGCTACTCACTAGGGCCCGGGTACTCGCGCAATTTCTTTTGTACCATTTTTAATTATTAAATGCCATTTAACAACTTACTCTAAGATATAAGCAGATGAGAGAACCATTTAAAACTGTTTAGATTGCCGAGAATGGTTCCAGGGATGAGGGACTTCAGTGACGGGGAGAGACTGGAGAAGCCGGGGTTGTTCTCCCTGGAGCAGAGAAGGTTGAGAGGAGATTTGATCGAGGTGTTCAAAATCATGAGGGGTCTGGACAGAGTAGAGAGAGAGAGAAACTGTTCCCATTGGTGGAAGGGTCGAGAACCAGAGGACACAGATTTAAGGCGATTGGCAGAAGACATGAGACAAAGGCGACATGAGGAAAAACATTTTCCCGCAGCGAGTGGTTAGGATCTGGAATGCGCTGCCTGAGAGGGTGGTGGAGGCAGACTCAATCGTGGCTTTCAAAAGGGAGTTGGATAAGTGCCTGAAGGACAAAGAATGTGCAGGGTTACGGGGAAAGGGCGGGGGGAGTGGGACTGGCTGAAGGGCTCTTGCAGAGAGCCGGCACGGGCTCGACGGGCCGAATGGCCTCCTCCCGCGCTGGAACCGTTCCGTGATTCTATGTTTGAAAGTATTGTAATTCAATCATCATTTCGGCTCATCCTCAATTAATTGATTCATTTTATGGGATTTCTCTGCCCAAGGAAGCAGTTGAGGCTAGCTCATTGAATGTATTCAAATCACAGATAGATAAATTTTTAACCAATAAGGGAATTAAGGGTTACGGGGAGCGGGCGGGTAAGTGGAGCTGAGTCCACAGCCAGATCAGCCATGATCTTGTTGAATGGCGGAGCAGGCTCGAGGGGCTAGATGGCCTACTCCTGTTCCTAGTTCTTATGTTCTTATGTTCTTATTTCTAAAGATATCGGCTTGTAAAGGACACTGGACCTACCAATGATGAGCAACTGAATTAACTACTACAGATGATGATGAAGTACCTTACCCAAATCCCCAGCCCCCGCCACTCTCCCCAAGATAAACAAATTGTGCTCTGGCGAATTTAATTCAGGTTTTCTCACAACGGATGCCTAACTCACTCGAGCTAACTCTCATCAGCCCCATTCTTCCTGATCAGCAGCAATCGCTATGTAAACAGGATGAATAACGCAATAGGAATAGAACAAAATAAATGGGTGTCATTAATCAGAATTTGTCGGCGCATTTTGTTAAGGGACACTTTGAGATTATCAATCAAGTTCAGGGATGTTAGTGCTAGAGAACGGAACAGCGTTTCATTTCAAGCACTCGTTTTCAGCATTAAGCACTTCCAGTGTAGAATGTATGACAGAATAGCTCTTTCTACACCTTCAGTACCTTGTCCCCAACTTCCCCCCGACCCATTTCATATACAAATCTTGCAGAAAAAGGGGATCGTCAGTCTACCAGTCTGGTTTGGACTGCTATATATGTTTTCAAATCAATATTTTGAGGCTTGCTGGTAATACCTAAGATTTTCTTTTCATTATCTTTCTCCACTGGTTAGTTTCCCCACCCCCCCAGTTGAACAAATGGAGCAGTTCGACTGGGGGATGCTGACAACGTTGCTGCTCGTTTCATTTGCCAGGAGGTGTAGCGAGCGCCGTCCTTCTTCAAATCAGTTTCTTCCCTTCCTCCCAGACAACCCCACTGCAGGCAGGGACATTTATTCCCATGGGAAAACCTGAGCGAGAATGTCAGTAAGATTCAGTTCCGTCTCTGTTCTCATTGGCAAGAGCCCAACGATCCTACATGACCTGCCGAAAAAGTTACTCTAAACCAGTTACAACAGGGAATCAGCATTTTGTGATCCATATAACACCCGGCTTAGCATGAACCAATCAATCTCTGCCACATCAAAACGGTTCATGAAAGTCTTGCCACTGTGTTAGAAGGCCATGATCCCTGGGATGAGAGGGTTGTCCTATGATGAGAGACTGAGTAGAATGGGCCTATACTCTCTGGAGTTTAGAAGAATGAGGTTTGAAACATATAAGATTCTGAGAGGGATTGACAGGGTAGATGCTGAGAGGTTGTTTCCCCCGGGCTGGTGAGTCTAGAACCCGGGGTCATAGTCTCAGGATAAGGGGTCAGTCGGCCTTTTAAGACTGAGGCGAGAAGGAGTTTCTTCACTCAGAGGGTTGCGAAACTTTGCAATTTTCTGCATCAAAGGGTTGTGAATGCTGAGTCGTTGAGTATATTCAAGGCTGAGATCGATAGATTTTCGGACTCTAAGGGGAATCAAGATCGGGCGGGAAAGTGGAGTTGAGGCCGAAGATCAGCCATGATCTTATTGAATAGTGGAGCAGGCTCGAGGGGCCGAATGGCCGACTCCTGCTCCTAATTCTTATGTTGATGGGTTCAAGCCCCGATTCCAGGACCTGAGCACCTGATATGGGCTGACAGCGCATTACATTACTGAGACAGCCAAAGGTGAATCGAGGACACATGTGCCTACCATCCCACTGTTCAGAGAATTTTCCAGTGTCCTTTCCACATTCCCCACTCAACTAACACCAGCAGAAAAATAGGTTTTCTGCTCATTCATCTCATTGCTGTTTCTGGGCTCTTGCTGTGCGCAAAATGGCCATTAATGGACTGCAAAGTAACTCTTTGTAGGTGACAAGGTGCTGTATTAAATCTTCTGCTCTTGAATATACCATGTCAAATTTCTGACCTGAATAGAGACCTACCTTGTTGGAATTCCTAATCTCTATAGGCCACACTGTGACCTCACTGATGAGGAGCCATTGGGAGCGGCTCAACAGATTGCAGCAAGATTGAACCTCGGATCTTGCTGCTGAATTTAATACCCTGTGGGACATTTTCCAGTTGAACTGGAGAGGGTGGGGGGGGGACCTATTTTAGATTTATTGAACCAAGTGCATCAACACCCAGTGCCTTTTTGTCTTTTTCCTTCCAATGTTCTCAGTACAGGAATTCTCCATGGATATGGGAGGTTTTCCATTTCCCAAAGGCTCTTTACAGCTTCATTGAGAGGAGACGTTATTGCATTTGAGTTGGATGCTTCTGAGCCAATACTGGAAGAGGTGAGAGGGTAACATTGCCATATACAATCTGACTAAATGATTTCTTTTGTAATTTTCTTCCCAATTACAGTATTTACGCTACCTTTTAAAGACATGTTTGTGAAGGATAGAAACATAGAAAATAGGTGCAGGAGTAGGCCATTCGGCCCTTCTAGCCTGCACCGCCATTCAATGAGTTCATGGCTGAACATGAAACTTCAGTACCCCCTTCCTGCTTTCTCGCCATACCCCATTTGGACATTCTCCACCTAGAATATGATTAGAAACCAAATCCTGTCTCACCTGCATTCCAATAATGGCGTAAATGAAGAACAGCATTGCGATCAGGAGACAGACGTAAGGTAATGCCTGAAAAATAAAATCGATCAGCCATTCCATTCAGTTCTCCAAATCTCTCAAAAAAGTATCAGACTGATAACATATTTCTCAAGTTCCACAAACATTTTATTAACCAGCTTGTTTTGCTACTGGGGCTGAACACTGTCAAAAAACCTAAACTACTCAGCCGTTCCTATTCATCGTAGACGGTCCCCCGTATCGAGGATGACTTGCTTCCACGCCAAAAAGGGATGAGTTCACAGGTGTTTCAATGAAGGACCTAATATTCCAGATCCCGAACTACATCCTGAAGGGTGGAAGATGCCTGTGCGTGGATTGTTTTAACGTGGGGTGACCGTTGCACACCAGCCACCACACGGGGCTTGACAGAGCTGGGTCTTGGTCCAGTGGCAAGGGTTAACCAGGACGACTGGAGACCAGCTCTGCTGCACGGACCTAGTGCGCGCACATATCGCACAGTGTGGGCTGGGCCCGTGCTGCCCCTGGGCCCTCGCCTCTCCTGGGCCCCGAACTCTCGCCTCTCCTGGGACCCGACGACACCCTGAAGGCCCTAAAAATAGCTTTCAAATGGATATTCAGATTAGAAGCACTTTGGCAATTTATTACAGTATCATTAATCTTTGAAGGTTAATGGGGAGAGACTGATATAGAGAAAGGATAGGACTAGCTGACATGGAGGAGAGGTGAAATTAGATTATTTTCCCTCAATGTTCCCCCCTTCTGTCTTGAAAACACTGACTTCTGGCAGGAATGCACAGGCACTGACTGCCCTCCAGACCGAAGTTTTCTCTAACCAGCTTGGACAATTGCTTTCAACCCAAGTTTCAGAACAGCACCCATTTACCTACACCTATCTTATTTGGCATTTCCATTTTCTACACTTGTGATACTTGTGCGTGTGAGATTGTCAGTTGATGCTACATTTGGGTAGTTTAGCACCATGGACCGAGACCTGTGTCTGGCCAATCTCAATTCACTCCACAGGATGGAGAGGCATTTTCATTCCATTCACCTGGGCTAGATTTGAATTCAGGGGTTGGACATCCTGGAGAAATGTCCGTAGGAAATCTTGGGTAGTTAAACTTCTTTGTATCTCACATTAACAGGCCTTCTGATACAAACAGGATGACTTTGAAGTGTTATAAAAATATTGCATTGCTCATTTTCTGAGATGTAAAGTGCTTGTGTAAGGGAGTAAGTGTTAGTAGTGACATCGCCCATGAGCGGTTAATGTTTAGTTTTGAGGTAGTAAAATGTAACTTTAGTTTTAGGGTTATAAACATGGGTAGGAGAGATCCATTAGCTACAAATAGCAGTTGGCAAAGCTTTCACTTCAAGGATGTTAGTAACCGTTACACCAGGAAGTCTCGTGTCGGGGAAGTTGTTCTGAAGTAAACTGTTTTCAAAGGATTTGGGAATAGATATGTCACACAGTCATACAGTCTTATCAATGACATCTTCCTTTGTTGTAGTCAAAATACGGGGGCCAAAATTGCCCTCAGCGGAAAATTGGGAAAGGCACATTGATTTATCGAAAGATTTACCGCCTGGTGGGAGTCAGAGGGAATAGCTGGAAAATTCGGCTCTTTAACTCTGACACTGCCTCCCAGTGCTTTGGAGCGCTGTTTGGGGCAGTATCAGGGTGGGTTCGGGTTGGGAGCAGGGCGGTGTCCATCAGCGCGGCAGTGATGATGTCAGCGTGGCGTGGACATGCCACGTCGCCATGTCCCTCTCCTTCACTTAAAGACTGCGAGGCCTACGTGGAGCCTACTGGGCCACCGGGGAGGGGTTCGGCCGGGCGAGAGCGGGTGCCGGCCTGCCTGCCTATTGTCGGCCCGGCCAAACCAGCAGCCGCCATTGGCGGCACGGCTCAGGAGCCGGCCGACAACTAGAACAAAATGGCAGCCGCGGCGGTGCGCCCTCCCCTTTTAGGGCAGCCGCTCCGCCCAACCACGAGCAGCTTCCCGCCGCGCGAAGCTGCCAGGGACACCGATCGGTGGCGGCTGTGCTCTCACGGGGCAATTTCCCCCGCCGGGCGGCAAGGGGTCAGAACTGGGGTGGGGCGGAAAGTCGGGGTACGGCAAAAACCAGTTTCCGCCACCCTCAGCCCGGGGGCAATTGCGCATGGGTCAGCCCCCATCGTCTGCCCCCGGTTAGAATGGCCCCTTACCGCTTTTCAGAGATGGTAACGGGCCTTAAAGAAGGGGGCAATTCCCCCCCTCCCAATTCCCCCCCTCACCATGGTGTATAAAGGAGCATGGTTTTCAACAGTTTGTCAGAGAAAGATGCAGATACCAAATATCCACTCTCTGTACACAGCTATAGGCCGATCACCTTTCTGTATATACCTGTCTGTATATCACCTGTCTGTTCCGAATACTCTACTACGGGGCAGTCTCGTGTGAACCAGAGGACAAAGGAGGCTGATTGCTAACATCAGGGTCTGAAATGGAGGCAGGTAGTCACCGTCAAGGGTTTCAAAGACCAACCCACTCCCTGCGAGTGGGTTGGTCGCCCGTCCTTTGTTAAAACAGGAAGTCGGCAGGTTCGAGGTAGGTTGGGTTCAGGTTTGAGATTTTAACATTTTAATTTCCCACCTGACCAAAACCTACCCGTTTTTGGAGTTAAAATCACCCCATAATACCAGCAACAAATACTTCCAAATTGTGCAGCACAGTTAGCTACAGAGTAAAGCTCCCTCTACCCTACCCCAACCTCAGAATAGTGCCCCCTTCCTCAATTGCACTAGTGCGACATTTTCCAATTTCCCACACTAGCTATCCTCTGATTTTCTCGGAGAAACTTTACCAACTTGATGTACAATAGGGACTGGATTGAGATTGCCCAAACATAGAATTCTATAACCAAAGGAGGCTTTAATTTCTTCAGCCGGGACTGGATTTGAACTGAGTTCCCCAAGGGGGAAAGAATGTGTAATCCATTGCACTACCCAGTCAGCTTTCCAACACGGGTTGACATATGTAAGAAAACAAAACTGCAATTGGCCTTACCTTAAAAGACTGGACGAAGGTCCACAGCAAGATACGTATAGTGTAGCCCTGTCTCAGGAGCTTGATAAGTCGAGCAGCACGGAAGAGGCGTAGGAAGCTCAGGTTGATGATATTTTTCTATAAAAGTGAGGTCAATGAACAAACAGGACAGTTAAGGATGAAAGTCTGGACGTCTCTGCTGGCTAGATTTGACAAGAATGGCACTTAAAGAAGACTCCTAAAGAACAAGTCTGGCCATCATCCAATCATGGAAAAGAACGGGTTTCCTTGTTAATATGTTAAAATATATATAAATATATGTATATCTATATATGTATATATATTTGTAACACAACCAAATGCACTGTTCTTTGACACAAGCAAGCCATAATGTGGAGTCTACTTACACATGTAAGATGCGCATACAGTGGGGTTGCAAGCACACCGCAGAAATAAAACAACAATTCCGTTTAAAGTTATGGTTTACATGTGTAGACTCCAGTGAGCATGCACAGGCAGCAACTGCAAAAAGCAACAACAGAGTAGCAAACTCTGACAAGAGCAGTGGGCTGATAAATCAGCAGCTCTTGAAACGCATGCAGCAAATGTACATTTCTACTAATGCCACAGCTTGAGTTTATCAATGGCATGACCCAGCTATCAAATACCCAGAGAATGGCAAGGAAATGTAAAAGGTGAGCGGCCTCATCATAATAATAAATCCTTCAATCTTGGTGTCACCATTTACCTCGTCTTCTCTTTTACTTTTGTCAATTTTGCTTTGGTCCTGCATTAGAAGCCGTGATCATTCACCTGGGCTTCCCAGCAACAAGAAAAGGGCCTACACTGGTGCTTTTTCAAATCATGCCGTTTGGTAAGACTGAGTGAAGAACGAAGGAGACAGCAAAGGAGTACATGACAATGACTCATGGGCGGATCAGTGAGTTCGACAATGCCCTCATGGCCTGACCACAGGATGTGAACTATAAAAGTGTGGCATGGCAACTTATTGACAAGGATGTCCCCACTCCCTCCTCTTGTGACAGAACTGGGAACCAAGGAAAGGCCTTTCACACTGGGCAGACGATCATGTTGAGAGTTCACTCTACTGCAAAACATTATTCTCTGCTTGTACAAAGTATTGGCTAAAATTGCAATTATAAAAAAGCATAAGTTCTGTAACCTTGTCTTGTACCCATTTGGAGCCGGATTGAAATTTCTTCCAAATTTATTTTAGGTCAGGAGCCTTATGATGGAGACTTTCACCATCATTATGGCCGAGACTCAACTCAGGTCTTACAGGTGAAAGGACACTGTCCTAATCCATTGCTCAATACAGTCCCTTCCTCATATATTTAATCATCTCATTCAAATAAAATATTCATCATTTAATGTGATGTATTACATCTTCAAATTTAAATTTGTCAATATATTGCTTTTTCTTAGAAGGATTCTTAATAACAGTCACCCATGGATAGTTCAAAATCTTCATCACCCAAGTTAGGTAAGGTCGAGGCAGCAGGTCAGTCAGATACATGCACAAGTCTTCAATGCACCAGTGACAAAACACAAGGAAAGCAGGTAGTGGGGCCCACAGGCTTGAAGAGGAAACACAAACCAAAAGGATTTTGTTTTGGCTCTAAAGATCTGAAAAGCCATCCATCTCAAAAATGTACCCGTGATTGTTTGGGATGCAATTTCAGTACCTATGGCCAAATCTCTTTTCCCATAATGTCATCCCATTGCCTTCGGTAATATTCTATTACCCATGATGTAGTCTCATTTATGCCTTACAGTACTTTCATTGCAATCCCATTGCCTATAGTCAAGTTCTATTACCTATAATATAATTCCCATTATCCCTGGTGTAATTCCATTACCTTAAGCCAAATGTTATTACCTCTGATCTTCTCTCATAAGAACGTAAGAATTAGGAGCAGGCCATTCAGCCCTCAAGCCATTCAATAAGATCATGGCTGATCTTCGACCTTAACTCCACTTTCCCGCCCAATGCCCATATCCCTTGATTCCCCTAGAGTCCAAAAATCTACCTATCTCAGTCTTGAATATACTCAATGACTCAGCCTCCACAGACCTCTGGGGCAGAGAATTCCAAAGATTCACCACCCTCTGAGTGAAGAAATTCCTCCTCATCTCAGTCTTAAATGGCCGGCCCCTTAACCTGAGACTGTGACCCCTGGTTCTAGACTCCCCAGCCCGGTGGAAACATCCTCCCAGCATCCACCCTGTCAATCCCCCTCAGAATCTTGTATGTTTCAAGGAGATCACCTCTCATTCTTCTAAACTCCAGAGAGTATTGGCCCAATCTATTCATTGCTTATGGTGTACTCCTATTGGCTGTAGTGTAACCCTATTACATATGCTATCATCCCAGTGCATATGCTGTACTCCATAGCTTATGGTGTGAGCTGGTTCCCCAAGGTCAATATGCATGGTTTAATTCCATTGCTGAATTCAATTACCATTATTTACGATGCAATCTCAGTGCCACTACTATTATTATTGCCTTTGTGGTATTTTGGAATGGTTGGATTTTAATACTTTATAAGGTTTGCACAGAGCATTCTCTATGTGAATGTCTGGTTGAGACTGGGAACTCATCAGTATATTATAATTTGGGAGATAATGGAGGGATTATTATTATTTCAGAGCAGGACGAGCGGAGTTGGTTGTCAACTTCTATGCTGTCCTTAATAGCCCGCACGTTATTTAATTTACAAGAATTTTTCACTAAGGTTCTCACCACACAGGGACATTATTGCCCAATCTCCAGCAAGAAGTGTGGGACAACCCTGGACAGGGAGGGAACAGATTAGACTTCCAAATATTAGCTGGTTTTATCACTTTCCTCTCTTCTAAATAATTTGTTCAGATGCTATTAAACCCGTTAAATGTATTTTTTGTGACAGGAATCACCTGCTGAAATTCTCATCCATACATTTGTTAGCTGGCCTTCTAACTTCCACCCTCCATAAACTGAAGTTCATCCAAAACTGCTGCTCACATCCTAACCTGCACCAAGTACTTCTGTGCGTGATGACCTACAGTGGCCCGTGATCCACCAACACCTATAAAATTCCCATCCTAGTCTTCACGTTTCTCCATGGCCTCACCCCTCCCTAACTCTGTGACCTCTTCCAGTCCTACAACAAATCTGTGCTCCTCCAACTCTGGCCTCTTGTGGCATTCCGCACTCCCTTTGCCCCACCATTGGCGGCAGTGCTTTCAGCCATTTAGGTCCTAAACTCCGGATTTCCTTCCCTAAACCTCTTCCGCCTCTCTTTTCTCCTTTAAGACCCTCCTCAAAACCTACGTCCGTAACCAAACTTTTAGTCATTTATCCTAATATCTCTTTCTTTGGCTCAGTGTCCATTTTTGTCTGAATATAAAGCGCATAGGGACATTTCACTACATTAAAGGCACTATATAAATGCAAATAGTTGTTGAGTCTTGACTTTTACTTATCGTTTTCCCATCTCACCCTTGTTTTGAATCCTATAAAGGAACTTGCTTCTCTCCCAGTTTCCATGTCTGATGAAGGATCTACCCCGAAACTCACGACTTTTCTCTTTTCAAATGGGGTTGCTGTGTATCTCCAACATTTTTTGTTTTTATTCAAAAACTCTACATTTTAGTAGGGACAATTTTGGCAGGGGAGAATGAGGCTTTGTATGGTCCAGACAGACCTGGTGATGGATGACTAAACAAGTTGTACACCAGATACGTGAAAGAGCGGTTGAGCAGATTGACAGCTACGTAAGTATTGTGGTGAATGGAGGGCCAAAGACTAAGCAGTTGGGATTTAGAAAGTGCTGTTGTGTGACGTGGGGGGAGAGCTTTTTCTAGAGAATGACACAGAAAGATGTGGAGAAGGGGGATGTTCGCATACCAAGAATATGGTTGGAGATGGCCTTTTCTGTGACAGAGACCATGGAATAGAGAGGCCACGGGAGATGGCAAGGTTGAGGAAATGGATGCAAATATATGGTTAGGAGAGTTTATATGGTGGGAGAAGTTTAGGGTGGACAGGAGGTCAGTGAATTCAAAGAGAGGACAAGGGGAGCTGAGATGAATATTGAGTTGTCACTCAGTGCAGAAGTTTTTAAAGGAAAGGCGAAAGTCTAAAACAAGGTGCAGGACTCGAAAGAGGAGAAACTACCAGAGGAGTAGTGGGAGAGACCAAAGTGTGATTTGGTGATAAAGCCCACACTGTCACTTGGACAGTTTTGGCAGGACAGGTGGTAGAAAGTATACCCAGGCGGGAAGGGGCTAGGTGTCAGGATTTGTCACAGCTACAGACAGATGATACAGGCACAGTAGCAGAATGGTTATGATCCTGCACTAGTCAATTCAAATTCCACCACAGAAACTGAATTCAACAAATCTGATCATTTGTGGGATGGCACCAGGAAAGATCATTATAAAACCTGCCGGGTTGCAGGCCGTAAAAATACATATCCTCGAGCTTTGTTCGATTTGCCTTCGTGGACAAAGAGAAACATTGCCAAATCTTCCTCTGTAGATGTAATGGGCTGGTTAGACTTTACCGTAAGGGAGACGGAACCTGCGGAAAGCACAGCCTTGTTGCGTTAAATGGGCTTTTCTCCATTTGAGGGCAAAACTTATTCTTGAAGTTTTGGGAGAGTAGGACTGAGGTGAGGGGTGCGTGGGAGCAAAGCCATGCCGAAAAGCACAATGCAAGAAAGCAGTAAACAATTCACAATGCAGCCCGACATGGCATGCCAAGGGTACTTAGTTTGTGTATGCATTAGGCTCAAAAAATTACAAACCAACCGTGGTCTATATGTAGATGTTGTTGATGGATGATTGTAATTGGATTGCATTGGGATTGGTTTGCAACCAGTTTTAAAATTAGTTGGCATGGACACACACACGGATACATGGATGGACACATGAATTTCATAGTGCATTTTGATTGGATGAATTATTTCAGAAGGCGTTGTGCCAATAAAGCACAGATTAAAGACAGCATGTGAAAAGATAAAACAAGAAATACATCAATCATTATCGGCAATTTGTTTTCAGTCGACGGCAATGAACTACGCCAAAATACAACAGTGATAGACTGGTACAAACAGGGATGATGCATTGGCTGCAGGCATTGTCGGGGAAGAGCAATTAACACACGCGTGTACGCACACACGCACACTCTAGTGTGCACTTTCCCTTTTAATTTGGCATGTGCATTTTTGACACTATTTTCATCATATCATCTGCACAGCGACTGCACAAAAAGTGCCCATTTGTAGTGAATCGCGATTTTCATTAAGTTCTGGTGCTAAATATTGCAATTTGGACAAGAATAACGGGGAAAAATAATACTATTCCTAGCGAAAACATTAGTGCTACTTCCAGGTTTGAAAAAAAAAACAGTGCCCAAAAATAAACACCAGGTGGTAAGAAAACACCAATCCCACTCAAGGGGGTGGGTTAATAGAATTGGACTGTTTCTGTGGTACCTCATACTGTTAGATCTCGGTCAGTAGTACAGAAGGCCACTGATAAACATCCACTTTATGTCTTGCCACCTTTGACTGCGGCCAAACTAATTCCCAATGTATTTCCTGGTTTCCGCATCATTGTCAGTGGTTGGACCAATCTATCACGGTATAACAATGATCATCAGGCATCCAGCAAAAATGTCCACATTGAACTTTTTCCATTCACCATTTTTTTTTTACACACACTTTCCAAAGGGGCACTGCTACCTGAAAAAATGCGTGGCAAATGCCCTCTTCCCATTTACAAACCCGCACCACAAACACATTGCAGCGCTACCTTAGCACAATATCATCATCAAAATAATGTGCGGCTCTTTGCTCTCCCAAACACTTTTTTCATTAAGACATGTCCCTTTGAAAAAACAATGTTTACAACTTTCAACCCGTAACTGTAAAAGTACTTACAATGGATAAGAAGACAAGGACCATATCGCACTGCCTCCTGTTTCTGCCCTGCTCCTTTGCTAAACAGGAGCCGTCAATTTTAGTTTTTCCTGTCATCGGTTATCCTATCATGCAGCGTTCCATACGTCACATCAGCCCCCCATTTTACATCTATGTTTTTGTACCATCACAAAGGCACTGTTTATATCCCATTTTGTCGGAATTTATGTATCGCTAGATTTTATTCATATTTTTCACAGAAGGCCGGCCAAGAGAGCCAGCCTTCCTTGCAGTTGGAGATCAACAGATGTAGGTGGAAACAAAACCACCAAGTAAATCATTTGGATGGAACATTCTTGATAGGATAAATGACCCTTAATTTGCATTTTCTTTCAATGTTCTTATACTTCCACAATAATAACATATCAATAATTTAAACCATATCTTTTGGATGGTACAGAATGGACATGATTTCTGGACTGGGGAAGGTGAGAAATTACTCAATACCGATTAGTGATTTGGGGGGGGGTGGCGGTTGAGGATTGGAAATTAAGATCAGTAAAGGGAGATCCCTGTTCTGTGACAGGACTCCTCTTGTTGATTTACCATACCTGGTTTCAGATGAAGAATTACAGGAGGAAAGCAGCTCTGGTTTCTCAAACAAAAGTGAAACATTTTATTGATGAACTGATATTGTGAGACATTTTAGGTCAATACTGTTCACGACAGCACTTACACAGAGTTCCGTTCTCTATCGAAATCTGCAAACCCCACATGGCAATCACCACGCGTAAAGAAAGGCAACTTGCGCTAAATCTGAATCCTTCAACTTTATCCACAAACAAATTTCAGCCACTTCAAGTTCAAATGGGATTAATTTTAACCCCGAGTGGGCGGGGGGGCTGGGAAAGTGTGAAACGGGATAGGCGGGAAGATGATGCGTAGCGATTGCTGCCAGGAGAAGTGATATCGGAAGGTCCCTGTGGGAGGGAAGGGGAGCTTTTCTGAGCATGGGAGGCTGTGACTTTCCTTGTGGTGTCCGAAGCAGCACTCCTGCTCATCCTGGCCCCACTGAAGGAAAATCTTTCACTTACCTCTTCGTCCTTACCCACCAGCTGCAGAACTGCTTCAGTCAGGCGGGGAAGCTGAGGCAATTTCCCTGCTCAGGCCACAGTTAAAATGCCACCGGGGTTCTTATTGACGTTATAGGACCCCATATAGCATTTATGCATGAGGTCCCCGCTCGAGCCTGGCAAGCACCTCACTTGCTTCCAAAACCAGCAAAATCAGAGATCAGCGGGAACAGAATGATAAATGGCACTTTAATTACTTGTGCACTCTCCCACCGCCCCATCTTTCCCCAGTATTTCGGTGAACAAAAAATGTTGAGTATCACATCTAAAAGTATCATTGTAGATATTGGAAAACCTGTTAATTGGCACTGCAACAAATCATGAGCATAAATAATTTAAAGTAGGTCCTAAATTAATGTTGCAATATCATAATTGAAGATTTCGGATAGATTGAGACATCACATTAGTGATGGAAACCTGTAAGTATCTGCTCTAACCAGTTTATCTAGCTAACCTCAGTGTGAAAACCAAACTTCAGCTGATTGGACACATCAAGGTTTAAGGGGACAGTGGAGTATATTTTAGAAGAAAGCTTCTCACGCAAGAAACATTTAAAATTTGCTTTCTCCCATCAATTTCGTGAATTTAATCTGCCAATTTACACAACTCATCTGTTGAAGATGTTGAAATCTTGGTGTCTATGGATCCACAGGCAAATTGCCCAAGTGCCCATTCCTCATCTGTGACAGTGAGTGGCAGCAAAGGCATAACATTTTGGAGGGGAACACATCAGACTAAAAATATATCCCTCTATCGGGTGCTGTCCCTCTCAAAAACTGAAAAGGTTCATTTTTCATTTGCCATCTAGATAAAGTTAGAGGATATTTTACAATGATTAAAACGTTGATTGCCATTCCTGAATGCCTTCAGAAGACTTCATTTACAGCAGAATTGAGGGCTCTTCATTTGTCATCTGATCTACAAAAGCACAGAGTAAAGAAGCTGAATGGCGTACAAGACTGGAACACCATTGCATCAACCTGGGATAGATATGCAACATGGTGCTACCTTTGCAAACCAAACCAATATGAACTATTTTCAAGGACATGGTTTGGAGTAAATCTTTAGAATTATTATAGCAAAAATGGCGACAGACTCCATGATCTCTGCCACAGTGCATACCTACCCTTAGATTGGCCCCATGAAGTTTCACACTCAAGCTCTCTTCTGACGATAACAAAACTTCCCTAGACATGAGGAAAGTAAGGAGTATTCTGACTGAGGTGTGAGCTGTGAGGAGGACACTAAGAGGCTGCAGGGTGACTTGGACAGATTAGGTGAGTGGGCAAATGCATGGCAGATGCAGTATAATGTGGATAAATGTGAGGCTATCCACTTTGGGGGCAAAAACACAAAGGCAGAATATTATCTGAATAGTGGAAGATTAGGAAAAGGGGAGGTGCAGCGAGACCTGGGTGTCATGGTACATCAGTCATTGAAAGTTGGCATGCAGGTACAGCAGGAGCTGAAGAAGGCAAATGGTATGTTGGCCTTCATAGCTAGGGGATTTGAGTATAGGAGCAGGGAGGTCTTACTGCAGTTGTACAGGGCCTTGGTGAGGCCCCACCTGGAATGTTGTGTTCAGTTTTGGTCTCCTAATCTGAGGAAGGACGTTCTGGCTATTGAGGAAGTGCAGCGAAGGTTCACCAGTCTGATTCCAGGGATGGCAGGACTGACATATGAGAAGAGACTGAATCAACTGGGCCTTTATTCATTGGAGTTTAGAAGGATGAGAGGGGATCTCATAGAAACATATAAGATTCTGACTGGACTCGACAGGCTAGATGCGAGAAGCATGTTCCCGATGTTGGGGAAGTCCAGAACCAGGGGACACAGTCTTAGGATAAGGGGCAGGCCATTTAGGACCGAGATGAGGAGAAACTTCTTCACTCAGAGAGTTGTGAACCTGTGGAATTCCCTGCCGCAGAGAGTTGTTGATGCCAGTTCATTGGATATTTTCAAGAGGGAGTTAGATATGGCCCTTACGGCTAAAGGGATCAAGGGGTATGGAGAGAAAGCAGGAAAGGGGAACTGAAGGAATGATCAGCCATGAACTCATTGAATGGTGGTGCAGGCTCGAAGGGTACTCCTGCATCTATTTTCTATGTTTCTGTGGTGCCTTTACACAATGGTCCAGTTTTTTAGTTCACGCTAATGTTACAATTATAATCTAAATTCAGCCTAAATCCAGAATCAGGGCATGACCTGAGATGGCAGACTCCTTGGGGAAGGAACCTCACTTTGCTGAGATCCAAAAATGAGTGCTAATACAAGTGTCCCACACAAGTTAAACTTAGACTATAATGAACCCAAAAATAATGCATTGAATTTACAAGGTAGATATGGACCGACTCTTCCCTCCAGAACAAGGAAGCCTCATCTTAAAATTAAAACTAAGTTAGTTAATTGTGAATCCAAGAAAAAATGTCTTCACACAAAAGTTTGTGAGAATGTGGAAAGCCTCATTCGGGACTGACACAGAATCAATTGAGGTGTTTAAGAGGGAGATAGATAACTACTTGGAGAATGAGTTAATAAAGGATACGGAGAAAGAGCAGGGAATTTGATATTAAGGTATTAGAGCAATTATTGTTATCACAGCAGTGAGTACCTGAGATTCACTTGTCCTGCAGGGCAGGGCTCCTCTGGTCCTCTCGAGAACCAGAGGACACAGATTTAAGGCGATTGGCAGAAGAACCAAAGGCGACACGAGGGAAAACGTTTCCCCACAGCGAGTGGTTAGGATCTGGAATGCGCTGCCTGAGAGGGTGGTGGAGACAGACTCAATCGTGGCTTTCAAAAGGGAGTTGGATAAGTGCCTGAAGGACAAAGAATGTGCAGGGTTACGGGGAAAGGGCAGGGGAGTGGGACTGGCTGAAGGGCTCTTGCAGAGAGCCGGCACGGGCTCGATGGGCCGAATGGCCTCCTTCTGTGCTGGAACCATTCTGTGATTCTATGATTCTACGTGTGAAAAGATTTATTTGACTGTTCAACTGTTTAAGTTACTATATTTTCAGTGAGAACAAATAGCCTCATTCTCAGTATTGTCATAAAAGTAAGTACCCTTTGTTCAGGCATAGTGTACATTAAACACAATCCTTAAAATCTTCTACACTATCAATCTTAATCTTCAACCTCAGGACATGCACCTTATACTGCACAAGTGTGATAGTTCCATTGCTCACACCAGTCAGCCCTGTGCTCTCTCTCGAGTAATTTATGCCAATTTATGGTGATTGGTTTGTGCTGAACTGGACTATCATTGGAGACATATTGGTCCTGAATTTGCGGTTGGAGGCTTCCCGCGGGGAATTGCCTCTGAGCCACAAATAAAATGCCCGCGGACCTGGTGGTCCGGGTAGGCTGGAGATTTGCAGTCCTGGGCTTCCCGGGTACCCGTGGGGTAGAGGCCCATGTATCTCAGGGGTGCAAGCGGATCGCAAGCGCCCCTGGGATCACGTGGGCCAGCCCAACCAATAAAAGAAGGGAATCCCAATTCATGCTTATGGGGATTGTATGGAAACCCCATATGCATGAATGGGCATACCTCCAAAATACATGTACATATCAAATTTAAAAAAACATTACATATTAAAAATGCCATTTAATGAAATATTTAAAACAAAAATTTAATTTTTTGAAAAATAAATGTAAATGTTTTAAAGGGGTTAAAAATAACTTTACCTTATCATAGAAGTTTACAGCACGGAAGGAGGCTATTTTGGCCCATCGTGTCCATGCCAGCCAACAAAAGGCTATCCAGCCTAATCCCACTTTCCAGCTCTAGGTCCATAGCCCTGTAGGTTACGGCACTTCAGGTGCACATCCAAGTACTTTTTAAATGTGGTGAGGGTTTCTGCCTCTACCACCCTTCCAGGCAGTAAGTTCCAGACCCCCACCACCCTCTGGGTGAAGAAATTTCCCCTCAAATCCCCTCTAAACCTCCCCCCAATTACTTTAAATTTATGCCCCCTGGTTGTTGACCCCTCTGCTAAGGGAAATAGGCCCTTTCTATCCACTATATCTAGGCCCCTCATAATTTTATACACCTCAATTAGGTCTCCCCTCAGCCTCCTCTGTTCCAATGTAAACAAACCCAGCCTTTCCAATCTGTCCTCATAGCTTAGATTCTCCACTCCTAGCAACATCCTCGTAAATCTCCTCTGTACCCTCTCCAGTGCAATCACATCCTTCCTGTAATGTGGTGACCAGAACTGCACGCAGTACTCCAGCTGTGGCCTAACCAGTGTTTTATACAGGTCAAGCATAACCTCCCCACTCTGGCATTCCGTGCCTCGGCTAATAAAGGCAAGTATTCCGTATGCCTTCTTAACCGCCTTATCTACCTGGCCTGCTACTTTCAGGGATCTGTGGACATGCACTCCAAGATCCCTTGTACAGATTTTTTAATGTTTAAATGATTGAATTTAAAAAAAAAAATGTTTTTTTATACTCTTACGCTGGTACTCATCTCAGAGAGGGAGTATACGCTACTAAATCATATAATAATATAGCACAGAAGGAGGTCATCCAATTCTTCGTCCCTGTGCTGGCTCAGTGAAAGAGCTGTCCAATTAGTCCCACTCCCCTGCTCTTTCCCCAGAACCCTGCCAATTTTTCCTTTTCAAATAAGTATCCAATACCCTTTCGAATGATGCAAACTGAATCTGCTCCCACCGACCTTTCAGGCAGCGCGTTCCAGATCACAACAACTCGCTGCGTGAAAAACTGTCATCTCCCCTGGTTTTCTGCCAATTACTTTCAATCTGTGTTCTCTGGATACTGACCCGCCCGCCAGTGGAAACCGTTTCTCCTCATTTATGCCGTCAAAACTATAATTTTGAACACCTCTATTAAATCTTCCCTGAACTTCCTCTGCTTGATGGAGAACAATCCCAATTTCTCCAGTCTCTTCACATAACTGAAGTTCCTGGTTCCCTTCCGGTAAACCTCCTGAGCACTCTCTCCAAGGCCTTCACATCCATCCGACAGTATGGCACCCAGAATTGGACACGATGCTCCAGCTGTGGCCTAAGCAGTGATTTATAAACATTTCGCATCATTCCCTTGCTTTTGTACTCATATGCCGCTATTTGGCATATTTGTCAATTTCCCTCAAATAGAAATGGAGGTATGTGGGAAATGGTGTAGCAGGCTTCTGAGGTTAGGGCTAAGATATACTAATTGAACAGAGGGAGCGTTACTCTAAATTTAACTGCACTGTACCTGACTTGGGAGTACTCAATGCTGGCATGGGGTGCATTTAAGACAGAGCCCAGAGCCAACATACTTCACCTTAATGACAGTAAGATTTCGCCAAAAATTACTTGTTTACTTCCATTGGTTTTGGTGTTGCCAATTTATTGTTTCTTTAAATATTTAGAGGCAGTAAAGATTAAAATAATATAGAAGTTATCGTAAAATTCTGATTGGGAGTCCAGAATGATCAGGCCATACAGCCCTCTGCTGAAATTAAGCAGACTGTACTCCAAAACATTTTCAAAACGCGATTATGTGCACACACATTGGTGTGATCAGAACCACACACCAGGAACAGATGGGGTTGCTCCAGGAAGACTTCAAGAATCGCAACAACGTCAGTAAGTCAGAAACAACCTGTCTCCTTTATTATCACAGCAGATATGAGACCACTGTTTATTAATTGCTGCATTTACGATGATGTTTCATGTGAATATTTCTAATGTACACTTACCCAAAATTCTGTCACTAATATGTCAGTGACACTGCCCAGGACTGTGACAAAATCAAATACATTCCAAGCATCCTGAAAATAGTTCTGTGGAGCAAAAAGAAACAACATTAGGAATGCTGACTTTTTAAATAATTTTCTCCCTCATCCCCAGAATGCGCTGGCTCATGGTGAGCTATGGACACCACTGGTTCACCAGTGTCTCCCCACGGTGTTTATTCTTTATGTGTCGGCTCAGACATCGAGCGTTGGAAGACCAATGGGGCTATAAGGCATCATAGCCAAGACTGATTATGTCCTCACACAGAAGTCCATGAACACACTTTCCAGCACTAGGCACTGGATACTAATCAGGAGTCAGAATCTGCGGTGATTTTTTTCCCTCTTTTCTTAGCCCAGAGTCGCTGCAGCACGTGAAGTGGCGTTAGGACAACTTATTCACTGGGCCACAGAAGGAATGTTACAATTGGCTTCAATGTCCCTTGGCTAGGGAAGGGAAAAAAATCAACCGGCTTTCCGTTCTTGTTCACTATCCAGTGATGCTGACCAGAAGGAGCATGCATGTAGATGTTGGGTGAGGATAGAATGGCACACAGATGCAGTGCCCCTATTGTGGAATGGTCCAACCAACAATTATGCCTATTCACACAGAAGAATAGCCACTTAGGTGAGGTGGTAGAGCGTTACCAGAACCTGTGGAACTGCACCCTGCAGGGGTCAGTGCTTTCAGGAGGGGAGGGGAGACATTTTTGGACAAAAACCTGCAATGATACAAAACTCGTGCTACATACTCACCAGAATTCCAAAGGCAATAATTTTCAGGATACATTCACATGAGAACAAAATGGTGAACACCATATTGAGATACTTTAGAACATCGTCATAGGACTGTGGCTGACCAGAAAACTAAAACAAGAACAAGAACATTTGGTTATTAACACCGTACTTCACTAACTTGGGCAATGGAAGCAGGTGAGAAGGATCACTGAAGCTCATTAATTGGGACACTCTGGTATAAGTGAAGTTATTCCACTTCATAGAATAGAATCACAGAATGGTTACAGTACGGAAGGCCATTCGGCCCGTCGAGCCCGTGCCCACTCTCAGCCAGTCCCACTCCCCCGCCCTTTCCCCGTAACCCTGCACATTCTTTGTCCTTCAGGCACTTATCCAACTCCCTTTTGAAAGCCACGATTGAGTCTGTCTCCACCACCCTCTCAGGCAGCGCATTCCAGATCCTAACCACTCGCTGCGGGAAAAACGTTTTTCTTACATCGCCTTTGGTTCTTCTGCCAATCGCCTTAAATCCGTGTCCTCTGGTTCCCGACCCTTCCACCAATGGGAACAGTTTCTCTCTCTCTCTGCTCTGTCCAGACCCCTCATGATTTTGAACACCTCGATCAAATCTCCTCTCAACCTTCTCTGCTCCACGGAGAACAACCCCAGCTTTTCCAGTCTAACCCCGTAACCGAAGTCCCTCAACCCTGGAACCATTCCCGTAAATTTTTTCTGCACCTTCTCTAAGGCTCTCACATTTTTCCTAAAGTGTGGTGCCCAGAATTGGACACAGTTGGGGCCGAACCAGTGTTTTAAAGAAGTTCATCATAATTTTGTGCTCTATGCCTCTATTTATGAAGCCCAGGATCCCATAAGTCTTTTTAACCGCTTTCTCAACCTGCCGTGCCACCTTCAACCATGTGTGCACACATACCCCCAGGTCTCTCTGTTTGTGCATTTGTTGGAATATCACTGGCGAATCATACCCATTGATTTAAACATAGACCCATGTACGTTTACAGCGTAGAAGGCCATTCAGCCCATTGTGTCAGTGCTGGCTTTTTGTTAGAACAATCTAAAACTATTCCCAAAGCCCCGTGCTTTCTCCAGAGCACTGCATTTTCCTCTGCTTCAAATATTTATCCACTTTTCCCTTTGCAAATGCAACGTTCTCTGTTTCAACTACTGATTGCGGCAAAGCTTTGCATGCTCGAGCAACTCTCTGCAGAACAAAAGTTCTCCTGACCTCACTCCTTCTTAAACTTCTCATTACTGGCTCCTCATCAGCAAAAATAGTCCTTCCTTATTTACACTAACAACATTCCGTAGCAGTTTAAAAACCTCTGTTAAATTTCCTTTTAGTAAAAATGGCAAAAAGCTGATGTGAGGGACAGAAAATGAAACAATGGAAATCTGTTCACTGACCTTCATCATTAGCACCACAGTGTTGAGCGCAATCATGGCCATGATGGTGTACTCAAACGGGGGCGACACCACAAATTGCCACATCTTGTACTGAAAGGTCTGTTTATTCTGCGGCATGTGACGTGTCAATGGCTTGGCACTGATCGCAAAGTCGATGCATGCCCTCTGCAAGAGACAAGATCACAAAGTTCGATTCTGCAGCAATAGTCCAAATTAAGAACATTATATACTTTTAAAAATTTGTTCACACTGGCGGGTCCAGCGTTTATTTTCCATCACTAATTGCCATCGAGATGGTGGTTGTGAGACGCCTTCTTGCACCGTTGCAGTCCACGATGCTTCTTTGCAGTGGTTTGGTACGAGTGAGGACAATTAGGAGTCAACCATATATGTGGGTCTGGAGTCACATATAGGCCAGACCGGGTAAGGATGGCAGATTTCCTTCTCTAAAGAGCATTAGTGAACCAGATGGGTTTTTACGATCACTGATACTAGCTTTTTATTCCAGATATATTTAATTAACTGGATTTAAATTCCCCAGTTTCAGTGTCGGGATTTGAACTTGGGTCTCTCCTTCGAAATAGTGCCATGAGATATTTTAAGGCCACATGAGAGTGCAGACAGGGCCTCGGTTTTAACGTCTCATCCGAAAGACGGTATCTCTGACAGTGCGGCACTCCCTCAGTACTGCCCCTCCGACAGTGCGGCGCTCCCTCAGTACTGCCCCTCCGACAGTGCGGCGCTCCCTCAGTACTGCCCCTCCGACAGTGCGGCGCTCCCTCAGTACTGCCCCTCCGACAGTGCGGCGCTCCCTCAGTACTGCCCCTCCGACAGTGCGGCGCTCCCTCAGTACTGCCCCTCCGACAGTGCGGCGCTCCCTCAGTACTGCCCCTCCGACAGTGCGTAGCTCCCTCAGTACTGCCCCTCCGACAGTGCGGCGCTCCCTCAGTACTGCCCCTCCGACAGTGCGGTGCTCCCTCAGTACTGCCCCTCCGACAGTGCGGCGCTCACTCAGTCACATGATGTTCACAAGACTCAATAAAACCCCAGTCAATTGAGTCTAGGCCATCCACGATGAGGTATGCAGTTGTGAGCCTGGTGGATGAACCGGTAATGTGTAGTGTGATTGTTAAACCTTTGTCAATAAACCAACTATTACTTAAGAATTCATAGCAACACATTGCTATTAAGTAAATAACCCATGAAGCAAATACATTACAATGCCTACCATGTCAGCTGTGGCTCAGTGGGAGCATACTCGCCTCTGAGTCACAAGGTTGTGGGTTCATGTCCCAGTCCAGGGACTTGAGCACATAAATCTAGGCTGACACTCCAGTGCAGTGCTGAGGGAGTGCCGCACTGTCGGGGGTGCCGTCTTTTGGATGGACGTAAAAAAATCCCATGGCACTATTTCGAAGAAGTGCAGGGGAGTTATCCCCGGTGTTACGGTCAATATTTATCCCTCAATCAACATAACAAAAACAGATTATCTGGTCATTGTCACATTGCTATCTGTGTGGGAGCTTGCTGTGCACAAATTGGCTGCTGTGTTTCCCACATTACAACAGTGACTGCACTCCAAAAAGTATTTCATTGACTGTAAAGTGCTTTGGGACGTCTGATGGTCGTGAAAGGTGCTATATAAATCCAAGTCTTTCGTTATAAAGGACTGCCTGAGAATCCATGCAGTAATTCAATGTCAGGCTTCAGATTTTGGGCCATAATTTGCAGCCCCTACGGGCATATACGAGGTGTGCGCATGTCCGTAGGGATTGCAAGCTCCGGGTTTAGGTTTGCACTGTGCATGCGCGAAAACCCGAAACTTGCAATCTGTCAAGATTAAGGTAAGATTATTTTAGCCCCTTTAAAACATTTACATTTATTTTTCAAAAAATATAATTTTTGTTTTAAATGTTTAATTATATTGTAATTTAATTCATTTTAAATATGTAATGTTTTTTTAATTTGTTATGTTAAATGTGGTTTTTATGTGATCTCCAGTCATGCTTATGGGGATTCTGTACATACGGAATCCCCATAAGTATGAATGGGGGTTGCCTTTCATTGGTTGGGCCAGGTCACGTGATACCAGGGGCGCTTGCAAACTGCCTGCGCTCCTAGGATACGTGGGCCTCTACGCAGGTCTACGCGTAGAGGCCCAGGAGCGCGAGTCTCCGTGGATCCCAAGGCCGAATTTCTGCTGGTTGGAGGCATCCGCCTGCAGGAAGTCTCTGACCGTAAATTCAGCCCCTATAATCGAGAGAATTCCTCAATGCAGTTACTACCTCATACGCAAGGCACAGGGTGAAAGTATCACTTCAGGTGAAATTCCATAAGCCCTCACAGAAGCCTTTAATTATTATGGGCTGGGACACACTTCAACATTTTAGCACGTCTTGTGGTTGGGGTGGGGGGGGGGGTGGAAAGAATAAATCAAGATGAAGGATGTTAGTGCTGTATTCCAGTGTCAGCAACAAGAACTATCAGGGTAGGTACAGAACATGTTAGCTGCACAGTAAAGATCCTTCCACTATGCCCAATACCAACCTCAGAAGCTGCACCAATATGACATCTCCATTTGGGATTCTTCTCATGCCGTATGCATTATAGTACCCATAACATTTGAAATTCAATACTAGCTATTTCTTGCCCCCCCCCCCCGCTCCCGTGTAATTCATTCCCGACCATTCAATGGTCTTGATTTCCAAATACTACATCGCCAAGTTGGTCGTATAGGACAAACCTCATTTTTCTCCAGACTGTAGTCCTCCATCATTTTATCCCCCTGCTCTTGGAAAGTGATGATGATCAAGGCCACAAAGATGTTCACAAAGAAGAAAGGGAAGACCACAAAGTAGACAACATAAAAAATAGACATCTCCATTCTGTATCCAGGGCTGGGTCCTTGATTCTCATAAGTAGCATCTACTGAATGTTTCAGGACACTGTGAAGAAAAGGAAGACTCATTAAGAGGAGTAGAACCCCTGTAGGTTTATTCTTCTGGCACTGTCCAAATGATTTAGATTAGACTTTCTCGGGAGAATATGTCTTTGTTTTGGGAGGAGTAATGAACCAGAGTGAAGGGTGTCAATGCTGGGGATATTTTTCCCAGATATTGCACGTAATGCTTGCATCAAGTGCTCCAAGGTCACATGGATTAGTTGCAGGATAAAGCTCCCTGTACCCTGTTTCACCAAGCACTCTTTTGTCAAATGCAGCAAAGCTCAACACAGTGCCCCAACAAGATACCTCAATCCCAACCTCAAGAACAATGCACCTTACAAGTTACAACACCTGTGTGACATTTCCATTACCAGTTGCCCAGTTTGGCCTTGCTGAGTGAGACTGCCGAATTCAATGATGGATGTTGTTTCTGGAACCTGCCAAGCCTGCATCCTGCCAGCATACTGTGAGCAGCTTTTAGAAAAATGTTTAGCATGTATAGTTCCAGTGTCACCATCATTAAGGTGGAAAGGAAATCTATCTGAACACCAGCAGTTCAAAGTAATGCCCATGCCCTTTTCCGAAGCTCGGGAGCCAGGAGGTAGGTGCAGATTTTTTTTCAGGTTGGAGGAGTATTCCGGAGGTCCAATTCCGGCCGCAAATTCCGGCCATTTCGAGCAAATGTTCGGAAGATGCTAAACAGGAGACGAAAGAATCAAAAAGAAATAAAATAGTGCAATGTAATTGTGTTCAATAACGATACATACTCTGGCCAACCCTCTCCAGTAGAAACAGTGAAGAGAGTCAGTAAGGCCCATAGCACATTATCATAGTGAAACTCGTATCGTTTCCACTCCCGCTTCTGTGCCTTAATATCACTTTCTCTCATGTAGACCAGGTACTGTCCTCTGAAACAGACAAGAACAAAGCAAAATGAAAGGAAGACTTAGATTTATGTATTGCCTTAAACCATCTCAGAAAACGTTCAAAGCACTTGACATGCAATAAATTACTTTGGACTGCAGTGACGGTTACATAGGTAAAATGTGGCAGTCATTTTGTGACGGCAACTTCCGTTAGACAACAATGAGTACATGGCCAGTTAATCTGTTTGTAGTGGTGTTAGTTGAGGGAGGAATGGCCAGGGCACTGGAACAACTTTCTGCCCTTCTTTAAAGATCCTGTGGCACAATTTGAAGTCTGCCTGAACCAGCAGAAAAGGCAGATATAGCCTTGGCTTTATTGTCTCACCTGAAGGACTGCACCCGGAACCATGCAGAACTCTCTCAGTACTACGCAGAGCTATACGCCTGGATTAGGTGCTTAAGTCTCGGGTATGGCTTGAACCCACACCCTTCTGACTCAAAGCCGACTTCAGATGAATGTACACGTAAAACCTCTCTGGGCTCCTTTTATTCGCTTGAATCTTTTTTTCCCCTTCTGTTGCCCCAGTCTTCAGGCACCAGTGACTAAGAAGATAGGTGATCACACGACTCTTATGCCTTGACTAAAGCAGCTTTGAAACCAATTGTTGAGAGGCACACCAGGTTGGCAGTCTCATTCTGACAGGTTACAAGGCTATTGTGGAAACAATCAAGACGATGTTTGTGGTGGCTCTGGTAACATCAACAATAAGTTCAATAAATGTACCCCGGTTTTGGGCACAGGTGGTGGTCCGGACGCAAATTGCGCTCAAAATTGTGTAAGTTTTAAGTAGTGGGTTTTTTCTGCTCAAGTTTCCGCTCAAATTCAGGTGCATATCGCTGAATGTAAACTCCGCCATGAATTAGTGCAATTGGGCAGTGCTTTAGAACATAATTTAAATTTTTTTTTGCATAAACAAATATTCTTCAATATACCTCCTGCAGTTTTATTAATATAGCTAAAATGGATTTATCATAAAAAACAAGCATTTTAAATCAGTGTCTAATCCAGCACCTGTGAGTAACCCGATTTTGAATGACTGAAAATGACGTTAAAGAACGATACAGAACCATTTACTAGTTGCACTGACGTACACCAGTCCGTTTCTTAGCACATGGCAGTTGTTGATGATTCTGCCATTCCCATTTACACCTCTTGTACACTTATCTTTTGTTTCTTTACTTGTCCCATTACCATCTGCTTTTGCTTTGATGACCATACCTTCTGTCATGTAATCACTCCTCCCTTTCAGCCTATCACAGACCCTGAACTTGAAAATTCCATTCACTTTGCATCCAATTTCCACTCTTCCCTCTACCTTCACACGGTCCATCTCCGACTCTTCCCTTCCCTTCCTCGATTTCCCCGTCTCCATCTCTGGGGATAGGCTTTCGACCAGTATCCACTCTAAGCCCACTGACTCCCACAGCTACTCGGACTACACTTCCTCCCACCCCGTATCCTGCAAGGACTCCATTCCATTCTCCCAGTTTCTCCGTCTCCGTCGTATCTGCTCGGACGACGCCACCTTTCACACTAGTGCCTCTGACCTGTCTTCCTTTTTCCTCAACCGAGGATTCCCCTCCGCCGTGGTTAACATGGCCCTCGACCGTGTCCGTTCTATTTCCCGCACCTCTGCTCTCACCCCTCCCCCTCCCTCCCAGAACCATGACAAGATTCCCCTTGTCCTCACCTTTCACCCCACCAGCCTCCACGTTCAATGGATCATCCTCCGCCATTTCCACCACCTCCAGCGTGAACCCACCATCCAATCACATCTCCCCCTCCTCTCCCCTCTCAGCGTTCCGAAGGGACCGTTCCCTCCGCGACACTCTGGTCCATTCCGCAGTCACCCCCAGCACCCCCTCCCCTTCCCACGGCAACTTCCCGTACAAGCGCAGGAGATGCCACACCTGCCCTTTTACCCCCTCGCTCCCCACTGTCCCGGGCCCCAAACACTCCTTCCAGGTGAAGCAGTGATTTACTTGTACTGCTTGCAATGTAGTATACTGTATTCGCTGCTCACCATGTGGTCTCCTCTACATTGGGGAGACCAAACGCAGATTGGGTGACCGCTTTGCAGAGCACCTCCGTTCAGTCCGTAAGTGTGATCCTGAGCTTCCGGTCGCCTGTCACTTTAATTCCCCGCTCCACTCCCACTCTGACCTCTCCGTCCTCGGCCTCCTACACTGTTCCAACGAAGCTCAACTCAAGCTCGAGGAACAGCATCTCATCTTTCGTTTAGGCATGTTACAGCCTTCGGGACTCAACATCGAGTTCAACAATTTCAGACCCTAACCTCTGTCCATATTTGGCTCCTTTCCCCTGCCCCCCTCAGAGCTTGTTTCTTTCATTTTCTCCTTGTCTCTAATGGCCGCTGGTCATTATCCCACCATTCACACCCTATCGTGACTAATGTGTTTCTAACTCCTGCCATTACCATTTGAATTTGGCCCATCATCCCTTTTGTCTCTCTAATCTCTCCTGTCTTCCCCCCTATCACAGACCTTCCCCTTTTGTTCTTTCGTTCTCCCTCCCCCTTTCAGTGCTCATTAAGAATCTGTTCATTTCGAACACTCTCCAGTTCTGACGAAGGGTCACCGGCCCAAAACATTAACTCTGTTTCTCTCGCCACAGATGCTGCCTGACCCGCTGAGATTTCCAGCATTTTCTGTTTTTATATCAAGTAGGTAACACAATGGATTACAAAGACAAGTGAGCTTGAATGGAGAGTGCAGCAGAGGGTAAGGCAGGAACAGGATAAGGAATATTTTGGAAAGACTAAATAGGATTATGGATGGCAAGGGAGCACAGGTGTGGGAACCCACAATGCAATAACGGAAAAGTGTGAAGTCCTGCAAAAGGAGTTTAGGAAGCAAATTTAGGAGCAGGACTTCAAACATGGCAATCTCCAGATGCCTCCTCCAACCACATGCGAGAATAAATCACAACCAATATCAATGATTCGGATGAGGGGACCAAGTGTAATATATCCAAGTTTGCTGATGATACAAAGCTCAGTGGGGATGTAAGTTGTGAGGAGGATGCAAAGAGGCTTCAAGGGGATATAGACAGACTAAGTGTGAGTGGGCAAGAACATGGCAAATGGAATGTAATGTGGAGAAATGTGAAGTTATCCACTTTGGTAGGAAAAAGAGAAAAGCAGAGTATTGTTTAAATGGTGAGAGATTGGGAAATGTTGGTGTTCAGAGGGACCTGGGTGTCCTTGTGCACCAATCACTGAAAGTTAACATGCAGGTACAGCAAGCAATTTAGAAAACAAATCGTTTGTTGGCCTTTATTACAAGAGGATTTGAGTATAAGAGTAAAGACATCTTACTGCTCAGTGCTGGAACCCCAGCTATTTACAATATACATCAATGATTTGGATGAGGGAATTGAGTGTAATATCTCCAAGTTTGCAGATGACACTAAGCTGGGTGGCGGTGTGAGCTGTGAGGAGGACGCTAAAAGGCTGCAGGGTGACTTGGACAGGTTAGGTGAGTGGGCAAATGCATGGCAGATGCAGTATAATGTGGATAAATGTGAGGTTATCCACTTTGGTGGCAAAAACACGAAGGCAGAATATTATCTGAATGGCGGCAGATTAGGAAAAGAGGAGGTGCAACAAGACCTGGGTGTCATGGTACATCAGTCATTGAAAGTTGGCATGCAGGTACAGCAGGCAGTGAAGGCGGCAAATGGTATGTTGGCCTTCATAGCTAGGGGATTTGAGTATAGGAGCAGGGAGGCCTTACTGCAGTTGTACAGGGCCTTGGTGAGGCCTCACCTGGAATATTGTGTACAGTTTTGGTCTCCTAATCTGAGGAAGGATGTTCTTGCTATTGAGGGAATGCAGCGAAGGTTCACCAGACTGATTCCCGGGATGGCAGGACTGACATATGAGGACAGACTGGATCGACTAGGCTTATATTCACTGGAATTTAGAAGGATGAGAGGGGATCTCATAGAAACATATAAGATTCTGATGGGACTGGACAGGTTAGGTGCGGGAAGAATGTTCCTGAGGTTGGGGAAGTCCAGAACCAGGGGACATAGTCTAAGGATAAGGGGTAAGCCATTTAGGACTGAGATGAGGAGAAACTTCTTCACTCAGAGAGTTGTTAACCTGTGGAATTCCCTACCACAGAGAGTTGTTGATGCCAGTTCATTGGATATATTCAAGAGGGAGTTAGATATGGCCCTTATGGCTAAAGGGATCAAGGGGCATGGAGAGAAAGCAGGAAAGGGGTACTGAGGTGAATGATCAGCCATGATCCTATTGAATGGTAGTGCAGGCTCGAAGGGCCGAATGGCCTGCTCCTGCACCTTGGTTCTATGTTTCTATATTTCTATAGGGCACTGGTGAGACTACACCTGGAATATTGTGTACAGTTTTGGTCTCCTTACCCAGGGAGGGATATACTTGCCATGGAGGATTGTCCTATGAGAAGAGATTGAGTGGACTAGGTCTATAGAGTTTAGAAGAATGAGAGGATCTCGTTGAAACATACAAAATTCTTACAGGGCCTGACAGGGTAGATGCAGGGAGGGTGTTTCCCCCGGGCTGGGGAATCTAGAACCAGGGGTCACAGTCTCAGGATAAGGGGTCGGGCATTTAGGACTGAGAGGGTGGTGAATCTTTGGAATTCTCTGCCCCAGAGGGCTGTGAAGGCTTGGTCATTGAGTATATTTAAGACAGAGATCAATAGATTTTTGGATATTAAGGGAATCAAGGGATATGGGGATCGGGCGGGAAAGTGGAGTTGAGTAGGAGTTCAGCCATAATCGTATTGAATGGCGGAGCAGGCTCGAGGGGCCGAATGGCCGACTCCTGCTCCTATTTTTTATGTTATGTTCTAATAAGGAACAATTGGAAGATTACAGAGCTCAACACATGGCTAAAGACATGGTGTCAGAAAGAATACTATTTTTGTTGGTACTAGTTCTAGGGAAGATAGGAATTATTCCACGAGGAAGAACTACATCTAATGTACTTGCAAAATGGATAAATGAGGAAGTGAAGGGATTTAATCTTGGAAAGGAGGGGCAGGGAAAATAAATGCAATCAGAAAGAACAAGAAGAAAAGGTAGAAATAGGAGGTTAATGTACAAATAAAAAAAATAGCAAAACGGGAAAGCTTGCAGAAGGGTTGAAGGGGAGGGAGATCAAATCAATCTGATTAAGCAGGGTAAAGACTGAGATAAAGGAATGAGATGTTAGCTTAAAAAAAAAATCAAAGATAAAGGAGCACTTACATAAAAGAAAAAAGATAAACGTGTACATGGAGTACAAGAGTAAGGAAGTCTTACTACAATTGTACAGGGCTTTGGCGAGACCACATTTAGAGTACTGTGCACAGTTTTGGTCTCCTTATCTGAGAAAGGACATACATGCCTTAGAGGTGGTGCAACGAAAGTTCACTAGATTGATCCCTGGGATGAGAGGGCTGTCCTATGAGGAGAGATTGCGCCTATACTCTCTGGAGTTTAGAAGAATGAGAGGCGACCTCATTGAAACATACAAGATTCTGAGGGGGCTTGACAGGGTAGATGCAGGGAGGGTGTTTCCCCCCGGGCTGGGGAGTCTAGAACCAGGGGGTCACAGTCTCAGGATAAGGGGTCGGCCATTTAGGACTGAGATGAGGAGAAATTTCTTCACTCAGAGAGTGGTGAATCTTTGGAATTCTCTGCCCCAGAGGGCTGTGGGGGCTCAGTCTTTGAGTATATTCAAGGCTGAGATCGTTAGATTTCTGGATTCTAAAGGAATCAAGAGATATGATTGGGCGGGAAAGTGGAGTTAAGGTCAAAGAGTTTAATGGCTATGTTCTTATTGAATGGTGGAGCAGGCTCGAGGGGCCGAATTCTTATGTTTTTTTATTCTTGTATTGTAACGCTCAGAGTATCGGCAATAAACAGGGGAATTAGAAGCAATGATGTCATAGGAAGATAAAGAAACTTGGCTGCAAATTGGACAGAAGTGGAAAAAACATGTATCGGCTTTTAGGAGGAGCAGAATAGTTACGGACAATATTGGTGAAACATGCTGTCGAGAAGACTAATGTACATAAAACAGAGGCACAGACAGAGTCAATATGGTTAGAGCTTGAAGATAAAAGAGGGGTTGTTACATTAGCAGGGTTGTACGACAGAGCCTCAAATTGTTGGTGGAAATGCGTAGGCAGTTCAGGGAGATGAGTAAGGGCAATCTAATTATTGTTCTAAGAGATTTGAACTACTCATTCGTTAATTGGGACATGGGGAGGTAAACAGAGTAGAGGGCATGGATTTCCTAAAATGTGTGCAGGACTCCCTTCTCAAGCAATATGTTCATACGTCTATGAGGTAAGTAGGGCCCAAGTTTCCACATGATTTGGGCCTGATTTTTTTAGGAGCAACTGGTGGAGAACGGACTATCTTAGAATTTGCAATTCTCCACATTTTTTTTTCTGCAGTTCTAGTCAGGTAGAACAGTTCTACTTTGGAACAGAATTTTTTCTTGAAAAGGGGGCGTGTCCAGCCACTGACGCCTGATTTGAAAATGTACTCCAAACTAAAGTAGAATGGAGCAAGGCGTCCAGAACGAGGTGGGGGGGGGGGGGGGGGGAGGGGGGGAGGGGGGGGAAGGGAACTCATTAAATTTTATAATAAATCCTTATTTATACTTCTACAAATATTATACAAATACATCCAACCTGAATAAACATTTATAAGCAAAGAAAAGATTATATAAACCATCTTCCTACCTGTGTGAAAGTGCTTCAGGCAGGGAGAATTCTGCAGCAAGCCTCACAAAACGAGGGAGCCGACCGAACGTGGGCGGGGGGGGGGGGGGAGAGAGGGAGCCGACCGAACGTGGGCGGGGGGGGGGGGAGAGCCGACCGAACGTGGGCGGGGGGGGGGGGGGGAGAGAGGGAGCCGACCGAACGTGGGCGGGGGGGGGGGGGGAGCCGACCGAACGTGGGCGGGGGGGGGGGGAGAGAGGGAGCCGACCGAACGTGGGCGGGGGGGGGGGGGGGAGCCGACCGAACGTGGGCGGGGGGGGGGGGGAGAGAGGGAGCCGACCGAACGTGGGCGGGGGGGGGGGGGGAGCCGACCGAACGTGGGCGGGGGGGGGGGGAGAGCCGACCGAACGTGGGCGGGGGGGGGGGGGGGAGCCGACCGAACGTGGGCGGGGGGGGGGGGAGAGAGGGAGCCGACCGAACGTGGGCGGGGGGGGGGGGGGGGAGCCGACCGAACGTGGGCGGGGGGGGGGGAGAGCCGACCGAACGTGGGCGGGGGGGGGGGGGGGGAGCCGACCGAACGTGGGCGGGGGGGGGGGAGAGCCGACCGAACGTGGGCGGGGGGGGGGCCGACCGAACGTGGGCGGGGGGGGGGGGGAGAGCCGACCGAACGTGGGCGGGGGGGGGAGAGCCGACCGAACGTGGGCGGGGGGGGGGGGGGGAGAGCCGACCGAACGTGGGCGGGGGGGGGGGGGGAGCCGACCGAACGTGGGCGGGGGGGGGGGGGAGAGCCGACCGAACGTGGGCGGGGGGGGGGGGGAGAGAGGGAGCCGACCGAACGTGGGCGGGGGGGGGGGGGAGCCGACCGAACGTGGGCGGGGGGGGGGGCCGACCGAACGTGGGCGGGGGGGGGGGGGGAGCCGACCGAACGTGGGCGGGGGGGGGGGGGAGAGAGGGAGCCGACCGAACGTGGGCGGGGGGGGGGGGCCGACCGAACGTGGGCGGGGGGGGGGGGGGAGCCGACCGAACGTGGGCGGGGGGGGGGGGGAGAGCCGACCGAACGTGGGCGGGGGGGGGGGGGGGAGCCGACCGAACGTGGGCGGGGGGGGGGGGGGAGAGCCGACCGAACGTGGGCGGGGGGGGGGGGCCGACCGAACGTGGGCGGGGGGGGGGGGGAGAGCCGACCGAACGTGGGCGGGGGGGGGGGGCCGACCGAACGTGGGCGGGGGGGGGGGGGAGAGCCGACCGAACGTGGGCGGGGGGGGGAGAGCCGACCGAACGTGGGCGGGGGGGGGGGGGGAGAGCCGACCGAACGTGGGCGGGGGGGGGAGAGCCGACCGAACGTGGGCGGGGGGGGGGGGAGAGCCGACCGAACGTGGGCGGGGGGGGGGGGGGAGAGCCGACCGAACGTGGGCGGGGGGGGGGGGAGAGCCGACCGAACGTGGGCGGGGGGGGGGGCCGACCGAACGTGGGCGGGGGGGGGGGGGGAGAGCCGACCGAACGTGGGCGGGGGGGGGGGGCCGACCGAACGTGGGCGGGGGGGGGGGGCCGACCGAACGCGGGCGGGGGGGGGGGGGGGGCGGGGGAGGGAATGGAGCCGTTCCAGACGGCTGGCGGGAAAGAGAGAAAGCTGCAGGAAGCCTCAGAAATTGAGGAGCCATTTCCCGACGGCAAAAGGGGGAGGTCATCGGGAAACGGCTGCCTCAACTTTGAGGCTTCCTGCAGCCTTCTCACTGCTACAAGAAGCCTCACTGCTGATGGCAATGTACTTTTATTAAACCATGTTCAAAAATTAAACAGCTACAAAGAACTACAAAAATGGCCGAGTGCCAATGTTTTTTTCACACTGAGCATGCACGAATGCTCCAACGCGCACGCGCAGCGTTGCCGGCAGGAAAAAAACTAATTTAAATAGTACCCGCCCCCTCCCACTTACAAAATCGGCGTGAGTGTAGGCTCCGCCCCCCCTGGGCGCCGCGCCAAACAGACAAGGAGCTGCAAAGCGCTCCAGAATCGCTCGTTTTTTTTCCGGCGCCGTTTTAGGCGCGAAAAACGGGCGCCCAGCTCGGAGGGGCGCCCGTTTTTTTATCATGTGGAAACTTGGGCTCGTAGTGTTGCTAGGTCTAGTTAACAAAATAGCTGAGAAAGGGGTGAACACGTCAGATATAGTGACCATAATACAGGTACAACGTCTGAAATCCGGAATCCTTGGGACCGAGTCCGTGCCGGTTTTTGGGTTTTTCCGGATTTGGGACAAGAAAATCAATAGTCTGAAATCCGGAATCCTCGGGATCGAATCCGTGCCGGATTACGGGTTTTGCCGGATTTCGGACCTCGCCACTCGCCGCTCCTCCGCTCCCCAAAATGTCCGGTTTTCGGACAATTCCGGTTTTCGGAGTTCCAGATTCGGGACGTTGCACCTGTATAAGGTTTAAGGTCTAAATAGAAAGGGGAGAAGTTCGTACAAAGGCAAGGGTATCAGACTGGAAGTGGGCAGATTTGAGACTTTAGAAAGGTGAGGAGTGAGCAAGCTCAGTTTGAGTTCCGTCAGGACCACTCGACTCCAAACCTCAATACAGCCTTGGTCCAAACATGGACAAAATAACTGAACTCCAGAGGCGAGGTGATAGTGACTACCCTCGACATCAAGGCAGCACTTGACTGAGTGTGACATCAAGGGGCCCTAGGAAAACTGAAGTCAATGGGAATCAAGGGAAAACTCTCCACTGGCTGGAGTCATTCCTAGCACAAAGGAAGATGGTTGTAGTTGTTACAGGTCAACCATCTCAGCCCCAGGACATCGCTCAGAGCAGTGTCCTAACCATCTCCAGCTGCTTCATCAATGACCTTCTCTCTATCATAAGGTCAGATGTGGGGATGTTCGCTGATGATTGCACAGTGTTCAGTGCCATTCAGATAATGGAACAGTCCATGCCCACATGCCGCATGGACGACATTCAGGCTTGGGTTGATCAGTGGCAAGTAACATTCGCACCACACAATTGCCAGTCAATGACCATCTCCAACAAGCGAGAGTCACCATCCCTTGACATGTAACGGCATTACCATCGCCGAATCCCAAATCATCAACATCCCGGGGTTCACCATTGGACCGGCCGCATAAATACTGTGGCGACAAGAGCAGTTCAGAGGCTGGATATTGTGCAGCGAGTGTCTCACCTCCTGACTCCCCAAAGCCTTTCCACCATCCACAAGCCATGAGTCAGGAGTCATAGATTCCGAGAATGGTTACAGCAGAGAAAGAGGCCGTTCGGCCCATCGAGCCCGTGCCGGCTCTCTGCAAGAGCACTTCAGCTAGTCCCGGCACCCCCGCCCTAAACCAGTAGTCCCGAAATGTTTTTTCTTTCAGGCACTTATCCAACTCCCTTTTGAAAGCCACGATTGAGTCTGCCTCCACCACCCTCTCAGGCAGCGCATTCCAGATCCTAACCACTCGCTGCGGGAAAACGTTTTCCCTCGTGTCTCCTTTGGGCCTTCTGCCAATCGCCTTAAACCTGTGTCCTCTGGTTCCCGACCCTTCCACCAATGGGAACAGTCTCTCTCTATCTACTCTGTCCAGACCCCTCATGATTTTGAACAGCTCGATCAAATCTCCTCTCAACCTACTGTGCTCTAAAGAAAACAACCCCAGCTTCTCCAGTCTATCCCCGTCACTGAAGTCCCTCATCCCTGGAACGATTCTCGTAAATCTTTGCTGCTCCCTCTCTAAGGCCTTCACATCCTGCCTAAAGTGTGGTGCCCAGAACTGGACACAATACTCCAGTTGGGGCCGAACCAGTGTTTTATAAGAAGTGTGATGGAACACTCTCCACTTGCCTGGATGAGTGCGGCTCCAATAACACTAAAGAAGCCCGACACCATCCAGGACAAAGCAGCCCGCTTGACTGGAGCCCCATCCATCACCTTCAACATTCACTCCCTCCACCAGCGGCTCCCCCTGGCTGCAGTGTGCACCATCTACAAGATGCACTGCAGCAACTCGCCAAGGCTTCTTCGGCAGCACCTCCCAAACCCGCGACCTCTACCATCTAGAAGGACAAGGTCAGTGTGCATGGGAATATCATCTTCTCCCAGTCACACACCATCCCGACTTGGAAATATATCGGCCGTTCCTTCATCGTCGCTGGGTCACAATCCTGGAACTCCCTCCCTAACAGCACTGTGGGAGCACCTTCACCACACGGACTGCAGCGGTTCAAGAAGGCGGCTCACCACCACCTTCTCGAGGGGCAATTAGGGACGGGCAATAAATGCCGGCCTTGCCAGCGACGCCCACATCCCAGGAACAAATTTTTTTTAAATGAGGTTGAAGGAGAAATATGCACACAGGACTGTAGCTCAGCCATGGGATGTTTTTAAAAAGAATTCAAATGCAAAGAATGCAGAATAAATATATAACATTTAAAAGTCTTCTTCAGCTCTCAAGATAGTGTGGATGAATAAAGAAATGACAAACAAGCTAAGATTAAACAGGTCAAATGGAGGCAATGGAGGTGAAATTGCCCTTTCTGGAAGGTCCGTTACAGGAGGCGCTAATGGGGCGAGAAGGACTTTTCGCCCGGGGCCAGGCGGCAGAAGCGACCTGCCCGCTATTGCCCCCGGGATAGCGGTGGCGAAATCGGCTTTGCGCCGCGCCCCGTAGTTTCCTCCCCAGGCGGTGGTGCACACGGCGATGACATCATCGCCATGCGCGCTGGCCCCTTTACGCCCCGCAGTCGGCACAACAATGGGCGCCACGGAAGTGGCTGCAAAGTTCACAGCGGCCTTCCCCTTAAGAGAAGGTGGAGGGTCGTTGTGACACATCAGCGGGGCACGGCACGCCCGTGTGGTGCTGAGTGACATCGCCACGCTTCCGCACTTCTCTCGTCCCGCTACTGCCCCGTGCAGGCACAGAGCCCCCTCCGCCCCAACAATTTTTCTCCGTTAAAGACCCAAATTCCAGTCAGTAACCTCTTCTTCCTGGCGTATTTAATTCAAACTATGCACCTCAAACCGGAGCAATTTCTCCCCCAATATATATTACAAGAGAGAGAATACAAGAAAATAAGGAAACAGTTTAAGAGGAATAAGGAAAGCAAGGAGGGAGTATGAGGAGAGAGCCTCAAAAAGTATTAAAAGGATCAGTATTCTACAAATATATCAGGAAAAGGAGAATAGCTAAACATGGTGGCATCCTTAAGAGCAGAGGAGAGTGAGTTAGTAAAGGATAAATGCAAATTGTCAGGGCAACTTAACCAGCAGCAACTGTTTACAAAAGAGTAGGATATTCAGGAGGAGGTAAAGAAAGTACAAAGTTACATTTATATAGCACCTTTTACAAGCTCAGGATGTTACAAAACATTTCACAGCCAACAAAGTATTTTTCAATTGTAATCATGCTTGTAATGTAAAGAAATTGAGTACAGGGGCAGGGAGGTGTTGCTACAGTTGTACAGGGCCTTGGTGAGGCCACACCTGGAGTATTGTGTACAGTTTTGGTCTCCTAACCTGAGGAAGGACATTCTTGCTATTGAGGGAGTGCAGCGAAGGTTCACCAGACTGATTCCCGGGATGGCGGGACTGACCTATCAAGAAAGACTGGATCAACTGGGCTTGTATTCACTGGAGTTCAGAAGAATGAGAGGGGACTTCATAGAAACGTTTAAAATTCTGATGGGTTCAGACAGGTTAGATGCAGGAAGAATGTTCCCAATGTTGGGGAAGTCCAGAACCAGGGGTCACAGTCTAAGGATAAGGGGTAAGTCATTTAGGACTGAGATGAGGAGAAACTTCTTCACCCAGAGAGTGGTGAACCTGTGGAATTCTCTACCACAGAAAGTTGTTGAGGCCAATTCACTAAATATATTCAAAAAGGAGTTAGATATAGTCCTTACTACTAGGGGGATCAAGAGGTATGGTGAGAAAGCAGGAATGGAGTACTGAAGTTGCATGTTCAGCCATGAACTCATTGAATGACGGTGCAGGCTAGAAGGGCCGAATGGCCTATTCCTGCACCTATTTTCTATGTTTCTATGTTTCTAAATACGGCAGCTAATCTGTGCACAGCAAAGTCTTAATTCATCTTGAAATGTTGTACAAGATCAATGGACAGGAGCAAACGTCCCCCAGGGCGAACCATTAAAATGTAATTTCCCAAATAACGGAATCACTGTGTTATATATGTGGACTTGTATTTACTCTGTACAGCCAACAGAGGGCTCATTCCCCGGAGTCCCAAGGGATCCCATAATCCCTTGGGAGCACAGGTATTTAAGAAGGCTTCACAGGTTGGAGAGGCACTCTGGAGACCTGCAATAAAAGACTAAGGTCACACTTTACTTTGAGCTCACAGTGTTCAGTCTGACTCTTTCTCCATTCACAACAACTGGCGATCAGATACAGATAGCGAACCCAAAGATGCAGAGAACAGTGGGCATCCTGAAGAAGTTATCGGAGGCAGATGATTGGGAAACTTTTGTGGAGCGACTCGACCAATACTTCGTGGCCAACGAGCTAGATGGGGAAGAGAGCGCTGCCAAACATAGAGAGATCCTCCTCACCGTCTGTGGGGCACCAACGTATGGCCTCATGAAGAATCTGCTCACTCCAGCGAAACCCACGGAGAAATCGTGCAAAGATTTGTGCACACTGGTCCGAGAGCATTTGAACCTGAAGGAAAGCGTTCTGATGGCGAGGTACCGGTTCTACACCTACAAAAGGTCTGAAGGCCAGGAAGTGGCGAGTTATGTTGCCGAGCTAAGACGCCTTGCAGAACATTGCGAATTTGAAGGACATTTGGAGCACATGCTCAGAGACTTTTTCGAACTTGGCATTGGCCATGAAACCATACTTCGCAAACTTTTGATTGTAGAGACCCCAACCTTGAGTAAGGCCATAGCGATAGCCCAGGCGTTCATTGCCACCAGTGACAATACGAAGCAAATCTCTCAGCACACAAGTGCTGCTACAAGTACTGTGAACAAAGTTGTTTTCAAATCGTAACGTACAGGGCAGGTCACACATACCTGCAGCTACACGTCCGCAGATGTCTCAGAGTCCACCATCAAGGGTGATGAATGCAAGGCCATTAACACCTTGTTGGCGCTGCGGGGGTGATCATCGTTTCCATTCATGCCAATTCAAAGAGTACGTTTGCAAGGGCTGTGGAACAATGGGACACCTCCAACGAGTTTGCAGGAGAGCTGCAAAGCCTGTTAAACCTGCAAACCACCATGTTGCAGAGGAAGACAGATCCATGGAGGATCACAATGAACCAGAGCCTCAGATCGAGGAGGCAGAGGTACATAGGGTGCACACATTCACCACAAATTGTCCCCTGATAATGTGAATAAATGGACTCCCGGTGTCAATGGAGCTGGACATGGGCGCGAGCCAGTCCATCATGGGCAAAAAGACTTTCGAAGGGTTGTGGTGCAACAAGGCCTCAAGCCAGTCCTAACTCCAGTTCACATGAAACTAAGAGCTTACACTAAAGAACTGATTCCTGTAATCGGCGGTGCTACCATGAAGGTCTCCTACGATGGAGCGGTGCACAAGCTACCACTCTGGGTGGTACCGGGCGATGGTCCCACGCTGCTCGGCAGGAGCTGGCTGGGAAAGATACGCTGGAACTGGGACGATGTCCGAGCGTTATCGCCCATGTTCCCAGGTCTTAAACAAATTTCCTTTGCTGTTCGAACCAGGCATCGGGAAATTCCAAGGAGCAAAAGTGCAGATCCACCTAATTCCGGGGGCGCGACCCATCCATCACAAGGCGAGAGCAGTACCGTACATGATGAGAGAAAGGGTAGAGATCGAGCTAGACCAGCTGCAAAGAGAGGGCATAATTTCCCCGATCGAGTTCATCGAGTGGGCCAGTCCTATCGTCCCAGTCCTCAAGGGAGATGACACCGTCCGAATTTGTGGCGATAACAAAGTAACTATCAATTGTTTCTCCCTGCAGGACCAATACCCACTACCAAAGGCCGATGACCTCTTTGCAACACTGGCGGGAGGAAAGATGTTCATGAAGCTGGATCTGACTTCAGCCTACATGACACAGGCACTGGAGGAATCATCGAAGGCCTTCACCTACATCAACACGCATAAAGGTCTTTTTGTTTATAACAGATGCCCATTTGGAATCCGATCGGCGGCGGCGAGATTCCAGAGAAACATGGAAAGTTTACTGAAGTCAGTCTCGCACACCGTGGTTTTCCAGGACAACATCTTGGTCACAGGTCGGAACATAGTCGAGCATCTGCAGAACCTGGAGGAGGTTCTTAGTTGATTCAACCGTGTGGGGCTCAGGTTAAAACGCTCGAAGTGTATTTTCCTGGCGCCTGAAGTGGAGTTCCTGGGAAGGAGGATTGCGGCGGGAGGCATCAGGCCCACCAACGTGAAGACGGAGGCAATCGAGAACGCACCGAGGCCACAGAACGTGACGGAGCTGCGGTCGTTTCTGGGACTCCTGAACTACTTTGGTAACTTCTTACCGGGTCTCAGCACACTGTTAGGATCACTGCATGTCTTACTACGAAAAGGGGACGAATGGATTTGGGGCAAAAGCCAAGAAAATGCCTTTGTAAAAGCGAGAAATTGTTATGCTCAAACAAATTGCTTGTGTTGTATGATCCATGTAAGCGTTTGGTACTAGCATGTGATGCGTCGTCATATGGCGTCGGGTGTGTATTGCAACAAGCTTATGATTTTGGGAAACTGCAACCGGTTGCTTATGCATCCAGGAGTCTGTCTAAGTCTGAGAGAGCCTACAGCATGATTGAGAAAGAACCATTAGCGTGTGTCTATGGGATAAAGAAAATGCATCAATACCTGTTTGGGCTAAAATTTCAATTGGAAACTGACCATAAGCCACTTATATCCCTGTTCTCCGATCGTAAAGGGATAAATACCAATGCATCGGCCCGCATCCAGAGATGGGCGCTTACGTTGTCCGCATACAACTACACCAATCGCCACAGGCCAGGCACAGAAAACTGCGCCGATGCTCTCAGTAGGCTGCCATTGCCCACCACGGGGGTGGAAATGGCGCAGCCCACAGATCTAGCCATGGTTATGGAAGCATTTGAGAGTGAGCAATCACCTGTCACTGCCCGGCTGATCAAAACCTGGACAAGCCAGGACCCCTTATTATCTCTGGTCAAAAGCTGTGTGCTTCACGGGAGCTGGTCCAGTGTCCCAGTGGAAATCAGGAAGAGATAAAGCCGTTCCAGCAGTGCAAAGATGAAATGTCTATACAGGCAGACTGCCTTCTGTGGCGCGTAGTGGTCCCCAAGAAGGGCAGAGACACCTTCATCAATGACCTCCACAATACCCACCCAGGCATCGTAATGATGAAAGCGATAGCCAGATTCCACATGTGGTGGCCCAGTATCGATGCAGAATTAGAGTCCTGCATTCACAGATGTAATACATGATCGCAGTTAAGCAATGTACCCAGGGAGGTGCCACTAAGTTTATGGTCTTGGCCCTCCAAACCGTGGTCTAGGGTACACGTCGACTATGCAGGCCCGTTCTTGGGTAAAATGTTCCTTGTGGTTGTAGACGCGTACTCCAAGTGGATTGAATGTGAGACAATGCCGGTTAGCACGTCCGCTGCCACTACTGAAAGCCTGTGGGCCATGTTTGCCACACACGGCCTACCTGATCCCCTGGTGAGCGACAACGGGCCATGTTTTACCAGTGCTGAGTTCAAAGAATTTATGACCTGTAACGGGATCAAACATGTCACATCTGCCCCGTTTAAACCAGCGTCCAATGGTCAGGTAGAGAGAGTAGTGCAAACCATCAAGCAAGGCTTGAAGAGGGTAACTGAAGGCTCACTGCAGACTCACCTATCCCGACTCCTGCTTAACTACTGCATGAGACCCCACTCACTCACTGGGATCCCACCTGCTGAACTGCTCATGAAAAGAGCACTTAAGACAAGGCTCTCGTTAGTTCATCCTGATCTACATGAACAGGTAGAGAGCAGGCGGCTTCAACAAAGTGCATACCATGATAACGCAAATGTGTCACATGAGATTGTAGTCAATGATCCTGTATTTGTATTAAATTATGGACAAGGTCCCAAGTGGCTTCCCGGCACTGTCGTGGCCAAAGAGGGGAGCAAGGTGTTTCGGGTCAAACTTTCAAATGGACTAATTCACCGGAAACACTTGGACCAAATCAAACTCAGATTCACGGACTATCCTGAGCAACCCACCTTGGACCTTACCTTTTTTGATCCCCCAACACACACACCAGTGGCAACCGGCACCACGGTTGACCATGAAGCAGAACCCATCATCCACAGCAGCCCAGCAGGACCCAACACACCAGGCAGCCAGCAAGGCCAGCTGCACAGCAGCCCAACGAGGGCCCAACAAATGATTCAACAACACCAGCTTTCACACCGAGATGATCAACCAGGGCAAGAAGGGCTCCAGATCGACTCACATTGTAAATAGTTACACTATCGACTTTGGGGGGGGGCGCAGTGTTGTTGTATATGTGGTCTGTATTACTCTGTACAGCCACCAGAGGGCTCATTCCCTGGAGTCCCAAGAAATCCCATAATCCCTTGGGAGCACAGGTATTTAAGGAGGCTTCACAGGTTGGAGAGGCACGCTAGAGACCTGCAATAAAAGATTAAGGTCACACTTTACTTTGAGCTCACAGTGTCCAGTCTGACTCTTTCTCCATACACAACACACTGTAAATTCTGATCCTTGGTATGTGTTGCACCATGTTTACATTGCGTTACTTTCTTATCTCCCTGAATACTATACATCAAGACGGCAAGGCGACCTGATCCGGGGCATCTATAGCTTTCTTAAAAGGTGTAAAGCAGCAGTTGGGGGTGTGTTTCGAAAATTTGCCCTCTTCCAGAATCTTCTTGACACATTTAGCAGACGTTGAGGCGTCATCGCGCTGCGAATCAGGGATACGACACTGCACCCCACCACTCTGCAGTGGGATATATTTGTGCTCTAATGCACTACACCGCCATCCATAACTTTTTCCCGGGGAAGAATTTGTGTGATGAATGTTAGCCTGTACCTGCAATCCCGTTCAAACTCTTTGGATTCGTCAGTGCAGTAGAAAAACCTGCCCTTAAATAGCTGCACGGCAACTACAGCAAAAATAAACATGAAGAGCATGTAAACGATCAGGATGTTGAGAACATTCTTCAAGGAGTTTACCACACAATCGAAGACAGCCTAGAAGGAGAGAGTAACAAAATTAGCGAGACAGAAAAAGTTGCAGCATTTATTCAAAACTGACCAGAACTAATCACTGCTGCGCGTGACCGCGTGGTAAATATGTTTATAAAGATTTCTGGGGTTTTTTTTATGTTTGCGATTTCATCAGAAATACCAAATCATCAATTTCATAGGCAGTGCCTCGGAAGCCTTCTGAACACATCTAATAATGCCACTACCACATGGCAAATGTTCTTTTCCGTAAACCTGGAACCCTGTCTTCGTGTCCCTACAATGAAGGAGGAGGAGATCTGGAACTGAAAGCAGTCCAATCACAGCAAACCTTCATTACCTTGAGTTTTGGCAGCCGTTTGATGGTTTTAAGGGGTCGTAACACTCGAAGCACTCTCAGAGATTTGATGGTATTCAGATCTTTTCCTTTGCTCCCACTGGCAATAAAATAACACAAAATAAGCGCTTCATAGAATAACACCAATAATAAGACAGCCTTTTGTGGCTGTTTACAGAGAATTGTTCCCTTTTGTACATCTAAACCCCTCACCTTATTTCAGGAATAGTCACACTAAAGTAAAACTTCACTCCTTTTTTTTGAGTAAATCTATTCACCTGGAATGAAAGACTAGTGGCAATCTGTAGTCATTTTTTTTTTACACCATTTTTACAGCCGACTGTAATTTGTTTTAAACTGAACTTCAGTACAGAAACATAACCTGTAGCCAGCGGAAGTGGAATGCTCACTGCATTATCTCTCTCAGGAAAGCAAACAGCTTTCGATGTTTAAACTGCTTGAAGAACAGGCTCCATCAGGAATAAGCCACTTGCATGTCAGCCACTCAGACGTGATGCATCCTTTCGTCAAACAAAAGCACTGCTAAACATATTTCTCAAACCGTTCAGTCTGAAAGCTGTTTGATCTGAATAATTAGTTATCCTAATAGGTAAAAACATGCAATAATTTAACCACTACAATGTGCAAGTCTCTAATTCCAATCAAGAGTAGTACCGCATGGTGAAAGATTATGTTGCCTCGGGCGGTGGCGCAAAACGGGGGCTATCGGATCGGCTTTCCGTTATACATAGCGCCCGAGATTCAGTTCATTGCAATGAATGAATATCAGGCAGTGCGTATAACGGGTTGCCGATCCAACGTTTAAAGCCAGGATGTTTCAACTATATCCCACAGCACCTAAAACCAACGCTATCAAATCAGTTACTGGGAATTATAAATCCACTTGTACAATTGAATATCTTGAATCCAAAAGGGGAGGATTAATGTCCACCAAGGAACAGAAGACTTTCTTTGTTAGTAAATATTGAGAGAGAAAAGGAAACAATGCTTAAATACAAATGGCAAATAAAAATGTAAAGGATAAACCACATTTAGTGATTTAAGAAAAAAACAAAGTGAATAGAACACTTTTTTTTTCAAGCACTGGTGTCAAGCATCAAGCACTCTAAGACTAGGTATGGTACAGCCAGACGCAGAGTAAAGCTCCCTTTACCCTGTCGCAAACATATACTTCAGCCCCAAACTCAAAAGAGCCACCCCCACTTCCCCCTACAATGCACCTGTGTGATATTTTTGTACTTCATCCTGTGACTTTTTCGAGTCAACTTGATGCTGAATTATTAGTAGCTTTGTGCGAAAGATGCACATTCATTAGGACCTGGACTGAAACTATCTGATCTCAGTTCGTATAGGATCCTTCCCACCACCAGACAGAGGAAACGTTTGTCCATCAGTCTGGTAAGATTGTACCCAAGCAGCCGAGGTCCAACCTACTGTGTGACCTCCTAGATTCAGAGAAAAAATATAATTCATATGTGATTTTTTTTTTTGAAGAATTAACAAGGTCTAACTTCAGCTTAAAATATTGTGGTAACTGACACAGGGTATGTTGACAAGCTGGAGGTTGGCTGTGTGACCTGGCAGTGACTATGGCAGGGTTAGCCTGGTAACCTCCATCATTGCGCTTGAGAGCTGATGCATTTTACTCCACTTACAGCCCTGCAGTTCAGGAAGTGCTGGCAGCAATCTCATACAACCAACTCATCCTATCCTCGTGAGAGAGGCCTGTCCCGGCGTATCTACAGAGTACCCATAAAGAATTAAACAGTAGCGTAGACTTATAAGGCCTCGTCAATCAGTGTCAAATTCAGATCACCACATCTTTTTCCAGGTCCAAGAGATGAGTTCTGATGTTATCCTTATGACAAAATTCTTTCAAAACGCAGTAATTTTCATGAAATGATAAAAATGGATGCAAAATTGACACAATTCTTTGAGCCAGCAAACTTAGACACAGATTCTCTCTGAAATGAGATGGAGAGCAGGTGTGACTATACTGCATTTCACACCATTTCTTAGTTGGAGAATTTCATTGGGCTTTTGATGTTCAGATTCCATGTAAACTGAATTACAGATATAGCCACCAACAATGTAAGACAATGAAGGGGCTCGCCTTCCCTCACACTGCGTACAGCTAGTTTATTAAACCTAGGGTTTCTGTTAAATCATAAATCGTGAGGTGTTTTTTGGTATGTTTGTCAAGCATTTACTGAATATACAAAGGATGCGTAACCCATAAGATGGCTACTGCAAAATTGCTTGCTGAACATTAGAGTTTGTGAACAGCTGCACAAACACAAAATGAAATGTGCATTTACGAGCACCACAATATAGTGCTTTATGAACATTAATTTCTCAAATTCAGTTTTAGCAGTGAAGCACGGTATCTTACCAACCACAATTAGCAGGGCCAACTGACGCTGTATAAGAGTTGCACCTTTTACATTGTTCACATTGTGTACGATTTGCACTTTTCACCCAACCAAGACAAGATGGGGTTGGAGCAAGGCTCTGCAAGAGGGGCGTGGTTCCAATAGAGCATGATGGTATTTTAAGATAAACTCACACACGTGTGAAATAGTCCTTATAGCGTGTGCAACTACGAAACAGGCCCGCTCAACAATGAGAAAACACACAGATCTATTTGTGAATAATATCATTTTTAAATGTAGCAACTGAAAACATGTTAATGACTCAAAATTATTGGGTGAGCGGCCCCAAAACAGGACTGCCAGTTTAAAACTGGGTGTGTGATCACCTTAATGTTATTAAAGTGATTTTTTTAAAAATCAGCTGTGATCCCCCAGCACAGTCTAACACAATGACATCAGTACCTAGTACCCAGCAGAACTGCAACACAATCACTTATCAAAAAAGCACATATATACATATATAAGTAGATATAAAATCGAGAGTGAGAGAAACACAGAGAGATACACAGAGAGGAATAGAACACAGTGCAAACTTGCTGACAGTATTATGAAGAGAAAGAGCAAATATATTACCCCATAAGGCTCCTGATCCAGCAAGTCAAGAGAGACGAGAAAAGGGTCAGTGCAAAAAAGGACAAAAGAACTTGAACGCATGTACAGAGGTGATTGAGACTAAGAAAACAGAAGGCACAGTTATAAAAACCTGAAGCACCATTACAGACAATGCAGTAAATAGGGAAACAGGACACAGGAGATGCAAAGCACAGGCCCCAGCAGTCATGTCAGCCATGCTACATTATAGAACTCAGTCAGGATATAGCCTCACTGACAGAGTGCAGTTTCCTTTGACTTTGGAGGGGAAAATTCAAGAGAATTGAGCATCGCAATTAAAGGCGCTAATGTGGTTACCTTAAACCATTGTTTTAACATAAGGTCACTCTCCACCAGTCTGTGTTCACATCATACCTGTGACCAAGTACAAGCTGTAAAAGAATTTAAATGGTTTTCTACTACACATGCCATTTTGTGTCACTCCCACAGCACAGTTCCCATTAGGACTTGTCCAGTGCCACAACCGTGCTGGGACAGCGTAGGTTACAGCACGTGGTGTGACAACGCAGTCCGCAGCCCTGTCAGATTGAATGCGTAAATAAGAAATTGACTTAATTAAACTTTCGGCGTCTAACTTATATGCGACATGGACACACAATGAGCACACACTGGTGCCTCAGCAGTGGAGAGCAAAGCCGTTTTTATAACACTCGTAGTATTTCCACACAAGTGGTGTCATCATGGAATAGTGATATCATCTCGTTATTAAAATGCAACAACTTACAAATTCATTTCTTCAAGTAAAATACACAACAGGAGTGTTATAAATAAAATACTGACTGACATCCATGTTGCATTTAATTACCTCTTGGGAGTCTAAGTAAAACTCGTCGAAGAGGCACAGTTCTGTCATAATCATTAATATATAAAACACGGATGCCTGTTCAGTATCCACTATTTCCTGTTTCCCTCTTCTGTTCTTCCCCTACGAAACTTCTTACTAGCATGCAATCGTCCCTACAAAACTCCAGGTAGTGACTCATGGCTTCTGAGGTAGTGCCTGTCTATGGATAAAGCGTGAATTTTCGACTTGAGAGGAAACTAAGCCACAGAAAAGTAGCCCTTAATCCTTCATTCCCATTCTCCTCCTTCCCTCTGCTGTTTTGTATTCCTCCAGACTGTGCTCCCTTCTCGCATTCTTAACTGGGGGAGGAGGGGGCGTGGGGGGCGGAAGTTGCCAGAACAGATTATTTTCTTACTGAAAACAGAGACTGTCAAAGTTTTGGGTGAAGTTTATCTCATAGCAAGAAAAATACACCACGCAAAAGTGAGCACAGAGGAATAAGAAACAACAGGGACATAGTCGCAACTCGGAAATGGAGATTGTATTGCGGGAGGAATTCTTTCATGTTTCAAAAGCACAACGAAACTTCATTTCATTTGCCCTCAAATTATTTTTTTCTTAAGCGAGCCCCTCCGCCCCTCAAGTGCAAGAAAAAACGGAGCATGTCAGTTCACGTCTTATCCACAGATCAGCCAGTTAGAGGGAGCCTCTCATTACTGTTCGAACATCACATCTACTGGTTGGGAAGGACTGAGGAGAATGCCACAATTATTGGTTAATGGGAATGGCTTAATATATATTGCAAGCTTAAAATAAAATAAACTTGCACAGTGATGCGTCAAAACAATACCACGCTGATTCAAGCAGAATAAAACAAAAGTTCATGTTTTGCAAAGAATTTTTCTGTTCCCATCTCCTGAACGTGCCATGTTGGGATACAGCTCCAGAAACACTGGTACTTCACCCAAATGGCCATTCTTCAGGTGGGATGGTCAGTGTTAACTGTGAAGGAAATCACCACAGAGTCTGACCCCATCCTCATCCAATGCACAGATTCCAGAGAGCATGAGTGGACAGCGAGAAGCTATAGTCCCAAGAGTAATTGTAGCAGGCTTACTGCCACCTGAGCTAATGTCAGATAACTCAGCACACCTGGTTTGTAAACTCCTATCACACTGAGCATTGCACGCATCAAAGGCAGTATATGTTACATAAAATATGAGTTACCAGGCAGTGAGCCTGTAACCTAATCTCAGAGTTCATATTACGTTAATTCCGATCTATGGACAAAATTTCATCTAAAGCCCGAGATTATGTTACAGTTTGCTCTCACGTACCTTCTACTCTTTCATCTGCCAGAACCCATAACCAGAGAGGGCTAAAACCAGTGCCTTACCCACTGCACCACCACAGAACTGCTGAAGGAATCATTCATTTATTTAACTGCCAATTGTTTGGTTCATTAAGTTCTCTAATCACAGACGAGAGACTAAAGGAAAGCAGTCAACATGCTAAACTGCCATTTCTGCTGCTGTTCTGTGCCCGATTGCTTCATTAGAACAAACAACTGCTGCCCTCTGATATGATGGAACTGAAACTATTAATTGCTGAAGTATACATAGCAGTTATCATACAAACCAGAAATATCAATTGTAATTTGGGCCGATGGTCTCCACCTACCCCCATCCCAATTTTCTCGCTTCTCCTGAGAGCACTGACCGATTGCTGGGGTACGGGTCCACAGGCTGGTTGCCCTTTGGTCAGTGGCGATTCTTCAGGTATAACCCCAGATGGTGAGTGTTGGCTGGATAGTTAAACATGAAGCACATCACAGTTGAGCCCATAATTCACGCGTAATTTCCATTTGGAGTCATTGGGTAGGGATCAGGAGCATGAGCTCTGGCTGATTTTCACTTCTTTACAATGCCACTTTGTTCCAATTTTGTTGCCAAATGTGTTCCCAATGCTTGAGGGGGTAAATGCACCCCAGTTGACGGACTGAAGTACACAGGCCAGGGAGGCTCGATGTTGCAACCTGTCTGTGTTCACCAATTTAAGGCTGGGAATGCAATAGAGGCCCCATATCTGGCTTCAGCACCCCTCGGCCGGTGGGGGAGATGGGAGGGTGTTTGGCGTTGTGGGGAGAAACCAGCCAGTATTAAATTCCTGATTGCTATCCTCCTGCTGGAAAGGGTGCCATGAATGAACATCAGAAGAATGGAGGATCGGGCACAGCTGTGATACGCCCATAGGCAACACTCACTGTCTAGTCCCACATCTGATGAATGGCCACTTGGCCCGGTACTAAAAGATGGTCACTGCCCATGGAACCGCGTGCCATCACAAGTCAGTGCCTTCAGGAAAGAGGAGAAAAATTAGCAAGTGTAAAAAAACAATTTAAAAAAAAGAAAATGTGCTTTACAGAGTCCTGTACACAAGAACACATTGTATAAAGTAGGCATGTGATGGGGATTGATGGGCTGATACTGAAAAGGAAGGGAAAAAAATCACTGCACACAGGAAGAAAATTCTACTTAGCAATCTGAACTTTGTACTGAAACATAAATCCCAATCCCAACTGATGCTTGCACTGTATACACTTCTTGAGAGAAGGGATCGACATATATTGACATATACATGGCCATAGGATTGTAGGCGGGACGGTACAGCAGGAAGGGTTGTCTTGCAGGAGGGGTTGGCGGGTTGCGATCTATCAAAACCTCCTTAGGCAAATGAACCAAATGTGAGCAGAAAACATGATTGTGTAACAGAGGCTCTATGTCACTGGACGAACTCTTATGCCATTACTCCACATTGTGCATCTTCCATCCAACACTACACAACTGAATTACACAAGGCATGATTACTTACAGTGCAGTAAAAAAAACAGATTTAAAATCAGAAAACCATCACTCTTGCATATATATGGTCCAAATATCTCTTAATAAAAGCCGCAGGAGGGTTAGCACACCAACTACATTAATCTATTAATAGAACCTACTGTTCCAGGAACCACGAAAGTAATACAATACAGAGAGTGCTGGTCACAATGAGAACCAGGGAGAACAGCGCTGAACATTACTCGTCTTTTATCTCTCGATCACTTGGAGTGATCTTTACGGTGACTGCCATTGCTATATTCTGCAGTCAGACAACTATTGACATCGGGCCCAACTCTTGTTGGGCACCAGGCCCTCTACAGCCCCCAGCCTCAGCCTCAGTACATTCTGGGAAGATGGCATCAGGCGATTCAGTATGTGGATAGCTGAGGACTGGGACAAGCATCAGTCAAGTAATTAAAGACTACGAGGGTTATGGAGTGCACGCCGCTTGCATTGTCCACATTTCTAGTCACTGATTGACTATGAATGAATGAAGGTATAAAAATGAATCTGACAATACGACATGGGCAGAACCTTACTGTGAACAGTTACTGTATTATACAGTGATTGGACAGAGTAGGTTGAGCCTGGCGCCATTTATATTCTTATACCTCAATTTTCTTTTCTTTACATCCCACCGCTCCTGAAGGCACTGCTTTACCTGGGTAACATCCTGAAGGTGTCTCTGGCCCTCTGGTATCTCAACCAAGTGGCCAATTTGAGAGGCTTAATGGTGAGACTCAGCAGGAAATTTGACCATGGTACAGCATTACCGATGAGTCGATCCTCACCCCATGTCCCCACACATGGACGTTCCGTCAGGAAGCATTAGATAGTCTCGGCTTATCTTCCACTTGCTGCAGACCAGCTAACTCAATACAGCCAGGAATTACACCCGGGACAGTCCTGGTTTGTATCGTACAAAATCACACCAGGCTAACAGAAGCTACTGGTCAGCGTTTAAGAAACCTGGCAATTGCACCCAGCAGCACAGCTCATGACTGGGCTGAGGTGCTGTTACATGGTGCCCTGGATCACAGGCGTTTCAAATTCCTGTTGAATTCCTGAACTTAGTTGGGATAGCTGGGTGCAGGCATTGGATAGAGTGGAGGTGCTTCAGGAGAGCCCCAGAGGAGAACAGCATCCTGCCGTGCTCTCCAATGGCTCTAGTGGTTGGTTATTTATACACTTGCACTCTGAAGTCTTGGGGACAGGGCCAAGGCCTCAATCCATCTCAGTTGCTAGGAAGCTAGATAAATGGTGCATGAAGACACACAGAATAGGGAGTCAATGAAAATTATAAATATGGAGGGGGAAATTAAAAAGTTAAAGTATGTAAATAAGGTCCTCTGAATAGCAGTTAAATGCCAATGAACAATCCGTTGCACAATAAATGTCTTTAATAAATCCCAGCGCCAGCTGCGTTGGGTGATTTACATTTCAGTGGACTCCTGATCTGACCCCACCTCTGGCGACGGCGGCTTCCTGTTGAGAAAGGTAAGAGCGATTTAAACAAAAAACACGAGCTACATCATGTCAGCGCCATGCTCATAAATGCTGCATTGCCACTCTGTGCTCTGACCTGGATGACCACCAACCCCCCCCACCCCCACCAGCCTCTCACCATTCTTTCCAAAATCTCTGCATGGGAACGTCAATGCTACCACTGCGGGGCAGAGGGGTGGGGAGGGTGTCCAAGTCAGTCACAACTCCAGAACAAAGACAGAGCTGCAACGGTGAACATCCATACCAAAGGCTCCACACTATGCATACTTGAAATAGATCACTATGATAACACAAGGCAGACCAGACCAACACGACTGAACCCGATTGATAGCAAAAGATTTAAAAACATCATGGAGCTATCAATGATGCCCAGATTCAGTTCCCAACAGTAACCAGGTGTCAGTGATGTATGTCTTCAGCTTGTAACATGCAGTGCCTTCTGGTGTCAGGCAACACAAGCTGGTGAGAGCTGGCATGAATTGCAGATGGACAACAGTGGCTATTTCCATATCAGCGTTACTTACTCAGCGTTGTCATTTGTGATTACTTTTTTTCCCTCTCTCCCCCCCCACTTCTGACAATGTCGACTCGTGCTTGGGTGCGGTTCTACGAATGGCGACAGCTCTCAGCGACCCTGCTCACGTGACCACGTGTGGGATTGGACAGTGCGCGGTGGGAGTGAGTAGCAGCACGGCTGAGCTAGATGCTGTCCCAGCAGGGGTCACTGGGTATCGATCAGGAGAAGAAATCCTGGCTGATTTTACTAAATCTCAGAGGGGGCTGGGGTTAGCTACATAAGCTGAGCTATCAGGAAGCTGTTATGCAATGTTAGAATATTGTCTCTGTCTAATCCGCCATTATTTTCTCCTGAGGCATTGTATGGTGGTGATAATACACTGATGGCACACTGTGTGGAATTGACGGAGTGGGATTTCTTACCAAAAGTGACTGGTGGTGAATATAATCATTTATTTGTTGTGACTCCCAGGGGAAAATAGTAAGACTTGGGGACGACACGGCCCCACAATTTTTAAATATTATCTCCATGATATTTAAAATGATGGATAAAACAGGAACGTTAAGATAGCCGCAAAGGCACTTGAAGAGGAGCAACTCACATGACATAATTCATATTAAAATCCAGCCTTGTAATAATCCCATTAATAAAAAAAAAATTCGTAAAACTTACATGATGAATGGCATATTTTTGTTGACTCCCCTCAATTTTTCCCCTCCTCTCCTAAAGTTACCGACTCTCATTGGGGTATGATCCCCAAGGCATTCGGTGCCTTCTGTGTGTTCCAGTACCTGCTGGTCTGTGCCGTGAATAGTTTAATTGTAAATGAACACATCCACCACCCCCATATCTGTTGTGTAGGAAGAATATAGAATGGCAAGAACCCACGATCTTCCTGCCAAAATGAAGCCTAATTTTTACATTAGCCATTTCACAGTTCTTTGTTGCATACTTTCTACCAGGCAGAGAAATTCAGCTAGTTACAGCTCAAAGAGAGCAAGGGAGACATTCTACACTTGAAAGGATTGTCAAGTTCTGTTGCCCAGCTAAGTGGAAAGTTACCCATAATTTCCTGGCTTCTTTGACAGCTTGCTGCCAGCTAAAGGAAAATCGGGTTGCACCAAATGTTTATCCTTTGCCAAGCCTTGCCTCCAGAGCCAGCAGTTGGCAACCACTGCTGAGTATTTGATGGGGACAGGCTGCCACAATGGTGTACGAGCCAAATAAAATAAGAACCTTAGTGGCTTTGAGGAATGATAGTGTTAATTAACAAAAAAAGTAAATATGTTTATTCCACAAGCAACAAACTCTGTCCTAGACTGTAGGGGAGTTCTTCTTTTCGTGCTTACTTGCTGTTCCCTTTGGCGAACAGTGTGAAGTAGTGGAAGGATTGGCAGGCTGAGTAACAGTCTGACTGTCCACGTTAACGCTTCTTCCTTGGCCGTAACCATCTTTATACCAGCCGATAGGGTGGCTAGCCCTATAGCTAAGGGGACTTCACCAGTGATTAAACGGTTGGTTGTGGGGGCAGGAAGAAAGACACGGAAAAAAACCAAATGCCCTCAATCATTGGCACATCACAACAACTTGTATTTATATAGCGCCTTTATCGTAGTAAAATGTCCCAAGGCGCTTCACAGGAGGATTATAAGACAAAAATTTGACACCGAGCCACACAAGGAGAAATTAGGGCAGGTAACCAAAAGCTTGGTCAAAGAGGTAGGTTTTAAGGAGAGTCTTAAAGGAGGAGAGAGAGAGATAGAGAGGCGGAGAGGTTTAGGGAGGGAGTTCCAGGCAGCGGATGGCATGGCCGCCAATAGTTGAGCGGTTAAAATCAGGGATGCTCAAGAGGGCAAAATTAGAGGAGCGCAGAATTGGGGAGGTTGTGGGGCTGGAGGAGATTACAGATATTGGGAGGAGCAAAGCCATGGAGGGATTTGAAAACAAGGATGTGAATTTTGAAATCATGGCATTGCTTGTGTATGCTTATGCTTATATGGGAGCCAATGTAGGTCAGTAAGTACAGGGGTAATAAGTGAACAAGACTTGGTGCAAGTTAGGACATGGGCTGTTGGCCAGCTCTGGTTTACGGAGGGTAGAATGTGGGAGGCCAGCCCAGTGTGCATTGGAGTAGTCAAGTCTAGAGGTAACAAAGGCGTGGACGAGGGTTTCAGCAGCGGATGAGCTGAGGCAGGGGCGGAGACGGGCGATGTTACGGAGGTGGAATTAGGCGGTCTTAGTTATGCTGCGGATATGTGGTTAGAAGCTCATTTCAAGGTCAAATACGACACCAAGATTGCGAACAGTCTGGTTCCGCCTCAGACAGATGCTCGGGAGAGGATGGAGTCGGTGGCTAGGGAACGGAGTTTGTGGAGGGGACCAAAGACAATGGCTTCGGTCTTCCCAACTTCTTTACCCAGAGAGTGGTGAGAATGTGGAACTTGGTTGAGGCGAATAGCATGAATGCATTTAAGGGGCAGGCACATAAGCACATGGGGGAGAATAGAAGGATGTGCTGATAGGGTTAGAGGATGCGTGGTGGGAGGAGGCTCGTGTGAACGATGGTTTGGACCAGTTGGGTCGATTGGCCTGTTTCTGTCCTGTAGATTCTATGTCATTTGGTTGAAACTGAGCCAGGTTTTGGTGTACTCCATTTTGTGAAGACAAACAATTTAATTTTGAAATCACTTATTTTCAACATGTCCTTTACAATCTTATGGATAGTCCTTGTGATTGAGGGGGAAATAAATATAAAGCTCATCAAGGTACAGGCTGGTAGTTCTGATGTCTTGCCTCTTTTATTCAGTGATATCGTCCAATTCAAGTTTAGGAATCATCCCCTCTGTCATTCCATCCCAACATCCCATCCCAGCTCTTGGGCTGCTGCAATTTAATTTTCAAACTTTTCTCAAGATAGGAATTCATAGAAAATTCCAGCTATTTGAGGATGTTAGGAAAGAGCACCATTTCAGGAGAATTGTACACTGATTAGGCGTCAACAACCAGGGGGCATAGATTTAAAGTATTTGGGGGGAGGTTTAGAGGGGATTTGAGGGGAAATTTCTTCACCCAGAGGGTGGTGGGGGTCTGGAACTCACTGCCTGAAAGGGTGGTAGAGGCAGAAACCCTCACCCCATTTAAAAAGTACTTGGATGTGCACTTGAAGTGCCGTAACCTACAGGGCTACGGACCCAGAGCTGGAAAGTGGGATTAGGCTGGATAGCTCTTGGTCGACCGGCGCACACAATGGGCCGAAATGGCCTCCTTCCGTGCTGTAAATTTCTATGATTCTATGATTAAGATCAAACATTTTAGTTTCACTCAGCTTTATCATGGTATGTTGAAGTAAGAATTAGTGCCAAATTATAGGTAGTGTTCTACTGTGGATCTGTACTAATTAGGATTTAGTTGAATTCAGTCTAAAGCCATGTGGTTTGTAGGCTCTCAACTGTGTTCCTTCCCTTAGGTTTGGCATAGTGTGGGAATCCAGAACAATGGAGCGATAGTGTTGTTGATTTTTCTCAGTGTAGCTTCAGGTGATGTGTAGCTACACTCACATGGACTGGCATCTGAGACCCAAGATAATCATAACTTAGAAATATCTGAATAGGTCTTTATTCAGAAATGGAACATCACAGCTCATTCCAGATGTCCCGCTTAGGAACGCGGGTGCCGATTGAGGTAGGTCTGGTTTGGTGTTCATAAGCTCCCCTCCCATTCTTACCTGGATATAAGGACGGTTCACATTGTTGTTCCGGAGGAGAAGATGGGCAGGCCTTTACATGGATATCATTAACTCTGCTTCTCAATTATCTAGCAATGAGTGCATCTAGGTGTTAGAGGACCCCTCTCCTTCAGAAGGCCCTTCTTTTATCCCATTTGAGCCTTTGCTGGCCGGTGAAAAGGCCTCCAGGAAATCAGGATTGTTTTTGATAGCCAATTATGGGAATACAAATCAGACAAAGGAAGAGAAATAAGAAAAACAAGAGAAATAAGAAAGCTCCTCCAGTAGCTGTATTGCTGAATGTGCCACATTTGTGATACGGAGCAACGCTGAGCAGGAAGATATCAGATTGGAGTATTGGACTGTGTTGAGTAGCTGTCCATAAGTGCACTTAACACCCTTGAGATAGCGAAGGCAAAAAAAAATCAGCAAGGATTCTTGTTTCTGGTCACTGTCTGTGACCCCACTAGAATTTGTAAGTATGTGGATGTGGAGGGAAGTCTTGATCAGGGTCAGATTAATGGCCCCCATGACTCAACAATCTGCTGATACCCACAGTCCAAACGCACACATGAAATCCAGCCAGTTGGGTGAGGTACCAGAGGGTTTCTGGTGCCCATGGAACCATACCCCAGCAACAGTCAACAGCTTCATGTGAGATGGGGAGGAAATTTGAAAAACTAAAACGAAAAATGATCATTTGGTGATGAAGGTTTGAACAGTGGCTAACACCATATGTTTCACCCCTAGTGTGCTTCTCAATAAATAATGCATCGTGCTTAGTAGTGCATCGATGGGTCGTCATTTTTGGGGTCTACACTTCAGCCTTCTAATGACCTCGAATAAACTATGGACATGTTTAATGATAATTTAATTCATTTTTGGATCTCTTGTTGTCGACATAACTTAAAACACAAAAATGTCACATTTTGGCGACGCTGTATTGAAATCTCACCAAGATAGGTTCAAGCAGCGAAACCCAATGTGACGTGCACCAACATGCAACATGCAATTATATCCCTTGACAGGCTCTATGCTATGTGTTAATTTTCTCAACCATCAATTTACACCATATTCAAAAGGAATCCATCTCAATTATTCAATGAACGTGCACCATGGGATCTCCTTCCTCCATAGCAACAGGCAAGGAAGGTGATTCCACCCTAGAGTCTTTTGGACATGGCTGGGACAAGTGACTTGGTATGAGCCAATAAATCCCATGAATTCTACACTTACTGTGTGTAGCATTGTTTGTTGCCCGAGGGCTGTCATTGTTGCATAAAAAGTCCCGGAAACAGTGAAAATAGCTGTTTGCGAGTGGATCCTAGCAATAGCAAATCACTTGTCCCAGACATGAACAACACGGATGAAAAAGTCCTATCACATCAGCGTGCAACAAGTCAGCTCTGGTGTAAAGTATCAGGGACCATTGAAATTCTTAACATTCATAAATTTCTGAAATCTTAATAGTCCAGGAGAGTTGAAACATTCATATCATTTCTACTTCAAATTTGTCTGAATAATGAGTACACTGTTTTATTGTTGAATTCTTACTCCCCATTTTGCATCTTATTTCTTCCACTTTTTAAAATCCGACCACTCCCTGTACTATTCATGAACGAGGGAGTAGCTGGACAATAAGCTCCCCAGGTGCCTAGCTATGCTCTTTTCCAGTTAGGGGTAGAATGGGTTGACTCTGATTTGCTCTCCCTCAATCCAGTGAATGGCTTCTATCCCTGGCCTCCTCAATAAGCCAACTGAGATCTGGAACTCCTCATAGGGATGATAATGCTTTCTACAACTCTACCCCACTACCCAAAGTGCAGTCAAGTTTGAGCAACAGCTAAGTATTTTAGTGATGCTACTATGGCAGTGCTCCACTGAACTTTCCTCTTGTTCCTCTTAAGGGCCACATGCACTGTCACAAAATCACTACGGGTGAGGAAGGCCTTTCAACCCATCTTAATTCAGCCATTTAGGAAGATTCTATTGTTCCCCCGCTACCTCTATTCTCTCCATGTTTTGTGCCTCAACCACTCTAGTCCTCATGTTGATTACTCTTTGTGTGAAAAAGATTTTGCTGTCTTAAATTCTATCCTAAACTGATCTTTTACTAGTTTGAATTTGTGTCCCCTTGTTCTACTCCCACTGTTTAACTTAAAGCAATAGACCTGGTTAATGTTTTCTATATCCTTAATAATCTTATATACCTCTTGAAAACCACCTGTCAGATGACTCCTTTCTAGCCTGAGCAGCCTGAGTTTCTCTAGTCAGATCTCTCGCACGATGGATCACTCTCCCTTGATCCTTACTCTGATCCTACTGTGACGTATTCTTTTCCAGATCCTCCTCCCTCAATCTTTTCTTCCTCATACAAACTACAGCCTTTTAAACCTCAAACTCATTGGCACCTAGCTCCTTAATTTAGCTTGTCTGTCTCTTATACTTTCCAACTTTGGTGATGTCCTACACAATGGGCCTTGGCCTTTCCCCCAGGCTGCACACAAAAAAAACCTTGGGATTTGAAACAAGGGCCTCATTACTAGAACCAGCTCTCTCGGATCTGCAATCTAAACTACAGCCTCAAAATTCTGCTTTAAAATCGGGCAGAAAAGCCAACGTGTAATGGATATTCAGAAGCAGCTAATGGTCTCAGGTCCAATCAAGAGTCCAGATACACAGAATAACTGAAATCTGGGAGTGAGATACAGTCTGGAATCTAATCAACGGTTTGAATGGTCTACCTATAGAACAATGGGTATCCAGGAATGCACTCTCGACTGGAATCTAATTGAGGGGTTCAGGTGTATTTTATATATAATAATGGCTATCTGGCAGTGAGTTACAAATTCAGGAGTTTATAAGTAACATTTATAATTTACAAGCATCAAATTGTAACTTTCAAAAGGGAATCTGATATATACTTGAAAAGGAGAGATTTTCAGGGCTATGGGGAAAGAGCAGGAGTGTGGGACTAATCGGATCGCTCTTCACAGAACCGGCACAGGCACCCTGGGCTGAATGGCCTCCTTCTGTGCTGCGTCATTCTACGTGAACTCAAAGGGTAGATTATTGCCCGGCAATTACATTGTGGGTGTAATATATTACAGATCCAATCATTAGTTTTACTAAGAGGGTTTCTCAATGGCCAGGAGCTGTCTAAAAAAGGACCACTGTTCATTGGCACGCATACTGAGGGATCAGTGATTGAGATATCATCCCAACACCTTTAGTAAGAAATAATAGCCAGGGTTTTCCACTTCTCTGCTTGCCAGTCTGCCATTTTCCTGTCCATTAAATAGAGGGAAAAATTGCAGGTTGGCGTGTGCACAAGCAGGAAGTCCCAACCAACTGGTTCTTGGGAAATTCTACAACTAACTTGTAGTATACCCAACTAAACAAGACATTTGTGGGGACAGAATTACTCAATCACTGCAAATCCATTCTTGAAGAATGATTCAGTTATTGTCCAGTGACACTGTAAAGGTATTCATGAAGACCGCCTGTTGGTATTTCTTTTTCAAACTTGTTTACAATGTCACTGCACAAAGTAACTCCCCCATGTTATATATGCCAAGACGCTGATTACTCTAAATATTTCAGACAATGATTCATGATCCAGTGTCTTGAGGCCAAGACTGAGGGGAATCAACACTATTCACAGGGAACACAACCACATCAGGATTACAGAAGCACGCTTTCAATTTTCAACCCTCACCCGCTGAATAAAAATATAGTAAAGATAAGTAAAGGAAATCACAAATATTGGAAATACGAAATAAAAGCAGAATTGCTGAAAGTGCACAGCAGAAGAAGGAGCAGAGAGAGAGTAATATTTCAGGTTGGGCACTGTATCAGAAGTGGCACATTCAAGCTGGAGAACTGTGTGGTTCTCCCCTCCCTTCTCTCTCTTCACTTTCTCTGACATGTCCTGCCTCAGCTTTGTTAAAGGGGTTTCTGACTGTGCCAGTTCTGATGAGTGGTTCCAGCCAAACTCTTAACTTATCCTTTCTCTCTTAGGTGTTGACTGACTGCTGTGTATGTTCAGAGTTTTCTGCCTATTTAGAAATATAATATAAGTTTATTTTCATTCTTTCAAAAGTTGGTTCAGAAAATAATATGAATGAGAAATTGTTTTGGTGTCTCAGTATAATTCTCCAGTTATACTTTATAATGCTCAGCATTACAGACAGGCAGGACAAATGAAGCATGGCACATGTTATATGAAGCATGTATATGACAGAATATGCGCTGGTACAGGAATAGGTTTTGGGCATCTCTTGCATAAGATAGTGGTGGGGGAAGTGACAGACAGAAAGCAGTAGGTAGTGATCAAGTTAGTAAGTACCAATCCATCACTAACTGCAACTTCTGTTCCAACAGACACAAATGTACTACTTCAAGAAAAGATGGAATACCATGTTTTTTTAGTGGTCTTGGATACCAATGTTACTGAGATCATCTCGCCCCATCTTTCATTTAATCCAACATCATAACCCTCCCTCCCAGTAACAACACAACTAGTAGGTGTGACACAAAAATCCAACTGGTCCAATTTGGACTTGGATAGCTGATGAGATAGAAGTCATACCATAAATATACAATTACCTGATTTGAAATTTTGAATCTTAAAAGTATATCACACTACTTGCTGGTTTAAGGTATTGCAAGATATGCAAGCCTTCGGAACCCTTCCATTCCCTCCTGAAGTAACTGTACTCCACTCCACCATATGCAAAAACACCACTATTATGCCAGCAAAAACTAGCTCATAAGAATAGAAGAAAATATCAAGGTTGAAAAGGCCATTCAGCCCATTGAGCTTAACACTCTAATTCACCCAGTCTAACATCCAACTGGAAGCCCTCGAACATCTCTGCCTTGCCTCACAGATTATTCCAAACATTAATCACCCTTCAACAAAGACATTTTTTCTGAGATCTGTTTTAAATTTATTTTCATTCATTTAAACGCCCGTTATCTAGTACTACTAGCCTAACTGAATCTAAAAGTAATAATGTGTTCACCTTGCCTACATCATTTAATATTTGATATACACATCAATGGAGATAACCTTTAACCACTTTCTCTCTGGCATGTAGAGCTTAAGTTGCTCTAGACTTCTTTCGAAGCTCATCCTCATTACAATTAGCATCACTCTTGCTGTTCTTCTCTGCAGCTTCTCCAATACCTGTACATTGCTTCTGACGTACAGTGACCAGAGCTGCACACAGCACTATGCGAGATCTGACCAGTACAACATAAATGTAATTACCTCACTGGATTTGTATTCCACTGTCCTGACTACGTCTCCCAGCAATCTATGTGTTCCAATTCCTTTAAATGAAATATTTCAAACCAAGTGAAGGTACCAACACAATGTTGGACTATTTAATGAGTTACAACTGTCTCAGTTGCAAATCCATAAACCATATTTTTACCCTGTTACGTGTGTCCCTAATCAGACTGAATAGGAGCACCACGGAATGCCAGATTTATCTTCGGGCATTTGTCTCTGTTGCTGGAGGAGAGTCATGGTTAAATGGTTATGATAGGTAGGAAATGATAGGAATAAGAGGTATGGAAATAGGGATCAATAACTCAAAAATGGGGAAAGTGGGCATGGAATTAACAAAGAATGATGGAAGGCCTGAACTGCACCCAAAGAGATATTTACAGAAATTTGAATAGGATATTTTTAAAGAATACTTTGTGTAGTTATTGGTTGAAGTGGACTGATCACATGTAGCCTCAACCAATAGTGAAAAGCTTGTTGCAGTTGATCTATGGTCTATGTTTCTATGGCAATGCTTTCAGAAACAACTTTGAAATTATATTCACTACTTAGCGATTTTCACAATTTTCAGCGTTTTCACAAGTGTATGTAATGTCTTTTTCTTTTTTATCTCCCCACCTCAATATGCAAATACCTAGAATCGCTGGGAAGGAGAGGGGAAGGAGGGGGAGGGTACCCAAGTGAGCAAAAAATACCAGGACACATATCCTCTCTAACTCAAGACGAGAGAAGAGTGGTTTAATTTCTTGTCCCTTGGCCTCAATGAACTTTCTGGCAGCCCAGTCCTAAAATTGTTGGCTAACTATTGACCTGATTGTCCACAGCTATGGTTGGTTTCCCTTCCAATTTTAATCCCTTCCTCTCCTGAGGATGTTGACTTATGGTGGGTTACAGTTGTACGGGCGATAGCTGTCCTTTGGTATCTCAACAAAGTGCTCAGTCTTCCTGTCGGAGCAGGGCAATGAGTGCCTTAACTGTGAGTGGTCAACGCAGCTGAGGTCAACACCCAAACTAGCAGCAGTCACTGAATGATAATGAGGAGCTCAAACACCAGCTGATTTTTTGAGCCGTCCGTAAGGCCAATGGAACCCCACCCCCACCACTGTCCTAAATACGTTCAACCAACGCAGTATGGACCCTGGGATCTTTCTTGCCTGCATAGCTCAGTGCATGTACCGGCTGAGATACTTGGGTTGGAACACTGGTATTACAACAGAAATGACTTATGGCAGAAGACCATTTAACATATTTATGTGACAATCTTCTGTCCAGTGTCTTAATGAAGGTACGAATTCCTCTCTTTAACTTCTGTTAAAATATGGGACATAGGAATGCCATATGAACTCGTTAAGCTTTTATTCGCTATCATCATTAACAGCAATTTCTATTGTGTTCACTGTATTTACAGGGCGCTAAACTTGTTAGCGCTTGTCAAAGGAACACTGCTGTTCAAACCTGTTCCCAAACCCCACCCCACCCCCAATCTGGTATTGAACACTTATGAAAACTTTAAAATTTGAGAACAGTTGCTAAGTACAGACCGCATGCATTTCATGTCCTCTCTCTGCAAGCATAGAGATACTAGCAGAGTGTACATACCGTGCCTCTCAGTGACAGACTGAGAAAAAATGAATGCGCTGCATACACAGTTCCTAGGCAGCAAACCCTTCCAAGCAGGCACATGAGATCAGGAAGAAACTTACGTGAAGGCAAAAGCCACCAGTGCACCACTGACTACGATGAAATCCAGAATATTCCACAGGTCTCTGAAGTATGCTCCTTGATGCAGGACTAAGCCAAGGTCAATCATCTTTAAACAGAAAGAGGAAAGAAATAAATGGCACTTGACGATCACATTCACATTTTTTCCCTTCACTACTTTTCTCTCAAAGGTGCTGACTCTTGCTGGGGTATTACAGCAGCCTCACCATGCCCGACTCCTTCTCCAAGTCTCAGAGACAGTGAGTGCTGGCAGACTATTCTATTTTGAAGAGCAGCGCGTCCTCTCATTGGACCAACATTCATGCAGTGAAACGCTAACCTCTCCCACTTTCCGCTGCTGATAGCAGAGTGAAGCGGGTACTCCGGCTAATTTTCCCTCCCGAGCCCAGGGTACTGAGGCCACCTGTAGCTTCCCTATCGCTACCCCAGCTGAGATTTGTTTTTATTAGTTCGTGGGATACGGGCCTCGCTGGCAAGGCCAGTATTTATTGCCCATCTCTAATTGTCCTCGAGAAGGTAGTGAGCCACTTGAACGGCTGCAGTCCGTGCGGTGAAGGTACTCCCACAGTGCTGCTGGGGGAGGGCTGGGGAGGGGGGGGTTCCAGGATTTTGACCCAGTGACAATGAAGGAACGGCCGATATATTTCCAAGTCAGGATGGTGTGTGACTGGGAGGGGAACGTGGAGGTGGTGGTGTTCCCATGCGCCTGCTGCCCTTGTCCTTGTCCTTCTAGGGGGTAGAGGTCGCGGGTTTGGGAGGTGCTGCCGAAGAAGCCTTGGCGAGTTGCTGCAGTGCATCTTGTAGACGGTGCACACTGCAGCCAGGGGGCGCCGGTGGTGGAGGGAGTGAGTGTTGAAGGTGGTGGGTAGCGTGCCGATCAAGCGGGCTGCTTTGTCCTGGATGGTGTCGAGCTTCTCGAGTGTTGTTGGAACTGCACTCATCCAGGCAAGTGGAGAGTATTCCATCACACTCCTGACTTGTGCCTTGTCGATGGTGGGAAGGCTTTGGGGAGTCAGGAGGTGAGACACTCACCACAGAATACCCAGCCTCTGACCCGCTCTTGTGGCCACAGTATTTATGTGGCTGATCCAGTTAAGATTCTGGTCAATTCTGGACTCCTAAACCAACAGAAACAGCTTGTTTCTCTCTAGCCGATTCCACGTCTTCATAATTTTAAATACTAATAGATGGATAGCCTCGTGGTATAGTACTAGACTAGCAACCGAGATGTCATGAGTTCAAATTTCATTATAGCAAGTTGTGAAATGGAATTCAATAAATCCCTCAGTACTGCCCCTCCAACAGTGCAGCACTCCCTCAGAACTGCCCCTCCAACAGTGCAGCACTCCCTCAGTACTGCCCCTCCGACAATGCAACACTCCCTCAGTATTGCCCCTCCAACAGTGCAGCACTCCCTCAGTACTGCCCCTCCTACAGTGCAGCACTCTCTCAGTACTCCCCTCCGACAGTGCAACACTCTCTCAGTACTGCCCCTCCGACAGTGCGGCGCTCCCTCAGTATTGCCCCTCCTACAGTGCAGCACTCCCTCAGTACTGCCCCTCCAAAAATGCGGCGCTCCCTCAGTACTGCCCCTCCGACAGTGCAACGCTCCCTCAGTACTGCCCCTCCGACAGTGCGGTGCTCCCTCAGTACTGTCCCACCGATGGTGCGGCGCTCCCTCAGCACTGCCCCTCCGATAGTGCAGCGCTCCCTCAGCACTTGCATTTATATAGCGCCTATCACGACCTCAGGATGTCCCTAAACGCTTTACAGCCAATGAAGTACTTTTGAAGTATAGTCACTGTTAGGAAACCACTCCTAGTACTGCCTGTAAACTACCTGCATACCTGTTCCCTCCTTGCTGGGGCTCTGGATCACTCGCTGTCACAGAAAATATACCAGTTATACTAAATTTCTTAAAGCCATCAGCAGAATCTGGCAGTCAAAGTTTAGTCATTATTACGCAAGATTCAACAGAGCAGCAGTTCATCTCTTCAAAACCTCTATATTCCTCCCCAAATGTTCTTCCCTATTGCTCTTGAAGAAGCCAACTCCTCACTGGGATTATTCCCATGTGCTACCTGTCCTTCGAGTACCACAGCCAAGTGACCATGCTTCACCTGTGAGTGCTGGCTACTTGATCACAGGTGAGCAGTCACATCAGAAGCGATCCCAATCTTATGCTTCCCTGACATCAACAGTCCCCGAATAATTATGGTTACATAGAATTTACACACAGAAACAGGCCATGCATCCCAGCTTATCTATGCCGCATTTATGAGCCTTCTCCTACTCATCTTTATCTAACCCTATCAACATATCCTTCTCATGTGCCTACCTAGATTCCCCTTAAATATATCGATACTATTCAACTCAACCCCTCCCTGTGGCAGCGAGTTCCACATTCTCACCCCTCTCTGGGTAAAGAAGTTTCTCCCCATTGGGTTTCTTGGTGACTACCTTATATTGGTGGCCTCTAGTTTTGATCTCCCCACAAGAGGAAACATCTTCTCTATGTCTACTCTATCGAACCCTTTCATAATCTTAAAGACCTCTATCAGGTCAGAGGCAATTAGGGAATATATCTCTGGCAGGTTTTCCCTCTCTAACCCAGGCCGGCTGTGATCGTTAACTCAGCCCACACCAGGGGTTGAACTTGGGACCTTCCTGCTCTACAAGACGCAGCTACTCACTGGGCAGTGCCTACTTACCTTAATAACCATTTCAAAGGTAAAGACTCCTGTAAATACATAGTCAAAGTATCTTAAAACCTGTGGAAAGAATGAATGAAAATAATGAGCGAAAACAAAGTTGCACAGGCCTAGTCACTGAGAATAATTATCAAGAATGATCATTATATCTCCTACTCTGTCTCATTTTTTCCCATGATCTCGTAATTGTGACACTCCTCACATCCTTCAGTCCTCCCTCCCTCTTACAAACGAAAGGCTTTTGAAACCCCAGCTCAGTGTCACCCAACTTCTCAATTTGCTTGGTCTCCTCTGTTACTCTTTTCAACCATGGCATCATCCCAACTCCTCCCAATAGGAAATAGCACTTAGAGGCACGGTTTGGAGAATTGGGGCAACGGTGTTGTGGTTCTGTCTCCAATGCACAACTGCGTTTGAGTGTGGCTTCCTCACTGGAAGCACACGATTGTGGAATGAACCCTTATGAGCTCAAACCCCCTCATGAAGGTTTTTCGATTACACAAACCTAAAAGATAGTGGGGATAATAAGGTAATTTAAATGGAATGCAGACAATTGGTGGCACAGTGAGCGGGTCTACTGAAGAGTTGCACCGTGGAACATAATAAGGACATGAGAATTAGAAGCAGGAGTCGGCCATTCGGCCCCTCGAGCCTGCTCCGCCATTCAGTAAGATCATGGCTGATCTTCGACCTCAACTCCACTTTCCCACCCGATCCCCATATCCCTCGATTCACCTCGAGTCCAAAAATCTACCTCTCGCAGCCTTCAATATACTCAATGACTCAACATCCACAGCCCTCTGGGGCAGAGAATTCTAAAGATTCACAACCCTCTGAGTGAAGAAATTCCTCCTCATCTCAGTCTTAATGGTTGGGGGGGAAGAGCTGTTAAATGGAGACCAGAGACACTTTTTTCCTGGTTGTCAGAGGTTTGTTCCCCAATCAGCAAGCAGTGTTGCTAGGCTACGTAACAACTTGCCAATCCAAGCACCTAATCAGCACCAAGTGCTTCCGAGCCAGGCACACTAAGTTTAGATTCAAAGTAAAACTCCCTTTACTCTGCCCTGACCAAGTGTCTCAGGTGCCAGCTCAGAAGTGCACCGCCCCCCCCCCCCACCCCGCCCCCACAGAAATGTTTTAATTCCCCACAGCAGTGATCCCCCGACATCCCGAACGATATAGAAAATGCAGTGCCAAAATTAGGAAGCATTTCGCACTTTGGATCCACACCAGTTTGGGACTGGCTTGAAGCTGCCAAAACTCACATTGTGTAAGAGATCAGAGCCAGTGGAGAGAGAGGGCATAGATTCACAATGTAACACAGGCTGTGTGCATTCTGTCGAGAACTTCTGGTCAAAAGTGAAATCCAGAACCTCGAGATAAAAGGAAGTGTAACCCATTGCTCCAAGTAGCCACCAGGGGGAGACACAGGGCTCGAATTTGGCCCACCCGTTTTTTTTCGGCGCACTCACCAGAGATGCGGCGATTTTGTGGGCTGAAAACGGCGCCTAAAAAAAATCTCCCCCCCGATTCTGGCCGCTGTGTTGCCCATCCCGGGGCTTGGCGCGGCGTGGCCGGTCGATTAGGGGGCGGAGCTATGGCCCTGTGCGGGAAACAGTGCCGGCACCTCTCCGCATGCGCATTAGAGCGTTCACGCATGCGCAGTCGCGCACCTATCCCCGGCCAAGTGGCCTCTCGCACTGGCCGGCCTGCTGTCCATGAGTGAGGTTGATTCCTGCAGCCCAGCCAGCCGGTGTCTTCTGTGAGCCTGTGGCCAATTCCCTGTGCTCTCCCCGGTCGTCCCACACCTATCCCCGACCGAGTGGCCTCCCGCGCCGGCCGGCCCACTGACTTCTTGAATGTTGCTGTGCTTTGTTTAGTGCTTTGCAAGGTCCTCTCCGCTTCCCTTCCTGTCCCTATCTCTGGCCGAATGGCCTCCGATGTACCCACCTGGGCTGATTTCTTAACTCTCTGCAAGGGTTTTCTGTGCGGCCACAAGTGGCCACGTACGCTGGCCTAAGTTAGTTTGGAGCAACTATTAGCCGCCCAAAGTGGCTTAAAAGGCCAAAACGGGAATAGGTGGCTGGTAACGCCCCCTTTTGAAAAAAAAACAACGAAAAAAATCCTAACTAACTCACTGGCTCAAACTGAATGTGCAAAATGGGGGATTTTTAAGATACTCCAGAAAAATCAAGTTGCTCCAAAAAAAAACAGAGCAACTCCTGGGCAAATTTGAGCCCTTAGAAACGTAAGTAGGACATTTGGTCTACTGACTCTTCCCAGCCATTGGACATGCACTCGTAACTTTATCCCCGCCTTTTACATTCAGGATCGCCCTCACTGTTCTTGTCTAAACTGCCTCCAATGCACCAGTGACCTACCTGAAATACAGTGATCAATATTTGACTAAAAAGGCAAAAGTGTCAGCTTACGTTGTTTCTGGTGGCATTTGGTTGGACGGGATCCTCTGCAGCCAGTGCGATACTGCTCATTGCGATGACCATGAGGATACACATTTCAAAGTAGCGTAGATTTACAATGTAATGGCAGGCTCTGCGTAGTCTGTCGAGAAAGTTTTAAAATAAAAAGGTTCATTGCAATTGTGGGTTATCGCTGGAGCTTTTTTATAAACTAGAACAAATTAACCAGTCCATCAAATACCAAACTGTCATAAAAAAATATCAATGTATTGATGGGTGTGATCATTAACTGACTTAACGTGCATTTATACTAGGTATGTTCCTCCACCGCTGCCTCTACCATCAGCAACCTGAGGCCGAAGGAGTAGAAGTTCAGGAGCAGGTGGGAGAACAACACTGCAGCTGAGTGGAGAGAAAGCAGTTGATACATGAGCCTTGGCCAGTGAGCAGCAGGGAGGCTTAAGGAGGAGAAGGAAAGATTGGTAGCTGGTAATGGTGGCTATCGGGAATGTGTTAAGAACATGAGAATTAGGAGCAGGAGTCGGCCATTCGGCCCCTCGAGCCTGCTCCGCCATTCAATGAGATCACGGCTGATCTTCGACCTCAACTCCACTTTCCCGCCCGATCCCCGTATCCCTCGATTCCCCGAGAGTCCGAGGAGCTGAAATTGCCACTTCCCTTAAGGCCTGTTACCACCGGAAATCGACGGGCGGCCACGCTGCGGAGTGGAATGGCCGCCGATTTTACCTGGCAGGGCTGCCATTTTGAAAGTTCCGCTCCTGCGGTATCGCGGCGGTGACCCGCTCCCCCGATAGCGCTCCACTGCCGCCAATCCGTCCTAAGTGTGTCATCAGAGTGCGCCCCCGGCTCCCCCCCCCCCCCCCACCCCCACCGATGGCAAAATTCCACGGAGAAAATCTTGCTCCTGTCGCTCGGTGCCACCGGCAGCCTTTTCTGCCGGCGCGCTGTGCTTGGGGGTACTTGCCAAACGGCGGGTGCGGCTGCCATTAAAGAGGAGGGTGCACCGCCATGGCCCCCATCTTGTTTTTTTTTGCCGGCCGACTGCCGTGGCTGGCTGACAGTTATGCCCACAGGGTTCGGGCGGGCCGCCAACTTGGGTGCCAGGCCGCTGGTGGCCCAAACGCTCCCTGGTGACCCAGCGGAGTGAAACTAAAGAATCGCTGCGGCTCTCCCCTTTAAGTGAAGGGGAGAGATGTGGCGACGTGACAGCGTGATGACTGGCTGATGAGTGACAGCGACGGACACATCACCTGCCCCCCCCCCCAACTTCCGCCCCTCGAGTGTGCCAACTTCTGCTCAACACTGCACATCCGCCCCCCCCATTATGACCGACTTCTGGGCCGCTGGAAAAAAAAGCCAAAGAGCGGAATTTCGCTCAAGAGGCTACCCCACCGGTAAAATCAGCTGGAACAGGCTAAATGCGCCGCGTTTTCAGCAGGGGGGGGGGCAATTTCAGCGCCCAAAATTCTATCGATCTCAGTCTGGAATATACTCAACGACTGAGCATCCACAGCCCTTTGGGGTAGAGAATTCCAAAGATTCACAACCCTCTGGGTGAAGAACCTCAGTCTTAAATGGCCGACCCCTTATCCTGAGACTATGACCCCCCCCAGTTCTAGACCCTCCAGCCCGGGGGGGAAACAACCTCTCAGCATCTTACATGTTTCACTGAGATCACCTCTCACCCTTCTAAACTCCAGAGAGTATAGGCCCAATCTAGTCAATCTCTCCTCACAGGATAACCCTTTCATGCCAGGCATTATAATGACAACTTTTTTTTACAATTGTTGGGTAGCTGTTGTGTTACGGTGAGTTGTTAAGGTAACATTTAGTGACATCTTCGATATCACCATTCCCGTTGCATTACTAATGAAGAGTGCTAGCCACGGTCTATTGCTTCCTTTTACTGCTCTCTGACTATTTCCAAGAAGCTTCCTTTTATTGCAAGTTTTTTTTTGACTGACTTGTCACAGTCACTTTCCTGCCTGAAATCAGGCACGTCAGTGACAGATCAGAGGGCCAAAATGGGCAGTGAGGCCCTACTGCTGCTGAGCCGTTCTGAACAGAATTTCCCTCATACTTGCTGGGACTTACAATAGTAAGACAAGACAGGTTCAAAGTTCGGGCTGATATCACACAAAGAATGACCAACAGCTGGAATGTAGATGGATAGAGGAGGTAAGCCCGGAAATGATTTAAGAATTACTTGCTGTGCTGCGGGGGTGGATGAGCTGAGATATCCTAAATGTCCTTCCTCATCCATATTCCTCTTGTGATCTTTGTCCTCTTTGCCGACTTACCCGAGGGTCAGTGCAGTGGCCTGAATTTTGACCCCACTTGGGGCAGCGAGCTGCCTAGGGACGCCTGTTGCTGTCCGCAGCTCGCCGGTTCAACAATAATGCGGCCAGAGGCCCAATATCGCGAGCTCCTCGAGCCTATCCTTTCAGATGTGGGAATTTCTGGGCCTGACTCTCCATCTAGGTTTCTCAATGTACATTCAAAAAATTGCAACTTCTTTTCCATTAATTAAATATTTGTAAATAAGTGTGACTGGGAAATACAACTGGACACGTCTAGACAAACAAAGTTTTGACTTTCAGCAGTCCAAGTTCTCACAAGTATTTGCGAGTGACCTACGGATTGGTGGTGCTCAATATGAACATGGAACTGTAGGGTGGCATGGGCTTTGGTCCATCCCCGTCATCTTCCTCCACTTCCTCTTCTTTCTTTTCTTCTTCCTTTTTTGGCAAAGCGTCTGTGTTTGCGTTTTTGTTTACTGAAAAAAAAATAAAAAAATAGATCCAATTCTTGGTTTCCCTTTTACACGCTTGTCCCTGTTTGCGATGTCAATGGAATGCCATCTGTTTGAGCTCGTTAGACAAGCCAACCTGGTATGGCCTAATCCAGCGACCAATTTGGATGGCTTACATTTTCTTTCCCCGCCTGAAGTTATTCGCTTTTTTACTTTGACAAGTATTATTTTTGAACAAAACAATGATAATAATTAGTTGGAAGCAAACAGAATCCCGAACGGCCTGGCTCTAATTTTAAAATTATGACCCTTATTCTGGATTCCCCCACCAGAGGAAATAGCCTCCCCTATACCTGCTCTGTCAAATCCTTTCTTTTATCATTTTAAACACCTCAATTAGATCACCTTGCCTTTCAGAAAGGATGGTTACGGTGGCACGATTCTCTGCTATCTCACCACAAGGGGCGATTGTTAGCAATATAGGAGCAGGAGGAGGCCATTCAGCCCAGTGACCATGTTCTGCCATTCAATTAGATTACAGCTGATCTGTACCTCAACTCCATTTACTTATCCCTTGACCCCTTTACCTAATATAAATTTTTCACTCTCAGTCTTGGAAATTTCAATTATCATGTCCAGCATCCACAGCCTTTTGGGGGAGAATTCCGCATTCCCACTACCTTTTGTGTGAAAAATTCTTCCTGAATTAGTCCTGAATGGCCTAGCTTTAATTTTAAAATTGTGCACCCTTGTTCTGGAATCCCCCACTCGAGGAAACAGCTTCTCTGTCGAACCCTTTCATCATTTTAAGTGCAATGTCTGTAAGCTTGTAATGTTTGTAGCTCCACACTGTGGATGTGGACATATTGTGTACTGCAAGTGCAGGGTTAATAATAAACAGAACCAGGCAGATTTCCGGAGACTTCAGGAAGCTGTGTGTGCTGTGCTCTGTGAATATATCACATTTGGCGACTGAGATGGGATTTTTCGGATGATTTAAAGCTTACATTTTGTTGGTGAAGGATTCAGCCAGCCGACAGAGAGACTTTGGAAGTTTCTGTCTTTGGAAAAAAAGCTACAAAATGCGAGGTAAAATACAGCACACGGTGTGAACAGCTAGAGATTAAAATGGCAGGTGTATTGGGACATTTGGAAGAATATAGACGCAACCGGGAACGTTTTAAAGTGTATGTGGATCGGCTAGCAATGTATTTCACTGCAAATAACATAATCGAAGTTCCAGACAATGCAGTCCAAAACCGGGCTGTGTTGGAACGTAAGAAAGCGATCTTCTTATCGGAGGCAGGTCCGGCATTGTATGAAACTCTTGTAAATCTGCTTGTGCCTGACGAGCCAAAGGACACAACGCTTAAAGAGATTGTAAAGAAGCTGGAGCAGCACCATAACCTCAAACAGTTAGAAATTGCTGAAAGCTATCGTTTTGGGATTCGGAATCAAAAGTCTGATGAAAGTATCAGTGATTACATTGTAGCATTAAAAAAGCTATCGATGCACTGTAATTTTGGAAACTTTCAAAACCGAGCATTACGGGATCGTTTTGTTTGTGGGGTGAAAAATGATGCGATCAGAAGGAAGTTATTGACGACGGATGACTTGACTTTTGAGAGTTCTTGTCAGACAGCGAGGTCGATGAGCATGGCAGAACAAATTCCCGAGAATTAAATAATAATTACGGTCGTCAGTCAACCGAGGTAAATCACCTGCATGGCCCAAAGTCTCAGAAACTGGAAATTCTAACAGAGCATCGAAATCATGCTCTAGGTGCCTGGGACAACACATTGCTCAAAGTTGTCCATACGTGAATGCAGAGTGTTTCTTCTGCAGAAAGACTGGGCATCTTGCAAAAGGCATGCCGACTGAAGGGTAAATCAGCTTTCAAAGCTATGAGTCCAGCGTTCAAAGCTATGAGTAGAAATCCAAAGAAACTACATAGCTTTGAAGAACAACAACAGGACAAGGAGATTAGTTAGAGTTACATGTCATCAGGAGCACGAGGTTAATAGACAGCAATTCGGAAAGCATCAAAATCCACATAGATGTTGCGGGATTCAAGATACCAATGGAAATTGACATGGGTGCATCCATGAGTGTCGTACCGGAGTCACTGTACCTCGACAAATTGCGTGATTTTCAACTGGAGAAATCCAAGATAGAGCTGCGAGGTTACTCGGGAGAGAAAATTCCTGTGATAGGTCGTATCACCGTACCGGTGAAATATAAAGATCAATTTCAGAACTTGCCTCTAATAGTAGTGAAAGGAGACAAGTCTGCCTTACTAGGAAGAAATTGGTTGAGCTCACTGAAGCTGGATTGGAGTAAGATTTTCTGTGTGGAAGCGAGATTTTCATCAACGGATGAGGTTATCAACAAGTATCCGAAGGTGTTCAGCGAAACAGGCAGTCCGATCCAAGGCTTCAAGGCGAGTGTCAGGGGACAGAAGGACGCTAGATCGGTTTACTACAAGCCACGTTCCGTACCATATGCACTCAAGGAGAAAGTTGAGCAAGAACTCAAACGACTAGAGACTGAGAACATTATATGTAAGGTATATCGATGTAATTGGGCTACAACCATTGTTGTTGTACCTAAGTCCGATGGTAAGGTAAGATTGTGTGGTGATTATAAGGTAACTGTAAACCAGGTTCTAGAGGGTAATGTCCCCAATACATTGCCAAATATAGAAGATTTGTTCACAACACTGACAGGTGGTCAGATCTTCTCAAAACTGGATCTTATGAATGCCTACTTACAGCTTGAACTAGATGAGGAGTCCAAGTCATGTTTGACTATAAATACTCATCTAGGCCTATATCAATTTAATAGGCTACCGTTTGGAGTGTCTTCCGCCCTTGCCATATTCCAAGGGGTGATGAACCAGATTTTTCAAGGTATTGAAGGAGTAGTATGTTATTTGGATGACATACTAATTTCAGCACCAAATAGGCAAATTTATAATAACATTTTGAATGAAGTCCTCAAACGGCTAGAGAAGCACAGCATATGAGTGTCTGCTCGTAAGTATGAGTTATTTAAAAACTCAGCGGAGTACTTAGGGTACAGAGTAGACAAAGATGGTTTACATCCAATCATGAAAAAATTGGATGCGATCAGAAATGCACCCACTCCCAGGAATGTCACTGAACTTTGTTCATTCTTGGGTCTTTTGAACTATTATGGGAAGTTCCTACCAAATTTGGCTACAGTATTACATCCACTGAATGAACTTTTGAAAAACAAGTCCATTGGAAGTGGTCAGAAGAATGCGATACAGCATTCAAGGAGTGTAAAAGCAAACTGATAGAGAGCACCATGTTAGTTCACTATGGCATATCTAAGGAGATTAAGCTAGCATGTGATGCCTCTCCGTATGGAGTTGGGGCAGTAATCTCTCATGTATTAAGGAGTGGGGAGGAGAGACCAATTGCTTTTGCTTCACGCACTCTCAGTGCCAGTGAGAGTAATTTTGCGCAAATTGAAAGGGAAGCTTTGGCATTAATTTTTGGGGTCAAGAAGTTTCACAAATACTTGTATGGTCGTAAGTTTACCATTGTTACGGACCATAAGCCCCTAACAGCAATCCTCCATCCAAAGTCCCCAGTTTCAACATTAGCTGCAGCCCGAATGCAGAGATGGGCTTTGAATTTGTCAGCATATACATATGATATTGAATACAGACGATCAGCTGATCACAGTAATGCTGATGTAATGTCTAGATTGCCTTCCCCATCACAAGTTACACCCGATAGGGAAGAAGTGTTTTATTTTTCATCATTGATGAACTGCCAGTCACAGCTTAAGAGATTGGCAGAGCAACCAAACATGACCCAGTGATGTCAAAGGTGTATGAGTATATTACAAATGGATGGCCAAACCAGGTAACAGACAAAGATATTCATCCATTCTTCATTCGTAGGAATGAATTATCAGTAGATAAAGATTGTATCATGTGGGGTGCAAGAGTGGTATACCAAATAAATTCAGGTCCAAATTATTAGGAGACCTCCATGACCAGCACCTGGGAATGTGCTTGACCAAGAGTTTTGCACGCAGTTATTTATGGTGGCCAGGTCTTGATAAAGATATAGAGTACCTCGTGAGTCAGTGTACGACATGTCAATCGGTACCACCACCAGTACCATTACAGCCATGGAAATGGCCTCCCAGGGTGTGGCAAAGGCTACATATTGATTTTGCTGAGCTAGAAGGACAACAATTGTTCATTGTGATTGATAGCCATTCGAAGTGGGTTGAGGTGTTTCCAATGTGGAAAATAACAAGAAGTAAAACTTTGGACATTTTACGAAAATTATTTTCTTCATTTGGCCTCCCTGAAGAGATTGTTTCGGATAATGGACCATAATTTCGTTCAGCAGAATTTGCACAATTCACGAGCAAAAATGGTGTGAAACATACCAAGGTTCCACCAAACCATCCTGCTTCGAATGGTGCAGCAGGGTGCACTGTACAAATTGTAAAACGTGCCCTCATAAAACAAATGTTAGATCCAAATCCAAGGAAATGACAGTTGTCATTGGATCACAAATTGGCAAATTTTTTGATTACATATCGAAATACTCCTCATACAACTACTGGTAGAACACCAGCAGAGTTGTTTCTCAAACGACAGCCATGAACCAGATTCTCGTTGTTAAAACCAAATTTGGCACCGTCTGTAGAAGAGACACAATTAAGACAGAAAGAGAATCATGATAGAGGTAGAGTAAAAGAGAGAAGTGTGAAATTAAACCAGAAGGTGAGAGTGAAGAACCATCGCCATAAATGGTTAAAGTGGTTACCAGGAAGAGTGGTGAAGATATGTGGTCCTCGCACATATTTGGTAAAGATGTTTGATAATGGACAGGTTAGGTTTGTTCATATTGATCATATTTTACCTACAGACATGGAAGGAGTTGAAGGTGGGAATGATTCAATTATTTCTGACTCATCAGATAGTTTTGATGCACCAGTAGCAAATCCTAAATCCAATGTACTGGAAAGAAATCCAGGAGAGAATCAGAATGAAAGTCTGAGTCCGAGTCAGGAAAACAAAGAGCCTGAAGTTAGAGTGAGTTCAAATGAAAATCAAGGAAATTCCGTGGCGGAAAACGTTCCTCAGGATGAGCCTCGAATGAGTTTAGATTCGACACCATGTTTGGAAGGTTCTGTTCGAGAGCGAAGGTATCCTCTTCGAATCAGAAAACAAGTGGTAAAGTTAAATTTGTAAATAGGAAAAAAAAAGTCTATATCCTATGTTATGTATAAAAATGAAAGTTATGTATGATGTTTGTTATGATGGCTTCTTCATTAAGGAGGGAGAAGTGTAATGTCTGTAAGCTTGTAATGTTTGTAGCTCCACACTGTGGATGTGGACGTATTGTGTACTGCAAATGCAGGGTTAATAATAAACAGAACCAGGCAGATTTCCGGAGACTTCCGAGAGAGCTGCCTGCCATGTTAGGAAGCTGTGTGTGCTGTGCTCTATGAATATAACACATTAAGCACCCGAATTATATCGTCCCTCAGCCTTCTAACCTCAAGGGAACACAGACAATGAGTGTTGGAGAGCTATTTTACAAAGTGCGAAGGAACCAGGTGACAGGCATGCCCAATCCTGCTCTCACTCAATATCCAGACATCTTCCTGGCTGATTTTTTAAAAACAATTTTAGTGCCCTTACTATCAACCCTGTGAAGGTCACCTAACTCAGTCCCGAGTGTGTCCAAACTTGAGACTTTATTGATATGTATGACCAAGTCCCACACTGGACAGAACTATTACTGGTTGAGCTAATCAACTGAGTCAAAAAAACAGAATTTCACAAGAAAGATTTGCTGATGTGTTTACAACAATGGGTACTTCTTAGTGTATTTCATTTAATATGAGGGTCACAAAACAATATGTACCACTCAAGCTTCACTCCCAGATTAACTAGATGTTTTTTAATTCACATTATCCATTATCACCCATCATTAGTTTTATGGACATACAAAACCAAACATTAAAGTTTCAATATCAAATAAATGACAGCAGTTTAAAAATTGCTTTTCAGAAACAAATAAGTCACATTTTCAGTTCACACAGGTGTGTATAATCCCTTCAACGTTCTGCTTACCAATATTTAGTCAGATAGACCAATGACTTTTCTCATTGGCTTTTATCTCTATCTCCAACTAGGTCTCCTACTCCATGAAGCGACACACATGAGCCAGACTTGCTCGCAAAGATCTGCCAATACTATTGCAAAACTGGCTGTTAAAAAGGTGAGTGATGCTTAACATCACACAGGATGCATAAAAAAAAACTTCTATCCTACCAGTCTGGATTGGATCTCAATCTAGATCCCAGAGGTGAAAGACCAGTGTGCATTGGCCAGTTCCAATGAGGGATTACCATCATAAAATTGTCCTGTTTTCCATACCAGAAATCACTACACCCTACTCCAGTCTCTGAATTTTCCATTTTCATTTTTATTGTTCGTATTCCATAAGAAGCTACACCGTGATCATTTAGGGAAATACAAGGGCCCAAATTCTCGTGGAAAAGTTTGTTTTTTCATTGTTAGCCCAGTAGCTTTCTACAATATTAAACTTTATGTTGCACTGGGAAAAGAATGCGCACTACTGAAAACACTGACAATCCAATAGCAGACTGTCCAATGGTTGCCTGTGTCAGTGAGTTCATTTTCTTTTTAACAATAACTTTGGATATTTCCAATTACCAAACCAGCTCAAGAAACTGGGTTTAGATAGAATTATTCAGATAATAGTGTGTGGGGGGGGGATGAATCGCCTTCTGGTGCTACGGTTAATGGTTTCATAAATATGTTTATAAAGAACAGATTCTTATTTTGTTACACATCGTGCACAAAGGGAACCTCTCCCATGACTAATACCAATCTCATAACAAGATGCCCAGGCTGTATATTTATCTAAACGACCTTGAGACCAATAGTCTTACCTTGTAGAGTTGGATCTGCAAATGGGATATTAACAGTTGTGTGATCAGGCTTCTTAGCATTTTTTGCTGGATTGTTGGGATTGGTTGGATTAGTTGGATTAGTGAGGATGAGGTTATTCTCTGGATTCTTGGGATTCCCAGGATTGGTAGGATTTCCAGGGGTAGTAGTTGGGGCCTTACGATTGGCTGTATTGTGGGGGTTGGATGGGTTGCTGGGATTATGAGGGTTTGTATGGTTTGCAACTTTTCCAGGATTATGAAGGGTGGAGGGATTGGATGGATTGGCTGGATTAGTGACATCCCTGGGATTATTGGTATTCCGGGGATTGGGAGGTTGAGTTGCCAGTTTGCTGTTTCTGAGGTTGTCTATGTCTTCTGTGTGTTGTCCATTCTGCCTGTTCATGTCCTGTTGCACTGGCCGTGTGGTGGAAAGGGCTGGGCCACCTGGAGCAGGGGGAGCACTTCCTTGGCTCTCTCTTCAATAACAAAATGGAATCGCAAATCAGAGAAAGTAGAACAGAAATGCACAAACTAAAAGAATGAAAAGGTTCAAGTCAATACAAAATGTGTGGCATTAGACACAACTCACAAGATACAGAAGTTGTCAATAACACTGCAACAAATGCACCCAAGCTGTACTTAAGTCATCTTCACAAATCTTAATCCATTGTGTCCTGGCCAATACTTATTCCTCAACCAACATCATAAACAGATGATCTTGTCATTTATTTCACTTTTGTTTGTGGGAAATATGGCTGTCGCATTTCTTACAATACAACAGTGACCATATTTCATTGGGATGACATGGAGTCGTGAAAGGTACCATAGAAATGCAAGTCTTTTTTCATTTGTTTGAAGCAAATTTGGTGAGACCACATAAGGTGAAGGTTAGAGCAATAGCACAGGGCTTTACTACTGCAATGGACAACACAGCAGAATGGCAGGACAAGGAATTATATCAACATTTCCCCACAAGGTGGGTCGGTGATAGTACGCTCTGCTTAATGAAATCATAAACCTGTTTATAAAGAATGCATTCTGATTTTGCAGAGGAAACCTTTCCCTATTACCTGTCATGTATGTAACCACAATGTAACACCATTGTATTATTGTATACACTCAACCTAGATGCACACCTTGACCACAAGGGGTGAACTTGTGGGAGACACTCCTTACCTGATCACACAGGTATAAAAAGGGAGGTCCCACGCAGGGTCATCGTCTTTGGAGTCCTGTAAATAAAGAGCTAAGGTCACAGAGTGACCTTGTCCCCAGAATGTGCCTCGTGTGGTTTCATACTGTAGAGCAAGGAATTTACATTACCAATATCAATCTCACACCGACAGGAAGTTTGAAGTAAACAATTATAACAGTTTATAAAATTATAAAAGAGAAGGGGTGAGAGCAGGCAGAGAGGGTGCCTGGCGAGAAACCAGAAAGAGGGCAATGAGCATAACAAGATTTTTTTTTAAGTATTGTTGAACATTAATGTACATCAATCACAACTGAAATATGCTATAATGTTTTGTCTTATCCTGGGATCAGGACAAGCCGGAACCACTTGAAGATCCCAAAGCTGCACATGGGCATATAACACTGTATATTATAAAATGAAAGAAAGACCTGCATTTCTATAGCGCTTTCATGACCACTGGATGTCCCAAAGTACTTTACAGCCAATGAAGTACATTTTGGAGTGTGGTCACTGTTGTAAGGAAGCGTGACAGCCAATTTGCGCTCAGCAAGTTCCCACAAACAGCAATGTGATAATGACCAGATAATCTGCTTTTTAAAGTGTAGGTTGAAGAAGAAATATTGGCCAGGACACCAGGGATAACTCCCCTGCTCTTTTTCCAAAATAGTGCCATGGGATCTTTTACATCCACCTGAGAGGGCAGACAGGATCTCGGTTTAACATCTCATCCGAAAGACGGCACCTCCGACAGTGCGGCACTTCCTTAGCACTGCACTGGAGTGTCAGCCTAGAATTTTGTGCCCAAGCCTCTGGAGTGGGACTTGAACCCACAACCTTCTGGTTCAGAGGTGAGAATGATACACACAGTGATTATAGAAGTCAGTGAATATTTTATAAGTCAGTCAACATATATTATATAGATTTGTCAGTGTATATTCCAACAGTCTATACTATATAATTCAACACACATTATTTAACTCCGCGTATATGCACTCTATAACTACTCAGTGCCTATTATGTAGTACCAGTCTGTTATACATCTTGCACACATTGCTTTATCACTCTGCATTACTTAACATTTGGGAGATTGTAATTTTTGGGCCTGGAGATTAATTTCCACTTTTACATCCTCTGTCAGATTTCCATTTGGACTGTTCTTGATTACCAATGTTCTTGACTACCAATGGTCATCTCATTGTGCAGACAACTTATTTGGGTCTAAAGATGGCCATTATTCATAAGCATAAGCAAGGATGAAGCAACTCCACTGGTTATACACTGTGGGTAAAGCAATGGAGCCCAACAGGTCTCATCAAGGAGCAGTGAGATGAAAGATCTTTGTTCATGAACCTTCACAAATTGAGCTCTTAATCTCAGCTGTGCCACCATGAAGGAGATCCCAAGTAGTGGCCGAGGACCCCCTCCCAACGGGAAGATTATCCTGGGTCACTTGTAGGGCATGTGCAAGTCCTTATCATGAGAAAATATTCTTCATCCTGAGATTGGGAGCTGAGAGCTGGGCAAAGTGTGAAGTACTTTATTATTTATAACCTCACCACCCATTCCTGGGCTATGGTTACCTGTACCTAGGACATCCTCAGTTACCTCACCAATGCATGATCATCATCATAGGCAGTCCCTCAGAATCGAGGAAGACTTACTTCCACTCTTAAAGTGAGCTCTCAGGTGACTGAACAGTCCAATACGAGAGCCACAGTCCCTGTCACAGGTGGGACAGATAGTCGGTGAGGGTAAGGGAGGGTGGGACTGGTTTGCCGCACGCTCCTTCCGCTGCCTGCGCTTGGTTTCTGCATGCTCTCGGCGACGAGACTCGAGGTGCTCAGCGCCCTCCCGGATGCACTTCCTCCACTTAGGGAGGTCTTGGGCCAGGGACTCCCAGGTGTCGGTGGGGATGTTGCACTTTATCAGGGAGGCTTTGAGGGTGTCCCTGTAACGTTTCCGCTGCCCACCTTTGACTCGTTTGCCGTGAAGGAATTCCGAGTAGAGCGATTGCTTTGGGGAGTCTCGTGTCTGGCATGTGAACAATGTGGCCCCGCCCAGCGGAGCTGATCCAGTGTGGTCAGTGCTTCAGGGTTTGTTGCCTGGTCGCATGACCTCATTAGTGAGCGTCAACAGGCTATGCAACAATGGATGGCAGCACGGCCAAGCCCAATTATGTCCTTGCCTGAATACACTTGCACACATTGTTCACTGGCTATTGATCAGTAGCAGAAACCATGGCTGATTTTTCTGTTCTCCACCCGAAGGATACCAAGATCAGTTTTGCTGATCCTGCTGCTGTTCTGGCTGAGATTAGGTAACTCAGCACGGAGCAGAGACCAAACGTGGAGGGTTGACGGTCTGCACCATACTTGCTGACTATCTCCTCGCTCTGCGTTTCTTGCACGTTAATTAGTTTGGGCTCCCTTACAAGTTTGCCCATTTTGCACAAAGATAAATTACGAAGCTGACAGATAAAAAAAACGCATGCAGTTCTCGAGCACCATATCATGTCTCACAGATTTACACACGTAATGAATTACTTTGAAATGCAGTGACTGCTATTCTGTCGGTAAACGCAGCAATTTTGCACACAGCAAGCACTCACAAATGGCAATGGGATGAATAACTATTTAATTTGTTTTTTGTTATGTAAACTGAGAGAAGAATGTTGGCAAGGACACGGGGATAATCCCTACTGTTCTTCAAATAAGGTCATGGGATCGATAGCATTGACCTGAATCGTGGGAATAGCCAGAAGAGTCGAATGTCTCACTCAAAGATTGGCACTTCCAACAATGCAGCATTCGTCTGGTACTGCACTGGAGTGCAAGCCTACATTATGTACTCAAGTCCTGGCGTGGGGCTTCTGACTCAGAGTTAAGAGTACTGCTAATTGAACTGGACTGACGTAACTCCTGAACTGCGTGCTTTACTTTGGAATGCATCAATGATTGCTATCTTGACAAGACAGATTGCTCTTTTAAGTCATCTACTATTATAGGGTATAAGCACACTGGGCGGTGAATTGTGCATTTCATACAATGTGTGTATATAAACTGAACCATATTACTTTAAATGTTTTGTCAAATCACTTTAAAACATTACATACTTCTTCCGTTTGTGCCTCCTTTCCTTTGAAGTTGGATCCTTCTCATCCTTCTCTTTCTTTGCATCATCATAAGTGGATTGAGCATGACGGGTCCTCCGTCGTTTCTCCGCCCCATCTAGATTCTCGCCCTCACCGCCTCCTTTCCCTTCCTTGTTGCCCCGGGTGCCCTCCCTGTGCTTTGAACGCCTCTCACTTCTTTCACTCTTGACACCCTCCTCTACTCCACTGACGTCGTGGGCTTCTGCATTGCGCCGGTGTGGCCTGTGCCTGCGCTCCCTTTCTCCCTCGGGCCTTGGTGACGCACTTCGCCCTTCCTTGCTTACTCCGGGTCTGTGCTGGTGCCGCCGATGGGACTCGTTGGCTCGATTCCTTTCACCATCCCCGTCCCTTGCACTCCTCTCGTGGTTCCCTTCTCGTTCCCTTCCACGGTGCTCCATATCTCGAGGAACACCGTCTCGATTTGATTCTCCTTCTTTGCTGTTGCTACGATACCTCCTGGGCCTGTCCCCCTGTTCCACTGCCCCCATGTCCCTCTCGAGTGTCCTGTCCTTGTTCGGATCATTAGATCGCTCTTGGTAACGAGTCTGCTTTCTCAGAAACTCCTCTGCCCTCTGTTGACTGCTGTGTTGATCGGATGAGGGTTCTGAAGGCCTGGTTTTGTTCGTGTTGTTGTTCCTGTTTTCCTGAGGATCAACGACTAAAGGCCGATCCAGGTGTGTTTTCATGTCACGCCTAATGTTCATGGAGTAGGCCATTTGCCATCTCTCGTCAGGGTCTAACTCATTGTAAATGGCCTCCCGGCTGGTCATCAGATTTTGTTTTCTCATTTCATTCATTCGCTGCTCCCACACTGTCTTTCCATGTTTCTGGTTCTTCTGCTGTTCTTTCCTGCAAAGAAAAGAGAAGTTACCAGATTGACTGGCTAGTTGCAGTATCCGAAAACCCCATAGTAACTAAAATCTGTCTGTTTGTAGGAAACATTTTTACAAATAAGCCCATTCTTTGTCAACAGATCAACTCCCACCTACTTGCTTTCTCATTATATTTCAAACCTTCTCCCTCCCGAGAATGATCTAATTGTCTCTGACCCCTTTTGTTCTGTCCACATCGATGAATTTGCTTTGTAACTTGATTACCCTTTGGTTTAAAAATTCATTTCCACTCCCACTCTCATTTTGCTCATTTTCTACTTGTGCCCCCCTACAGTGAGCAAATTAATCCCCTTCATATTCTTGAAAACTTAAATTGGTTAAACCCAACCTCCTTAATCTTTCCTTATAACTTTAATTCCGAACAAACTTTGACTCTGTCAGCTTGACACATTCATATTACGTATAATGGGAGTCAATGCTTTAATCCTGACTAAAATACAGAAATTGCAGAGGTGACTCCTTTTAGAGTTATATTTTTGAACTATTTGACTTCAGCTATTGAATAAATAAAAGTAAGTCGAGCCAAATCCAGTTTGTATAAAATAAGGCTTGATTCCCTAACAACAACTTTAATTCCTAACAGATCTGTTGCTCTGAATAGCTATTATAAAAATAAATTGGGGGGGTGGTAGAGTTTCCACTTTGGGTGCGATCAGGGCGTAAATTGTGTTTAAAATTGCACTACTTTTCCGACGTGAAATTATGGTTCAAGTTTCCGCTCAAGCTCATTTGCATAACCACAAACAAAAAAAAATCTTCCATGAACTAATGTAATTGGGACGAGTTCTAGAACATTAAAAAAATAAACAATATTCAATTAAAAATAATATATTTAAGAGTACAGCTTTATTAAAACAGTTGAAAATGGGTTTAATCACAAAAAAAATAAGCATTTTTAATACCTGTGAGCAACATGTTTTTTTAACGGGCTGCACGGCCCACTCAAAAATCTGCGCATGCGTGGTTTTTGCATTTAAAAGCCGGTGAGCTGGCTGCGCGGGTATTCGAGTGCGGCCATGCAGCTTAAAGCGAACATTGGCGACAAGTAACCCGATTTTAAATAATAAGAAAATGACTTCAAAGAGCTATGCAGAATCATTTACTAGTTTCATTGGTGTGCACTGGTCAGTTTCTTAGTAAATTAAATATCTTTTAATATTTCATTTTTTTTTTAAAAAGCTCCCTATAATTGCCCTACTGCCCTAAAAAAAAAGCAGCTTAATATTAAGAGCCTCCTCAAAGGGCCGCATACGAACGCAATTAGCGTAAATTCGGCATGGCGATTAATTCGATCTGGGGCTGTGGACAAATTTGTGAGCGTGACGGGCTTCCAGCGTAATGTTTTTTTAAACCAGCGCAAAAGATTGCAGAAGCTCGATTTGCACTGGGCGTAACTTGCGCTTAAAATTCTTCGATCCGGTTTGGCCGATTTCGGGCAAATTGCTCAGGAGCGAAAACTCTTCCCCATAATGCCCGATCGGAAGAACAGGCTTCGACACGTTAAATGAACACATTCATATTATAATGGGAGTCAAAGCTTTAATCATGACTAAAATGCAGAAATTGCAGAGGTGACTCCTTATATTTTTGAACTATTTGACTTCAGCCATAGAATAAATAAAAGTAAGTCAATCCAAATCCAGTTTGTATAAAATAAGGCTTGATTCCCTGCATGGGACTTTCTTAAAATCACACATAAGGGTGCTTAGGAAGCTATTAGTGAAGTAACTTTTAGCCATATATCGTGTATGAGGCATAGGTTGCATAAAGTAATTTTTATTTATTCTCACGATGTGGGCATCGTTGCCCAGGCCCTCGCCGCTCTGGTGGCTGGCTAGGCCATTTCAGAGGGCAGCTGGTAGCTAACCACGACTGGAGTCACATATAGGATGGACGGGGTAAGGACAGCAAGGCTTCCTTTCCTAAACGACATTAGTGTACCCACTCGGTTTTTTATCGACAAACCACTTTAAAACATTATATACTTTTGCTTGTGTCTCCTTTCCTTTGACGTAGGATCCTTGTCAACTCTTTTGTTTTATTTTGCATCACTGGATTGAGCACGACAGCTCCTACTTCGATTCTCCACCCCATCTGGATTCTCGCTTTCTCTATCTCTTTCCCCTTCCAATCCAACATTACTCTGCCTCAACACTAATCTCTGAAGTGTGATATTTTTTTTTCTCTCAGTTTAATGCCAATAAGCACTGAAGTACTTCTGTGTCCTTGCACCCAATAGGAAATAGAGTAAAGATGAATTCTTATTAACCAGAACTGAGCGGTTATACCGGAAAAAGTGAATAGCCTGGGGCTCTTCTCTAGAACACAGAAGGCTGAGGGGGTGACCTGATAGATTCTATATGATTATGAAAGGGTTTGATAGGGTAGACATCGAAGATGTTTCCACCTGTGGGCAAGACCAGAAGTAAGGGCCATAAATGTACGATAGTCACTATTAATCCAATAGTGAATTCAGGAGAAACTTCTTTAACTAGAGAGTGGTGAGAATGTGGAACTTGCTACCACAGGGAGGGGTTGAGGTGAATAGTATCGATGCATTTAAGGGGAAGCTAGATAAACACATGAGGGAGAAAGGAATTGAAGGATATGTAGATGGAGTGAGATGATGAAGGGTGGGAAGAAGCTCGTGTGAAGCGTAAACACTGTCACAGACCTGTTGGGCCCAATGGCCTGTTTCAGTGCTGAAAATACTATGTAAACTAATTTCACTTAGGTCTCTTACAGTCACCAGAGAGGGGAGGCTTTCTTCTTGTTGGTTTAGCTTGGAGTCGAACCCAAGTTCCAGTAGCGAAAGGAAGTTCTTCTCATTGAATGCACACTGTGGGGGCGGGGAGAAGAGGTGGTATCTTGGAATCTCAGAAATGGCCAATAATAATGGAAGCGCCAAAAAGGAAGCCTCATTGCCTTCAGGGAGACGTTTACCAGTATATATTTCAGTTATTTGATTTAGCTAAACTTCGAACTGAACCATGAAAAGAAGCAAGAAAACCACAAAGCTGTGATGAACAAAAGGGATAAAAGGTTGTTGGCGCACTCAGTGCCGTATCTACTTACCAGAGTGCAAATGAAATCCAGCACATTCCATGCAGCATGCAATCAGTTAAATGTACAGAGTTCAACATGAGCTGCTTTGCAAGACAGGAACTGGAAGAGCATATTCAATGTTTTTTCTTTATTTGGACCCTCCCTCTTTTCTACTCTCCTTTCTTTTGTGCACTGATTGGTCACTAGTGGGAGAGTGACTGAGCTATCATAGCACATGGATCAACCAGAAGGCTAGAACATGGACCAACAGCAAGATCATATAGCTGCATCCAAATGGGTCGGTTATCCATTTTTGGTGAACTTAGTTTATTGTGCTCATCAAGTAATAGATGGGAATAGAACACGCTCATAGTTCAGGAACCTAATGTCAGTACCATGGACCAATGGGTCAGATAATACATAATAAGATTCAGAGTAAGCATGCCTGTGCTCAATCACAGATGATGCGCCTTAGCTCTAACCTCAGAGGGAAGAGACAAGACTGGGGCAGTACAGTAGTGAATACATTAGCAGAGGGATGGGAAAGTCCGCAAATCTACCCAGTGCTCATTATTGAACACGGGCTGGGAGCATGCTGCAGGACGAGAAGCAACTCTCCTTCATTAGCCTATTGGAGGTGAAGGTACTCCTCTACAGCAGGATATTCTACCTAAGAGTGTTGCTAAGACAATCGCTCATCACAAGCCGAGTTGGCAGGTAGAACAGCAGGAAGCACAATAACTCAGGCTGTTGGTGGTGGGGAGTGGGGGAAGGGGGGGGGTGTGGTCTAAAGGACAGTTCCACTGCAAGAGACATGACTCCATTTCCACCTGCAAAGTCAACTAGTGAGAAATTAAAATGCAAGTAATGAAACAGAACAGATGAAAAATAATGGAGAAACAAAAACAAAATGAAAGATTAAAAATAAATAATTTCATGCATCACGACTGCAAAGAAATCCAAATATAGAAACGGTTCACACAATTGTTCTGCACAATCGGCAAAAGTGGCTTCATGAATATAACAGCTTGCAACATTGTGGCGTGAAGACAGAACATTGGAGATAGTCCCACTGAAACTCTATCTTCACTATAATGGACAGCAGGGAGAGAATTACATGGAACTCATCGAATTACACCGGGTGAGACAATCCATTGGAAGACCAATGCTCAAGGTATGGTTCCAGCCTCCTTGCGATCTGTTATTGTACAGAAATAATATACCGACCGATTATTAGATATCATTTAGTTCCATTCCAGGGACACTGAGACTATGCCAGTTACAACCAGCTGTCTTAGCACAGACCAGAGCTCAAACTCAGTACGACACCAGGCACTTTACAGTCTAGCTCAAGTAGAACAAAAGAATAGACAATCGTAAACGTATAAAAATGGTTCATAACCTCGTTGCTGCCTGCCCACAATCAATTTGCGGTTAAATCCAGTAAAGCACAATTTTTGTGGAAAGTTTACCTCTAGTTTAAACCATTGCAGTTTTTAAAAAAAATTAATGTTAATAGTCTAATTTCCTCAATGGGTAACCACCACCAGTGAACTCCATCGGTAACCATCCATCAAGGTGTATTTGTAAAAGAAAATAAATAAAATTAAAATCTGTAAGATCAGGTTACATTGGAAGAACACAGAAAATTCTATATTCCATCTGTTGCCAATTCCCTGAATGTATAGATTGTGTGCAATACCATGCAAAGGATCTCACAGATCAAAACAAGATATGCTGGAAGTTGTATGCTTTGAAATTTTTCGCTCTCTAAATCCGTAGCATTATTTGCAGTAAAGTGCAGGCAGGAGCAGAGATCCAAAGCCTTAAAGCTTCCATCTTTTTTAGATATCGTCCTCCGCTCACGATGATGTCACCAACCTACACTTTGCATCTATTCTGCACAGAGACAGAGCCTAGCATTATCTCCAGGAGCACAGACAGCAGCGACAAGTGGAGCCAAATGACGAGGCTGATTTTTTTTAACTGCCTCCGCCCAGCACAGACAGGGCAGGACAATTCTTCCAATGAAGTTCAGTCACCTACCGCCCCATTTATGCTGATGCTTCCACCAATGCCATCTGGGGGTGGGGTCCTGAGAAGGGCTGTTTCAGGCGGGAGGCTACTTGTAACAAGCGCATTAGGGTCCTTTGACAACTTTGAGGTGCAAAGAGATGGAGCATGTGTCACTGAGGGCTCTGCTAAATTTGCACCAATGCTGAACAACTTGGCCTGCAGTTCTTAAAGGGATGGGGTGAAGACCACTCAAAAAAAAACATCTGAAAGATATTTTTCACTTTTAATTTTGGGGAGCCAGGAGTAGCAGAAGGACTCTCGCCCACTGCCGGCCCATGTAGGGCCACATCAGGATTGCACCAGCCCCCATCACCACCTCCCAGGTTCCGACTGTCAGCCAATTCTATGTCAGAGCCAGCAGGTATCCTGCCCTCCCCAACCAATGACCTGCTTGAACCTGCCTAGTTTGACGTCCGCAGCCCACCGGCTGCACGGCAATAACCCATGGACCTCACGGTAATAACAATAGGTGGGCTGTGGGCACCCTCTTCCCACCAACTGCCCCAACAACATCAGCGAATGGCTGAATGTCTTCTGCTTCCAACAGTGGCTATGCCAACAAGAAAGCTGTTCTTATTTTATATAACTTTCAGTTCCCTCCCTAACTAGATATAATGGCCCGCAATTTGCAGTCAATGGCGAGCAAAGGCTAGCTCGTGATCTCTGTGGCGAGAAATTCGGGTTTTCCGACGTGTAATTCCAATCAACAGAGTAAAGTGGGGATTCCCCTCGCACAAACTGCTTTGACATCGACAAGCAGACTAAGCAGCCAATCGAAACGCAGAATTCTCACAGGCAGCGAACTTTTTCAAAAATGTTAGGGAGAGCAAAACAAAGATTGGGCCTCTCACACGGGGAAAAGGCAAACCTGAAATAAAGACGAACAAACTTTTAATAAAAATTAAGATTTCTTCAAAATGTCTACTTATTAAAATGGATAAATTTGACACTGCACAGAATTAAAATGAGTTTTGCAGGGCCATAACCCTTGTCAATACGCAGTTAAAGCCTCAGTTACACCTCAACCAAAAGGGTCTAACTTTTAACGGGGTCTTTAACAGTGGTATTACTGCGGAAGAGCAGAAGTTTTCATCAGTTTCCCTGATTTGAGGGATTTCAGTGATTGCTGGCTCTGGAGAAGTAGTGAATGACAGACAGTAACTTCGGGATTTCCTGGTTGAGCATTAAGTTTCAAGAGGAAAATTACAGCGAACGCTGCTGGTTTGCCATTATCAGGACTGAGAATTCCGGGCCATTATTCAACCAGCTTATTTTAAAAGTGCTAATTGATATAAAGACATAAAGCTTTCGCTGAGGACACATTCCCATGGCCCAGATGTGGCAAACTTCCTTCTCGTCTCAACTCTCAGTAATGGTGCACTTCTGTCCTCTAGGTTCATGCCCACAGTTCATTTCTTTCAATCCTTAAAAAACCCTGGATCAATTTCCCCCTCAATCTCTTTCCTCCGATCAAAGCAGATCAGTTTGTGAGCATCTCTTCATAACCTGTCCCGTTGGCAAAATCAAGTGATCCTTGGTCTGATTAAACTCCAGGGCTCTGCCAAATTTGTTACGGCAATGCCAGATCCAGCCTCGCCCTATGGTACCCAGCCATTGCTTCCATATCAATTACATGTCCATCTCACACCATGAACCACAAATCAAGCAGACAATGAATATATATATATATATATAGTACAAACACAAATGAATCGAATTAACACAAAATATGTACAAATTAAAATAAGGAAATATTAACTCAATCACTACTAAAAGCATCATTTGGTGTCATTCACATTGCAGACACTGGTGCTGGGAACAGGGCAGGTGATAACTGTTCTGCAGTTCCATCCACATAGTGGGTGTGAGCAGTAGCTGATGGATTCACAATGGGAAGAGGCAGGGGATGAATTAAATTTCACCAACACAGGCAGTGGGGATGTTAGGTTTAAAAGTAATGGGCACTTCAAGCCGAATAACATACTGTGTTCATTGTGAAAGGACCATACAGCGCATTAATCAGATTGATCGGTTTGAATTAGATTATTAGAAACTACATACATTACTTCTGTGTGTCACGACACTCATACTCCATGTCCAGGTCTAATGAGTAACATGGAGTGTTGCAGCCATTGTGTGAGAATCGCAGTTTCCTTCTCTCCCAACACATGCTGTGTCCTTCCTCCGATGTACCCAGAATATATATTTTCAGTCATATAGTTTATCCAAAATAGTAATCTCATGTACTTCAACCAACAATACTTGAACACAAAGATTACACAGATGGGGCTCACGCCTGCCCATAGAACCAAGGAGTGAATTTTGGTCATCTCATAAATCAAGCGTGTGCAGTTAAAAAGAGAGACAATAACTTCATCTTTTCTTGGTTTCCATTGGAGTCCACATCAACTCCTGGTTGCTGTTTCCGTATCTTCACGCTCTCCCTTCGGAGAAGCGTGTGAAGTAGTGGGATGATTGGCGGGCTGGTTAACAGTCTGACAAGCCGTGACGTGGGCACTCCTTCCATAGCCGTGACCATCTTTATCCCAGCTGATTGAGGGGGGGGGGGGGGAGGAGGGGGTTAGTCTGATATGGAGGGAGGGTTTTCTGGGCTCCCACAACCCATACAATGAGGGGGAGGGTCACCCACACCTACCGGACACGAGGATCCCACTTGTTGTCAATCCGTAATTCCAAGCTGGAGCTGAGGTTCCCACGCACCGGGAGTGGCTGGAGCGGGGTTTGAACCTTCTGACTCAGGGGTGGAACTGCTCACTCAGGACACTCCCTGAGAGCCTCCCGAAAATTGGGGTTTAACAAAAATTATGCATTTATTTTCAATTTTCTTTTAATGAATTATAAAAATATTGGAGATTGGGGAAAAAAGGCTGTTTGACCGAGAGTCAGGAATCACCCAATCGCGTAACAAAGAGTCCGTTCACTTTCTGATTGGCCGTCGGAAGGCAGGGTGCCGCGAGGGTCAATGGGTCAAGCAAACAATGGTGGGAGCATGGAGTCGGGGTGGGGGGGGGGGGGGGGGGGGGAGGGTGGAATGGAATGCTTGGAGGCCGGAGGTCATGCGATGAAATCTCCAGGAATACGTCCCAATCAGAGTAGGCAATCCGAACTGAAACTAACCCAAACTCATTTCACAGCCAGTAGACAGACCATTTGAGCCTGAATTCAAGCCCAGAGGTTAAAAAACAATGCCCCACCTTGTCCACACTATTGTACATTTAACCTGCAAAAAATCAACGTAAGTTGTGTGATTTTGCAATGCATATGCATCTTACACCAAAATAACTACAAATAAAAACACATTACATAACATTTGCTGTATAAATACCTGGTCTATAAGACATATCTTTATTTTTTTAAAGCAAAATATTTGTCATATTGGTTTATAACTATTTTCAAAGTTTCAAGAATCACAAAGGTGGGACTTATAGACCAGTTCTGACAGCATTAGGCCTGAATGTATGCTGTAGATAATAGGTATAAAAATTATTCTACAAAAGGGATCGGTCCCTGGTACGAGTTATTTGGCCGTTCTGGGAGAAAGTCTAGTCTTTCTGTTTCATTTAGAACCTGCACTGCGTGAGTACTTACATTTGAGTGCAGGAATCATTGTAGAACACTGAGGTCCTAGGGGAAGGGGGTCTTACCCTCTCTGTACTGTTCAGACATGTGGAAAAAGTGTCAAAGTTCAGAAGAATGTTCTTTGTTACCAAACACCAGATGAAGTGCACACATTCCGGGGTTCCTTATTCATGACTGTCCTGGTTATTGTTGGTTTGCAAACTTTCGGATAATTTTACTTAAATTAGATCAACATTGCCTCTTGGGAAAAAAAAGTCAAGTTAACTTTGTACAATGATATTCAAAAATATCAAATTGCCTTCAAGGTTTGAGTATTGGATTCTGGGGACGTGGAACATTTGTTAAAACTTTAGGTGGAGCCGTTCATGCAATGTGCATTTGATGATGTCATCACTATGCTAATATAAATTAATTGGCACCATTTAAAGGTTTCTTTCACACTGGTTCTGTAATATATGGTATCACTGAATGCTATGGGTTCATGCCCATCATTCACCTTACCTAGCCCGAGTTGCTCAGACTCCAGTGTGTTACTGTGCGGAGACCAGGCCAGGGCCCTCATCACAGTGAGGGGGAAATCAGAGGGAGAATCGCTGCCCCCCACCCCCCGCCACCCCCAGTCACATTCCAAACCTTTCAGCAACAAGTCTTAGGTGGGTGGGGAGGTTTGACCCATCCACCTCCACGGAGGTGTGTGGGGGACCTGACCCATCCACCTCCATGGCACGAACCTGGTATTGCAGTACTTCCAGGAACGGTGCAGTGGCTCTAGGCCTTTTGGCTAAGAGCATTGGCGCAGAGTGATCCTTGGCATGTGCAAGGTGACCTCTGGCGTTTGTGATTTGACAAAGAATTGGAACGATTGGCTACGAATTAAAAAAAAAAAACACAGGCTTGACCCATCCACCTCCACGGAGGTGTGTGGGGGACCTGACCCATCCACCTCCATGGCACGAACCTGGTATTGCAGTACTTCCAGGAACGGTGCAGTGGCTCTAGGCCTTTTGGCTAAGAGCATTGGCGCAGAGTGATCCTTGGCGTGTGCAAGGTGACCTCTGGCGTTTGTGATTTGATAAAGAATTGGAACGATTGGCTACGAATTTAAATAAAAAATAAAAAAAAAACACAGGCAGACACTGGAAATAGGAGGTGTGTGGGGGGGCCTGACCCATCCACCTCCATGGCACGAACCTGGTATTGCAGTACTTCCAGGAACGGTGCAGTGGCTCTAGGCCTTTTGGCTAAGAGCATTGGCGCAGAGTGATCCTTGGCATGTGCAAGGTGACCTCTGGCGTTTGTGATTTGACAAAGAATTGGAAAGATTGGCAACGAATAAAAAAAAAAACACAGGCAGACACTGAGGCCTGTTAGCAGCTCACCCATTAGCACTCTCAGCCGCCGATGACACTTGTCACGCAGAAACCCAAGAGCAGAGAAAGCATGAAAATACATTGGGGCAAGAGCCTAAAACTATTAAAAGCCCAGTCTTAGACAAAAGCATTGGCAGTCATGCATTTTTTTTCAGTTCAGCAAAGACATCCTCCAGCATCCTGCAACTTAGAAAATCACTGAACTTTTATTCAGGCTTCTATATAGGAGAGCCATGGAGGGAAAATCAGACCAATCTGCCCAGGCCACTCCCGAGTGAGCACAATGGAACATTACTGCAGCGGCCTGTTAAGCACGGAGGGTCTTGGAAGGGCTCAAAGAGGGAAAAATGCCCTAAAATGTAAGATCAATTAATGCTACAATAATTCAACAAAAAGAGGAAAAGAGGTTGTGCTAATTGTGGCTGGTATTTTCTTGTTTCCTTGAGCAAAGGACGGAGCAAATAAACAAGACTGAAAAGCAAAATTATTGAGCTATATCCTCTCATTTAAGTAACAAAATAGTTTGTTTTCAAAATGTTCAAAAAATCCAATACTCTAACCATTCAATATTATGTCAAAATTGTGATGTTGGCCTAGCATTTTCCAAACATGGAGCTAAATTTGAAGCCTCCTCCAGCCATGAGGCCACTCAGGCCAGGATCGCCATGTAGCCAGGCCAGGAAAGTCAGGTGTACCTTAAGATAGCTTATCATATCAAAATCCACAATTTAAAAAAAAAAATCACAAACATTAATCAGCAAATTGCTACACACAATGGTATGTTCTAAAGGAATGACAGCTCTGTGATTGCTGAAAGAAACAAAGCATAATGATGGAGTTGTTCAGAGCTGGCCCGGCTCAAAGGGCAGCACCACCCGTGACAAGACATTTAGTATCAAGTTAGGTTTTAGAACGTAAGAATTAGGAGCAGGAGTCGGCCATACTGCCCCTCGAGCCTGCTCCACCATTCAATAAGATCATGGCCTATCTTCCACTTGATTCCCGTAGAATCCAAAATCTATAGATCTCAGCCTTGAATATACTCAAATATATCCACAGCTCTCGGGGGCAGAGAATACTAAAGATTGAAAACCGTCTGAGTGAAGAAATTCCTCATCTCAGTCCTAAATGGCCCACCCCTTATCCAGAAACTATGCCCCCTAGTTCTAGGCCCTCCAGCCCGGGGAAACAACCTCTCAGCATCTACCTTGTAAATCCTCCACAGAATCTTATATATTTTTTTTTTAAACTAACTCCCCCACCTCCTTACTGCGCTAACCCTTGCTGGGGTTTGGTCCCACAGGCCCAAGTTGCTGTACTACACGTGTCAGCCTCGATTGTTAGCAGGCTACATCATCATAGAAAGAACATCTCAGCCCAAGCCCGAGTCCGATCCTGTCCTCAACCGATACACACACACGCTCTCCAGCAGAAGTGGGGTCAGGCTTCAACAATTCACATTTTCCAAAAGCAATTTCATAAAGAATGAGGAATTTTAAAAAGTAAGTTTATGGACTGGAAATATCTGTTGTTGATAAAAGCAGACAAGCATTTACGTGTTTGTGTGGCATTATTCTGTCCATCATTTTAACGTAGATGTTAACTTGGTAATATCATACAAACACATTAAGGATTTGTACATTACTATCAAGGTATGAATTAATATTCAGCTTTTGTTGTATTTCTCCACTTCTAGTTTTTTGATATTCATTGCTGGAACTTTGCAAGGAAAGCTGGAAAAATATCACGCTAGTTTAGGTTAACAATCTGTCAAACATTCCAATTATTTCTTCCCTGCTGGGCGGAGGACACTGACACATGATGGGATAACATTCCAACTCCTGGTTCCTCACCTTCACGTGTGAGCCTACAGTGCATGTCCACAAGCTATTTCATCAGTCTGGGCAGCACAGTTGAGCCTGATTCTATCTTACCCAATGCCCACACACAAGCAACTTGCAGCAGAGAATGGTGTATGGTGATCAAGAGCAGGAACTCTTACAGATTCTCTTCTCTCCTTAACCCAGGGGTAGTGTCCTCAGCTGAGATAGCAATGGTAAACAAAGACCATTTGAATACTTTTCACCACCTCTCCTGAAGGCACAGCCTCTTGGAGGGGTATGATCCCACAAGAGCCACTTAAGTGGCTATGCTTTACAGAATGACCTTCCAGGTCAAGTACTGAAGGGCAAAACTTTGGAATCAAGAGGAAGTTAAATACTGTGATGCAGAACCCGATTTTCTGTGGATCAGTCTAACAAAGAGCAGCACAGAGACAATGGGCCAAAGGGCTTCCTTCTGTGCTATAAACCTCTATACTTCCAGAAGCTAGATGGGCCAAATGGAATCTTTTATTTATACTAAACAAACAGAGAGGAGAGGGAATAACTGAGTAACTGAGGGAAAAAAAATCTATAAATCTTTATGAGATTATTTAATACACACCAAACCATTATGGTAGATTATCATTAAGACTCAATCTGTGATAATATTTCAAAATATCTTCTTGTTTTAAACAGTTTAATTGTAGGTTTAATGTCGATGGCTTTGACTGAACAAATAAAACTGTCTTAATTACAGTGTGAATGTACCTATTACAAAATCTTTACTTGCAATGTTACTGTGATCTTATTTAAAGAATATTTATTAACTTCATATTTACATGGGCCTAATTGATATCCCGTGGAATTGCTTACAAGTAGTCTGGGGGCTGAAACGTGGTGCTGGTGTCTAGCTGCTAAGATGGAATTATATTTCACTTTTTCTCAGGTACATCCTGGGGGAAAGTGGTCTAAATAGGCACATCCAGAGGCTAATTGCTGAAAGAACATTGCGTAGATTGGCAGCTACTTACACCTCCTCGCCCGCTGACCCTGGGGAGAGGTCACGTTATCAAAGTGAGAGGGGCTAGTAGGAAATAATGGAAGGGCCAAGAGCCAGAGGACACAGATTTAAGGTGATTGGCAAAAGAACCAAAGGCGACGAGGAAAAACTTAAATTTTTTTCCGTAGCGATCTGGAATGCGCTGCCTGAGAGGGTGGCGGAGGCAGACTCAATCGTGGCTTTCAAAAGGGAGTTGGATAAGTGCCTGAAGGACAAAGAATGTGCAGGGTTACGGGGAAAGGGTGGGGGGAGTGGGACTGGCTGAAGTGCTCTTGCAGAGAGCCGGCACGGGCTCGACGGGCCGAATGGCCTCCTCCCGCGATGGAACCGTTCCGTGATTCCATAACTTCTTTTTTTTAATACTTTGACATTTTGAAGCATGACTTCTGCAGTATGATGTACATGCATAGACGCAAGAGTTTTACATACAGTTGTGAGATAGAATTTGGTTATTTTCCTTTTATTTATTTCGTGAACTTCGTGCTCTTCAAGACAAGTGACAATGCTGAATAGAATACTTTTCCAGTTCCTGCACCAAATATGAGTTATAATGCTGGTTAAATCTAGAGTAAAGCTCACTCAACTCTACCCTAACAATGTACCTCAGTCCTAACTTCAGTCAGCAACTGTCACTGCATCAGTGTCATTTTGGCATTTCCTATTCTCTGAGTGAGCGCGCCAATTATTGTCAAACTAGAGGTTGTTTTATGTCCATTAGGAATTGAATTAAGACTGTCCAAACTCAATTCATGCAAGACCCTTACAGTAAGAGGGGAGACTTTTCAAGACCCATCTGTCTGAACTGGGTTTGAAGCCAGATCCCAGAAGTGAAAGGGGGAAGGGCAGCCTCTAAACATAGAAACATAGAAACATAGAAAATAGGTGCAGGAGTAGGCCATTCGGCCCTTCTAGCCTGCACCGCCATTCAATGAGTTCAATAACCCCAACCAGGCTAGTTAGTATTTCCATGCTTAGATTGAGAAATTCTTATTTGAAATAAATGTTATCATGCTCTTCCCAAGAGTCTAGCTTCATCCCAGCTTACTTCCCCCCTCTGCCCCTTTCTGGTTTCTCCATCCTGCCCACCAACAGCTCCCAGTGACTGTCAGGAGGTACAGGTATATGAGTGTAGCCTGGTGATGGCTCTCTCTCTAAGCAATTTCTTTCAAAGAGGACAATTTTTTTTTTCAATTTTCTTCATCTGAAGACACTGACTCATGCTGGGGCACAGTCCCTGTCAGCCCCCTGGTACCTCACCCAATTAACCATTCTTATTGTGTGAACTCAGACAGCAAATATTCAACTATGGAGACTGAGTTGCCCTCACAATCAATGTCCACACACTTTCCACGAGGAATCACTGGACAGCAATTGACAGTAGGAATCCCATCTGTTTATTTTCACTCTCCCTACCATGGAGGCACTCGGGCCAGTTGTATCACCTCTGTTACCACCTGGCAGAGATCAACTAGGTTACCACAATTCAGGGATCAAATCTGGGACCTTTCTGATCTACATTACTATAATATATCGGGCGGTGCACATTCCTACTAAGACATCGGGGGAGCTCTGATCAATTACTTACCAGAGAGAAATTCATTTTTACTTTGGAAATAAATGTTTGCTTAGTAAATAACCAGTAACATGAGGGATGACCATTTTACATTAAGAAAAAGAAAAAAATGTTTTTGTTAAAGATTTGGTGGTATTTAGATTCAAAATTAAGTGAAAAAAATACATGATTAACATGTTGGTCTGATTTAAACAACAAACACACAGAATTTACACATTGGACATGTCAACATGTATCTAACATGGCTGGTATATGCAGAAAGTGTAGATGAGGTTAGAAATTGCTGGTGATATTAGCAGACAGACATTTCATGTACTCGTACCAAATTCTACTGTCTATTACTTTACACTATCCTGCTTTGAGGAATGAATTTGCCAGCTTGCCACTAAGCCCAGCATAATATCTCCATCTGACCGCTTACTGTTCTGACTGTGGCTGTACTTATTCTTTTGTCCTCTTTTGCAGCCTTTCTTCTGGTTAGATGGTCAAGCACCATTTTTTGGAAGCGTTGAAGATGAAAGATAATCTCATGGAAGTACTTTCTGCACTCGGTCCCATTTCTTACGGAAAAGTATAGATTTCTTCCTTATAATAAAAGAATACTGATTGTCTGGGCTTTAATTGAAACCAGTTATTTCACCTTCCGTCTCTACCCAACAGTTCTAGTGAAGCCCATTGTATGGAGGGGTTGCCTTGTCTTCAAGTTTCTCCATTCATTGCTATGGGGAGTGGAAACTTTGGACCAGCCTGGGAAACAATTTTTTAAAATGTATTCATTCATCGGATGTGGACGTTGCTGGCAAGGCCGGCATTTATTGCTCATCCCTAATTGTCCATGAGAAGGTAGCAGTTTTTTTTATATGACAGAGTGGCCATTTCAGAGGACAGTTAAGAGTTAACCACATTGCTGTGTGGGTCTGGAGTCACATCTCGGCCAGACTGGGTAAGGACGGCAGATTTCCTTCCCTGAAGGGACATTAGTGAACCAGTTGGGTTTTTACAACAGTTTTTAACAATAGTTTGATGGTCACCATTGCTGATACTAGCTTTTTATTCCAGATTTATTTAACTAACTGAATTTAAATGGCATTTAAACTCACATCACTGGATTATTAGTCCAGACCTCTGGATTACTAGTCTAGTAACATAACCATTATGCTACTGTACCCGCTGAACCACCTAACCAATGGCTACTCCTTTGCTGGTATTGTCCCAGTCCTATTAAAATGAATGGAGCTGTTTTAGGACACAAGCCATCACTGAAGTGGTTCTGGGGGAAAGGAGCCTGGAATGGGGGCTCGCGAAGGAGGAAGAAATTAAATGTTATTTTAATACTAGTTCAATATACAGTTATTACTATATTTCCCAGTTAGAGATAGGAGTGATACTTAAAACAACAGGTACTCTCTTCTTGATCTCTTTAATTTAGCTGTATCCAGTACCGATTGCCAAATGAGTGAGAGTTTCTAGGTAGAATTCAGCCCCACATTTACCTTCACGTGGAATGGCTGAACTCACTCCACATAGCATGCAGTTGTCAGGGCAAGAGATGGATTTGAATCCAGATTCCAACAAAGCAGGACATTTTTAATTCTGATCTCTTATTTGAATTGAATTCCCTCATTTTAAAACCTATTTTTTTCCATCCCCTGGCCAAGGTGCCAGACAGCTGAGCTGTTCCCATGTAATGTCAATACCAATTATATACCTGCACCAAGGGGAGTGAGAGGACCTTTTCAGGTGCTGGCCCCTGTTGTCACCTCTTACCTGATCTACAGGATTGGAGCCCCGCCATGAGGTCAATCACAACTGCAATGTTCTACTAGACCATGGAATAGCAAGCTGGCACAGAACATTCGGGCACCATACCACCTTACAAATCAGTGGCTTGTCACAGTTTTCCCAAAACAACACATTCAATTCAAAGTTTCAAAAACAATTACAAAGTAAACAGCTATTCTGGCAAAGTGTAACTATGTTTTAGCCTTCAGCACAGCTCGAAGATCAAATTAAATCCAAGTCATGTGGCACCAAGATATCTCGTGACATTATCTATTAAACAAGCTCCACTTACGCGGCTATCGACAGGTTGGCTGCCGACAATGGGCTCACTTCTGCGACCTCCTTGGCTTTCTGCAGTGCCAGCTTCTGATTCGCTGCTTCCTCCTCTTCTTGTTCATCCTGTTGTGATAAGTTGAGAGCTTCTGTGAGAAACTTAAACAGGTTGACAAGAAACCAATTGTGCTAATGCTGTAATGTTACTGCGTATTAACTGTTACCAGCTGTAACAATGAGGTGTAATGCTGTAATATTACTGCGTATTAACTGTTACCAGCTGTAACAATGAGGTATAATGCTGTAATATTACTGCGTATTAACTGTTACCAGCTGTAGCAATGAGGTATAATGCTGTAATATTACTGCGTATTAACCGTTACCAGCTGTAGCAATGAGGTGTAATGCTGTAATGTTACTGCGTATTAACTGTTACCAGCTGTAACAATGAGGTGTAATGCTGTAATATTACTGCGTATTAACTGTTACCAGCTGTAGCAATGAGGTGTATTAGCTGTGGTATCGCTGTAGTCTAACTATTAATAGATGTAGCAATGCTGCGTACTAAATGCTACAAACTGTGGACTAGCAGCATACCTTTTGAACTCTGGGTTGGATTCCAACCTATACCGCTGGATGAACGTCTTTCGCTCTGGTAGCTCTAAGCACTAATGTGAAGTGAACCTGCTCTAGTGTCAGTGCAGGTCCCAGTGGAAATAGATGCACAGCATAACAATGCCACAGGGATGGTTGGTGATGTGTAAAAACAGAAAGTGTCACACTGGTGCTCTTCCAGGGTGGGAGCTGAAGCACATTGGTGAGAGCAAAGTAAAAGGAACTTTACATAGGAACAGGAGGAGGCCATTCAGCCCCTCGAGCCTGTTCCGCCATTCAATGAGATCATGGCTGATCTGTGACCTAACTCCATATACCCGCCTTCGCCCCATATCCCTTAACACCTTTGGTTAACAGAAACCTAGCAATCTCTGATTTAAAATTAACAACTGACCCAGCATCAGTTGCCATTTGCGGAAGAGAGTTCCAAACCTCTACCACCCTTTGTGTGTTGAAGTGTTTCCTCATTTTACTCCTAATTGTTAGAGTATGCTCCCTCGTCCCAGACTCCCCAACCAGCGGGAATAGTCTCTCTCTGTCTGTTCCCCTTAATATCCTGAAAACTTCAATCAGATCACCTCTTAACCTTCTAAATTCGAGGGAATACAACCCTAATTTGTGTAATCTCTCCTCGTAACTTAACCCTTGAAGTCCGGGTATCATTCTGGTAAACCCACACTGCACTCCCTCTAAGACCAATACGCCCAGAAATGCTCACCGTGCTCCAGGTGTGGTCTAACCAAGGTTTTGTATAGCTGCAGCATAACCTCTACCCTGCATTACCACCCAGCACTACTTTACGCTAAATCTGACCTGGGACTACATGATGTTCACACTGGCTGTCTGAAACGGAAGGTGTTCCATCCTCAGCACTAATATTCCTTTACCTTCATGAGCACAGAAAGACACCAAATAAAACACAAAGTGGCTTAACTGGTTTATTTTACCTTTGTAAGTTCTTGTGCATTGGCAAGATTGTCCACAGCGATGGCCAAGAATACGTTCAGCAGAGTGTCTGGTCGACAAAATGAAGGTAATACCAGGGATAGAACATAGACAAAAAAGCTCTAAAGAGATTAAAATACTTGGTTTCCACTCACTTACACAGGTTAGAGGAAAGACATTGAAAACTAGGAAGAGTCTTTTTGTTGAGGCTAAACCAGACTGTTCGCAACCTTGGAGTCATATTTGACCCTGAAATGAGCTTCCGACCACATATCGGTGCCATAACTAAGACCAACTATATCCACCTCCGTAACGCCGCCCATGCCTCAGCTCATCTACTGCTGAAACCCTCGTCCGTGCCATTGTTACCTCTAGACTTAACTATTCCAAAGCTCTCCTGGCTGGCGTTCCACCTTCTACTCTACGTAAACTAGAGGTGATCCAAAACTCAGCTGCCCGTGTCCAAACTCATACCAAGTCCCATTCACCCATCACCCCTTGTGCTCGTTGACCTCCATTGGCTCCTAGTTAAGCAACACTTCGATTATAAAATTCTCATCCTTGTTTTCAAATCCCTCCATGGCCTCGCCCCCTCCCTATCTCTGTAATCTCCTCCAGCCCCACAATCCTCATCCCGAGATATCTGCACTGTTCCAATTTAGCCTCTTGAGCATGCCTGATTTCAATTACTCAACCATTGGCGGCTGTGGCCTTCAGCTGCTAGGCCCTTAAGCTTTGCAATTCCCTCCCTAAATCTCTCCGCCTTTCTATCCTCCTTTAAGACGCTTCTTAAAACCTGCCTCTTTGACCAATCTTTTGGTCACCTGCCCTAATATCTCCTTATGTGGCTCGATGTCACATTTTGTTTTCTAACCCTCCTGTGAAGCACCTTGGGACGTTTTACTACGTTAAAGGCGCTATATAAATGCAAGTTGCTGTTGATTAATTTTGAACACCGTAAGGAACATATGAACGGAAGGGGAAGATGGTCAGGCCCTTTAATGCTCACCCTATTAATTAAATAATAACATTTTGTGCGGTGCCTCCTCCTGAAAGGTTCTGGGAAACACTCCCCTGACTCCTTACACCAAGTGGGTTTCAGGAGACCATGATGCATCACCAGGCAAACTCGATTTGTCCCCTTCCACAAGATGCTTCAATGTCCTCCTCCTGCAGAACTTATCAAATCCTTCTTAAAAATCTGTAAAGAACCCACACTTACCACAGAAATTGCTGCAAATAATAAAATGATGGCTCGACTCGAAGTCCATCGTTCTGGCGGTTAGGGTGGTGTGAGCCTGTGTGTTAATTTCAGTACCACAGAGTGGTTTCCATTCTGAGCCCAGGACAATTGAGAGGCACTGAGTATGAACTGCAGAAAATCCTAGTGGTGAAGAGAAATCCAAATCTACGTGGGCCCCGGACCTCCTAGAAGCAGTCTACGAGGACACCGACAAAAGGCAATGCACCTGCTTTCTTGGCTGCAAGGCATCAGGCTAGGCACGTGAAAGAAAGGGTGTTTAAACAAAATAAAAAAGAATGGAAACTCGAAACCAAAATATACCCCTGTTAAAATTTGAAAAATTCACTTAATAGTGCTGCAGTTGTTTCATACCATCACCTTGCACCATTGTGGACCTATCTCCCTGTGGAGAGAGGCCAAGCAGAGGCCAGGCATGTTTCCATAGATGGGGGGGGAGGGCTATATTCTGGGCCATTCAGACCCCTTCTAGCCGCTGATTTCAGAATGCCTTAGGTGCAAACCTCAGGACAAGAATCAGCACTACCCTCTTGACCATGGATGCTAAATAACATAGGACAACCCATCGGAGAAACAGGAGAATATAACGTTACAAAGAGGGCAGCTCAGACTGTTTGTTTTCAAGGTAAAATGAAGCAAAAAAATTCTGTTGGTCCAACCTCTGTTGATGATGATAGATTGAGTAGACTGGGTCTTTACTCGTTGGGAGTTCAGAAGGATGAGGGGCGATCTTATCGAAACATTTAAAATAATGAAAGGGATAGACAAGTTGGAGGCAGAGAGGTTGTTTCCACTGGTCGGGGAGACTAGAACTAGGGGGCACAGCCTCAAAATACGGGGGAGCCAATTTCAAACCGAGTTGAGAAGGAATTTCTTCTCCCAGAGGGTTGTGAATCTGTGGAATTCTCTGCCCAAGGAAGCAGTTGAGGCTAGCTCATTGAATGTATTCAAGTCACAGATAGATAGATTTTTAACCAATAAGGGAATTAAGGGTTACGGGGAGCGGGCGGGTAAGTGGAGCTGAGTCCACGGCCAGATCAGCCATGATCTTGTTGAATGGCGGAGCAGGCTCGAGGGGCTAGATGGCCTACTCCTGTTCCTAATTCTTATGTTCTTATGTTCTTATGTTCACACAGAATAAACTTTGTAAGGGGGTGGGGTGCTGGGTATTGGGTAACATACCTTTTGGTCTCTTAAAGGATCAGTTATGAAGCACAAATTTTGAATACCTTGATGTTACTGGCCCGAAGGAAAGTTCAACAATAATTCATTACAATGGCACCTGGGATGGAGAGCTGAGAGTGGTAAGGAGTGGTCTGATTGAGGTATTTAACATAACAATAAGATAGATAGGGAGCAACTCATCCCTCTAGTTAAGGAACTTCAGAACAAGGGGGCTGGAGGGAAAATAAGAGAATTCATACTGGGAATGTGGAGTACATTTGAGTGAGCCACTGAAGTCATTATAACGTGCTCTACCTATCAAGCTGTGTCCATGTTCCTGGTGGGGCTTCGCCAGAAAATTACATGGATATTTCCAAGTTCATGCTTGAAATGACAAGGATACAGTTTCCAAAAAGAGTCAGAACAATGAAATAGACCGAGGAGATCATCCCTCTGTTAACACCACCCTGGGATTCTATCCCATCATACATCACAACATTCCAATCTTCGCCAGTCAGAATCTAGAAGGAATTAAATGTGACAATCACCGACTTGGTATTCATTTCTGTTTCCCGTAGCCCCTTGTGTTAGCAAGAAAGTAAAGTCTTGGCGGTCTCAGTTTGTAGACCCCAGACTGGTGAGAGCAGCATACCCGGGGCCTCTTTCAAACTCCCAACTGCACACTGTAAAGTATTATGACATAGTTTGTCACATGGATTAGTATGAGAGCATGCTCAGTTGCTCTGGCCTAGTAAAGCAGGCACATGGACTAGCAACTTATCGTGTCTCTGTTCTTCATTTGTTCCACCCACATGTATTACATTTTGGCGATAAGGATGGGATGCCAGAGCCATTTTTAGGGATCATAGAAGGACAGAGACACGATGAGTTGCTAGTCCTTGTGCCTGCTTTATTAGGCCAGAGATAACTGAGCATGCTCATATTAAACCATGTGACAAACCATGTGATAATACATTACACACGCCAGCCATCAAATTCTTGTAGCATTCTGGACATATGAAGCTGAACAATAATAGAGTTCTCCTTTTCGTAATAGATGCACCTTTGTAAGCGACAGGCCTGAAATGCAAAATCTACACAATTTAGGCTGAACACCAGGCCACTTTAATTGCCCACACAACAGTAATTCATTGTGCGAAGTGTTTCGAGACATCATGGCATAAAAGGCTTTATAGAAATACTGCACATTATTATTTATTAATTTTCAAAACTCTAAATCTACATAGATATTTACCCAAGATTAATGAGAGTTGGTGGGATTTTCACTGCCCTGTACAATTCACTTATTTCTAGCTGATTGAGTGCAGTCAGTATTGTACCATCATGTCTTACCTGAAATACAGTCATTATTGCTGCAGGGAAAGTGTCAAAGTTGGTGGAGGGTGTGCCAGTCTCAAAATTAAATCTGTAACATTTAAAAAGAGGGAACTTGGAATCAAAACTAGGTTTTTCTTTTTAGTTCATTTGAACTCAAATTATGTTTTCTTTCCAATTCTTCCCCCTACTTTCCTGAAGGCACTGAGCCTTCGTGCCAGTTGCTTGACATTAACAGCCCTTCAGTACCTTACCCAAGTGGCCAATAAGGAACATAGGATACAGGAGGGGACCATTCAGCCCCTTGAATGTTCCACCATTCAATGAGTTTAATGGGTTTAATTAGGAGGGGGAAAACAGAGTATGAGAGGAAGCTTGCCGGGAACATAAAAACTGACTGCAAAAGCTTCTATAGATATGTGAAGAGAAAAAGATTAGTGAAGACAAACGTAGGTCCCTTGCAGTCAGATTCAGGTGAATTTATAATGGGGAACAAAGAAGTGGCAGGCCAGTTGAACAAATACTTTGGTTCTGTCTTCATGAAGGAAGACACAAATAACCTTCCAGAAGTACTAGGGGACCGAGGGGCTAGTGAGAAGGAGGAACTGAAGGATATCCTTATTAGGCGGGAAATTGTGTTAAGGAAATTGATGGGATTGAAGGCCGATAAATCCCCGGGGCCTGATAGTCTGCATCCCAGAGTACTTAAGGAAGTGGCCCTAGAAATAGTGGTTGCATTGGTGATCATTTTCCAACAGACTATCGACTCTGGATCAGTTCCTATGGACTGGAGGGTAGCTAATGTAACACCACTTTTTAAAAAAGGAGGGAGAGAGAAAACGGATAATTATAGACCGGTTAGCCTGACATTAGTAATGGGGAAAATGTTGGAATCAATTATTAAAGATGAAATAACAGCGCATTTGGAAAGCAGTGACAGGATCGGTCCAATTCAGCATGGATTTATGAAAGGGAAATCATGCTTGACAAATCTTCTGGAATTTTTTGAGGATGTAACTAGTAGAGTGGACAAGGGAGAACCAGTGGATGTGGTGTATTTGGACTTTCAAAAGGCTTTTGACAAAGTTTTTCACAAGAGATTGGTGTGCAAAATTAAAGCACATGGTATTGGGGGTAATGTACTGACGTGGATAGAAAACTGGTTGGCAGACAGGAAGCAGAGAGTCGCGATAAACGGGTCCTTTTCAGAATGGTAGGCAGATACTAGTGGGGTGCCGCAGGGCTCAGTGCTGGGACCCCAGCTATTTACAATATACATTAATGATTTGGATGAAGGAATTGAGTGTAATATCTCCAAGTTTGTAGATGACACTAAACTGGGTGGCGGTGTGAGCTGTGAGGAGGACACTAAGAGGCTGCAGGGTGACTTAGACAGGTTAGGTGAGTGGGCAAATGCATGGCAGATGCAGTATAATGTGGATAAATGTGAGGTTATCCACTTTGGGGGGCAGAAAAACGAAGGCAGAATATTATCTGAATGGTGGCAGATTAGGAAAAGAGGGGGTGCAACGAGACCTGAGTGTCAAGGTACATCAGTCATTGAAAGTTGGCATGCAGGTACAGCAGGCGGTGAAGAAACCAAATGGTATGTTGGCCTTCATAGCGAGCGGATTTGAGTATAGGAGCAGGGAGGTCTTACTGCAGTTGTACAGGGCCTTGGTGAGGCCTCACCTGGAATATTGTGTTCAGTTTTGGTCTCCTAATCAAGGAAGGATGTTCTTGCTATTGAGGGAGTGCAGCGAAGGTTCACCAGACTGATTCCCGGGATGGCAGGACTGACATATGAGGAGAGACTGGATCGACTGGGCTTGTACTCACTGGAGTTTAGAAGGATGAGAGGGGATCTCATAGAAACATATAAAATTCTGATGGGACCGGACAGGTTAGATGCGGGAAGAGTGTTCCCGATGTTGGGGAAATCCACAACCAGGGGACACAGTCTTAGGATAAGGGGTAAGCCATTTAGGACTGAGATGAGGAGAAACTTCTTCACTCAGAGAGTTGTTAACCTGTGGAATTCCCTACCGCAGAGAGTTGTTGATGCCAGTTCATTGGATATGTTCAAGAGGGAGTTAGATATGGCTCTTACTGCTAAAGGGATCAAGGGGTACGGAGAGAAAGCAGGAAAGGGGTACTGAGGTGAATGATCAGCCATGATCATATTGAATGGTGGTGCAGGCTCGAAGGGCTGAATGGCCTACTCCTGCACCTATTTTCTATGTTTCTATGTTTCTATGTGATCTGCGACCTAACTCCATATACCCACCTTTGCGCCATACCCCTCAATACCTTTGATTAACAGAAAGCTATCAATCCGAGATTTAAAATGAACAATTGATCTAGCATCAATTGCCGTTTGCGGAAGAGAGTTCCAAACTTCTATCACCCTTTGTGTGTGGAAGTGTTTCCTAATTTTACTCCTGAAAGGTCTGGCTCTAATTTTTAGACTATGTCCCTTGTTCTAGAATCTAGTTTCTCTCTATCTACCCTATCAGATCCCCTTAATATCTTGAAAACCTCGCTCAGATCACCGCTTAACCTTCTAAATTCTAGGGAATACAACCCTAATTTGTGTAATCTCTCCTCGTAACTTAATCCTTGAACTTAACCCATTCTTTATACTTGAGCCTAAATGGTGAAAGACTATTCAACAGTGGGGCAGCACAAAGCAGAATAGATTGGACCTATACTGTCTGGAGTTTAGAAGAAGGAGACATGATCTCATTGAAACACATAAGGTTCTGAGGGGGACTGACAGGGTAGAGGCTGAGAGGTTGTTTCCCCCTGACTGGGGAGTCTAGAACCAGGGGGCACAGTCTCAGGATAAGGGGTCGGCCATTTGTGACTGAGATGAGGAGGAATTTCTTCATTCAGAGGGTTGTGAATCTTTGGAATTCTCCACCTCAAAGGGCTGTGGAGGCTGAATCGTTGAATAGTTCCCAAGCTCATCCTGTCCATGAGACCTACTTCCTGCTCCCTTGACCCTATTCCCACCAAACTGCTGACCACTCAACTTCCTTTTCTGGCTCCCATGTTAGCTGACATTGTTAATGGTTCGCTCTCCTCAGGTACTGTCCCACTCTCCCTCAAATCTGCCGTCATCACCCCTCTCCTCAAAAAACTAACCCTCCATCCCTCCGTCCTTGCAAACTATCACCCCATCTCCAACCTCCCTTTATTCTCCAAAGTCCTTGCATGTGATGTCGCCTCCAAAATCCGTGCCCATCTTTCCTGCAATTCCATGTATGAATCCCTCCAATCTGGTTTCCATGCCTGCCACAGTATCGAAACGTCCCTCATCAAAGTCACAAATGACATCCTTTGTGACTGTGACAAAGGCAAACTATCCCTTGTCCTTCTTGACCTGTTTGCAGCCTTTGACACGGATAGGTTGACCACTCTACCCTCCTCCAACACCTCTCCACCACCGTCCAGTTGGGTGGGACTGCACTCGCCTGGTTCCATTCTTATCTCTCTAATTGTAGTCAGAGAATCACCTGCAACGGTTTCTCTTCCCACTCCCGCATCGTTACCTCTGGTGTTATCCAAGGATCTATCCTTGGCCCCCTCCTATTTCTCATCTACGTGTTGCCCCTTGGCGACATCATCCGACAACACGCAGTCAGTTTCCACATGTACTGATGACACCCAGCTCTACCTCACCACCACTTCTCTCAACCCCTCCATGGTCTCTAAATTGTCAGACTGCTTGTCCGACATCCAGTTCTGGATGAGCAGAAATTTTCTCCAATTGAATATTGGGAAGACCAAAGTCATTGTTTTCGGTCCCCGCCACAAACTCCGTTCCCTAGCCACTGACTCCATCCCGCTCCCCAACTTCAGTCTGAGGCTGAACCACACTGTTCAAAACCTTGGTGTCATACTTGACCGTGAAATGAGCTTCTGACCATATATCCGCAGCATAACTAAAACCACCTATTTCCACCTCCGTAACATCGCCCGTCTCCGCCCCTGCCTCAGCTCATCCGCTGCTGAAGCCCTCATCCGTGTCTTTGTTACCTCTAGACTTGACTATTCCAATGCACACCTGGCTGGCCTCCCATATTCTACCCTACATAAACTAGAGGTGATCCAAAACTCGGCTGCCCTGTGTCCTAACTCACACCAAGTCCCGTTCACCCATCACCCCCTGTGCTCGCTGCCCCGTGTCCTAACTCACACCAAGTCCCGTTCACCCATCACCCCCTGTGCTCGCTGACCTACATTGGTTTCCAGTTAAACAATGCCTCGATTTCAAAATTCTCATCCTCATTTTCAAATCACTCTGTGGCCTCGCCCCTCCCTAACTCTGTAATCTCCTCCAGCCCCACAACCCCCCGAGATGTCTGCACTCCTCTAATTCTGCCCTCCTGAGCATCCCTGATTATAATCGCTCCACCATTGGTGGCCGTGCCTTCTGTTGCCTGGGCTCTGGCACTCCCTCCCTAAACCTCCCCGCCTCTCTATCTCTCTTTCCTCTTTCAAGATGCTCCTTAAAACCTACCTCTTTGACCAAGCTTTTGGTCACCTGCGCTAATATCTATTTATGCGGCTTGGTGTCAAATTCTTATCGCATAATACTCCTGTAAAGTGCCTTAGGACAATGCATTACGTTAAAGGCGCTATATAAATACAAGTTGTTGTTGTTATATTCAAGGCGGAGATCGATAGATTTTTGGACTCGAGGTAAATCAAAGTATATGGGGATCGGGCGGGAAAGTGGTGTTGAGGTCGAAATTCTCATCAGTCGCATTAAATGGCGGAGCAGGCTCGAGGGGCCGTATGGCCTACTCCTACTCCTAATTCTTATGTTCTTATATTCCTACCTGACCCTGTCCTTCCTGCATACACACCTTCCAGGTGAGGTCACTGAATAAAGATTGATTTTTTTTCCTTCACGAGGATCTGGGGCATGGAGACCAAACGTGTCATCCCACTTGCTGCCCCTGCTGAGATCTGCACAGCCCAAGAATAGACTTGCTCTGTGTGACTAAATTTGTCATAAAAGTTATCAGGGCACCTAGTCACTTGTTATTTTAAAATCCTCCCTATCCCTGCACTTGTTGAAAATAGCAGACTTATGATATGTCCCAACTTTGTTACACTCCTATATAAACCAAGAGTTGGAGCACATACCTATGAACATAAGAAATAGGAGCAGGAGTCGGCCATTCGGCCCCTCGAGCCTGCTCCACCATTCAATAAGATCATGGCTGATCTGATCATGGACTCAGCTCCACTTCCCCGCCCGCTCCCCATAACCCTTCACTCCCTTATCGCTCAAAGATCTGTCTATCTCCACCTTAAATATATTCAATGACCCAGCCTCCACAGTTCTCTGGGGCAGAGAATTCCACAGATTCACGACCCTCTGAGAGAAGAAATTCCTCCTCATCTCAGTTTTAAATGGGCGGCCCCTTATTCTGAGACTATGTCCTCTAGTTTTTGTTTCCCCTATGAGTGTTCCAATTTTTTTTTGAAAATCGTATTTTTTATTCAGGTTTTGCTAAAACATTTGATTTTTGAAACTGTTCCATATTACTGCCAAAATATGTGCAATGTTACTGTTACAGTCAGAAACGCTTTATCCTTGTGAGGAGTCAGGGCTATCAGGAGGAGAGCAGGGGAGAAAAACTGACAAAAGGTAAAGAAAGATTGAGGTGTGTAACCATACCTCGATAGTGATGCATTTTATAGCACTGTTTATAAGGATAATAGAGACTGCAACACAAGCTAGACACCGTCTACCACAAGGCTTGTTCCTTCTTGTCAAACCTACGACACTTATTCTCAGCCTTTATGACAAAGTCTCCCCTATGATCAATCATCACCTAGTCACACACCACGATCAAGCGTAACACAGTATTTAGCAAAGCCACATGCAATGATCAATCATAGTGCAGTACTTAGCAAAATCTCCCAATACAATCGATACTGTTTGAAATCGATCCCTCGCTATGACCCCATCACAACATGTACCATTATTGCTAATCATCAAACCCTTTCCATTATATCATTATATAATAGTCAGTGTCAGTTGTGGCTCAGTGGGTAGTCCACTCACCTCTGAGTCAGTAGGTGGGGGCTTCAAGGCTCACTCCAGGCACTTGAGCACTTGCTGCACTGTCAGAGGGGTAGTACTGGGGGAGTGCTGCACTGTAGAGGGGTAGTACTGGGGGAGTGCTGCACTGTAGAGGGGTAGTACTGGGGGAGTGCTGCACTGTCGGAGGGGTAGTACTGGGGGAGTGCTGCACTGTAGAGGGGTAGTACTGGGGGAGTGCTGCACTGTAGAGGGGTAGTACTGGGGAAGTGCTGCACTGTCGGAGGGGCAGTACTGAGGGAGCGCTGCATTGTCGGAGAGGCTGTACTGAAGGAGAGCTGCACTGTTGGAGGGACAGTAGTGAGGGAGCGCTGCACTGTCGGAGGGGCAGTACTGGGGGAGTGCTGCACTGTCAGAGGGGCAGTACTGAGGGAGCGCTGCACTGTCAGAGGGGCAGTACTGAGGCAGTGCTGCACTGTCGGAGGGGCAGTACTGAGGGAGCGCTGCACTGTCGGAGGGGCAGTACTGAAGGAGAGCTGCACTGTCGGAAGGACAGTAGTGAGGGAGAGCTGCACTGTTGGAGGGGCAGTAGTGAGGGAGTGCTGCACTGTCGGAGGGGCAGTACTGAGGGAGTGCCGCACTGTCGGAGGGGCAGTACTGAGGGAGCGCTGCACTGTCGGAGGGGCAGTACTGAGGGAGTGCCGCACTGACGGAGGGGCAGTACTGAGGGAGCGCTGCACTGTCAGAGGTGGTGTCTTTCGGATGAGACATTAAACCGAGGCCCCGTCTGCTCTCTCAGGTGCACACAAAAGATCCCATGGCACTAGTTCAAAGAAGAGTCGGGGAGTTATCCCCGGTGTCCTGTCCAATATTTATTTCTCAATCAACATAACAAAAACAGATTATCTGGTCATTATCATATCGTTGTTTGTGGGAGCTTGCTGTGCGCAAATTGGCTGCCGCATTTCCCACATTACAACAGTGACCACATTCCAAAAGTACTTCATTGGCTGTAAAGCGCTTTGGGGCGTCCGGTGGTCATGAAAGGCGCTATATAAATGCAAGTCTTTCTTTCTATTCACCATTTGATTTGATTGAAGAATGCTATCACAGACAATATTCATACACAGCAAAATATCCAGGAACCTGGTACTTACTGGCCACCAAATAGTTGCATTCCTAAAAGAGCAAATACAACGATAAACAGGAACAATAGGAACAATAAGCTAATAATAGACTTCATAGAGCTCAGCAAGGAGACGACCAAGTTTCGAAGAGAAGCCCAGTACCTGGGGAAGAAAAAGAAATCTCTATCAGTTGTGCAGTGTTAGAGGAAGCCAGAATTCGACACAGCACTAAATGCTGTACCTGCTGCAATGGTACAGTGTGAACATTGTATAGGTGTTCACTAAGTATTTGTACAGACTGAAAGCCCAATCCCACCAGAACAACTACAAGTACTCTCCTAAAAGGAGGGTACCATTTAAAAAATACATCAGTCTGTCCAAACTAAACTTAATAACGATCATTAAATTAGGACTGGATGTAGTATTTGTCCAACAAGCAGTCTCAGACTCTCAACCCAATACCCCATTATGCAAAGACTGACCGCTAAATATTGTATTCAGCCGATTATCCTCTGTAGCACACTTTACAAGTATTTCATAAAAAATCAAGTTCATTTTTTTTAATTTTTAAATGTTGTGGGAGATTATAGGTGACAGAAAGTAGAATGTTCTGATATCATGATTACCCAAGGATTTATTCATGACAGCGCCTCTCAAACCCGCGACCTCTACCCCCTAGAAGGACAAGGGCAGCAGGCGGATGGGAACACCACCACCTCCACGTTCCCCTCCCAGTCACACACCATCCCGACTTGGAAATATATCGGCCGTTCCTTCATCGTCGCTGGGTCACAATCCTGAACTCCCTCCCTAACAGCACTGTGGGAGCACCTTCACCACACGGGACTGCAGCGGTTCAAGAAGGCGGCTCACCACCACCTTCTCAAGGGCGACTAAGGCCTCGGAGATTGCAAATTAGGGGCAGTTTTGTGCTTCGGGTCCATAACTGTAAGAACTGAATTGAGACTTGACACACTCAGGTCATGTAGGACCCGCAGAGACCACAGAGAGAGATTACCTTCCCATTAGGGTGAGAAGGATCTCAACCCTGGTCCCAGATAGAAGCACAGTCTCAAACTCACTGAATAGTTCATTTGAATTCAATCAATCAATTTACGCTCTAGCCTATCTGCAAAAAGTTGAACTCTAGCCAAAGCAAGCAGTGAATTAGTGAATTAGTGTAACCCAACAATCTCAGCACAATCTGGAATATGAGAACTTCAATATCATCAACCAAGTGTGGATTGAGACAGGATGGAGAACTGTGCAAACTTACTTTGTAACTTTGAATATTCGCAGCAACCTGAGTGCCCGTAAAACACTGATGCCAAAAGAGGTACCTGGCTTAACAGCAGCCCAGAACACTTCAAAAATACTGCCTATAATAACCTGCAACGAGACAGAGGAGAGAGCCACCCATCAATAGAGAGAAAAAAATCTAGGAACACTGGAAATCGAAAATCAAAACACGGGGGCGGGGGGGGGGGGCTGAAATTTACCTCCGCCGGAAACGGGGTGCACCTACTGTCTTTGGCTGCCGCGATGGATGCGGGGGGCTACCTTGCGAAATTCAGCTCTTTGTTGTTTTTTTTTGAGCGGGGCAGAAGTCGGTCCATAAGTGGGCCGGAAGTGGGGGCAGGACGGAGTTAAAGGCGCGCGCCGCGGCGAACTCTGCATTTATTTTAGTTAGTTCCACTGGGCCACCAGGGAGGGGTTCGGCTGGGCCAGCGGCCTGGCACCCAAGAGGGGGTGCCAGGTTGCCTGTGTGGCGGCCCGGCTGAACCCCGGGGGGGCATATTTGTCAGGCCGACGATACAAAAAAAATAAGATGGCAGCTGCGGCAGTGCGCCCTCCCCTTTTAACGGAGGTCGCACCACCATTTCAAACACAGCGCACAGATTGAAAAAGCTGTTCAGGGCACCAGTCGGAAGACTTTCTCAGCTGAATTTAGCTTCCAGGACGTGTGCGCTCTGAATAGGCACTAAGGAGGCTTCGGAGGCAATGGGGCAGAAGTGGCGGGGGGGAGCGGGGCAGATAGGGCCACCACCGGAAAAACGTTTGAGGGCAATTGCGTGAACAACGGCCATTCCACGAAAAATTGGCAGCCATTCCACAACGAGTCCTGGTCGTTGCTTTCCAGCGGCCAGAGGCCCTAAATGGGGCAATTTTGGCCCCAGAATGTTGGGAGAACACAGCAGCTCAGTCAGTGTCTGGGTGACAACATTGCGGGTGTTAACACCTCCGTTCAGTTCAGAAGCGTGACCCCGAGCTTCCGGTCGCCTGTCATTTTAATTCTCTGTTCCACTCCCACTCCGACTTCTCGGTCCTCGGTCTTCGACACTGTTCCAATGAAGCTGGCCTTAAGCTCGAGGAACAGCCTTCCAGACTCAACAGTGAGTTCAAGAATTTCAGATTGTAACCTTTTGTTCCTGCCTCACCTCCCACCTTTCCTTGTCCCTGCACTTGCTTAAAATCTGTTACATCTCCGACATTTTCAAGTTCTAATGAAAGATCATCAAGCTGAAACGTTAACTCTGTTTCTCTCTCCACAGATGTTGCCCCGACCTCATGAGTATTTCCAGCGTTTTCTGTTTTTATTTCTGAATGAGAAAAACAGGCTAACAATTCTGCTGGGACTCTTCATCAGAAGTGATTCTGCTTCAGGGTCCTCATCAATGGTCAAACCCAAAGCATTGACCTGTCTTTCATTTCCAATTCACTGACGGAATGGAAATGAAAAGAGCTGCTCTGGTCACGAGGGAGGACATCACTACCCGACGGTCCCTGCAGGGATAATAAGAGTCGGGAGGTTATGCTGGAACTGTATAAAACTCGAGTTAGGCCACAGCTGTGTCATCATCATCATAGGCGGTCCCTCGAAGCGAGGATGACTTGCTTCCACGCCAAAAAGGGATGAGTTCACAAGTGTTTCAGTGAAGGACCGAATATTCCAGATCCCAAACTACATCCTGAAGGGTGGAAGATGCCTGTGGGTGGATTTTTTTAACATGGGGTGGCCGTTGCACACCAGCCACCACACGGGCTTGACAGAGCGAGGTCTTGGTCCAGTGGCAAGGGTTAACCAGGACGACTGGAGACCAGCTCTGCTGCACGGGCCCAGTGCGCCCACACATATCGCACAGTGTGGGCTGGGCCCGTGCTGCCCCCTGGGCCCACCCATCCTCTGGCCCCGACCTCACGCCTCTCCTGAGCCCCGATCACATAGCTCCACGATCACTCGCCGCTCCTGCTGTACCTGCCCACGCTCCAATCAGCGACCTGGACCTTGATGACTCCCAATCCAGTCGCCCTCTTCGCTGCCGTCGCTCTCCTGCACCAGCTCGCGCTGTACCGTGCCGTGGTACACTGCCACACCGCTCCCGGCTGCTGCTCGCCGCTCCTTTTCTGGCCCCGAGCGCTGCTGATGGTCTCTCGCAGGTCGGGGCTGCCTCGTGACTCCAGGTCACCTGGGCAGCTGTGTACAGTTCTGGTCGCCACATTACAGGAAGGATGTGATTGCACTGGAGAGGGTACAGAGGAGATTTACGAGGATGTTGCCAGGACTGGAGAATTTTAGCGATGAGGAAAGATTGGATAGGCTGGGGTTGTTTTCTTTGGAACAGAGGAGGCTGAGGGAAGACTTGATTGAGATGTATAAAATTATGAGGGGCCCGGATAGAGTGGATAGGAAGGACCGAGTTCCCTTAGCAGGGAGGTCAATAACCAGGGGCCATAGATTTAAAGTAATGGGTAGGAGGTTTAGAGGGGATTGGAGGGGAACTTTCTTCATCCAGAGGGTGGTGGGGGTCTGGAACTCACTGCCTGAAAGGGTGGTAGAGGCAGAAACCCTCATCACATTAAAAAAGTACTTGGATGTGCACTTGAAGTGCCGTAACCTACAGGACTATGGACCCAGAGCTGGAAAGTGGGATTAGGCTGGGTAGCTCTTGGTCGGCTGGCACGGACACGATGGGCCGAATGGCCTCCTTCTGTGCCGTAAATTTCTATGATTCTATGAGATGAATGGGTGTTAGCTGAGGACAGAATCATACTTTGCTGTCGTGTCCCTACACATGAAGTCTGCCAACACTGTAAATACGTTTATAAAGCTTTGCTCCATTGGTGTTTCTTCTTGAACAAATTTATGTTTTGACTACAAGTACCAACCAGAGCAAGTCTTTGTGCACATATTTAAAATGTTGCTGCGGACAGCGACCACAATAATTCTTCTCCCTGCTCATCGCAATCAAAGCTTGCTGCAGTGAGAGAGAGAAATCTCCACAACTGAGCATCTCCACTCTTCAATAGACTAAAGCAGCCAGTTTGGGAACTAACCCATTTTCATAAAAGTAACCCATCTGACATTCCCCATCTTCCTCCCCTCAACGTGCTGGTACATCCTGGGATCTGGCTTGCAGGCACCAGCAGGTCCCAGTACCTCATCCTCCGACTCTTCATGCGTGAGCCCATACTGTGAGACCCGCTAGCTTAGACATTGAATCCAGGTTTTTCCTGGTCTCCAACTCAGGTCCACACTGTGCAGTGCATGCACCAACTCAGACATCACAGGCCACCTCAAGAATAAAAGCCTTAGAGAGGAATTATTACAAGCCACTTACCGCACAATCAAAACAGTTGAAAGAAGAATGAAAGTAAGGCCTAGTTCCAAGCCCATACATTTTTATAAACATTTCTGACATAAAGAGTCCTAAGAAAATGAATTCTGCATAGTCTGAAATGGAGGGAAAAAAACAATCAGTTAGATATGGGACATAAATAATCCAACCAATGGCAGGCGGCTTCCATTATAAATGGGAACATAGGAATTTGCACATATCGGTTGCATAGTTCTATAGTAAAAACACAGGCTGCAATATTCATTAATATATATATATATATATGGGTTTGCTATTATTACATAACATACACAAGGTCTTCTATGTATATCTACAAAGTGCATTTTTTCTAAATATATACAGAGGATACCATTCCTGTATAAAATATCAAGGGTCTGCCGCCTTGATATTATGCATTCTGTTGTAATGTACAGGTTGCACAAATCCGGCCTAATGTATACAAAATGTGCTATTGCTATAAAATATATACAAGATGTATTATTCTACTATAATATGGGATGAGGGACTTCAGTTATGTGGCTAGACTAAGGAAGCCGGGGTTGTTCTCCTTGGAGCAGAGAAGGTTGAGAGGAGATTTGATCGAGGTGTTCAAAATCATGAGGGATCTAGACAGAGTAGAGAGAGAGAAACTGTTCCCATTGGTGGAGGGGTCGGGAACCAGAGGACACAGATTTAAGGCGATTGGCAGAAGAACCAAAGACGACATGAGGGAAAATGTTTTCCCGCAGCGAGTGGTTAGGATCTGGAATGCGCTGCCTGAGAGGGTGGTGGAGGCAGACTCAATCGTGGCTTTCAAAAGGGAGTTGGATAAGTGCCTGAAGGACAAAGAATGTGCAGGGTTACGGGGAAAGGGCGGGGGAGTGGGACTGGCTGAAGTGCTCTTGCCGAGAGCCGGCACGGGCTCGATGGGCCGAATGGCCTCCTGTGCTGGAACCGTTCTGTGATTCCATGATTCTAATATCTGCAGAGTGCGTTATTCTACTGTAATATATAGATGATGCTTTGTTACATAACATATATAAGAGTGCTAGTCTACTATAAATATGCAGGGTGCATGATTCTACTATTATATATAGGGCGCATTGTTCTACAGAGCATATTATACAGTCTTTTTCCTGCGACAATATATGCAGGATGCGCTATTCCTGCAGGGACTCTGTATAATCGGTCCACAGTGAGTTGCCCTAGAGTCCGAAGGCACACAGGCCCAGCCTCATTAAAATTACCGCCTTCTGCGTGCCCTTGTAACCCCTTAAACGGCAGGTCCTGGGAAGGTTAAAAATTCAACGACATTTTGTTAACAGCATAACTCAAACTTCTAATTAATTATAGTGTGTACTGAAATGAACCATTCAAACAGGACTGTGCTTTGAGGTTTTAGCTCCTTGGAACAGGTGCAGATGATATTTTACACAAGGTGCTACTACCCTTTCGATCTTTATCTAAGTCATGATGCAGTCTGACCCTGGCCCCCTTCCTTCACTCTAATGAACCGGCCACCTTCCCCATAGGTGGAAGATTAAAGCATCACCTTCATGCGACTGTGGAGCTCCTAGTCAGACCCTGGAGCACATCACTGAGCTCTGCCCTCAGAGGGAATTCACAGGCAGCCTACAAGATATCCACCCTGCTACATCGCAAGCTTTGGCCAGGGACGCTTGACTTAGATATTGACATTTGGTTTGCTTTGTTACTACCACAGGAAAGAAGAAGACTCGAATGCACAACATGGAGGAATGTCTTACTGAGACACTCACAGAGGAAGTCGGAGAGCCAGTCTGGCTGTTTGTAGTGTACAATTGCTACACACAAGGTGTTGAGTGCTACCAGACTAAGGACAGTCCAGTAAAAGGCCTGAGTTTTCACTACCCGTCGAACGAAGAAGCGAAACCGTCTTTCCTTCTTACGGAAAAATGAAGAACCCTCAAGTTTGGCACTTTTAATACTTGCTCGCGTAAATGGAGATCCTGTTCCAGAAGAAAACAACAGACAGCCATTTAATAAAAAGATCAGATTAGTGCATCCATCAACATTTCTGATTTTGACCACGCTCCGGTTTTCCCAGTTTTTCCTCTCTCCTCTCCTGAAGCTGTTGCCTTGTGCTGCAGTACAGTTTGGTGAGGACTGGCAACTGTTCAATCAGTAGCCAATCTTCATGAGCAAGCTATTCAACTACGGGGCAGAATCAAGTCTAACTCTACCCCCACACTAAGTTGACAACCTGTGCAGATTTCTGCAACGATCAAGAGTGGTAATCCCTGGACGATTCCTTGCCCCTCCTTAGTCCCTGACTGAGGTCAGCAAATTCAGCAAAGGCCTGGTGTGGAACCTGTGCTCTTCCTGGCTCAGTATCACCCCAGATGACGGCCTAGAAATTTGTCTTGGGCAGTGGCGCAAAACAGGCGGTATCAGATTGGCCGCCTATTATATGCAGAGCCTGGCACTGACTGCATTGGTACTGAATACCAGGCGCTGCATGTAACGGGCGACCGAGTCCATACCATCCATGTGGTGCCACTGCCCGAGGTGAATTTTCTAGTCTGATGTATTTAACCAAGTTACTGAGGAAACCCAAACCATGATGGTTGCAATAAGAAAAATACTTCACTTAAATGAATATTTTTTATAGTTCAAGAGCATTAGTCACTGTTCTGCAATGTCACTTGATGCATCAGTGGAGATGAGATGGGCAATTTAGCCAAAGTTAAAATTGATCAGGGAGGGACAGGATAATTAGAATAATGGGGACTCTACGAGTGGCAGCTGTTTAACCAGCCAGCCTCCAGTGCCTCATCTGTTCTCCATGTAAGAACCTTGACAACAGCAGTCAACGGAGCAGGAATCGTGGCTGAGCATGGTGCAGACTCCCTTACTGCTGCTCCGATTGAGACCAGCCCCGTTCGGTACAAACCTGGGATCGAATCTGCGACCTTACTGCTCTGTCTGCTCAATTCCACATTGCATTTTCGCAATGGAGCCATTGGAGAGCTTCAAAACAGCTTTCACAGTGTTTGTCACATTTCCTACTGCAAATCCATACTGACAGCAGCACTATATAAAACACTCACCGACAGAGGAGATATCTGCTAGGTGGTCCTCACCCTCTTCAGGATTCAGCAAATCAGTTTTACTCTTTTTTATTGTTCCTCTCCTCATAGCTGGAAAGAACAGACAGCAAACGACAGATAGAGAGAGAGAGAGAATGAATGAGATGGGGCGGAATTGCTTAATTTTCCAAAGAGAAACCTGACCCTTAAAAGAAGGAAATTAGCTTTTTGCCATAATGTTTAAAACTTTCTCTATGGGTCATACTGCAAAGCTTGACACTACCAGGGACCCCTGCAAATACTAATAGACTTCTGGAGACCCTTCAAAAGTATCAACACAATCACAGAGACTCACTGCAAATACTGACACACTCCCAGAGACTCACTGCAAATACTGACACACTCCCAGGGTCTCACTGCAAATACTGACACACTCCCAGGGTCTCACTGCAAATACTGACACACTCCCAGGGTCTCACTGCAAATACTGACACACTCCCAGGGTCTCACTGCAAATACTGACACACTCCCAGAGACTCACTGCAAATACTGACACACTCCCAGGGTCTCACTGCAAATACTGACACACTCCCAGGGTCTCACTGCAAATACTGACACACTCCCAGGGTCTCACTGCAAATACTGACACACTCCCAGAGACTCACTGCAAATACTGACACACTCCCAGGATCTCACTGCAAATACTGACACACTCCCAGAGACTCACTGCAAATACTGACACACTCCCAGGGTCTCATTGCAAATACTGACACACTCCCAGAGACTCACTGCAAATACTGACACACTCCCAGGGTCTCATTGCAAATACTGACACACTCCCAGGGTCTCACTGCAAATACGGACACACTCCAGCGACTCACTGCAAATACTGACACACTCCCAGGGTCTCACTGCAAATACTGACACACTCCCAGGGTCTCACTGCAAATACGGACACACTCCCAGAGACTCACTGCAAATACTGACACACTCCCAGGGTCTCACTGCAAATACTGACACACTCCCAGAGACTCACTGCAAATACTGACACACTCCCAGGGTCTCACTGCAAATACTGACACACTCCCAGAGACTCACTGCAAATACTGACATACTCCCAGAGACTCACTGCAAATACTGACACACTCCCAGGGTCTCACTGCAAATACTGACACACTCCCAGGGTCTCACTGCAAATACTGACACACTCCCAGAGACTCACTGCAAATACTGACACACTCCCAGAGACTCACTGCAAATACTGACACACTCCCAGAGACTCACCGCAAATAATGACACACTCCCAGAGACTCACTGCAAATACTGACACACTCCCAGAGACTCACTGCAAATATTGACACACTCTCGGGGTATCCCTGGAAATTCTGACACACTCTTGAGACCCCCTGTAAATACTGACACACTTGCAGAGATTCCCTGTAAAAAGTGACACTCTTGGAAATTCCCGTAAATACTTACGCACTCCCAGAGACACCCAGTTCTAAATTTCCTGACCAATTTGGTGTTTTGTAAAAGGGCTTGACGAGATGGTCCATTTCAGACAAACAGGCCTATATAATGGCTGCTGGGGGGATGTGGAAACACTGGTGCAGTGGAGATCATTGAGCCAAGGTTGGAGTTGTATCTTTGGGGCACAGTGCAAGAGACTGCATCTAGCTATGCTACATCTGATTTGGGAATGTTTCATGCCAGCAATGAAGGCTGACCATAACTATCCTTTCAAACCTTAATTATTATCCAAGTGGGTCCCAGTATGCAGCTTTTGCTAAGTGAAGAGGATCTGTCCCTTTAAAACAAAGTCTTACCATCAAAGGGTGATTTCTCCTCCGTGTCAGTCTCCTCCTCTGCCAGTATCACCTCCTCTGTATGGAATGAATAGTCAAATAACAGGAAAAAAAAGATGGGAATATGATGAAAGGCTCTGCAATATGTGTCTTAAAATATATATATATGTCTTACATGTACAGAGAACAGATTTCCTGCAAAGAGTAGATTAAAGATTTATTTGCGTTCTGGGAAGTTGGACAGGAATTGCTGTTAATTATGTGATATCTTCAAACAAGTTCTGCCCTCTGGATTAATGCCGGTATCTGTATTGACGTTAATCAGCTGTCAGGCTCAGTAATTCCTTCCAACGACCACCATGGGTGCAGCCACCAACAACATGATGGTAGAGACATCAGAATTGCACAACAGGTATGCCCTGCCCACACGCTGATGCTGCAGGCTGCACAGGCTAATTGTCGGATCTGATTCAGTGGTTCTTACAGCACTGTAACCTGGGCTTTTCTCAGGCTCCTTCTGCCCCACAGTAGTGGTAAGTCCGCAGAAAGACAAGTCTACTTCTCCTCCTACATTTCGATTTTTACTCTTTGCTGTTTTGCTGTCGCTCTTCTCTTTGACTGCTTTCTCTCTTCCCCCGCTCCCATGCAGGGGAGCAAGAGATGTGAAAAGTGCAGGGTGGGGGTGTGTGATGGACAGCCTAACTGCTGCTAAATGCTGCTCAAGACTCGACCAACTTGCCCATGCAGAGGTTAAATCGGTGATCACCACCCTGTGTGAATTACTGCAAAGTCATCTTCCATGGTAACTTATTCTACAAATCTAACGTTAACTGTTTCTCTCTTCACAGATGCTGCCTGACCGGCTAAGTGTTTACAGCAATTTCTGTTTTTACGACAAATCTATTATTCCCTGCTGTGTTAAAAAAAAAACTATGGGACTTTACTTATTGCTGATATTTGAACCCATGACCATAGCGAACAATTTACTTCCATCAACTTTTGTCAATTCCCTTCATAATCTTGAAAACTTCAAATCAACTTGAAATCTTCTGTTTTTGAAAGAGAATAAGTCCAACTTCCTTTCATCAGAACTTAGATTTCAGATGCACAGACAATAGAATTATACAGAACTGAAGGAGGCCATTTGTCCCATCGTGCTCAGCCGGCTCTTTGGTAGAGCTGTCCAATTAGTCCCACTGCCTCGCTCTTTCCCCATAACCCTGCAAAACTTTCCTTCTCAAGTATCTCTCCAATTTCCTTTTGACAGTCACTATTGAATCTGCTCCCACCGCCCTTTCAGGCAGCGCGTTCCCGATCACAACAACTCGCTGCGTTAAAAAAATCTCTAGCTCCGCTCTGGTCCTTTTGCCAATTGTATTAATTCCGTGCCCCCTGGTTACCGACCCTTCTGCCAGTGGAAACAATTTCTCCCTATCTACTTTATCAAAACCTTCATCGTTTTGAACACCTCAATTACCTTCTCTGCTCTAATGAGAATAATCCCAGTTTATCCAGTCTCTTCATATAACTGAAGTCACTGGTGCCGTTCTGGTAAATCTCCTCCGCATCAAATTCTTCCTAAAATGTGGTGCCCAGAATGGGACACATTACTCCAGCTGGGGCCTAACCAGTAATTTAATAAAGGATTAGCATAACTTCCTTGCTTTTGTACTCTCTGTCTCTATCTATAAAGCCAAGGATCCAGTCTGCATTTTTAACAGTCTTCCCAACTTGACCTGCCAACTTCACCTCCGTACCCTCTCAAAGGCAATAATATCCTTTGTATGATTATGTTACGTGACTCTTATCTTTTGGTAAATCCCAGCTTAACCTAGTTGTCTTGTTCGAGTCCCACACTTACCTGCTTTACAAATCCACTCCAGATAGCCATTCAACTCCCTCTCAATCTGCTGCTGTCTCCTCAGTTTTAGGAATGCACGTCTGTTTTCCACCCTCTCTCTCTCTTTGGCAAACTCCCTGCAACAAACATTTCCCAGTACCTGTTAGAGCAGTGATAGTAAACTATTGTTAAGGACCACAATCCATCCAATATCTTGTTCAAGAGACAGTCCCAGGAATTCACAACACTGCAGCATTGATGTGGGCCTGAATTTTTTTTAATGCTCATTCCCAGGAATCGCTGGCCAGGCCGGCATTTATTGCCCATCCCCTAATTGCCCCTTGAGAAGGTGGTGGTGAGCTGCCTTCTTGAACCGCTGCAGTCCGTGTGGTGAAGGTACTCCCACAATGCTGTTAGGGAGGGAGTTCCAGGATTGTGACCCAGCGACGATGAAGGAACGGCCGATATATTTCCAAGTCAGGATGGTGTGTGACTGGGAGGGGAACGTGGAGGTGGTGGTGTTCCCATGCGCCTGCTGCCCTTGTCCTTCTAGGGGGTAGAGGTCGCGGGTTTGGGAGGTGCTGCCGAAGAAGCCTTGGCGAGTTGCTGCAGTGCATCTTGTAGACGGTGCACACTGCAGCCAGGGGGCGCTGGTGGTGGAGGGGGTGAATGTTGAAGGTGGTGGGTAGCGTGCCAGTCAAGCGGGCTGCTTTGTCCTGGATGGTGTCGGGCTTCTTGAGTGTTGTTGGAGCTGCACTCATCCAGGCAAATGGAGAGTGTTCTATCACACTCCTGACTTGTGTCTTGTAGAAAGGCTTTGGGGAGTCAGGAGGTGAGACACTCGCCGCAGAATACCCAGCCTCTGACCCACTCTCGTAGCCACAGTATTTATGTGGCTGGTCCAGTTAAGGTTCTAGTCAATGATGACCCCCAGGATGTTGATGGTGGGGGATTCGGTGATGGGAATGCTGTTGAATATTGAGGGGTGGTTGTTAAACTCTTGCTTGATTCAACTGTGCCACAGTGAACAGTTTCCAAGTGAAGAGAAAAATAATTGTTGGACCAATAGTTCTATCAGGGTGGAAGCGGAGATAACCCTGACTCCTAACAACATTCCCTTGCCTTCTTTTTCTGTAAAACATGATAAGAGGCAACTGAACCCCAGCTCAGCCAGGCAGGCTACAAATTGTGGCCCAGAGATACAGAGAGTATTGAGTGCTCATGAAGAAGGGAACTTGAGCTCATTAAGTACAACTAGTTTAAGTCACCGGAGGTGAAGAGATTCATTTCTTATATAACACTGAAGTGAATTGATTATTTCTGTGGGTGGAAATGTGCATGTTATATGCAAAACGACCTTAGCATAGCTACTGTATATACCTCTGTGTATGACGGTAATTCAATTTTTCAAAAGAACCACATTTTTAAAACTCTCATAATGTAATTTTTTTTAATCATTTGATCCTGTCTGATGTCACCTTTACAAAATATCTTCAAGCAAGCATATTTTTACCACGGTAAATGGAAAATTTAATCGCAGACTCAGCGAGACTGCACAGGAGCAGTCACTGCAGAGTCATAGACTATTGTGAAATTAATTTTTATTACAAAACAATTGTAATATATATCTTTTATTAAATCTCATGCAGCATTGCTCATGGCTAGTCATTGTTTTATAAAGAAAGCAAGCTCTTGCATGCTGATAGCACCTTTCCTATCCTCAGGTCATCTCAAAGTGCCAAAACGGGATGCACTGTGCACATTCCCACACAACTGGAGGCTCGTGATAGAGCGCCCTCTCCAAGGAGACAGCTGGTAGTGAAGAAAAGAAGCCAAAGGCTATTTTTCATTTCAGGGATGATGCTGGAGCAGTGAACAGTTTTAGCAGAGGAGAGCAAGGCCCAAAGCTCTAGAGGTGGGTTCCAACCATTAGGTTTCTGAGGACATGGGCCAGTCAGTGTGTGCGAGGAATGGAGTCTGTCCAGAGCTGGGAAAATATCAAGCATTCTCCTTCTTCTGTACAACAGAGCTCCCTCTAACAGATCCCACATCACACACCAACAGTGGGAGGGATGGGTTTATGCCACTCAGAACACAGACCACCACCAGTGGTTCCAAGCTGTATATGTCCTCACCTTGGAAAAAAAACCCTGGAAGGAGTTTGATAGCTCCTTCCTGCATAATCCAGCTGTGCTGCCCCATCCCATGGGACCTGAAGAATGTTAAATTGCTATGCAAATATGTACAATTAGGCCACTTGTAAATGCATCAGTACAACTTAAGTTAAGCTCTTCGAGTCTCGAGGCAAAGAGCGTGAAGAGGCCAAGCGCAGGCAGTGGGAGGAGCGCGTGGCAAACCAGCCCCACCCACCCCTTCCCTCGACGAATGTCTGTCCCACCTGTAACAGGATCTGGGGTTCTCGTATCGGACTGTTCAGCCACCAGAGAACTCACTTTGGGAGTGGAAGCAAGTCTTCCTCGATTCCGAGGGACTGCCTATGATGATGAAATGCATCAGTGTACGATTTTTCACTTTTGTAAAAAAAATAACATTTTTGAAAATTTATACCTGGACCATTGATTGTTAAATGTTTGCCAATTTTTCTTGTTTTAACTTATAACCTGTTTGCTTATAATGTTTGGTTTCTTGAAATAAAATGTCTGGGAAAAAAAGTACAGCTTCCAAGTAACGTCCCCTCTAATTTCTTTTGGGTCGAGCGGTCCCTTTAATGGGCTGCGTGGCCCAACCAAAACTCCACGCATGCGCCTTTGTTCCATTTAATAGCCAGTGAGTCAGCTGCGTGGGATCTCCAGACAGCTGTGCGGCCATTACTAATGCATTCGATTTCAGGCTGGATCGTGAAGGAGAATTCTCCCCTTAACGCGATGAAACATCCTAAGGTGTTTTTGCAAGGGGATCTGCACAATGCAGCAGAGTTGGGAAGCGGGTGGGGGGAGGCGATCAGGCATTGCTGAAAAATTTGGTTTTGAGGAAGCGTTTGAAAGTGGGAAGAAATATGGCAAAGTGAAGGGTTTAGGGAGGGACCCGATTGCAAGGGCAAGAGGGATCTCCATAACTTGGGAGAGATCACCCAACTGCACGCTAACTGATGTACATGGACTTAGTAATGAGAACTTGTCTGTTAAGATTGTACACTTCTGTAAAACCTTTTCTCTGTAAGTGTTGCATTTTCCCCCTCCTCTCCTGCAGCCACTGACCCTTGCATGGAGGCCCCGACCCGCGAGAAACCACCAACCGCAGGTCGGGGCCATAAAAGGAGCGGAGGTGCAGCGGCCCAGGACTAACATGGAGGCATGCCACTTTAGGGAGCAGCGCGAGCTGGCGCTAGAGGACGACAACTTGAAGAAGGGCGACTGGATTGAATGTCACGAAAATTCAGGTCGCTGATTGGAGCGTGGGCAGGTACAGCAGGAGAAGCGTCAAACAGCAGAGGAGCGGTGAGGTCGGGGCGAAGGAGCGGCGAGAGATTGTAGAACGATATGATCGGGGTCCAGGAGAGGCGTGAGGTCGGGGCCCAGAAGAGGCGTGGGCCCAGGGGCAGCACGGGCCCAGCCCACACTGTGCGATATGTGTGCGCACTGGGTCCGTGCAGCAGAGCTGGTCTCCAGTCGTCCTGGTTAACCCTTGCCACTGGACCAAGACCTAGCTCTGTCAAGCCCATGTGGTGGCTGGTGTGCAACGGTCACCCCACGTTAAAAAAATCCACCCACAGGCATCTTCCACCCTTCAGGATGTAGTTCGGGATCTGGAATATTAGGTCCTTCATTGAAACACCTGTGAACTCATCCCTTTTTGGCGTGGAAGCAAGTCATCCTCGCTTCGAGGGACTGCCTACGAAGGTACAGATCACGGGGTGCTGGTTGCTGGTACTTTTCCCAGTTGTGGAAAGTTAATTAGTGAAGGTTGGCAAGTTATTTTGCCTCGCGGGACATCACAGCTGAGCCCAGACTTACTCCAAACTCACAGTCACATATTTGCATCCAAGGTCATTGGATGGTGATCAGAGTCTGGAACCCTATCTGGTCTTTCCCCTCCCCAACTGAGGGACGGTGAAGTCACCTGTTCACACTGGCTAAAGTTAGCTGACTCAACAAAGAGCAAGATATTCAGGATATTAAGGAACAGATAAGGTAGATCGAGAGAAACTATTCCCGCTGGTTGGGGAGTCTAGCACTAGGGGGCACAGTCTAAACATTAGAGCCAGACCTTTCAGGAGTGAAATTAATGAACACTTCTACACACAAAGAGTGGTAGAAGTTTGGAACTCTCTTCTGCAAACGGCAATTGATGCTCGATCAATTGTTAATCCTGTTGATGGAGCAACCATCCGTGATAACCAGCTTTAATCCCTGCTTAGGAACATAGGAACAGGAGGAGACCATTCTGTTAACCAAAGGTATTGAGGGATACGGGGCAAAGGCAGGTATATGGAGTTGAATGGCAGAGCAGGCTCAAAGGGCTGAATAAGAACATAACATAAGAATTAGGAGCAGGAGTCGGCCATTCGGCCCCTCGAGCCTGCTCCGCCATTCAACATGGCTGATCTTCGACCTCAACTCCACTTTCCCGCACTATCCCCATATCCCTTAATTCCCTTTGTTCCCCAAAATGTATCGACCTCTGTCTTGAATATACTCAATGACTGAGCCACCACAGCTCTGTGGAGGTCTGAGATGAGGTGAAACTTCTTTACTCCACCCGAGAATAGCCTCCTCCTGGGCCCAAGTTTCGGATGTCCTCCCAGAACGGCGCACTCCCAGAGGCCCGCCTATTTTCTTAGAATAACAAAAGCGCCTAAAACTTACCTCGCGATTCTCCGAGTCCAGCAGGACTGATTCACAGTCAACGCAGCGCAGCACGAGCAGCTGGGGGCGGAGCTACAGCCCTGCGCCAAAACGCGTGCGCAGTAGCTTCTGGCCCCTCCCAGCGCGTCCTGTCTCCGGGCAACCCGATCCCTGGCCGAAGGAACGTCGCCCCTATCCCGGGCCGAGTGGCCTGCCTGCCCTTACCGCCTTGGTGGCGGGGCCCACCCAACCAGCAGCTCTTTGGTGGCGGGCTCCGCCTGAACACCTCTTTGCAGGCTGTTGGAGGGCTCCCGGTGCTGCAGTAATTGAGTAGAAACTTTTAATTTTTTTTTTGACTGATTAAGTTATTGGTTGATTTATTGATTATTTATCATTTATTATTGATGATGGCTCTTTATTGGTAAAAGTGAAGTGTTTCATGCTTTGGAAAATCCCCTAACTTCCCTCTAACTTCCCTTCCCCCGGCATCTCTGGCTACCTGCGCCTAACTTCTAAAGTGTAGGCAAGGTTTTTCTGAACGTGCAAAAATTGACACTTACTCCGTTCTAAGTTAGTTTGGAGTAACTTTTCACTGCCTAAACTTGCAAAACAGGGGTAAATGGCTGGTAACGCCCCCTTCTGACAAATAAACTGTACTAAAACGAAACTATTCTAACTAACTAGAACTGGAGCAAACTAAGTGCCGAGAATTTCAATTTCGAAGATACTCCATACTAAACGGGTTGCTCCAAAAAGATAAGAGCAACTCGAGCTGAAACTTGGGCCCTATGTTCCTAAGCCGGGATTAAAGCTGGTTATCACGGATGGTTGACCCATTAACAGGATCTTCACTTCATTGACTACAGTTGTCAAAAGAATAATTGGCAAAGAAACCACCAAACGGTGACTTCGCAACAACCGAAGTTGCTCAGATTTGTTACATTGTCAGGCGGCAATCAGGTCACCAGTTCAACTGCTTATTGATCAGATGAACTTAATGAAACATTAGCAGCCTGCTAACCTCAATTGATCAAATTGATCGAATCATCTCTGCTGTTCCACACCACTGCTTCTTGGTGAGCGGTCGATACAATTTCACTCACACGTAATATTTTAAATATCAGTACACTTCACCAAGATGTACGGTATTAGTCCCTTAGTGCCCTCGATGAATGCAAAAGAACCCCTTGGGAATAAGCACATTTATGCATGATTATAAAACCCCATGGGATCAATTTGAACTTTGTGTGGATTCCAGGTGGGTGATGCCAGGAGTGCTTGTTCCCCCATTCAGAGTCCCTGGGGGAGGCCCAAGCCACATTTTAACATTGCCAGCAAGCTACAAGCTGAGGGGTCTGTACATTCTGGCAGCTCTGACACCAAGCCATAAGAACATAAGAAATAGGAGCAGGAGTCGGCCATACAGCCCCTCGAGCCTGCTCCGCCATTTAATATCACGGCTGATCTTCGACCTCAACTCCACTCTCCGATCCCCATATCCCTTGATACCCCGAGAGTCCAAAAATCTATCGATCTCAGCCTTGAATATACTCAAAGACTGAGCCTCCACAATCCTCTGGGGCAGAGAATTCCAAAGATTCACCACCCTCTGAGTGAAGAAATTCCTCCTCGTCTCAGTCCTAAATGGCCGACCCCTTATCCTGAGACTGTGACCCCCCTGGTTCTAGACTCCCCAGCCCGGGGGAAAACATCCTCCCTGAATCTACCCTGTCAAGCCCCCTCAGAATCTTATGTGTTTCAATGAGATCACCTCTCATTCTTCTAAACTCCAGACAGTATAGGCCCAATCGACTCAATCTCTCCTCATAAGACTGTCCTCTCATCCCAGGGATCAACCAAGGGAACCTTTGCTGCACCGCCTCTAAGGCAAGTATGACCTTTCTCAGATAAGGGACCAAAACTGTGCACAGTACTCCAGGTGTGGTCTTAACAAAGCCCTGTACAATTGTAGCAAGACTTCCTTACTTTTGTACTTCACAATAAAGGCCAACATGCCATTTGCCTTCCAAATAGCTTGCTGCACCTGCGCGCTAATTCTCTGTGTTTCTTGTACTAGGACACATAAATCTCTCTGGACACCTCCGAAAGCCGAAGCGGACATTTTATCCTTAGGGGAAGGGTGGTAGGGAATTGTAGGGGGGACGGACTGGAAGATTTTGTGGGGTTATGCCACTTCTGACCCCACAGAAATCTTAAAAGAAAAGAAAAACTTAGCTTATCCTGAGTGGCCTTTCAGCATCGCTGCTTTGGTCGCTGAACAACAGGTGCCAATGGGCGGTGTGTGCACAGTGTATGCTTTTACCATTAGCATCTCAGAATTGTGTTGGAGTCCGAGGCGTTTAATACGATTCTGATCAGTATATTACAAATAGGCTCCCACTTGAAACAGGCGAATACCTGGGCAACCCATGCAGAAATGGTGGTGGATGGGAAGTGCATCGCCACAATTTTCACCGAGTTCCCATTTAGTGGAGGAAGTGTAGATCTATAAATCAGTGGAGGTGACCTCATGATTTAGTGGTTAAGAACACTGTTCAGAAATTCGATCCGCAGTTTGTTCTGACGAAAAGTCATCGACCTGAAACATGAACTCTGTTTCTGTCTCCACAGATGCTGCCTAGCCTACAGTTTGTATTGGGTTAGTTGATCTCAGCCAGGGACTAATTGGGCGGTTACAATTGAAAGATGGTTGTGGTTGTTGGAGGCCAATTATCTCAGCCCAGGACATCGCTGCAGGAGTTCCTCGGGGCAGTGTCCTCGGCCCAACCATCTTCAGCTGCTTCATCAATGACCTTCCCTCCGTCATAAGGTCAGAAGTGGGGATGTTCGCTGATGACTGCACAGTGTTCAGTGCCATTCACAACTCCTCAGATAATGGAGCAATCCATGCCCGCATACAGCAAGACCTGGACAACATTCAGGCTTGGGCTGATAAGTGGCAAGTAACATTCGCGCCACCCAAGTGCCAGGCAATGACCATCTCCAAGACGAGAGAGTCCAACCACCAATGGCATTACCATCGCCGAATCCCCCACCATCAACATCCTGGGGGTCACCACTGACTTAACTGGACCAGCCACCTAAAAAGGACTATAAGAAGAGGTCAGAGGCTGGGTATTCTGCAATGAGTGACCCACTTCCTGACTCCCCAAAGCCTTCCCACCATCTAAAAGGCAAAAGTCAGGAGTGTGATGGAACACTCTCCACTTGCCCGGATGAGTGCAGCTCCAACAACACTCAAGAAGCTCGACACCATCCAGGACAAAGCAGCCCGCTTGATCGGTAACCCATCCGCCACCTTCAACACTCACTCCCTCCACCATCGGCGCCCCCTGGCTGCAGTGTGCACCGTCTACAAGCTGCACTGCGGCAACTCGCCAAGGCTTCTTCGGCAGCACCTCCCAAACCCGCGACCTCTACCCCCTAGAAGGACAAGGGCAGCAGGCGCATGGGAACACCACCACCTCCACGTTCCCCTCCCAGTCGCACACCATCCTGACTTGGAAATATATCGGCCGTTCCTTCATCGTCGCTGGGTCACAATCCTGGAACTCCCTCCCTAACAGCACTGTGGGAGCACCTTCACCACACGGGACTGCAGCGGTTCAAGAAGGCGGCTCACCACCACCTTCTCAAGGGGCAATTAGGGGATGGGCAATAAACGCCGGCCTTGCCAGCAACGCCCACATCCCGTGAACGAATAAATAAAAGCCAATGCTTTCAGGAGTGAATGGAGGATGATGGGAAAATGAGGGTCTCTAATGGCCCTTTGACACAGCACTGCTTGCCCTAACTCCTCCCACATTTCTAGGTGCTCTTGCTTTGATAGCATGGTGCCAATACCACGCTCATGCTGCTCCTGCCCTGATGTTGGAAAATAAATAGCAAGGCTTTTGTCACATAATGGCATCTGGGATCCAACTCTGGAAGGTCAGAAGCTCCGAAAATAAGCAGTTACTTTCCATTGGTCTTCCAACAGGTCCCCAAATCACCAGCAGAATTCTACAAAAGTAAAAGGGGGCGAGAGGGATTCGGAGGTTGCTCATCTCTAATTGAGCCCTGCATCCCTTGCAGCCTCAGCACAAATGTAAAAGTTTCATCTGATCTTATAACTCAAGACGTTTCATTCAACATGAATTATTCATGTGAACCACACCGATGACAGTTTCATTTATCTTTCTTTCTTCCAGGGCCCAACACCCTTAAACATGATTAAATATCTCCAGACAACTCACTGGAGGAAACAGCTGTCTCCTTGATGGATCAGGGAAACACTGGATTTTTTTTTTAAAATGGTAAAAAAAAAAATAAACAAACTAAAAATGCAGTGAAATCTGCTCTTGCAAACAATCCTTAAAATGTTCGACAGCTACCCTAAAACACGTGATTGGCCACCTTGGTGGACCACAGCCTGCCTGTTCTCTATTTTTATAATCTCTCATATATTTCTCCCTTGGTTTTGTCCCCTTTTCTGCTTAAGGCGTTATCTCTTGTTGGGGCACTCCCTTCTGCAACCAGTTTCATACACTAGCAATACTTGTGGCCTTTCCACTATGATGCTACCAATGTGGTGGACTTGCTCCAAACCCATTTCAGACCAGGGAGACAGTTTATTGGTAAATAACTGACAGCAAAATTCTACAACATTTATGCAAAAAGCAACACAGAACTCTAAGAACATAAATGTGTTTGCAGTAAAGAGGTCTGCTGTGTTTCTGAAAGCTGGAGTGTTACAATACTAAAGGTCAGACCCATGAAATGGAGATGGAAGTAGAAAATGCAGGTTCTACGCCCATACACCCAGTCCCTGGTTCAGGTTATCCTGAACAGATTGTCATGAGGAGATGATGGCATTTCCCTGAGGAAGAGAGGCAGAGTTACATAAGAACATAAGAATTAGGAACAGGAGTAGGCCATCTAGCCCCTCGAGCCTGCTCCGCCACTCAACAAGATCATGGCTGATCTGGCCGTGGACTCAGCTCCACTTACCCGCCCACTCCCCGTAACCCTTAATTCCCTTATTGGTTAAAAATCTATCTATCTGTGATTTGAATACATTCAATGAGCTAGCCTCAACTGCTTCCTTGGGCAGGGAATTCCACAGATTCACAACCCTCTGGGAGAAGAAATTCCTTCTCAACTTGGTTTGAAATTGGCTCCCCCGTATTTTGAAGCTGTGCCCCCTAGTTCTAGTCTCCCCGACCAGTGGAAACAACCTCTCTGCCTCTATCTTGTCTATCCCTTTCATTATTTTAAATGTTTCTATAAGATCACCCCTCATCCTTCTGAACTCCAACGAGTAAAGACCCAGTCTACCCAGTCTACTCAGTCTACTAAATTCAGAACCTCCTCGTCGGCACTTACGAAGGTAAGGTGGTCTTGTGTTACCCTCATACCATGTGATCACCCAAGTGTCCAAGCCGAGCAGATCTAAGATGGCTGGGAAAAAAATTGCACAAAACATATGGAGAAGACTATATCCATTACGGAACAAAATGTCCTGCCTTGTAAAACCACACAGCAAATAGGAAGAGCTTGCTTTCATTAACTGGTACATCTTACAATGATTTAAACATTGAAGTCGAGGAGCTAACTCTTGCAAAGCAAAATAAAGGCAGGCCGGGGGTGACTTACCCTGACAGGACACCAAGTACCAGATTCAGCATAAAAAAGGAGCCAATAATGATGAGGGGGATGAAATACAGCCAGTTCCAGGTGTTCCCTAAGGCATCATTGCTCTGAAAGGAAGAAAGTAAAGATGAAATTAACTGTCGGTTTCTATTAGCCCAGGAGTCGTATTCCCACTCCTCTCCGGCGTCAGAGTTAAGCAGTTCTCCTCTCCCAGCTCTGTAGGAGACGCATACTCATAAATATGCACACTCCTTTCTCTATATTTTATCGATATACCACTATGATTAGCGCTCCTCTGAATTCTAATCACTCCTCGCTTTTGCCTTCTAAATCCTGAACACACCAGTTCACATGCTCGTCTTCCTCACCGAGGAGGGGAGTAATCGGGAGAAGAGAAAGAAAAGGAGGGAGAAAGAGAATGGTGAGAGGAGAGGAGACTAGGGGCCCACATTTTCCCAGGAGTTGTTCTTTTTTTTGGAGCAACTTGATTTTTCTGGCGTATCTTAAAAAATCCCCATTCTGTACATTCAATTTGCGCCAGTGTGAGTGAGTTAGTTAGGATTTTTTATAGTTTAGTTTTTTTTTCAAAAGGGGGCGTTACCAGCCACTTTTGGCCATTTAAGCCAGTTTGGACAGCTAATAGTTGCTCCAAACTAACTTAGGCCAGCGTATGTAGCCACTTGTGGCCGCACAGAAAACCCTTGCGGAGAGTTAAGAAATCAGCGCAGGTAGCCAGAGATAGGGGGGAAGGGAAGCAGAGAGGACCTTGCAAAGCACTAAACACCTTCACAACAACTAATACAGATCTTGTACTGTAACTTTTGCATAATTTACACATTCCACTATATAAAACTTCATAAAATATGCACTTTTTAATATCATTTCTATCAGAAGACAAAGTGTTTCATAAAACCATTTATGAATCAATTATTAGTGTAATCTGTTACTTTCATTATTTTAATCATTCTACCAGTACTGTGAAATTGGAAAATAAAATACACACCACAAGCACAGAAAATCAAGTTATATTGAAACACAGTCAAATCCTTGAGGCTAAATCTACATCCAAGGAATTCTTGTCAGCGAAGCCACTCTGTTCTGTCCGAGGTAACCTTTATATGGATTATGCACACTGGGCCATTTCTCTTCATAAATGTAATCGCTCAGCTTGGGTTGGCTTTAAGATCCACAAATCTGAATTTCTGCAGTTTATTATATGGTTTGCAGTTGAATGTTGATGGTGCTGACTGCCTTTCCTACTGCTCTTATCAGCAGACAGTCCAGGGACAACTTTTCTAATTCGAGCAGCTTGTTCTTTTTCGAAATCATTTAAAGAAACTCTCTACATTGCCCCCCCCCCCCGACCCCCACACAACCCGATCAAAGCTCTTCCCCCACCCCCCCACCCCGAGCAAAGGTCTCCCCGCACCAACCTGTTTCTTGTAGCTCTCAACGCGGGAAGGCAGCGAGCCGGCCTGTGCGGCAGGTCACTCGGCCTGGGATAGGGGCGGGACGCGTTGGGTCCTGCGCTGCAGCCGCGCATCATCATCATCATCATGGGAGGGGCGACTGCGCATGCGCGAACACTCCACTACGCATGCAGACCAGCTGCCGGCACTCTATTGGGCGCAGGGCCCTAGCTCCGCCCCCCCCCCCCCCACTGTGATTGCCACGCCACACCAAGCACTAGGATGGTCCACAGAGTGGGGAGAAGATGCCGATATATTTTCTGCGCCGTTTTGAGAGCAAAAGGTCGGCGCACCTCAGGTATGTGCGCCGAAGAAACCTCGGGGGGGGGGGAGCCAAATTTGGGCCCACGGAGAGGGCATAGGAGGGAAGGGAGAGGGTGTGGGGAGAGGAGGTTTTCCCAAGCCTTAGTCTCTCACGTACCCTTCCTCAATGTTTCCAGCCCTGACGGCCCTGGGTCAATCCACATTTGTCCCAGTGTTGATCTCACCTTAAAAAACACGAGGAAGTTTTCAAAATGATGAAGGTGTTTGATAGGGTGGATGTCGAAAAAATGTTTCCACTTGTAGGGGAGAGCAAAACTAGGGGTCATCAATATAAGATAGTCACTAATAAACCCAATGGGGGATTGAGGAGAAACCTCTTCACCCAAAGAAAGTGGAACTTGCTACCACAGGGAGTAGTTGAGGTGAATAGTTTCGAGGCATATAAGGGGAAGCTGGATAAACACAAGGGAGAAAGGAAAGGAAGGTTTTGCTGATGGGGTGAGATGAAGAGGGTGCGAGGAGGCTCCATGTGGAACGTAACACCGGAACGGACCGGTTGGGCCAAATGGCCTGCTTCTGTCCTGTACATTTTATGTAATTCATATGGAAAACTGGAACCAATTGACACTCATGATGCAGCTCAGGCACTGGTTCTCTGTCTGGGTGCCATATCCCTCCACGTGACAATGGTAATTTGGTGACTGTGATCCTGTACACTGCACCTGTGAGACCGTCCAATTACATAGAAACATAGCAAATAGGTGCAGGAGTAGGCCATTCGGCCCTTCGAGCCTGCACCACCATTCAATATGATGATGGCTGATCATTCCCTCAGTACCCCTTTCCTGCTTTCTCTCCATACCCCTTGATCCCTTTAGCCGTAAGGGCCATATCTAACTCCCTCTTGAATATATCCAATGAACTGGCCTCAACAACTCTCTGCGGCAGGGAATTCCACAGGTTAACAACTCTCTGAGTGAAGAAGTTTCTCCTCATCTCAGTCCGAAATGGCCTACCCTTTATCCTATGACTGTGTCCCCTGGTTCTGGACTTCCCCAACATCGGGAACATCCTTCCCGCATCTAACCTGTCCCGTCCCGTCAGAATCTTATACGTTTCTATGAGATCCCCTCTCATCCTTCTAAACTCCAGTGTATAAAGGCCCAGTTGATCCAGTCTCTCCTCATATGTCAGTCCGGCCATCCCGGCATAAACAGTACTAATAGGAAAAGCAACTAACAGGGAAATGGTTAACAGGGACATTCATTTAAAGACACAGTCCCACCATCCTGGCCACTTGCAAAATTAGCACAAATTATTCTAGATTCTTAAAATCTTTAATTACCATCTTCCCAACCTTTCGTGCCATCTTCTCCTTCCAGCAGTAACTCTTGCTGGGGTACAGTATACAGGCACTGGGTTTCTGGTCTCCAGCCCAAGGAGCTATTTTTCTTGTTCAAGTCTTGAGCATAAAAATCTAGGCTGACACTCCAGTGCAGTACTCCTGGAGCGACACACTGTCGGAGGGGCAGTGCTGAGGGAGTGCTGCACTGTCGGCGGGGCAGTACTGAGGGAGCACCGCACTGTCGGCGGGGCAGTACTGAGGGAGTGCCGCACTGTCGGAGGGGCAGTACTGAGGGAGTGCCACACTGTCGGAGGGGCAGTACTGAGGGAGTGCTGCACTATCGGAGGGACAGTACTGAGGGAGCGCTGCACTGTCGGAGGGGCAGTACTGAGGGAGCGCTACACTGTCGGCGGGGCAGTACTGAGGGAGTGCTGCACTGTCGGAGGCACAGTACTGAGGGAGCGCTGCACTGTCGGAGTGGCAGTACTGAGGGAGCGCCGCACTGTCGGAGGGGCGGTACTGAGGGAGCGCTGCACTGTCGGAGAGGTGGTACTGAGGGAATGCCGCACTGTTGGAGGGGCAGTACTGAGGGAGAGCCGCACTGTCAGAGGGGCAGTACTGAGGGAGCGCCGCACTGTCAGAGGAGCAGTACTGAGGGAGTGCTGCACTGTCGGAGGGGCAGTACTGAGGGAGCGCTGCACTGTCGGAGGGGCAGTACTGAGAGAGCGCTGCACTGTCGGAGGGGCAGTACTGAGGGAGCGCCGCACTGTCGGAGGGGCATTACTGAGGGAGCGCCGCACTGTCGGAGGGGCAGTACTGAGGGAGCGCTGCACTGTCGGAGGGGCAGCACTGAGGGAGCGCCGCACTGTCGGGGGGACAGTACTGAGGGAGTGCCGCACTGTCGCCTTTCACGACCACCGGATGTTACAAAACGCTTTACAGCCAATGAAGTACTTTTTGAAGTGTCGTAACGTAGGAAACGCGGCAGCCAATTTGCACACAGCAAGCTCCCACAAACTGCAATGTGATAATGACCAGATAGTGATGCTGATTGAGGGATAAATATTGGCCCCAGGACATCAGGGATAACTCCCCTGCTCTTTTTCGAAATAGTGCCGTGGGACCTTTTATAGTCTCGGTTTAAAGCCTCATCCGAAAGACGGCATCTCCAGCAGTGCAGAAGGGGTAACTCAAAGCTTGGTGAAAGGGATGGGCTTTAGAGGAGGAGACAGGTTTGGGGAAGAAACTCCAAAGAATTTGGCGTCGGCAGCAGAAGGCGCGGCCTCCAATGGTGGGGGCAAAGGGAGGCGGGGATGCGTATCAGGCCAGATTTGGAGGAACAGACAGTTCGGGGGTGGGGCTGGAGTCGGTGAAAGAGACAGTGAGAGGTTATGGAGGGATTTAAACCCTGAGCAACTGAAGCACAGGCGCCTCAGACATTGCTCCTCAGTGAAGTTCATGTCGAAGTGTTCCCCAAAGACTCACTGTGGGTCTGGCCTCCTCCTCCCTCTTGTCTTATCTGCTCCTGCTATCGTCCCCCACACCCCAAGGCAGGCTTACTGGACCACAACTGTTGAGAAGGCGGGCAAAAATTACGTAGCAGCAGCAAAATCTTCTTCTCATCAATCAGAATTAAGTTTTCACCCAGCCAATTACACACCCCGAAGTTAACTAGCAGCCTCAAATTTAAAAAAAAAACAACTAACCTGTAAGTACTGGGTGAGCTCGTTAAATAATGCTGGTGAAGGCTCCTTCCCACATCTTTCCGGGCAAGTTTATCACATGGTGAATCAGGCGCTGGGTCAGTCCTGTATCACAAATGGGTCCTACACCAAGCGTAGGATGCCATTGAAATATTTGAACTAGCCATTTTAATAGTCCTGACGTGTGCCCTGGGCCCACGGACCACCCTGATCCAATCGGGCAGGCCGTGCACTCCAGTCCGTGTTGAGCACATGCTCCCTTCAGTCATAATTGATGCTTAGGTGCCCAAGTTACAACCAAAAAACAGGCATGGCACCATCAAATTTCTGGGCCACACTTTCCCCCTCACAGTTCATGTTGGCACTCCACACTAACCCCGTCTCCCTTCCCCAGCGTTCATGATATTACTCCTTCCCCTCCAACCAAGTCCAAGATGGCACTTTAAAAATGCAAAACACAGGGAGAAGGGAGTAAATAAAAGTTGACCTTAACATTTGATGATGGCGGAAAATAGCTGTTAAAGGATTGGCCACATTATGCACCTGCCCGTTGTACACACGCCCGTTGTACGTACGCCTGTTGTACACCCATCCGTTATACACCCCGCCCGTTGTATACCCGTCCATTATACACCCACCCGCTGTACACACGCCCGTTGTACATACGCCTGTTGTACACCCATCCGTTATACACCCCGCCCATTGTATACCCGTCCATTATACACCCGTCCGTTGTACACCCATCCGTTGTACACCCGTCCGTTGTACACCCTACCCATTGTACACCCATCCGTTGTACACCCATCCGTTGTACACCCGTCCGTTGTACACCCACCCGTTGTACACCCTGTCCGTTGTACACCCTGTCCGTTGTACACCCTGCCCGTTGTACACCCATCCGTTGTACACCCGTCCGTTGTACACCCTGCCCGTTGTACACCCACCCGTTGTACACCCTGTCTGTTGTACACCCATCCGTTGTACACCCATCCGTTGTACACCCGTCCGTTGTACACCCGCCCGTTGTACACCCCTTAACACCTTTGTTTAACAGAAAGCTATCAATCTCCGGTTTAAAATTAACAATTGATCGAGCATCAATTGCCGTTTGCGGAAGAGAGTTCCAAACTTCTACCACACTTTGTGTGTAGAAGTGTTTCCTAATTTCACTCCTGAAAGGTCTGGCTCTAATTTTTAGACTGTGCCCCCTAGTCCTACACTCCCCAACCAGCGGGAATGGTTTCTCTCTATCTCCTCTATCTGTTCCCCTTAATATCCTGAAATCTTCGATCAAATCACCCCTTTACCTTCTAAATTCCAAGGAATAAACCCAAGTTTGTGTAATCTCTCCACATAACTTAACTCTTGGAGTCTGGGTATTATTCTGGTAAACCTACGCTGCACGATCTCCAAGGCCAATATATTCATCCTGAGGTATGTGCCCAGAACTGCTCACAGTGCTCTAGAGTTTTATGACTGGATCAGAAGAGTACGCTTTTTAACACGTGTTTGTATCCTTAGGTGTGTGGAGGTGAACAGGAGTAGTGCCAAGGGTGACTATCCCTCTAATTTCTTCCTCCCTTCCTGTGGGTAGTAACCAGCTCGCTATCTTACCCAAAAAGCTGTGTGTGTGTCTGTGTGTCTGTCTGTGTGTGTCTGTGTGTCTGTCTGTGTGTGTGTGTGTGTGCCTGTGTGTGTGTGTGTGTCTGTGTGTGTGTGTGTGTGTCTGTGTGTGTGTCTGTGTGTCTGTGTGTGTGTGTGTGTGCCTGTGTGTGTGTGTGTGTGTGTCTGTGTGTGTCTGTGTGTGTGTGTGTGTGTCTGTGTGTCTGTCTGTGTGTGTGTGTGTGTCTGTGTGTGTGTGTGTCTGTGTGTGTGTGTCTGTGTGTGTGTGTGTGTGTCTGTGTGTCTGTGTGTGTGTGTGTGTGTCTGTGTGTCTGTCTGTGTGTGTGTGTGTGTCTGTGTGTGTGTGTGTCTGTGTGTGTGTGTCTGTGTGTGTGTGTGTGTGTCTGTGTGTCTGTCTGTGTGTGTGTGTGTGTCTGTGTGTGTGTGTGTGTGTCTGTGTGTGTGTGTGTGTGTGTGTGTCTGTGTGTGTGTGTGTGTGTGTCTGTGTGTGTGTGTGTGTGTGTGTGTCTGTGTGTGTGTGTGTGTGTGTCTGTGTGTGTGTGTGTGGAGGGGAAGGTGGGGTGCAAGATAGTATACCACATATACTAGCCTCAGAGACTGCTTTCCTAAGAATGCAGCAACAACACACAAAAACCTACATTTTTATAGCACCTGTAGTGTAAAAAATGTCCCAAGGCGCTTCACAACAGGAAGTGCAACAGACACTGACCGTAGAAACCGCAATGAGGAAATGTAACTGAAGTCGGCCAAAAAGAGTGTGTCAGTATTTGCCGTGGTTCCCAGAAGTGTGTCAGTATTTGCCGTGGTTCCCAGGAGTGTGTCAGTATTTGCCGTGGTTCCCGGGAGTGTGTCAGTATTTGCCGTGGTTCCCGAGTGTGTCAGTATTTGCCGTGGTTCCCAGGAGTGTGTCAGTATTTGCCGTGGTTCCCAGGAGTGTGTCAGTATTTGCCGTGGTTCCCAGGAGCGTGTCCGTGTTTGCCATGGTTCCCAGGAGTGTGTCAGTATTTGCCGTGGTTCCCAGGAGCGTGTCCGTATTTGCCGTGGTTCCCAGGAGTGTGATAGTATTTGCCGTGGTTCCCAGGAGTGTGTCCGTATTTGCCGTGGTTCCCAGGAGTGTGATAGTATTTGCCGTGGTTCCCAGGAGTGTGTCCGTATTTGCCGTGGTTCCCAGGAGTGTGTCAGTATTTGCCGTGGTTCCCAGGAGTGTGTCAGTATTTGCCGTGGTTCCCAGGAGTGTGTCAGTATTTGCCGTGGTTCCCAGGAGCGTGTCCGTGTTTGCCGTGGTTCCCAGGAGTGTGTCAGTATTTGCCGTGGTTCCCAGGAGTGTGTCAGTATTTGCCGTGGTTCCCAGGAGTGTGTCAGTATTTGCCGTGGTTCCCAGGAGTGTGTCCGTGTTTGCCGTGGTTCCCAGGAGTGTGTCAGTATTTGCCGTGGTTCCCAGGAGTATGTCCGTGTTTGCCGTGGTTCCCAGGAGTGTGTCAGTATTTGCCGTGGTTCCCAGGAGCGTGTCCGTGTTTGCCGTGGTTCCCAGGAGTGTGTCGGTATTTGCCGTGGTTCCCAGGAGTGTGTCAGTATTTGCCGTGGTTCCCGAGTGTGTCCGTGTTTGCCGTGGTTCCCCACAAAGAAAAAATTCAAACTGTTGATTACAAAGCAAAAATCTTAATTCTTTAAATTTGTACGGTGTGGGATTCATTAAAATTAAATCGCACACCCTGTAGATTGGATGCAGCAGTTACTTTAAGGACTGTAGCACCAGGTTATCTGGTTGGTTCCTGCACAGACAGCGTAGCTGTATTGGACCACATTGCTCTCCTTTGACCGCTGAGCGTTTGGTTTCAGGCCATAGCAGAATCCCAAGAACTGGCATCGTTTGTGCTGACATCGCTCAGGAACGATATGTGGCACTGGGTGCCCAAGAGAGGGAGCAAGAGGACAGTATAATCAACACCAAGAAAAAACAGGTGAAAGGGATTTCAGATGTCAATTTACTGTCCCATCTCATGATGTAGCGTTAAGTCTGGTTAAGTAGGAGATGAGAGATCAACTTGGAACTCATTCATTGCCACTGGTGTGACTTTTCAAAAACTGATACATCATATCCCAGACCTCGACACTGCCTCTCAGATCCCAGCACTAACAGGAAGAAAGATATGTTTTAAAGAGCACCTTAGTCAGCTGTGGCTCAGTGGGCTGCACTCTCACCTCTGAGCCACGGAAGTTGTGGGTTCAAGACTCTCTCCAGAGACTTAAGCACCAAAATCCAGGCTGACCCTCCCAATGCAGTGCTGAGGGAGCGCCGCACTGTCGGAGGGACAGTACTGAGGGAGCTCTGTGCTGTCGGAGGGGCAGTACTGAGGGAGCGCCGCACTGTCGGAGGGGCAGTACTGAGGGAGCTCTGTGCTGTCGGAGGGGCAGTACTGAGGGAGTGCCGCACTGTCGGAGGGGCAGTACTGAGGGAGCGCCGCACTGTCGGAGGGGAAGTACTGAGGGAGCGCCGCACTGTTGGAGGGGCAGTACTGAGGGAGTGCTGCATGTCGGAGGGGCAGTACTGAGGGAGTGCTGCACTGTCGGAGGGGCAGTGCTGAGGGAGTGCTACACTGTTGGAGGGGCAGTACTGACGGAGCGCCGCACTGTCGGAGGGGCAGTACTGAGGGAGCACCGCACTGTCGGAGGGGCAGTAATGAGGGAGTGCCGCACTGTCGGAGGGGCAGTAATGAGGGAGCGCTGCACTGTCGGAGGGGCAGTACTGAGGGAGTGCCGCGCTGTCGGAGGGGCAGTACTGAGGGAGTGCCATGCTGTCGGAGGGGCAGGACTGAGGGAGTGCTGCACTGTCAGAGGGGCAGTGCTGAGGGAGTGCTGCACTGTTGAGGGGCAGTACTGAGGGAGTACTGCACTGTTGGAGGGGCAGTACTGAGGGAGTGCTGCACTGTCGGAGGGGCAGTGCTGAGGGAGCGCTGCACTGTTGAGGGGCAGTACTGAGGGAGTGCTGCACTGTTGGAGGGGCAGTGCTGAGGGAGTGCTGCACTGTCGGAGGGGCAGTACTGAGGGAGCGCTGCACTGTTGAGGGGCAGTACTGAGGGAGTGCTGCACTGTCGGAGGGGCAGTACTGAGGGAGTGCTGCACTGTCAGGGGGGCAGTGCTGAGGGAGCGCCCCACTGTTGGAGGCGCCGTCTTTTGGATGAGATGTTAAACTGAGGTCCCGTCTGCTCTCTCATTTGGACATAAAAGATCCCATGACACTATTTCGAAGAAGAGCAGGGGAGTTCTCTCCGGTGTCCTGGGGCCAATATTTATCCCTTAATCAACATAACAAAAACAGATTATCCGGTCATTATCACATTGCTGTGTGTGGGAGCTTGCTGTGTGTAAATTGGCTGCTGCGTTTCCCACATTACAACAGTGACTGCACTCCAAAAGTACTTCATTGGCTGTAAAGCGCTTTGGGACATCCGGTGGTCATGAAAGGCGCTTTATAAATGCATTTCTTTCTTCTTAGTACGTTGTTCAGAAAGCACTTCACACACAATGAATGAAGCACCTGCTTGTTAAATGAAAGACAATGTATATCCCGATGTGCAGCTGGAGAGAGGCTGTATAACCATTGAAGCATCTTGCTCACCAGGAGTATTCCCTGGTCGAATAACTACTACTCATTCCGCATCAGCTGAGACCATAGAGTGGATGACCAACTTCAATTGTTGCTGCGGTTCAAGCAGCCATACGAATGGCTTCAAAATCTAATGGCTGCTGTTAATGTAAGTGACCATGGCAGCCATTTTGGAACAGACAGACAAGGCCTCAATTTAACATCTAATCTTAAAGACAGCACCTCCAAGAGTGCAGCACTCCAGAGTAGAAGCCGAAATTATAACTTAAGTCCTAGAATAAGGCATGAACGCGTAACCTTCTGACTCAGAAGTGAATGCTACCAAATAAGCCACAAATAAGGACAAAAGCCCCTATGTTCTGGAATCCACAACTGTAAATGAGAATTACTCCAGACAAACATGGAGACTTTCACTGAAGTAAAGTCCTTCCCCTGATTGAATTTAACTGAAGTACAGTATACCTTAGACCTTCGCTTAATAATTCAGTGACCTTGTGGATTTTAATAATTATTTTCTCTTTCTTTATCCAGTAAGCTCCCCTCCTTTTGTGCCTCTTCCAAGTAGCGGGAACAGGCTAGAGATGATTCCCTCAGCCGGTCCCCTCTACACCTACTCACTACTTCACTGCGAAAGCACAACTGCCATCGCTAAGAAGTCAGTCCTGGTGCAATGCCCATCATTTGCCCCGGTCGGTAAATGAGGTGCGGCCTCTTCATTTAGCAACTGCCATGAACGATGTTGGGAGGACCAGTCAGTGCAAGGTTTACACACAGCACGGTGTGTGAGTCTCAGTCACAGTCAGTGCAAGGTTTACACACAGCACGGTGTGAGTCTCAGTCACAGTCAGTGCAAGGTGTACACACAGCACGGTGTGTGAGTCTCAGTCACAGTCAGTGCAAGGTTTACACACAGCACGGTGTGAGTCTCAGTCACAGTCAGTGCAAGGTTTACACACAGCGCGGTGTGAGTCTCAGTCACAGTCAGTGCAAGGTTTACACACAGCACGGTGTGTCAGTCTCAGTCACAGTCAGTGCAAGGTTTACACACAGCACGGTGTGAGTCTCAGTCACAGTCAGTGCAAGGTTTACACACAGCACGGTGTGTGAGTCTCAGTCACAGTCAGTGCAAGGTTTACACACAGCACGGTGTGAGTCTCAGTCACAGTCAGTGCAAGGTTTACACACAGCACGGTGTGTGAGTCTCAGTCACAGTCAGTGCAAGGTTTACACACAGCGCGGTGTGAGTCTCAGTCACAGTCAGTGCAAGGTTTACACACAGCACGGTGTGAGTCTCAGTCACAGTCAGTGCAAGGTTTACACACAGCACGGTGTGAGTCTCAGTCACAGTCAGTGCAAGGTTTACACACAGCACGGCGTGAGTCTCAGTCACAGTCAGTGCAAGGTTTACACACAGCACGGTGTGAGTCTCAGTCACAGTCAGTGCAAGGTTTACACACAGCACGGTGTGAGTCTCAGTCACAGTCAGTGCAAGGTTTACACACAGCACGGTGTGAGTCTCAGTCACAGTCAGTGCAAGGTTTACACACAGCACGGTGTGAGTCTCAGTCACAGTCAGTGCAAGGTTTACACACAGCACGGTGTGAGTCTCAGTCACAGTCAGTGCAAGGTTTACACACAGCACGGTGTGAGTCTCAGTCACAGTCAGTGCAAGGTTTACACACAGCACAGTGTGAGTCTCAGTCACAGTCAGTGCAAGGTTCACACACAGCACGGTGTGAGTCTCAGTCACAGTAAGTGCAAGGTTTACACACAGCACGGTGTGAGTCTCAGTCACAGTCAGTGCAAGGTTTACACACAGCACGGTGTGAGTCTCAGTCACAGTCAGTGCAAGGTTTACACACAGCACGGTGTGAGTCTCAGTCACAGTCAGTGCAAGGTTTACACACAGCACGGTGTGAGTCTCAGTCACAGTCAGTGCAAGGTTTACACACAGCACGGTGTGAGTCTCAGTCACAGTCAGTGCAAGGTTTACACACAGCACAGTGTGAGTTTCAGTCACAGTCAGTGTAAGGTTTACACACAGCACGGTGTGAGTCTCAGTCACAGTCAGTGCAAGGTTTACACACAGCACGGTGTGAGTCTCAGTCACAGTCAGTGCAAGGTTTACACACAGCACGGTGTGAGTCTCAGTCACAGTCAGTGCAAGGTTTACACACAGCACGGTGTGAGTCTCAGTCACAGTCAGTGCAAGGTTTACACACAGCACGGTGTGAGTCTCAGTCACAGTCAGTGCAAGGTATACACACAGCACAGTGTGAGTTTCAGTCACAGTCAGTGCAAGGTTTACACACAGCACGGTGTGAGTCTCAGTCACAGTCAGTGCAAGGTTTACACACAGCACGGTGTGAGTCTCAGTCACAGTCAGTGCAAGGTTTACACACAGCACGGTGTGAGTCTCAGTCACAGTCAGTGCAAGGTTTACACACAGCACGGTGTGAGTCTCAGTCACAGTCAGTGCAAGGTTTACACACAGCACGGAGTGAGTCTCAGTCACAGTCAGTGCAAGGTTTACACACAGCACGGTGTGAGTCTCAGTCACAGTCAGTGCAAGGTTTACACACAGCACGGTGTGAGTCTCAGTCACAGTCAGTGCAAGGTTTACACACAGCACGGTGTGAGTCTCAGTCACAGTCAGTGCAAGGTTTACACACAGCACGGTGTGTGAGTCTCAGTCACAGTCAGTGCAAGGTTTACACACAGCACGGTGTGAGTCTCAGTCACAGTCAGTGCAAGGTTTACACACAGCACGGTGTGAGTCTCAGTCACAGTCAGTGCAAGGTTTACACACAGCACGGTGTGAGTCTCAGTCACAGTCAGTGCAAGGTTTACACACAGCACAGTGTGAGTTTCAGTCACAGTCAGTGTAAGGTTTACACACAGCACGGTGTGAGTCTCAGTCACAGTCAGTGCAAGGTTTACACACAGCACGGTGTGTGAGTCTCAGTCACAGTCAGTGCAAGGTTTACACACAGCACGGTGTGAGTCTCAGTCACAGTCAGTGCAAGGTTTACACACAGCACGGTGTGAGTCTCAGTCACAGTCAGTGCAAGGTTTACACACAGCACGGTGTGAGTCTCAGTCACAGTCAGTGCAAGGTTTACACACAGCACGGTGTGAGTCTCAGTCACAGTCAGTGCAAGGTTTACACACAGCACGGTGTGAGTCTCAGTCACAGTCAGTGCAAGGTTTACACACAGCACGGTGTGAGTCTCAGTCACAGTCAGTGCAAGGTTTACACACAGCACGGTGTGAGTCTCAGTCACAGTCAGTGCAAGGTTTACACACAGCACGGTGTGAGTCTCAGTCACAGTCAGTGCAAGGTTTACACACAGCACGGTGTGAGTCTCAGTCACAGTCAGTGCAAGGTTTACACACAGCAAGGTGTGAGTCTCAGTCACAGTCAGTGCAAGGTTTACACACAGCACGGTGTGTGAGTCTCAGTCACAGTCAGTGCAAGGTTTACACACAGCACGGTGTGAGTCTCAGTCACAGTCAGTGCAAGGTTTACACACAGCACGGTGTGAGTCTCAGTCACAGTCAGTGCAAGGTTTACACACAGCACGGTGTGAGTCTCAGTCACAGTCAGTGCAAGGTTTACACACAGCACGGTGTGAGTCTCAGTCACAGTCAGTGCAAGGTTTACACACAGCACGGTGTGAGTCTCAGTCACAGTCAGTGCAAGGTTTACACACAGCACGGTGTGAGTCTCAGTCACAGTCAGTGCAAGGTTTACACACAGCACGGAGTGAGTCTCAGTCACAGTCAGTGCAAGGTTTACACACAGCACGGTGTGAGTCTCAGTCACAGTCAGTGCAAGGTTTACACACAGCACGGTGTGAGTCTCAGTCACAGTCAGTGCAAGGTTTACACACAGCACGGTGTGAGTCTCAGTCACAGTCAGTGCAAGGTTTACACACAGCACGGTGTGTGAGTCTCAGTCACAGTCAGTGCAAGGTTTACACACAGCACGGTGTGAGTCTCAGTCACAGTCAGTGTAAGGTTTACACACAGCACGGTGTGAGTCTCAGTCACAGTCACTGCAAGGTTTACACACAGCACGGTGTGAGTCTCAGTCACAGTCAGTGCAAGGTTTACACACAGCACGGTGTGAGTCTCAGTCACAGTCAGTGCAAGGTTTACACACAGCACAGTGTGAGTTTCAGTCACAGTCAGTGTAAGGTTTACACACAGCACGGTGTGAGTCTCAGTCACAGTCAGTGCAAGGTTTACACACAGCACGGTGTGTGAGTCTCAGTCACAGTCAGTGCAAGGTTTACACACAGCACGGTGTGAGTCTCAGTCACAGTCAGTGCAAGGTTTACACACAGCACGGTGTGAGTCTCAGTCACAGTCAGTGCAAGGTTTACACACAGCACGGTGTGAGTCTCAGTCACAGTCAGTGCAAGGTTTACACACAGCACGGTGTGAGTCTCAGTCACAGTCAGTGCAAGGTTTACACACAGCACGGTGTGAGTCTCAGTCACAGTCAGTGCAAGGTTTACACACAGCACGGTGCGTGAGTCTCCGAGTTTGAAGCAGCCGACAGACATAACAGTACAGGTTGAAATCTAGTGATTTTGAAAACTTTAATGGTTGCATTACTATGCCGCGCCTTTAAGACTTTTGCCAGGATCTGAATCGGAGTTCGGCGCATGCGCAATGGGTATGCAAAATTTACCGGCCATACTTTCATTATGGGACCCTGCCCCCCGCCCCCTGTTAAAGTGTGTTAGTTAGTTAGCCAATCCTCTATCCATGCTAATATATTACCCCCAACCCCGTGAACTTTGATCTTGTGCAGTAACCTTTTATGTGGCACCTTGTCAAATGCCTTCTGGAAGTCCCAATACACCACATCCACTGGTTCCCCTTTATCCACCCTGTTTATTACATCCTCAAAGAACTCCAGCAAATTTGTCAAACATGACTTCCCCTTCATAAATCCATGCTGACTCTGCCTGACCGAATTAAGCTTTTCCAAATGTCCTGCTACTGATTCTTTAATAATGGACTCCAACATTTTCCCACCACAGATGTTAGCCTAACTGGTCTATAGTTTCCTGCTTTTTGTCTGCCTCCTTTTTTAAATAGGGGCGTTACATTTGCAGTTTTCCAATCTGCTGGGACCTCCCCAGAATCCAGGGAATTTTGATAAATTACAACCAATGCATCCACAATCCCTGCTGCTACTTCTCTTAAGACCCTAGGATGCAAGCCATCAGGTCCAGGGGATTTATCCGCCTTTAATCCCATTATCTTACTGAGTACCACCTCCTTAGTGATTGTGATTGTGTTAAGTTCCTCCCCTCCTATAGCCCCAAGACTATCCACTGTTGGGATATTGTTAGTGTCCTCTACTGTAAAGATTGATTCAAAATATTTGTTCAGAGTTTCTGCCATCTCCATGTTCCCCATTACTAGTTCCCCGGTCTCGTCCTCTAAGGGACCAACATTTACTTTAGCCACCCTTTTCCTTTTTATATACCTGTAGAAACTCTAAGGGGTGCCCCAAGCAGATCAGCCTGCGCCAGTCTCGCCACCCGCCGGACAATTTCTCCCCGGGCGAAAAGACAATTGCGCCCCGTTAGTGGTGCTAATGGGCGCAAAAAAAGGGGCAATTTCCGCCCCGATTATTCATACAGTCCAAGAGAGCTGCAGATTCAATCCTTCGTCTGTCCCTGCTACTTCATGTCTAACTGTTGTGAAGTTACTGAGAGCGACTGGGAGTAACTGAGCTTCAGATTTTACTCTCTCTCTCTGAAAGGATCGGGAATTCACCACGCATAAAATTGCAGGCGCAGACATGCACCCATACTCCATGGGACATGAACCGCTGCTCCAACATCATTTTGTCTTGTTTTTAATAACCTGTTTGGGAAATGATCGCGCTGTTCCCTGAAGGAAACCGTTCTTCTAATCCGACGCTGTCAGGTCGATGCCATTATATCAATAAAATGAACAGTGGATATAATTAGGAGGCTTTATCTATCTGATTAAATCAGCAAATAGACTCACACTCATTACTCAGCAGTTATATCACATTTAACACTGGGCACCTGCTGTCCGCAGGAAAGAAATCCCAATAAAATATTAGCAACAGTTCCCAAAACTAAAAAGCTGCATCCTTATCAGGTCACCTTTAAAATTCACGTGAGCTTTTGCTCAGTGTGTTACTGATAGCTAAGTGGACATTGGAAATTAAAACAGAAAATGCTGGAAATACTCAGCAGGTCAGGCAGCATCTGTGGAGAGAGAAACAGAGTTAACGGGGAAGAAATCCCAGCCTCTCCGGGGTCCGTAGAGAGTGTGTACGGACCCGGGAAGGCACCGCAAAAGCCGGTTTTCGGAGCGCGACGCGTATAGGCCGAAATCCAGCATTTCCAATCTGTCCAGCTCTGGCTTGACAGATCCTCCGTATTCCCACAGTCGGGACATTGGCACGGCAAGATTCCGGTATTTACCCATCACTTGCCCAGCGAATGTCCTGAAAATTCTTGCGCCTGATAAAAGCAGGCGCAGAACCTATTGTTACCAGCGTAAGAGTTTCAAAACATACAAAAACATATAAAAATAAAATTTAAAAAACACATTTTAATGTTAAAAATCCTGCCACTAAGGTAAGTTTATTTTTAACCCTAGTTACAAAACTTTTTTTAAAAATCAGAAAAATATATTTTTTCTGACATTTATTAACTTTAATTTCAATTAATTTTAATTACGTGAAGTGTGTTTTTATTTTTTATTGTGGTATTTAGTGTTTTTTATTGTGATACGGAGTTCCCATTGGCGAGAATGATGTGGAATACTTTACCCGATTGGTTGAGCAGTCACATGTGACTGCAGCGTCTGCGTTGGAACCAGGAGGACGGGAGCGCGCTCCGGAGGGCGGGAAGAGAAGGCCTCCCCACCGGAAACCCAGGCGCCTCTGGGTAAATTCTCCCAGGTAAAAATTCCCCGGTGGGAGGCGTTCGTTCGAAAGAAGCCTCTGACCGGAATTTCAGGGCCATCGTTTCAGGTGGATAAGCCTTCGTCAATACTGGAAAAGGTTAGAGGAAGGCAGGGTACGGGGCGAGGGAGGAACGGACATAAGGAGGGGGTCTGTGATAGGGTGGAGGACAGGTGAGGTTAAATGACAGAAGGGATGATGGTGCGAGGCAAAAGGAGATGGTAATGGAACACGTAAAGAAACAAAAGCTGGGTCCGGAGGAGGTGTGAATGGAAATGGCAGAATCAACAGCTGGGGGCAGAGCTTATAATCTGAAATTGTTGAACTCAATGTTGTGATGGAAGGCTGTAAAGAGCCTCACCAAAAGAGGAGGGGTGCTGTTCCTTTCACTTTCTCCAGTTCTGACGAAGGGTCATCGACCCGAAATGTTAACTCTGTTTCTCTCTCCACAGACACTGCCCGACCCGCTGAGCGTTTCCAGTATTCTCTGTTTACATTTGAGATTTCCAGCCATCGCAGTGTTTTTACTTTTGTCTAAGTGGACGTTGGACGTTACTGTGGGTGAATAGCCTGTTGACACGGATGAAGAATACTATTTGGACAAGACACAGGGCCAGCATGGGTCAGCACAGTCAGAACGTAAGAACATAAGAACATAAGAATTAGGAACAGGAGTAGGCCATCTAGCCCCTCGAGCCTGCTCCGCCATTCAACAAGATCATGGCTGATCTGGCCGTGGACTCAGCTCCACTTACCCGCCCGCTCCCCGTAAACCTTAATTCCCTTATTGGTTAAAAATCTATCTATCTGTGATTTGAATACATTCAATGAGCTAGCCTCAACTGCTTCCTTGGGCAGAGAATTCCACAGATTCACAACCCTCTGGGAGAAGAAATTCCTTCTCAACTCGGTTTTAAATTGGCTCCCCCGTATTTTGAGGCTGTGCCCCCTAGTTCCAGTCTCCCCGACCAGTGGAAACAACCTCTCTGCCTCGAAGTCAGGGAAGCAAAAGAGAAAATTAAGAAAAGAAACTGGAAGAAGCTCAAACACAAAACAGAAGCTGAAAAGCTGTACAGCAAGATCGCGATCGTCAGATAACCCAGCCTTTCTGGAACAGTTCAAAATATTCTGGAACAGGCTCCCATTTATCATTGTCTATCTCTGCTTCCAAATATCAATGCAGCACTTGTCTTCAGATAAGTGTGTGTTGAGAACTCTTTTTTTTGTCTGCTCCATGCAGTCATTTCTGGCCAAGTCTACGTCAAGAGACTCTAATTGAACCAGGGGACCTAACATCTTGCCATTTGTAGCACAGGCTGATTGCAATGTGTCCTACTCTCTGACCCACTGAGGTCTGTCATTTTCTGCAGCTTGAATGCAGCATCTCAGCTGGCCTGTCCCCAACCGTCGGGCCACTGTGGTCAATTTTAGTGCCAGGGTGAGATTGGCATAGACCAAGGGTTGAAGGTTGGCTGGTTCAGGCAAGATTCCTCCTACTAGGAAGGGGGCAAAAAAAAAACACAAATCCTATGCCGCACAATCTTTACTTCCTTCAACAACTAACTATCTCAGCCTCATGTTCCAGCAACATCGTCACAGGCAGTCCCTCGGAATCGAGGAAAGCTTGCTTCCACTCTTAAAGTGAGTCCTTTGGTGGCGGAACCACAGACTCTGTCACAGGTGGGAAGGGGAGGGTGGGACTGGTTTGCCGCACGCTCTTTCCGCTGCCTGCGCTTGATTTCTGCATGCTCTCAACTACGCGACTCGAGGTGCTCAGCGCCCTCCCAGACACACTTCCTCCACTTAGGGCGGTCTTTGGCCAGGGACTCCCAGGTGTCAGTGGGGATGTCGCACTTTATCAGGGAGGCTTTGAGGATGGTCCTTGTAACGTTTCCTCTGCCCACCTTTGACTCGTTTGCCATGAAGGAGTTCCGAGTAGAGCATTTGCTTTGGGAGTCTCGTGTCTGGCATGCAGACAATGTGGCCCGTCCAGTGGAGCCGATCGAGTGTGGTCAGTGCTTCAATGCTGGGGATGTTGGTGCGTCTGTCCTCCCAGGAGATTTGTAGGATCTTGCAGAGACATCGTTGGTGGTATTTCTCCAGCAACTTGAGGTGTCTACTGTACATGATCCATGTCTCTGAGCCATACAGGAGGGCGGGTATTACTACAGCACTGTAGACCATGAGCTTGGTGGCAGTTTTGAGGGCCTGGTCTTCGAACACTCTTTTCCTCAAGTGACCGAAGGCTGCACTGGCGCACTGGAGGCAATGTTAGATCTCGTCATCGATGCCTGCTCTTGTTGATTGGAGGCTCCTGAGATATGGGAAATGGTCCACATTGTCCAGGGCCGCGCCGTGGATCTTGATGTCTGGGGGGCAGTGCTGTGCGGCGATGACAGGCTGGTGGAGGATGTTTGTCTTACGGGTGTTTAGCGTAAGGCCTATGCTTTCGTACGCCTCAGTCAATATGTCGACGATGTCCTGGAGTTCAGCCTCTGTATGTGCACAGACGCAGGCATCGTCCACGTACCCCGTAGCTCAACGACAGAGATTGGGGTGGTCTTGGACCTGGCCTGGAGACGGCGAAGGTTAAACAGCTTCCCACTGGTTCTGTAGTTTAGTTCCACTCCAGCGGGGAGCTTGTTAACTGTGAGGTGGAGCATGGCAGCGAGGAAGATAAAGAGGGTTGGAGTGATGACGTAGCCCTGCTTGACCCCGGTCCAGATGTGTATTGGGTCTGTAATGGATCCGTTGGTCAGGATCACGGCCTGCATGTCGTCGTGGAGCAGGCAGAGGATGGTGACAAACTTTTGGGGGCATCTGAAATGGAGGAGGACGCTCCATAGACCCTCGCGGTTGACAGTGTCAAAGGCCTTTGTAAGGTTGAAGAAGGCCATGTAGAAGGGCTGGTGCTGTTCTCTGCATTTTTCCTGCAGTTGTCACGCTGCAAAAATCATGTCCGTTGTGCCCCGTAGGGGATGAAATCCGCTCTGTGACTCCGGGAGGAGCTCCTCGGCCACAGGAAGAAGACGGTTGAGGAGAACTCTAGCGACAACTTTCCCAGTGGTTGATAGCAGGAAGATTCCTCTGTAGTTACCGCAGTCGGACTTGTCCCTTTTTTTAAAGATGGTCACGATCACTGCATCTCTGAGATCTCCTGGCATGCTCTCTTCCCTCCAGATGAGAGAGATGAGGTCATGTATCCGTGCCAACAGTGCCTCTCCGCCATACTTCAGTGCCTCAGCAGGGATTCCATCCCTATTATTCATGAGCTGCCTTATGACTTTGCCTACCTCGTGCAGCGTTGGGGTTTCACTGAGGTGGTGACGGGTAGCATGCTGCGGGATGGAGTCGAGAACACTCGAGTCAAAGGCAGAGTCTCGATTGAGGAGATCTTCGAAGTGCTCCTTCCAGCGGGTCCTGACTGCCTCGGTGTCCTTGATGAGTGTTTCCTCGTTCTTGGCCAGCAGTGGGATGGGGCCTTGAGAGTTTGGACCCTCGGTGGCCTTGACTGCGATGAAGAATCCTCGCACATCATGGCTGTCGGCCAGCTGTTGTATCTCCTGTGCTTTCTCCATCCACCACCTGTTCTTTAGGTCCCGGGTTTTTTGTTGGACCTCAGCCTTGAGCTGCCTGTAATGTTGCTTTGCTGCTCCCGAGTTGGGTTGGTGCTTAAGGCTCAGAAATGCCCTGCTCTTGGGGTCTATTAGTTCTTGGATCTCCTGATCATTCTCATCAAACCAGTCCTGATGTTTTCTGGTTGAGTGACCGAGCGTCTCCTCGCAGACATTGGTTATGGAGGCCTGGAGGGCAGACCAAGCGCTGTGGGCATTCAGCATCTCAGGGTCATCAAGGCACGCCAGATTAGCTGTGAAGCGCTGGCTGTATAGGGCTCTCTTAGCTGGGCCGTTAAGTGCCCCGGCATTGACTTTTTGTGGCACTGCTTCTGCTGTCCCCTCTGCTTTGGGGCTATGTTGATGTACACTTACCCAGTGCACGATTCCCAAACTCAAAAAGCCAAACCATTTTTTTACACAAGAAAATGGAAGTATTTGTGTCCTATTGGCTATCGTGCCCTGTATTCAGACAGTTCAGATGAGATCCCCTCAGGCACCAGCCCCCTCATCCCTTACACCAAAAAATCTCTAACTTTTATCCAACAGGCACACCAAAGGGAGCCAACAGTAACAAGTGTTCATTGATAATGCGTCATGGCTCACACCATAATCTCTTCACCATATGTGCTGAAAGAACAAACTGAACACACATAACTAGCAGAGAATGCAAAGTGTAGTGTAGAGCACTCTTGTTGAAGTGTGTCACCCTAACTTCACTCTCTCATCAACATAGGCTAAAAGAGTTGGGGATCTACACTTTCGAGAAGCATGGACTTAGGGGAGGATCTGATTGAGGTTTATAAGATAATGCAAGGAATAGATGGTGTTCCAGCTGACAGTTAATTCCAATGAAATAGGTGATGCAGGACCAGAGGTCACAAATTAAAGTTGTATCAGGCCAGATCTAGGTTAGATGTCAGGAGGTAGTTCTTTTCCCAGAGAATAGTGGACCTCTGGGGCAGGCTGCCGTCATGTGTGGTAGACAAGGACTCGGTGACTTCTTTCGAGCAAGAGCTGGATGTGTGTCTGGCTAGGGTGGCGATTACCGCTTACAGAAGGTAGGTACCGCAGGGAATTCAGGGTGACTTCCTCGACTAGTTTCCATCGCCTGGATGGGACGGAGAGAAATTTCCCAGAGTTCTTTTTTTCCCAAATTGGCCTGGGTTTTTGATCATTTTTTTTTTGCCTCTCCCAGGTGGAATGTGTATGTTGTGATACACAAGGTGTCACGATCGTGTGGGACAGGCTGGATGGACCAGCTTTTACCTGTCTGTCATCCTTCACATGTCTCCTCCTATAAATATAATCTTTCCCAAAACAGTACAAAAAGTCTATGCTTACTTTTTAAAAATTTCTCTTCTGTTCAGCCAGAAGGATACTGTGAAAATGAGAAAACCTGATAAGATTACTTTCCCGCCTGGTTGGGTAAATTTACTCCAAGTGCGATGCCAAATAAAACACGAAGATCCCAAATTAGCTATCAGCTGGACCATATACAGCAGACACCTCAAGTCGCTGGAGAAATACCACCAGCGATGTCTCCGCAAGATCCTACAAATCCCCTGGGAGGACAGACGCACCAACATCAGCGTCCTCGACCAGGCCAACATCCCCAGCATTGAAGCACTGACCACACTCGACCAGCTCCACTGAGCAGGCCACATTGTCCGCTTGCCAGACATGAGAATCCCAAAGCGAGCGCTCTATTCGGAATTCCTTCACGGCAAACGAGCCAAAGGTGGGCAGAGGAAACATTACAAGGAACACCCTCAAAGCCTCCCTGATAAAGTGCAACATCCCCCACCGACTCCTGGGAGTCCCTGGCCAAAGACCAGCCTACCCTAAGTGGAGGAAGTGCATCCGGGAGGGCGCTGAGCACCTCGAGTCTCGTCGCCGAGAGCATGCAGAAACCAAGCGCAGGCAGCGGAAGGAGCGTGCGGCAAACCAGTCCCACCCACCCCTTCCCTCAACCACTGTCTGTCCCACCTGTGACAGGGACTGTGGCTCTCGTATTGGACTGTTCAGCCACCTAAGAACTCATGTTAAGAGTGGAAGCAAGTCTTCCTCGATTCCGAGGGACTGCCTATGATGATGATGATGATAGGACCATAGAATAGTACAGCACAAAAAGCCATTCGGCCTATCGAGTCTGTGTAGGCTCTTTTGAAGAGTAACCCAGTTATCACTCCCCCACTCTTTTCCCAAGCACAGCAAGCTCCCACAAACAGCAATGTGATAATGACCAGATGATCTGTTTTTGTGATGTAGATTGAGGAATAAATATTAGCCCAGGACATTAGGCATAACTCCCCTTGCTCTTCTTCGAAATAATGTCATGGGAGCTTTGATGTCTTATCTGAAAGACGGTCCTTCCGGCAGTGCAGCACTCCCTCAGTACTGCCCCTCCGACAGTGCGGCACTTCCTCAGTACTGCCCCTCCGACAGTGCAGCACTCCCTCAGTACTGCCCCTCTGACAGTGCGGCACTCCCTCAGTACTGCCCCTCCGACAGTGCGGCGCACCCTCAGCATTGTCCCTCCGACAGTGCAGCACTCCCTCAGCATTGTCCCTCCGACAGTGCAGCACTCCCTCAGAACTGCTCCTCCAACAGTGCAGCACTCCCTCAGTACTGCCCCTCTAACAGTGTGGCACTCCCTCAGTACTGCCCCTCCGACAGTGCAGCACTCCCTCAGTACTGCCCCTCCGACAGTGCGACGCTCCCTCAGCATTGCCCCTCCGACAGTGCAGCGCTCCCTCAGTACTGCTCCTCCGACAGTGCGGCGTTCCCTCAGTACTGCCCCTCCGACAGTGCGACGCTCCCTCAGCATTGCCCCTCCGACAGTGCAGCGCTCCCTTAGTACTGCCCCTCCGACAGTGCAGCACTCCCTCAGTACTGTCCTTCTGACAGTGCGGCGCTCCCTCAGTACTTGAATAATAGCTCCTTGGGAGGTACCTGAAAGTAACAGAGCGGAACTCCCGGCAAAGACTGAGCATCTTCAGTAGAGCAGAATGAAACTGAGGTGAAGTAGTTAGAAACTGACAATTCAGCTCTGTGGCCCCAGGATCCAGCTCAGATTAATGGAATCGAAATCTCCTGCCTGCTGGCTGGGAGGCGGCTCCATAGAATGGGTTTGGGGCATCCAGTCCTTGTGAGCATGGGTTCACACAAAGAAAACCACCCATAATTCAGAACCGACTGCCCCAAAATTAAGTAACTCACTCACAAAGGTTGATGCAAGGAAACAAATACATTTCCAGTGCTGCAGCAGGGGCACTATTCTGAAGTTGGGGATTCAGCACATTGCTGGGGCAATGTAGAGGGAGAGCATTATGCTGCATCTAATCAATTGTACCTGCCCTGGGAGTGTTTGATGGGACAGTGAAGAGGGAGCTTTACTCTGTATCTAACCCGTGCTGTACCTGCCCTGGGAGTGTTTGATGGGACAGTGTAGAAGGAGCTTTACTCTGTATCGAACCCCCTGTACCTGCCCTGGGACTGTTTGATGGGACAGTGAAGAGGGAGCTTTACTCTGTATCTAACCCCGTGCTGTACCAGCCCTGGGAGTGTTTGATGGAACAGTGTAGAGGGAGCTTTACTCTGTATCTAACCCGTGCTGTACCTGCCCTGGGAGTGTTTGATGGGACAGTGTCACGGGAGCTTTACTCTGTATCTAATCCGTGCTGTACCTGCCCTGGGAGTGTTTGATGGGACAGTGTAGAGGGAGCTTTACTCTGTATCTAACCCCCTGTACCTGCCCTGGGAGTGTTTGCTGGGACATTGTAGAGGGAGCTTTACTCTGTATCTAACCCCCTGTACCTGCCCTGGGAGTGTTTGCTGGGACATTGTAGAGGGAGCTTTACTCTGTATCTAACCCGCTGAATCTGCCCTGGGAGTGTTTGATGGGACAGTGTAGAGGGAGCTTTACTCTGCAGCTGTAGAACTGTAAGCGCTTTCAGGAGAGGAGGTGAAAAACTGGGAGGAGGGTGGCGGGGGAGACAGGTGGGGTGGTGTGGGGGATGGGGAGTGAGGGTCGAACTTCTAAATGTTGAAATGAATTCAGCCTTCAGACAAAATTTCAGAATGTGTAAGAAAGGAGAAATGGGAGGTTAATAACCTATTTTTGTGACGATGGATGCTATCTGAAGGTCTCCATTGGATCAATGAGGCCAATTAACATTGAAATGTAATCTCTGTCCACCTGGGGACATAAAGCTGAGGCCTGACTGTCCCTGTAGGTGCATTCCTGCAACTAAAGCCTGAAGGCAGTCTCAGAGAGTGGCATTCCCCCAGCCTCTGCGGTCCTCAAATGGGAATTGGTAGACACAGCCTGCTCACTCCCCACTCTCAGAAGTGCCTGTGCCACAAGAGAATGAATGTACTGAGAGAATCTGGCAATCAGGTCTTCAGTGAATGAGAGATCACAAGGGAGAAACAGAGGAGGGAAGCAACAAAGGCCAGAGAGTCACTCTGTTTATGGTATTATGCTTGTTAAATAATTCATTGTCTTACGTACATCCTCAGCTGTTTCTTCAGGGAGTCCAGAGTTACGTTTCCCAACATTTTAACCTTATTCACAGTGGTATCTACATCTTTATTCTTGTATAGAGACACAGGGAACATGTGTTATGCAAGTGAGCTGGCAAGGGAATAAGTGAGAGGGGATTTGCTTTGAGAGACTGATGAACACAAGGGTGAGAAATGCCTCTAATTATAACAACTTGAATTTATATAGCGCCCTTAATGTAGTAAAACGTCCCAAGGTGCTTCACAGGCGTATTACAAGACAAAGATTTGACACTGAGCCACATCAAGAGATATTTGCGCAGATGACCAAAAGCTGGGTCAGAAAGGTAGATTTTAAGGAGCGTCTTAAAGGAGGATAGAGAGGCAGAGAGACTTAGGGAGGGAGTTCCAGAGCTTAGGGCCCAGGCAGAAGAAGGGACAGGAGATAGGGAGGGGCGAGGCCATGGAGAGATTTGAAAACAAGGTCGAGAATTTTGAAATCGAGGCGCTGCTTATTATTACAATTATGGGTGGCAGGGGTCTTCTCTTGGTGATGGGGCAGTGTTGAGTACCTTGTGTCAACTCCAAAATCAGACTTGATTGCAGCATCGCTTAATGTCGTGTTTCAGAGGGGCCATCAGGGAAATCTAAGTCTGAAGCTGCAACACGATAGGGTGCAGGGATACTCTGAGGAGTTCCAGTATCGGCTGGCCAGCAATGTGATATATTCAAGGGGGAGTTAGATATGGCCCTTACGGCTAAAGGGATCAAGGGATATGGAGAGAAAGCAGGAAAGGGGTACTGAGGTGAATGATCAGCCATGATCTTATTGAATAGTGGTGCAGGCTCGCAGGGCCGAATGGCCTACTCCTGCACCTATTTTCTATGTTTCTATGTTTCTATGTGACACAGAGGTAGCTTTCTGCATACAAGCAGCAAATGGGAGCCCTGAAACAGTAAACAGGGCTCAGACACAGCAATTGGAATCACAGGACTTACCACTTTGCAGAAGTGAGACTTAAAGACTAGTTTCAAATTTACACTTTGGCAATTTCCTAGCAGTCCTAGCTGTTAAAGCAATAGATGGATCCCAATGCCGGCTGACCAGATAACTGGTTGCATCAAATAGCCTTTAACTTACTGTCAACCGGACCATTGCTGGCTCAGTCTATAAACATACTGCCCAATATAGCGCTGTTATACTGAACCAAATAGAGCAGGATGGTCGCAGTGCAACTCTTAGTCAATATACTTCAAACAGCGCTACAATTGCCCTCACTGTCCTGTCCTAGTTTGGGGGGGGGGGGGGGTAAATCCATGAGGCTCCCACTCCTAGTTGCTGTCCCACTACCAGTGTTGGTAAAGTGGACCTAAGTGGACATCAGATAGGGGGCTGGCCATTTGGGACTGAGATGAGGAGGAATTTCTTCACTCAGAGGGCAGTGAATCTTTGGAATTCTCTACCCCAAAGGGCTGTGGACACTGAGTCGTTGAGTATATTCAAGGCTGAGATCGATAGATGTTTGGACTCCAGGGGAATCCAGGGATATGAGGATCAGGCGGGAAAGTGGAGTTGAGGTCGAAGATCAGCCATGATCTCACTGAATGGCGGAGCAGGCTCGAGGGGCTGTTGGGCCTACACCTGCTCCTATTTCTTATGTTCTTCGATGAGGACAAGGTTGGAATTGGTTGTGATGCTTCCTACTGACTGTCACGTTGCCCGTTGACCTGCAAACTGTCTTGTCTCACACATGAATGACCGTTTGGGTAAGTTACTGTAGGCTGCCTGTACCCATGGAATCACAACCTAGCAAAAGTCAGGGTAGGAGGAAGAGAATGGAAGGAAATTGGAAAGGAAAAACAACCCGCAGTGCACTACAGCCATTTTGTACACTGCTAAATGATTTATTTTTACCTTAAACTCGCAATACAAATCATTTACTGAGGCAACCCATAATTTATGCGTAAGAACATGAGTGGGAGACAGAGTGTCCCACACCTAGCGCAGGAGATCAGACATCAGCAGAGCTGGAGGGAACTGCATCACTGCAACCTACACACTGCTTAGAAAAATAACCTCTATCCTGAGTGGTTGTGCTGGCTGATTCTACACACTGCGACTGACTGTTACTATATTTAATCACTGCGAGAAGCAGCACAGAGAATTGCATGTTACCCTCGAGGCTGAGTCCAACAATGCACGTCACACATTGAAGGTGCATCATTGTTCCCCCATGACCAAAGGGGCAAAAGCATTGCCCAGTGTAGCACATTGATCAGAAGGTTCCCGAGTGGACCCGCTCGGTGCTAAGGCCGCAGTAATACAAGTGTCGATGTATAGGTGAACGGCACACCCCTGGGCTAAAGGTGATTCACTGGATCATGATCGTTATTCACTGATCATTATTCAGTAGCTCCCTAGATTGGGTAACTTCTGTATACCTCCGCCCACCCCCGATACTTGGTTATCGCAAAAAAAATACCCCCAGTTCATGAGAATCTTTCTTCACACCTGGATCATGCACGTAGAATCATAGACTGGATACAGCACAGTAAGAGGCCATTCGGCCCGTTGAGCCCGTGCCGGCTCTCTGCAAGAGCACCTCAGCCAGTCCCACTCCCCTGCCCTTTCCCCGTAACTCTGCAATATTTTTTCCTTCAGGCACTTATCCAACTCCCTTTTGAAAGCCACGATTGAGTCTGCCTCCACCACCCTCTCAGGCAGCGCATTCCAGATCCTAACCACTCGCTGCGGGAAAAACGTTTTCCCTCGTGTCGCCTTTGGTTCTTCTGCCAATCGCCTTAAATCTGTGTCCTCTGGTTCACCACCCTTCCGACATGAGCAGAATGTTGTATAAGATCTTAGCCATGGTTAGTTTAGGGGTGATCTTAAAACCCTTGGGCTAATGGGTGGCTAAATCAGCCATGGTTGGATTCCTTGCTCTTTTATCCTCTCGTTAGCCCAAGTGAGGTTACTCCGAGACCGCCTGGAGCATCCCAACCTCCTGCTGGGACATGCACATGTGGCCATTGAGTGAGAAGGGAATAAGGTTCACTGTGAGTTCTTTCTCAAACAGTCCGCTGATGCTCAGTCGATGCAGTCACACAAGGAATGTGACTGCTTGAGTGGTCAGCACCCGTGAAACCATATTCCAGTGGGAAAGCGGGTTGTGTAGAGGACACAGAGAGGCTGCAAAGAGATTTAGATAGGTTAAGCAAATGGGCTAAGGTTTGGCAGATGGAATGCAATACAGACGGAAAGTGTGAGGTCATCCACCTTGGGGAAAAAAACAGTAAAAGGGAATATTATTTGAATGGGGAGAAATTACAACATGCTGAGGTGCAGAGGGACCTGGGGGGTCCTTGTGCATGGAGCCCAAAAAGTTAGTTTGCAGGTGCAGCAGGTAATCAGGAAGGCGAATGGAATGTTGGCCTTCATTGCGAGAGGGATGGAGTACAAAAGCAGGGAGGTCCTGCTGCAACTGTACAGGGTATTGGTGAGGCCGCACCTGGAGTACTGCGTGCAGTTTTGGTCACCTTACTGAAGGAAGGATATACTAGCTTTGGAGGGGGTACAGAGACGATTCACGAGGCTGATTCCGGAGATGAGGGGGTTACCTTATGATGATAGATTGAGTAGACTGGGTCTTTACTCCTTGGAGTTCAGAAGGATGAGGGGTGATCTTATAGAAACATTTAAAATAATGAAAGGGATAGACAAGATAGAGGCAGAGGTTGTTTCCACTGGTCGGGGAGACTAGAACTAGGGGGCACAGCCTCAAAATACGGGGGTGCCAATTTAAAACCAAGTTGAGAAGGAATTTCTTCTCCCAGAGGGTTGTGAATCTGTGGAATTCTCTGCTCAGGGAAGCAGTTGAGGTTAGCTCATTGAATGTATTCAAGTCACAGAGAGATAGATTTTTAACCAATAAGGGAATTAAGGGTTACGGGGAGCGGGCGGGTAAGTGGAGCTGAGTCCACGGCCAGATCAGCCATGATCTTGTTGAATAGCGGAGCAGGCTCGAGGGGCTAGATGGCCTACTCCTGTTCCTAATTCTTATGTTCTTATGTTCATATGCTCATATGTTCTTATGTTCATATGCAGCACAAGTCAGCACCTCCAGTACAGGAGGAGATACAGGATGTAAATGCTTCAAAACTCATTATCAACAGGATTGGGAAAAAGACATATAAAAGAAATACAGTATTCAAATATGGACTTAATTCAGACTCAATCAACTGCATGCAGCTTTCAAAAGAGGGCAAGTGGCAACGGAGGCAGTGCTTTATTCAAACAGGATCTGGCAATCATCGACACTGGAGAGCTGCTGACACAAAAGACAGATTTTAGATGATGCTTTCCCTATTCATGCGCTCACACATGCTATGTGTCTGTAGATAGTAGCAAGCTCGCAGCACAGAACAACAGCTGCATACTAATGCTGTGCCCATCAGAGCCGTGTGTAGCAGCAGTATCCAGAATTAATCAGAAACCTGTCTGAAGCTTGGTGATTGAACCAGCGCAGAGTATAATTCATAAAAATCCGATCGATGAAAACTGTACCACGTGTCCTGGTAATCTGAGCCCTTAAACAGATTGCAACTATAAGATAGGCTACTATTAATGCAACAGTGAGGCTGCTGTATGCAGATCTCATTACGACGACCTGTACCTGAAGGATTTCCAGTGCTTTTTTTCCTATTTTTTAGAAATCTTTATTTTTTTTCAGTTTCCCCCCCCCCCGCCCCTCACTGCGCCCGACTCAATCCTCGGCAGTACTTTGCCGAGGATTACATTTTCCGCCGAGATTGGGATCTCCCGCTCGTTGCCACCCAGGTTCACGGTGTAAGTGCGTTTTTTTGTTGCCGAGCGGTCTTTCCAGGTTTTTTATCATGCAAGTTCCACCCCAAATTACCGTCAGAATCCCAGCGGTCCTTTGGACGGAACTTATGTTTCACCAAGTTCGGGGCCATAGTCTCAGGATAATAGAAACATAGAAACATAGAAAATAGGTGCAGGAGTAGGCCATTCGGCCCTTCTAGCCTGCACCGCCATTCAATGAGTTCATGGCTGAACATTCAACTTCAGTACCCCATTCCTGCTTTCTCACCATACCCCTTGATCCCCCTAGTAGTAAGGACTTCATCTAACTCCTTTTTGAATATATTTAGTGAATTGGCCTCAACAACTTTCTGTGGTAGAGAATTCCACAGGTTCACCACTCTCTGGGTGAAGAAATTCCTCCTCATCTCGGTCCTAAATGGCTTCCCCCTTATCCTTAGACTGTGTCCCCTGGTTCTGGACTTCCCCAACATTGGGAACATTCTTCCTGCATCTAACCTGTCTAACCCCGTCAGAATTTTAAACGTTTCTATGAGGTCCCCTCTCATTCTTCTGAACTCCAGTGAATACAAGCCCAGTTGATCCAGTCTTTCTTGATAGGTCAGTCCCGCCATCCCAGGAATCAGGGGGGTCAGCCTTTTAAGACTGAGATGAGGAGGAAGTTCTACGTGCAGAGGGTTGTGAATCTTTGGAAGTCTCTGCTCAAAGCACTGTGGCGCTGAGTCTTTGAGTATATTCAAGGCTGAGGTCGATAGATTTTTGGAGTCATGGGGAATCGAGGGATATGGGGATCGGGCGGGAAAGTGGAGTTGAGGTCGGAGATCAGCCGTGATCTCATTGAATGGCGGAGCAGGCTCGAGGGGCCGAATGGCAGACTCCTGCTCCTAATTCTTATGTTCTCATGTTAAAAATGCCAGCTGACCTTGGGCAAGAGCTGGGACGAGCGGACAGCTATGGTGTTGGACCTATCCAGAAGTGAAAACTGCAGGAGGAAATGAATCCTCGTTGCAGTGTGGAGCCGGAGAATATAAAATAAGAGTAAGTTTTACCATTTGCTGATTTAAGTATAGATCACAGAGATAGAAGGGAGAGAAACATCTCGAAACCACTTTAAAGAGATGCTAAATATCGGCTAAAGTACAGTCTGTTTGGAAGAACGAAACACCTTGAAAAAAACATTAATAAAGATACAGAAAGAGGTGAAAAACAATTTTGTCGTTAAGTATCATCGTGTTATTATGCGGCATGCAATTTAATATATTTTAATGATATAAATTTCATTTTATGATCTGGATATTTGAATTTCTGCATAAGAAAAATGACAAATGAAAAGATTCTCTGTGCAATTTAATTGGTTCACATTCCAGTTTATCCTTTGGCACATTCTGTTTAATGCTGATCTCTTTAGTGCCTTCACTTTAGAGAACAGTGTGAAGTAAAAATACGACTTGCATTTACATCGCGCCTTTCACGACCACCAGACATTTGATAACACTTTACAGCCAATGAAGAATTTTTGAAGTGTAGTCACCGTTGGGATGTGGGAAACACGGCAGACAATTTGCGCACAGCAAGCTCCCACAAACAGCAATGTGATAATGACCAAGATAATCTGCTTTTTTGTTATGCTGGTTGAGGGATAAATATTGGCGAAGACAATATTTATCCCTCAATCAACATGACTAATACAGATTATCTGGTCATAGAATTACACGGGATATACGGCACAGAAACAGGTCATTCGGTCCAACCAGTCCGTGCCGGCGTTTATGCTCCACTCGAGCCTCCTCCCGTCTTTCCTCATCTAACTCTATCAGCATAACCCTCTATTTCCTTCTCCCCCATATGTTTATCCAGCCTCCCTTTAAATGCATCGATATTATTCACCTCAACCCCTCCCTGTGGCAGCGAGTTCCACATTCTCACCCCCTCTCTGGGTAAAGAAGTTCCTTCTGAATTCCCTATGTGATATCTTGGTGACTACCTTATATTGATGGCCTCTAGTTTTTTATTATCCCATTGCTGTTTGTGGGAGCTTGCTGTGCGCAAATTGGCTGCCACGTTACAACTTCAAAAAGTGCTTCATTGGCTGTAAAGCACTTTAGGAGGTTCAGTGGTCGTGTAAGGAGCTATAGAAAGGCAAGCCTTTCTTTTTCTTTTTTCACTCGGCCATCAATGGACCATGTAGAAGTAATACTTTGGAATTAATTTCCTTCAAGGCAATTTACCCCCTAGATTTCCCATTTCTTTTAAGATGCCTTGGGGCAGAAATTGCCCCTTTTTATAGCCTCGTTAGTGCCTCCGGGGGGGCAGTAACAGGGCGCAATGTCATTTTTGCCCGAGGGAGGGGGGTGCTGGTGCCTCCAGGGAAATTGCCCAGAAGGTTACGGGTGGGGGGTGGGGGCGCTGTCCTAGCAACGCCGCGCCCTGCAATTAGCGTCCCGGGCCATAGAAACATAGAAACATAGAAAATAGGTGCAGGAGTAGGCCATTCGGCCCTTCGAGCCTGCACCGCCATTCAATGAGTTCATGGCTGATCATGCAACTTCAGTACCCCATTCCTGCTTTCTCACCATACCCCTTGATCCCCCGAGTAGTAAGGACTACATCTAACTCCTTTTTGAATATATTTAGTGAGTTGGTCTCAACAACTTTCTGTGGTAGAGAATTCCACAGGTTCACCACTCTCTGGGTGAAGAAGTTTCTCCTCATCTCGGTCCTAAATGGCTTACCCTTTATCTTTAGACTGTGACCCCTGGTTCTGGACTTCCCCAACATTGGGAACATTCTTCCTGCATCTAACCTGTCTAAACCCGTCAGAATTTTAATCGTTTCTATGAGACCCCCTCTCATTTTTCTGAACTCCAGTGAATACAAGCCCAGTTTATCCAGTCTTTCTTGATATGTCAGTCCCGCCATCCCGGGAATCAGTCTGGTGAACCTTCGCTGCACTCCCTCAATAGCAAGAATGTCCTTCCTCAAGTTAGGAGACCAAAACTCCACACGATACTCCAGGTGTGGCCTCACCAAGGCCCTGTACAACTGTAGCAACACCTCCCTGCCCCTGTACTCAAATCCCCTCGCTATGAAGGCCAACATGCCATTTGCTTTCTTAACCGCCTGCTGTACCTGCATGCCAACCTTCAATGACAGATGTACCATGACATCCAGGTCTCGTTGCACCTCCCCTTTTCCTAATCTGTCACCATTCAGATAATAGTCTGTCTCTCTGTTTTTACCACCAAAGTGGATAACCTCACATTTATCCACATTATACTTCATCTGCCATGCATTTGTCCACTCACCTAACCTATCCAAGTCGCTCTGCAGCCTCATAGCATCCTCCTCGCAGCTCACACTGCCACCCAACTTAGTGTCATCCGCAAATTTGGAGATACTACATTTAATCCCCTCGTCTAAATCATTAATGTACAGTGTAAACAGCTGGGGCCCCAGCACAGAACCTTGCGGTACCCCACTAGTCACTGCCTGCCATTCTGAAAAGTCCCCATTTACTCCTACTCTTTGCTTCCTGTCTGACAACCAGTTCTCAATCCATGTCAGCACACTACCCCCAATCCCATGTGCTTTAACTTTGCACATTAATCTCTTGTGTGGGACCTTGTCGAAAGCCTTCTGAAAGTCCAAATATACCACATCAACTGGTTCTCCCTTGTCCACTCTACTGGAAACATCCTCAAAAAATTCCAGAAGATTTGTCAAGCATGATTTCCCTTTCACAAATCCATGATGACTTGGACCTATCATGTCACCTCTTTCCAAATGCGCTGCTATGACATCCTTAATAACTGATTCCATCATTTTACCCACTACTGATGTCAGGCTGACCGGTCTATAATTCCCTGTTTTCTCTCTCCCTCCTTTTTTAAAAAGTGAGATTACATTGGCTACCCTCCACTCGATAGGATCTGATCCAGAGTCTATGGAATGTTGGAAAATGACTGTCAATGCATCCGCTATTTCCAAGGCCACCTCCTTAAGTACTCTGGGATGCAGTCCATCAGGTCCTGGGGATTTATCGGTCTTCAATCCCATCAATTTCCCCAACAAAATTTCCCGACTAATAAGGATTTCCCTCAGTTCCTCCTTCTTACTAGACCCTCTGACCCCTTTTATATCCGGAAGGTTGTTTGTGTCCTCCTTAGTGAATACCGAACCAAAGTACTTGTTCAATTGGTCTGCCATTTCTTTGCTCCCTGTTATGACTTCCACTGATTCTGACTGCAGGGGACCTACGTTTGTCTTTACTAACCTTTTTCTCTTTACATATCTATAGAAACTTTTGCAGTCCGTCTTAATGTTCCCTGCAAGCTTCCTCTCGTACTCTATTTTCCCTGCCCTAATCAAACCCTTTGTCCTCCTCTGCTGAGTTCTAAATTTCTCCCAGTCCCCAGGTTCACTGCTATTTCTGGCCAATTTGTATGCCACTTCCTTGGCTTTAATACTATCCCTGATTTCCCTTGATAGCCACGGTTGAGCCACCTTCCCTTTTTTATTTTTACGCCAGACAGGGATGTACAATTGTTGTAGTTCATCCATGCGGTCTCTAAATGGCTGCCATTGCCCATCCACTGTCAATCCCTAAAGTATAATTCGCCAATCTATCCTAGCCAATTCACGCCTCATACCTTCAAAGTTACCCTAAGTTCTGGACCATGGTCTCTGAATTAACTGTTTCATTCTCCATCCTAATGTAGAATTCCACCATATTATGGTCACTTTTCCGCAAGGGGCCTCGCACAACGAGATTGCTAATTAATCCTCTCTCATTACACAACACCCAGTCTAAGATGGCCTCCCCCTAGTTGGTTCCTTGACATATTGGTCTAGAAAACCATCCCTTATGCACTCCAGGAAATCTTCCTCCACCGTATTGCTTCCAGTTTGGTTAGCCCAATCTATATGCATATTAAAGTCACCCATGATAACTGTTGCACCTTTATTGCATGCACGCCTAATTTCCTGTTTGATGCCCTCCCCAACATCACTACTACTGTTTGGAGGTCTGTACACAACTCCCACTAATGTTTTTTGCCCTTTGGTGTTCTGCAGCTCTACACATATAGATTCCACATCATCCAAGCTAATGTCCTTCCTAACTATTGCATTAATCTCCTCTTTAACCAGCAATGCTACCCCACCTCCTTTTCCTTTTATTCTATCCTTCCTGAATGTTGAATACCCATGGATGTTGAGTTCCCAGCCCTGACCATCCTGGAGCCACGTCTCTGTAATCCCAATCACATCATATCCATTAACATCTATTTGCATAGTTAATTCATCCATCTTATTACGGATACTCCTTGCATTAATACACAAAGCCTTCAGGCTTGTTTTTTTAACACTCTTTGTCATTTTAGAATTATGATGCAGTGTGGCCCTTTTTGTTTCTTGCCTTTGTTTACTCGGCCTTCCACTATTGCTTTTTACCTTTCTACCATCTGTTTCTGACTCCATATTACTTCGCCCTATCTCGCTGCATAGGTTCCCATCCCCCTGCCATATTAGTTTAAACACTCCCGAACTGCATTAGCAAATGTTACCCCTAGGACATCAGTTCCAGTCCTGCCCAAGTGCAGACCGTCCCTTTTGTACAGGTCCCACTTCCCCCAGAACTGGTTCCAATGTCCTATCAATTTGAATCCCTCCCTCTTGCACCACTGCTCAAGCCACGTATTTATTCTAACTATCCTGCTCCCTCTACTCTGATTAGCACGTGGCACTGGTAGCAATCCAGAGATTATGACCTTTGAGGCCCTACTTTTAAATTTAACTCCTAGCTCCCTAAATTCAGCTTGTAGGACCTCTTCCCGCTTCTTACCTATATCGTTGGTACCTACATGTACCACGACAACTGGCTGTTCACCCTCCCTCTCCAGAATGCTCTGCAGCCGTTCCGAGACATCCTTGACCCTTGCACCAGGGAGGCAACATACCATCCTGGAGTCTCGGTTGCGGTCGCAGAAACTCCTATCTATTCCCCTTACAATTGAATCCCCTATCACTATCGCTCTCCCACTCTTTTTCCTGCCCTCCTGTGCAGCAGAGCCAGCCACGGAGCCATGAACTTGGCTGCTGCTGCCCTCCCCTGATGAGTCATCCTCCTCAACAGTACCCAAAGCAGTGTATCTGTTTTGCAGGGGGATGACCACAGGGGACCCCTGCACTACCTTCCTTGCACTGCTCTTCCTGCTGGTCTTCCATTCCCTAGCTGGCTGTGGACCCTTCACCTGCGGCAAGACCAACTCGCTACACGTGCTACTCACTTAATTCTCAGCATCGTGGATGCTCCAGAGTAAATCCACCCTCAGCTCCAACTCCGCAACGCGGTCCGTCAAGAGCTGGAGGTGGACACACTTCCCACACACATAGTCGTCAGGGACACCGGAAGTGTCCCTGAGTTCCCACATGGTACAGGAGGAGCATATCACGTGACCGAGCTCTCCTGCCATGACTTAACCCTTAGATTAACTTAAATTGGCAACAACAATGCTAAAGTTTACTCACTGATATAGAAGAGAAAAAAGAAAAACTACTCACCAATCACCAGCCAATCACTTACCCCCTTGGCTGTGACGTCACCTTTCTGTTTCTTTCTACTTTTTTGTGCTCTCCCTGTAGCTGCACTGGCTGGGCCTCTCACTGACCCCGGACTCACGCCTCTCCGACGCACCTCCCGACGCCTCTCGCGGCCTGGGCCTCTCGCTGACCCCGGACACATGCCTCTCCGACGCACCTCCCGATGCCTCTCGCGGCCTGGGCCTCTCGCTGACCCCGGACACATGCCTCTCCGACGCACCTCCCGACGCCTCTCGCGGCCTTTTGTAGGCCTCTCACTGACCCCGGACTCACGCCTCTCCAACGCACCTCCCGACGCCTCTCGCGGCCTGGGCCTCTCGCTGACCCCGGACACATGCCTCTCCGACGCACCTCCCGACGCCTCTCGCGGCCTTTTGTAGGCCTCTCACTGACCCCGGACTCACGCCTCTCCAACGCACCTCCCGACGCCTCTCGCGGCCTGGGCCTCTCGCTGACCCCGGACACATGCCTCTCCGACGAACCTCCCGACGCCTCTCGCTGACCCCGGACTCACGACTCTCCGACGCACCTCCCGACGCCTCTCGCGGCCTTTTGTAGGCCTCTCGCTGACCCCGGACACACGCCTCTCCGACGCAGTCGAATGCAGGGTCGATGGGAGGGCGGGGCACTAAATTCAGCATCGGGCCTCATTTGAATGGAAGTGGCAAGCTGCAAATGGGACTCCCGGTTCAGCTTGCCAGTCAGTAGCTGATAAATTCCACCTGGCTCCCATTGCGATCCAGACCACAGGTCGATTCTCGGTGGGGTGGGGCAGTGTGGGGAGAGGCAAAGCGGAGGTGGTGGATGATCCCAGGCCAGCAGCGACCCGCAGTATTTCAGTCGAGCTAGGAAAGGCACTCCTCTCCTTCGGATGCCACAACAACATAACTTTGAAAACATTTTGTGGCTGTTTTTTGAGTGGCCTCCAACAGACCGTTTTGAGGACCGCTGGTTCAGCCGGTCAAGAACTGGTGCAATTGGGTGGGGCTTGTACGATGCAAACTCCTGTTTCAGGTAGGTGGCTGCTTGCCCAGTTACAGGTCCTCCTGAATATGGCATCGGGCATCAATATGGCGACTGGGGTACCACACTCCCTCCCCTGCCACCAGATTTTCAATTTACCTGTTTTTCAGGCACAAAACGGACAGTCTCAAACTTAGACAGTGATTTATCTACTTTACGCAGAGGGTGGTGAATATGTAGAATGGATTGCTTAACTGAGGCACTGAGTGCTGTTTGGACGAGCAAAATGACACCATCGCCGCGCACTCCGACCCCTCACCGCCCTGCACCGATCATTTTACGTTCTGGGGGTGGGGGCGGAAATTGCCACGCGGGCCGTAGGCTGGCGGACATCCGCCACTGAAGAGCCCCTTTAAGGGGAGACCCCCCCCCCGGTTGCCATTTAATGTTGTGGGCCGACTCTTGACTTGGTCTAACGAAGGCAGCACTTGCATCGAGCGAGCCGCCATCATGCAGCCCAGTGGCGGCCACCAAAGGGCCCGCGGAATGCGCAGTGGCCTTGCCCTTTAACTGAAGGGGAGGGGCCCTGTAGCACAACAGCGCTCCGAAAATGCTGCACATAGTACTGACCCTCTCAGCACCGTACTGCCACCCTGGGAGCACCCCTGCAACAAAGTGGAGCACCGGAGACACCACTCCGCTTTGTTTCAGGGGCACACAACCCCATTCCGCTTTGGGGCAAGGCTCCCGGGCCGAGCGTAGGAAGTCCCGGTCCCGGAAGGTTACCGCCTCTAATAGGGTCATGGGGCAATTTCAGCCCCCTTGTCTTTCCCTCCAACCTGTGATTAATCCCTACAATAGCAATCTGACTAATTACACAGCGGCTGAATTGGGGCGGAGGAAAACGCTGTTCACATCATTAACTTTGTTGAGCACATGGAGTTCCAGTTTGTTCATCTGGGGTAAGGGTTAACTGAATATACTGGGCCAAAGACTGTCAGGAGATCTGGTGCCCCTGGCAGAAATCTGCAAACAATTGGAACAACTCTCTGTTTTTGTCTCGAAGTAACATTTGTTCTTTTATGTTTCAAATATATTTAGAAAAAAAGTAGTTTTATTACGCATGAACATATATTTTTAAGAACATTGACAATAATGGGAGCGTGAGAGAGCAGGAATAATGGATTACAGCACTCTACTGTGATTAAGGACTTGAGGCTTTTCTGCAACTGAGCAATATTTGGATTCATCGAGGTGAGGGATGTCAATTTCAGGGGAAAATAGAGTATTTCAGTAAATCTTTGCACCCAGTTTCAGCATCAAAGCACTTCTATGTCAGGTATAGCATGGGCTAGATATACATCAAAGCTCCCTGTGCTCAGCAATAAGGACCTATCTTAATTCAACCCTCAAGAGAATGTCCCTCACAGCACCAATGTGAATTTTTCCCATTTTACAACCTTTTACCCTCTCTGAGTCAGATTGCTAAATTGCAGGGATTTTTGTGCTGTGAACTTAAGTTTACTCTATGGATACATAGGATACATTGGATATATTCAAGAGGGAGTTAGATATGGCCCTTACGGCTAAAGGGATCAAGGGGTATGGAGAGAAAGCAGGAAAGGGGTACTGAGGGAATGATCAGCCATGATCTTATTGAATGGCGGTGCAGGCTCGAAGAGCCGAATGGCCTACTCCTGCACCTATTTTCTATGTTTCTATATCTATGTTACTCGAATGTCTCATTCAAAGGAAGGCACTCCAATAATGCAGTGCAACTTCAGTGCGGCCATGGAGTGTCAGCCTAAATGATGTGCTGAAATCCTGGGGTGGGCTTGAACCCACAACCTTTCAACTCAAGCGGCAACTGAGACAAACTGTGACTGGGCCCAATCCCACTAATCCTTGTAATGTCATATCCTACACTTGGATACAGCAGAGTTGTTAATGTCATGCTTGCTGAATCATTATCTGAAATTCAAGGTCTGGTTTAACAAGTTCCTTCAGATACTTAGTGACCCAGTCAGCCAAACCAAGATAAACACAAAATTCTTGAATGTCCTTTTCAGAGGCTCAACTCCAGGATGGCTTCAAAACCCTGATGACACGGATGCTTGGGTTCTCAAAAGAACTTTCTGAGGAACTACATTTTTCTCTTGTTGGCCTATTTCAATTGTCACTGATAACTGGTTTATTCCCATCCAAGTGGAAGATTGCAAACAACACGGCTGCTCACAAGGAGAGATAACTAAAACCAGTATCTCTCCTAACAGGTGACAGGGCCCACAACATATTCCGTGTGAGAGGAATGCTTCACATTGAACACAGTCCTCCTGGAAAATGACTCTTTATAAAAGAGTAAACAAAGCTTGAAGAGTTGGGGACCTTGCCTTTTCCAACTGCCTTCTCAACTGTTTCCAGAAATTTGTACATTAACTATCTTAGGAGATGGAAGACAACACATTTGGTGATTTTTAAAAAATCATTCCGAATGAGTTAAATCAATGTTGTTGGCAATATGGTCAAGTAGCTGCTTGTTTGTCCACCTTCACAGATGGCCCTTAGCATGCCTGCTGGTTCCTCTGCCTTTGGCCTTCATTCTGGCCTGCTCGTCCATGGAATGTTGCCAGTGGTAATCCCTCTCCTCTCATTTTCCAGCGAGATGAAGGAATGTAGGCAGGAATACCCAGCATCCATGGCATTATTCAAACTAGAGGGCCTGCAGATTTTCGCTCCACTCCCGTGGAGCCTCCACTTGGCAACTGAATGGATAGCACATTGGAAACCAGGGGCGGAGTACACTTGATTTTGTTGCTTTGTGCTGAACTGTGTTGGAGCATTCTTGAGAGTCACCAGCAAGACAATGTTTAGGATTGCAGCCATGACCAAAAGGCATAGCACGGGGTTTAAAAAGAAAGTTTAGCAGAGGCAATATGTATGAATCAGGTGGCCCAGGCCTCTGGATTCAACTGTGCTATCCACAAGCAGTTGCTAAATGGAATTCCCAACAGGAACAGGGATAAACATCTTCAACAGCAGCAACAACTTGTTTATATAGTGCTTTTAATGTCGTAAAACGTCCCACGGTGCTTCACAGGAGTATTAGAAGACAAAAAATTTGGTGACAGGTGACCAAAAGCTTGGTCAAAGAGGTAGGTTTTAAGGAGCGTATTGAAGGAGGAAAGAGAGGTAGAGAGGTGGTAAGGTTTAGGGAGGGAGTTCCAGAGCTTGGGGCCCAGGCAACAGAAGGCACAGCCACCAATGATTGAGCGATTATAATCAGGGATGCTCAAGAGGCCAGAATTAGAGGAGCGCAGAGATCTTGGGGGTTGTGGGGCTGGAGGAGATTACAGAGATAGGGAGGAGCGAGGGCCATGGAGGGATTTGAAAATTGAGGATTTTGAAATCGAGGCGTTGCTTAACTGGGAGCCAATGTAGGTCAGCGAGCACAGGGGGTGATGGGTGAGCGGGACTGGGTGAGAGTTAGGACACGGGGCAGCGAGCACAGTGGGGTGATGGGTGAGCGGGACTGGGTGTGAGTTAGGACACGGGGCAGCGAGCACAGGGGGTGATGGGTGAGCGGGACTGGGTGCGAGTTAGGACACGGGGGCATCGAGCACAGGGGGTGATGGGTGAGCGGGACTGGGTGAGAGTTAGGACACGGGGGCAGCGAGCACAGGGGGTGATAGGTGAGCGGGACTTGGTGCGAGTTAGGACACGGGGACAGTGAGCACAGGGGGAGATGGGTGAGCGGGACTCGGTGCGAGTTAGGACATGGGGGCAGCGAGCACAAGAGGTGATGGGTGAGCGGGACTTGGTGCGAGTTAGGACACGGGGGCAGCGAGCACAGGGGGTGATGGGTGAGCGGGACTGGGTGCGAGTTAGGACATGGGGGCAGCGAGCACAAGAGGTGATGGGTGAGCAGGACTTGGTGCGAGTTAGGACACGGGGCAGCGAGCACAGTGGATGATGGGTGAGCAGGACTTGGTGCGAGTTAGGACACGGGGCAGTGAGCACAGGGGGTGATGGGTGAGCGGGACTGGGTGCGAGTTAGGACACGGGGGCATCGAGCACAGGGGGTGATGGGTGAGCGGGACTGGGTGAGAGTTAGGACACGGGGCAGCGAGCACAGGGGGTGATGGGTGAGTGGGACTTGGTGCGAGTTAGGACACGGGGCAGTGAGCACAGGGGGTGATGGGTGAGCGGGACTGGGTGAGAGTTAGGACACGGGGGCAGCGAGCACAGGGGGTGATGGGTGAGTGGGACTCGGTGCGAGTTAGGACACGGGGCAGTGAGCACAGGGGGTGATGGGTGAGCGGGACTGGGTGCGAGTTAGGACACGGGGCAGCCGAGTTTTGGATTGTAAGGGGGTAAAAAGTATATTTAAAACCGAAATAAGGGTATGGTACCAAATCAGGTTAAAGGGCGTAGCTCGTGCTTGTGTGCTTATCTTTAAAAACTGCAGAACAAGCTTAAAAGTCCAGAGCAAGGTTAAAAACTGCAGAACAACACATTCCAATCGACTGAGGTCAGCTCCGCATGTGAAACCATTCAGCAGCCCGTCTGATAAGGGTTAACGAATCAATGTCGCTCCGCTGATAAGCTGTAGGCCAACCGGTGGTGGTAGAAGGGTCTCACGCCTTGGAAAATGTATAACCGTATGTAGAACCATCACTCGAGGAAGATCCTGTCTTAGGTGGCAAAGACTGTAAACCTCCCCTGCATATGCTTGAATAAAGATCGTAAAAGTGAATCCAAGGTTTCGTCTGTTTGATTCCGTGGTCGTTATAAGGGCAGGTGTCGATTCCTTATTTCAGGAAATCCACCTTGAAGAAGAGAAGCCTTCTTTTTTACCTCAACGGGATCACCTCTACTTTACGTAGGGTAGAGTGTGGGAGCCAGCCAGGAGTGTGCTGGAATAGTCAATTGTAGTAAGACCTTCTTTTGTACTCCAACCCCCTTGCAATAAACGGAAATGGAAAAGCACTGCCACCAGCCACTAATCCCTTCGTACAGAATCAGAACCCCGAAATTTCTGGAAGTCTGCTCCACCAGCGCAAGTGTGGCTTAGTGGAACCACCGTCTTCCCTTGCCTCAGACAGAGACCCACCCCAATACACAAGGTGGTCATTTCCATGGCCAGCCAGAGCTGCTACTGTCTACTAGGGTGCACGACCGACACTCACCCCAGTTGGGACTTGTCCAGCGGATTAGCCCACAGCCGTTCCGCTTGAAGTCCATCAGGGCTGGAAGAAAAAATATACTTCTTTGTGGATTCCTTTGGGATTGATTACCCAAGTCTGAGCAAGATTTGTGGCCTGTCAAATGGTATCATATGGACTCATTCTAGCTCTAAGCTGATGCATGACCCACTAAAGCCTATGACGGATGTAAAGGGGTATTCCTGGTCTAGCTCGGGAACTGTTCCCTGACACGCCATTATGAGATGGGGACAAGATCTGCTTATGACTCACCTACTGGAAAACGGTTTCCAATGGAAATCTGGTGGCACCAGGTTCCGGCCCAAACAAGCTACTGATCCGACCTCTCTCCACCCTTCGTTTCTTCTCTCAGAGGGTCGTAAATCTGTGGAATTCTCTGCCCCAGAGAGCTGTGGAGGCTGGGTCATTGAATATATTTAAGGCGGAGAGAGACAGATTGTTGAGTGATAAGGGAGTAAAAGGTTATGGGGAGCGGGCAGGGAAATGGAGCTGAGCCCATGATCAGATCAGCCGTGATCTTATCAAATGGCGGAGCAGGCTCGAGGGGCCAAATGGCCGACTCCTGCTCCTATTTCTTACGTTCTCCTATGTTTATCCGAGCTGCAATGCCAAGGTTCAAAAGTTTAAAGGCTGGGTGCTCAGTGGGTTAACGTGTGTCCTGTCGCCTTCGAGGTCTGTGTTGGAATCCAGAAAAGCCGTGGATATGAGAGGCTCCACTCTTGCTTGTTGTCTGTAAAAGTCGGACATGATGAGTTTGAGAAGTTTTGACGCCAGTTCGAGTAGGAATCAATTCATAACACAAAACTACACTTTATTTGACAAGAAAATCTCAAATCACATTATGATATTGGCACTTAGAATTATTCCAGAATATTATGAAAGGGTAGACAGAAGCAGACAGCTTCCATGTCAACATTCAAAATTAGTTTGGATAGGTAAATGAAGGAAAAGGCAACGAAAAGACATGGGAACAAGGAGCGTAAATGTGATTAGGACTATTTGCTCAAGTGAAGGGTGGACACTGACACAGACGGGTTAGGCTGAATTCCAAATTGCTACTTTTATGTAGTTTCATCATAGAATCACGGAACGGTTCCAGCGCGGGAGGAGGCCATTCGGCCCGTCGAGCCCGTGCCGGCTCTCTGCAAGAGCCCTTCAGCCAGTCCCACTCCCCCGCCCTTTCCCCGTAACCCTGCACATTCTTTGTCCTTCAGGCACTTATCCAACTCCTTTTTGAAAGCCACGATTGAGTCTGTCTCCACCACCCTCTCAGGCAGCGCATTCCAGATCCTAACCACTCGCTGCGGGAAAAACGCTTTCCCTCATGTCGCCTTTGGTTCTTCTGCCAATCGCCTTAAATCCGTGTCCTCTGGTTCTCGACCCTTCCACCAATGGGAACAGTTTCTCTCTCTCTCTACTCTGTCCAGACCCCTCATGATTTTGAACACCTCGATCAAATCTCCTCTCAACCTTCTCTGCTCCAAGGAGAACAACCCCAGCTTCTCCAGTCTATCCCCGTCACTGAAGTCCCTCATCCCTGGAACCATTCTCGGAAATCTTTTCTGCCCCCTCTCGAAGGCCTTCACATCCTGCCTAAAGTGCGGTGCCCAGAATTGGACACAGTACTCCAGTTGTGGCCGGAGCAGTAGTTTATAAAGGTTCGTCATAAGTTCCTTGCTTTTGTACTCTATGGGGTAGAAATTTACCCCCGCCTGAAACGGGACGCCCCAATGGTTTTGAAGTGTTCAAACCTGCGCAATGGATCCGTCGAAATTCAGCTCTTGGTGTTTTTTTTCCAAGCAGGGCGGAAGTGGCCTTAGCATCGGGGAGGAAGTTGGGGCAAAGCGGAGTGGCCGTCACTAGCAAGGCGGAAGTGGGGGTGGGGTGGAGCACGCGCTGCTGTCAGTCATTAGCGCCGCGCTTACATTATCATCGCGCAGGCACGTCACAACGCCTCTCCCCTTCAGTTAAAGGGGGGAGCCGCTGCCAACTCGACGGCCACCAGAGAGGGTTTCGGCTGGGCCAATGGCCTGGCACCCAAGAGGGGATGCCAGGTTGCCTGTTGGTAACCCGGCTGAACCCGCGGCCATAATTGTTGGCCCGACCTGGCAGTCGGTCGACAAAAAAAAAATAATAATGTCATCGACGACAGCGCCACCTCCCCTTTAAGGGTGGCTGCGTCGCCATTTCACAGATTGTGCACCGACAGAAAAAAAAGCTGTGGTGAGCACCGGCCTGCGGCAACGCTGCTCCGGCGGGGCAACTTCGCCCGGGGGATCCCCGCCAGATGGTAAAGGGGTCGACGCAGGCACGCCGCGGAACGCTCCCAGACACCGCTTCCCTCCCGAGGACGGGCAACTTACAAAAATGGTGGGCCCCCCCTCCACGGAGAGTCGGTGGCCATTCCGCCTTGCCCCGTGGCCGCCGCGTTCAGGCGGTCAGAGGCCTTACTGGAAGGGGCAACTTCGGCCCATTTCAATTGTTCACGTAGGCATTTTTACGTCAACAGTCGAATGGTCTGTGCAAAGACAGTCAGCTGTGAAAAAATGGCCATGTCTGTGAGGTGCTGTCGGTGTCCCAGTTACCACACCCCAGGGAAAGTGAAAGGGTCCAGGGAAACATATGAAAACATAAGACCTTCTGGGAAAATGACTATTGGTTTAGACACTGAGGGGCTGCAATTGCCCCTTCCAATAAGGCCTCTTCACACCGGGAAGCGCCGGCCACGCTGCGGAGTGCAATGGCCGCCGACTTTTCTTGTAATGACCGCCATTATCAAAATCCCGCTTCTGTGCTATCCTGGCGGTGACACGCTCCCCCACCCCACCACCCCCCTGCTGCCGATTCCTGCTAAGTATGTCACCACAGTGCGCACCGCCGCTCTAGCCCCCCGAAGGTGAAATTCTGCCGTGAAAACCTTCGGCCCGCTGGGCGGTGCCAAAACAGGCTTTTTTTGCGGTGGTTCAGTGAGGCTCAGGCCTGCTGGAAAGGTGGTTCAGTGAGGCTCAGGCCTGCTGGTAAGGTGGTTCAGTGAGGCTCAGGCCTGCTGGAAAGGTGGTTCAGTGAGGCTCAGGCCTGCTGGAAAGGTGGTTCAGTGAGGCTCAGGCCTGCTGCAAAGGTGGTTCAGTGAGGCTCAGGCCTGCTGGAAAGGTGGTTCAGTGAGGTTCGGGCCTGCTGGAAAGGTGGTTCAGTGAGGCTCAGGCCTGCTGGAAAGGTGGTTCAGTGAGGCTCAGGCCTGCTGGAAAGGTGGTTCAGTGAGGCTCAGGCCTGCTGGAAAGGTGGTTCAGTGAGGCTCAGGCCTTTTGCAAAGGTGGTTCAGTGAGGCTCAGGCCTGCTGGAAAGGTGGTTCAGTGAGGCTCAGGCTTTCTGCAAAGGTGGTTCAGTGAGGCTCAGGCCTGCTGGAAAGGTGGTTCAGTGAGGCTCAGGCCTGCTGGAAAGGTGGTTCAGTGAGGCTCAGGCCTTCTGGAAAGGTGGTTCAGTGAGGCTCAGGCCTTCTGCAAAGGTGGTTCAGTGAGGCTCAGGCCTGCTGGAAAGGTGGTTCAGTGAGGCTCAGGCCTGCTGGAAAGGTGGTTCAGTGAGGCTCAGGCCTGCTGGAAAGGTGGTTCAGTGAGGCTCAGGCCTGCTGGAAAGGTGGTTCAGTGAGGCTCAGGTCTTCTGGAAAGGTGGTTCAGTGAGGCTCAGGCCTGCTGGAAAGGTGGTTCAGTGAGGCTCAGGCCTTCTGCAAAGGTGGTTCAGTGAGGCTCAGGCCTGCTGGAAAGGTGGTTCAGTGAGGCTCAGGCCTGCTGGAAAGGTGGTTCAGTGAGGCTCAGGCCTGCTGGAAAGGTGGTTCAGTGAGGCTCAGGCCTTCTGCAAAGGTGGTTCAGTGAGGCTCAGGCCTGCTGGAAAGGTGGTTCAGTGAGGCTCAGGCCTTCTGGAAAGGTGGTTCAGTGAGGCTCAGGCCTTCTGCAAAGGTGGTTCAGTGAGGCTCAGGCCTGCTGGAAAGGTGGTTCAGTGAGGCTCAGGCCTTCTGGAAAGGTGGTTCAGTGAGGCTCAGGCCTTCTGGAAAGGTGGTTCAGTGAGGCTCAGGCCTTCTGGAAAGGTGGTTCAGTGAGGCTCAGGCCTTCTGGAAAGGTGGTTCAGTGAGGCTCAGGCCTTCTGGAAAGGTGGTGCAGCTCCCCTTAAAGGGGAGGACCTACTGCCGCGGCCTCCATGACTTTTATTTTGTCAGTCGACTGCTACGTCGGCCCGCCAATTTTGGCTCCCGGGTTCGGCTGTTGCCGCTAACAGGCAGCCTGGCACCCAATCATGCCGAAACCTTCCCTGGTGGCCCAGTGGATCGAAGTTTAAAGATCGCACAGGCTCGCCCCTTTAAGTGAAGGGGAGACCGCGATGACGATCTCGCAGCGGCCACTCTGCAACCCCCACCCCCCCCGCCCCTCTAGTGTTGTCACTGCTGCGTACCCGCCCCCAGCAAGAGCGACTTCCGGATCCGAGTGAAAAGGAACCAAAGAGCGGAATTTCGTTCAAGAGGCGACCTCAACCACCGCGGCGGTAAAAACTATAGAAACGGGTAGCGCGCGCGCTCCGTTTCGGGCGGGGGGCAATTTCGGCCCCCAACAATTCAATGGTTAAAGATTATCTTGGATTCCAGTCGGAATTTCAATTCCCAAACCTGCTTGTGCAGGCAAAAAAAATTTCAAGGTGCATTCTAAATCAAGCAATATTTTAGCACATGTTGTTATAATCTGAAAATAAAGGATTGCTGGGCTGATATGACATCCCTATCCAGCCTGCAGTGAAAGAGGACATTAAGGTTCTGCCTCTTCTTGTGATAGAATATTATCCATCTTATTCTGCACAATGAATGCCATCCTGGCCTGCGGCCAAAGGCTATTGTACTATATATAACACACGGTCATGCAGTCTGATAGGTCCTTACTATACAGTATAAATGCACACAAGGCCCATACTTGAGAGAATGTCACTCTGTGACCAGTTACCTTTATTACCAAGACCTCAAGAGATGAAGGTGGGTGGAGCTTCCCCTTTTATGCCTGAAAGTCCAGGTTAGGAGTGTCTCCCACAAGTTCACCCCCTTGTGGTCAATGTTCTCAAGGTGTACAACTTAGGTCAGCTTATACATGGGTTACACTGATAGTTGAATACATGACATCACCTCCCCCCCAAAGTCTTATTGGGATCACAGGTTAAGTCTCTCTGGTGGTTTACGCTTCCTTGTAGAACGCCTGAGTTGGGGCTCCGGTTGTTGGGCGCTGGCCTGAGTGTCTGCTGTTTGCGGTGCCTCAGGCCTGTCCGGACTGCCCACAGTGACTGGGCTCTCCTCCAATTGGCTCTGGTGTTCGGTCACCTGTGGTGGAGTGAACTCTACATCGTATTCTTCCTCTGCTTTTTCTATGGGGTTGCTGAACCTCCTTTTAATTTGATCCACGTGTTTGCGGCAGATTTGTCCATTGGTAAATTTAACTACCAGAATCCTATTCCCCTCTTTGGCAATCACAGTGCCTGCGAGCCATTTGGGCCCTGCAGCGTAATTACGGACAAAAACAGGGTCATTGACATCAATACATCGCGCCCTCGCATTCCTGTCATGGTAGTCACATTGTGACTGGCGCCTGCTCTCAACAATTTCTTTCATAGTAGGGTGTATAAGGGATAACCTGGTTTTGAGCGTCCTTTTCATTAGCAGCTCTACGGGTGGAACCCCTCTGAGCGAGTGTGATTGGGATCTATTGGCCAACAGGAGGCGAGATAAGCGAGTTTGTAGGGACCCCCTTGGATTCTGAGCATCCCCTGTTTGATTATCTGCACTGCTCATTCCGCCTGGCCATTTGAGGCCGGCTTGAACGGTGCTGTTCTGACATGGTTGATTCTATTGCCTGCCATGAAGTCCTGGAATTCAGTGCTTGTGAAGCACAGGCCATTGTCGCTGACCAAGACATCCGGTAGACCATGGGCGGTGAACATTGCCTGCAGACTTTCTACCGTGGCAGAGGATGTGCTTGAATTGAGAATGTCACACTCAATCCATTTGGAGTAGGCGCCTACTACAACCAAAAACATTTTTCCCATGAAAGGATCTGCGTAGTCCACATGGATGCGTGACCATGGCTTGGCGGGCCAGCACCAGGGGCTAAGGGGGGCTTCCCTGGGTGCGTTGCCCAGCTGAGCACACGTGTTGCACCTGCGAACACAAAGTTCCAGGTCTGTATCTATCCCTGGCCACCAAACGTGTGACCTGGCAATTGCCTTCATCATGACAATGCCTGGGTGCTCATTGTGAAGTTCTCTGATAAACACCTCTCTGCCCCTCTGGGGCATGAATACGCGGTTTCCCCACAGTAGGCAATCGGCCTGAATCATCCTTGTGCCCATGAAAGGGTTTAAATTCCTCAGGGCATTGCCCCGTATGTGGCTGCCCAGTCCCCATTCAGGACACATTTCTTAACTAAAGACAGTAGTGGGTCTTTCTTTGTCCAGACTTTAATCTGACGGGCTATCACGGGTGAGCCTTTGCTTTCGAAAGCTTCAACAGCAATGACCATCTCAGCATCATGCTCAGTTGCCCCCTCAGTGGTGGCTAGTGGGAGCCTGCTGAGTGCATCGGCGCAGTTTTCAGTGCCCAGTCTGTGCCGAATTGTGTAGTCATAGGCGGCTAACGTAAGTGCCCATTTCTGTATGCGGGCCGATGCATTCGCATTTATGGCCTTGTTGTCGGCCAAAAGGGACGTTAGAGGTTTGTGATCTGTCTCCAGCTCAAATTTCCTGCCAAACAGGTACTGATGCATTTTCTTTACTGCATATACACATGCTAGCGCTTCCTTTTCTACCATCCCGTAGCCCCTTTCTGCCTGGGACAGACTTCTGAAGGCATAAGCTACCGGCTGTAACTGACCCTTGGCATTAACATGCTGCAACACACACCCGACCCCATAGGACGACGCATCGCACGTTAAAACAAGTTTCTTACATGGGTCATATAATGTTAACCGAGTGTTGGAGCATAACAAATTGCGTGCTCTATCAAAAACCCTTTCCTGGCTGTCCCCCCAGACCCAATCACAACCGTAGGAGTACGTGTAGTGGCTCTAGCAGCGTGCTCAATTTGGGAAGAAAGTTACCAAAATAGTTCAGGAGCCCCAGGAATGAACACAGCTCCGTCGTGTTACGGGGTCTGGGTGCTCTCTGGATCGCTTCCATCTTGGACGCAATGGGTCTGATCCCGTCTGCTGCTACCCTCCTCCCCAGGAATTCTACCTCTGGAGCTAAGAAGACGCACTTCGCCTTTTGCAGTCGCAGACCTACCCGGTCCAGTCTGCGTAGCACCTCCTCCAGGTTGTGGAGGTGTTCTTCAGTATTGCGATGAGGATGTCGTCTTGAAAAACCACTGTCCTTGGAATGGACTTGAGGAGGCTTTCCATATTTCGCTGAAAGATCGCGGCAGCCGAACGAATCCCGAACAGACATCAGTTATACTCAAACAACCCCTTGTGTGTCGTGATGGTGGTCAGCTTCTTCGACTCACTCGCCAGCTCCTGGGTCATGTAAGCTGAGGTCAGGTCCAATTTTGAAAAAAGTTTGCCACCGGATAATGTCGCAAAGAGGTCCTCCGCTCTCGGTAGCGGGTACTGGTCTTGGAGTGACACCCGATTGATGGTGGCATTGTAATCGCCACATATCCTGACCGGCCCATCCGCCTTGAGCACTGGCACAATCGGGCTCGCCCAGTCACTGAATTCGACTGGCGAGATGATGCCTTCCCTCAGCAGGCGGTCCAATTCGCATTTGATCTTTTCCCGCATCACGTACGGCACCGCTCTGGCCTTGTGGTGTACTGGCCTGGCGTCCGGGTTTATGTGAATCACTACCTTGGCCCCCATGAAAGTGCCGATGCCGGGTTGAAATAATGAGTCAAATTTGTCCAGGACCTGTGAGCATGATACTCGCTCCACAGAAGAAATTGCATTGACATCGCCCCATTTCCAGTTCATGACAGCAAGCCAACTCCTCACCAGTAGTGTGGGACCGTCCCCCGGGACAATCCAGAGTGGCAACCTGTTCTCCGAATCTTTGTGGGTCACGACTACTGTGGCACTGCCTAGCACCGGAATGATCTCCTTTGTATATGTCCGCAGCTGTGCGTCAATCGGCGATAATTTTGGCCTCCTGGCCTTGGACACCCACAACCTTTCGAACTGTTTGATACTCACCAGGGACTGGCTGCCCCCGTGTCTAGCTCCATTGATACTGGGATGCCATTGAGGAGCACTTTCATCATTATCGGTGGCGTCCTGTTACATGAACTGTATATGTGCTCCACATGAACTCGCTGAACTTCAGCTTCCAGCGATTTCCCCCAGCGTTCATTTGGCCTCGTAGGGCTTACATTGGGCCCGTCCTCCTCGTACATCAACCTGGCTGCAGGCTTCCTGCACATACGCGCCAAGTGACCGCTGACGTTGCAATTTCTGCAGGTATATTGCTGATACCTGCAAGCTCTGGCTGTGTGTTTGCCTCCACACCTCCAGCATGAGCCATTGTTGGAAACAAAAGGTCCATTACCAGTCGATCGTCTCTGACTGTCTGTGTAACTGTCCTTAAACGCACCATTAACAGGTGTTGATGGCCCCCATACTGGCCGCATTGTCCATTGCGATGGCATGAATCGCCGTTCAGCTAGCCATTGTCTCTGTTGAATTCCCCTGTTGGGTTTGACTACATGCTCGGGCATGTCCGATTGCCCCTGTCTGCCTGGAGAACTGTGTCCCGCGTTAACAATGTTGACTCCCTGGTCGTTTGCCGCATTTGAGCCAAGATTTTTGTCATGTATCATTCTGGTCTCTTCCACCCCTGAGATAAATGTCTGGGCTATCAGAGCCGCCGCTTCCAAGGTCAAGTCTTTGGTCTCAATCAGTTTCCTGAAAACCCCAGCGTGCCTGATGCCCTCAATAAAAAAGTCTCGCAGCATCTCCGCTCTGCATACATCTGGGAACTTACATAGCCTCGCCAGTCGCCGGAGGTCTGCCACGAAGGCTGGAACGCTTTGCCCTTTTCGCCGCCGGTGTGTGTAAAACCGGTGTCTCGCCATGTGCATGCTGCTCGCCGGTTTAAGGTGTTCCCCGATCAACTTACTGAGCTCTTCAAACGTCTTGTCCGCCGGCTTCTCTGGCGCTAGAAGGTCCTTCATCAGGGAGTACGTCCTGGATCCACAAACCGTCAGGAGATGAGCCCTGCGTTTGTCGGCCGACTCCTGTCCCAAACATTCCTTAGTGACAAAACTTTGCTGTAGTCTCTCAATAAAGTCGGCCCAATCATCACCAACACAGTACCTCTCTTCTGTGCTGCTAGTGGCCATGCTTGCGTGCTTTAAATCCCAGTTTCTCGTTGCCAATGATATGTCCTTACTATACAGTACAAATGCACACGATGCCCATACTTGAGTGAAGGTCACTCTGTGACCAGTTACCTTTATTACCAAGACCTCAAGTGATGAAGGTGGGTGGAGCTTCCCCTTTTATACCGGAAAGTCCAGGTTAGGAGTGTCTCCCACAAGTTCACCCCCTTGTGGTCAGTGTTCTCACGGTGTACAACTTAGGTCAGTTTGTACATGGGTTACACTGATAGTTGAATACATGACACAGTCAATCAATAACAAAGTGAATCATGCAATCTCAGCAGGGGCATAGTTGAACGAAGTTCGTGTGCATCACCTTTCGGGGGTGTGGGGGGGTTGGGGAAAGAGTGTGGGGTGGGGGAAGTATCACAGAGAGAACACAAAACTGAAGAAAAATCTGCATTTTAAAAACAACAGCACGCTGATTTTTGGGAGGTAATAATTGCCCGATTATAGCTCTTCACCTGGCACTCAAGGGCGAGCGTACTGGAAGATTTTTTTTCTCCTGTCCTCTTCTGAATCTTGCTGAGATACAGTTCCACAGTAACCCTTTGATGGCATGAGCCTAATCCGTTGGGTGTCGGCCGAGTCTTCCACTGTGGAGCAGTGTTACACTCAATCTTGTGCCCTCGGTTCATTTTAATCTTATTTGACCCAGGGTCTGCAAAACCCAATGTAAAGCCCCCTACCAGCACCCCGCTTGAGATAACTCAGCGCAGACCAGTGATTGAAACTGCAGGTGTACCGATCTGTATAACTCAATGCCACACCAGGCAGTGCAGTTAGTCACTTAGTCATGGCAGGGGGTCCCAGCACTGGCTCATCATGAATTTTCAAAACATTCTGCTTTCTCATGTGGTTAACTAGCCACATAATCAACAGCAGCGCACTGACCAGAGTTGTTCTACTCAACTAAAACAAGATTAAAATTTGATACAAGTGATCTACCAAACATTTCGACAACAGCTTTCACGACCACCGGACATCGCAAAGTGCCTTACCACCAATAAAGTACTTCTTGAAGTGTGGTCACCGTTGTAATGTGGGAAACGCGGCAACCAATTTGCGCACAGCAAGCTCCCACGCACAGCAATGTGATAATGACCCAGGTAACGGGGAAGAAATTGCCCTCCGCCCGAAAAGGGGCGTACCTACCGTTTTTGAAAGTTTCTTTTCCGTCTCAGTCCACGGGGCGCGGATACTGGAGAAATCCAGCACTTGGTAGATTTTGTCTCCTCGGTGCGGTGTTCCAGTCGAGTGCACGCGGCGCCGATGGCTGATCGGAACGGCGGACCCACTGCGAGGTCACTCCCACCCTGCTCAGTCATCAGCGCCATGTGCTGCGTGGTGCTGACGCATCGCAACGCCTCTCCCCTTTCGTTAGCTCTGCAGATGTTTTAGTTCGGTCCACTGGGCCGGGCCAGCGGCTGGGGGGGGGGCATAATTGTCGGACCAACATGGCAGCGGCGGCAATACGCCCTCCCCATTAAGGGCAGCCGCACTGCCATTTCACACAGAGTCGGGGGCCTCGGCCAGGCCTCTCCCGCGGGGCAATTTTGTGAGGGCAATTTCGCGAGGGGATCCCCGCGAGTCGGAAAAGGGCTGGCGCGCGCAAAGGTAGGGCGGTTTCTAAAATGGCGGCCCCTCCATGGAGAGTTGGTGGTCATTCCGAACCGCCCGCTGGGCACCAGAAAGCGGAGGCCAGAGGCCTTATCGCTGAGGGAACTATCAGCCCCAATTTGCTTTAGTGGCGTTGATTGAGGGACAAATATTGGCCCCAGGACACTGGGGAGAACTGCCCCCGCTCTTCTTCGAAATAGGGCCGTGGGATCTTTTACATCCACCCGGGAGAGTTTAACAACTCATCGCAAAGACAGCGCCTCCCAACAGTGCGGCACTCCCTCAGCACTGCACTGGGGTGTCAGGCTAGATTTGTGGGTTCAAGTCGCTGCAGTGGGAATTGAACCCACAAACCTTCTGACTCAGAAGTGAGGGTGCTACCCACGGAGCCACAGCTGACACTATTGGAACCACGTTGGCTTTGCTCACTGTAAATCCGACGACGTATTGTCTTACAAAAGCAGGAAGGGGTATTATACCATGTGCTGCACAATGCAATTTTCCAATATCAAAGCTGAAATTTGTCGCGTTAAGGTAACACTTTTGAATTGCTGTTAAGTAAACACAGACCAATGTCAAGCGGAATGTAACTGTTGCTTGCTCAGGGCAGTGCTGGGATTGGAAGCAAAGTGTCAATTTCTGGCATCAGGTCCCATTATAAAATGCTTAGCTTTTTTCCTTCTTTTTCAAGCTTAGTTTGCATCAGTAACAATGTGCCATCAGTTATAGTGTGAGGAATGCATGCTACAACTAGCTGATCTCCCGAGGCATTGTTCACTGACCTGACAGCGAGACAGCGCACTGTTGCGTGGCGTGTGGGAGTGAAGAGGTGCTTCTCTGCAGTGGAAAAATATGAAAAGACAATTCTACCCGTGGACAGAAGATATTTATTTTCCTAATTTGGTTTGGTGGCCAGAGAAGAAATAATTGGTATTTCCCTTGCTCACTAAGGAGATAGGCAGCAGAACTCCATCAATAAGGGGTAGAAATTGAGTGCATTTGTGCCTCCCGTTAGCACTCCCAGGGCCTTTGCGACCGGACGCGCTGCTGACATCGACTCCCGCCATGTTTGCCGCGAGTTTAACGGCGGTGCTGCGATATTGAGCCACTATCTCCTGCGACTGCCGATCATGACATCATTGCCGGGCCCCGTAATTCACTTCCGCCCCCTGCAGCAGCGCCGGGTGAAAAGCACCGACGGCTGCAGGATGCGCGGGTCGGGCGGTCGCCCGTTACCGGGGCGATGATTAAAGGCGAGGTGGCCGAGGTAAGCAAAAAAAAAAAAAAAAAACACGTACCTTTGTTGTTGCCGTTTTCTTTGCGGGTTCCTGCCCACAATGGTTCAGCTCGGCACTCTGCTCGAGTGGGATCACCGCAGCCTTGGTGGTCCAGTTAGGCGATGTATAAATTGCAGAGCCTGCAGCGATGGCCCTTTCCCTTTAAAGGAGGGAAGGGCCCTTTGAACGCGGCAGCCCCGCACGGCCCACTGCTGAGGTTTCCGCACCGACTGAGTCCCTTAGTGCTCCAAGAAGCAAGTGGGGAGCTTGATTTTAGCACTCTGCCTCCTTCCTGGAGTGCCACTGGCAATATTTTGAAAGCTGGGAAGCAATAGCGCTAAGTTTCCCAGCTTTCAAAAGTTATCACCCCCAAACGGGGCGCTAATGAAGTTCACCCCCCACCCCCCCCAAAATCTTTTGGGTCCGAAATTGCCCCGTGCAGGATTTGCAGCGCATAATTCGAATTAGTGAGTCGAATTTGCTGGATATGCCGGAGCGGGTGCGGATTTGCCCTCCTTTACTGGAAAAAAAATGATGGGGGGGGCGGTAACCGTGCCTTCTATCGGCGCTCCCGGGGCGTCCGTGGCATGCGACGCTCAGCGCCCCACTACTCACATCGGCCACGCGGCTAATGACGTCATGTCGCAGTGTCCGTCCCCTTCTCTTAAAGGGGCAGTGACGTTGCAATCTGACCAGCACCTTCAGTGCCGTCCACCAGGGAGGGTGTGGGCCCGCTCCCTCAGGCCTCGCTCCCGCGGAGCAATTTCCCCCGCGGGGCGCGACGGACAACGTTATCGTCATGGTGCAGCCCAAATCCCTCTCCGCTGGTGGAGCCCCGGGGGGGGGGCAATTCCGGGGGCAGCGCTCTGTGCCTGGGTGAAAACTCTTTAGCGGACCCTTTGTGCTGGCCGGCAACACTAACTAGCCCCGTGCAAAAACGGAACTTTCAGTCCCTTTATGTCAGCAATTATTCAGCTCAAATTCTCAATATAAATAAAATAAAGCAGTCCCTCTAACTCTGACTTGCTAAGCCAGCCTTTCCTAAAAAATAAACACATTAGCATTGCTTTCCTGTGAAATTCACCTCAAAAAGATTCTAAAATTCATCCTCCAGCTTGCCTTGAAATAATTTCGAAAAGCCTACTCAGGTACTATTATGGCCTGAGGAAAAACACGCATCCAAGGTTAAAAACAGAGAATCATACTGGTGCCTGCTGTGAACCTCCACACTGCAGCACACTGGGAACTACAGGCAGAAATGCAGCCGTGATTGCAGGCATGATACCTTTGAGAAGATTACCTACTCAAACCCTAGATTTGCGATAATGGGTCAGGCCTCTGAGCAACAAAGTACTCAAAGACAATTTAATATATTAATTTAAACATGGTGTGGTGAAATATTTAGATCGTTTGAATCTATGGGGGAGAGAGGGGGGCAGTGGGATTAGTTTGGGATGGATACAGGGCTATGGGGAGAGAGCGGGGCAGTGGGATTAGTTTGGGGATCGATACTGGGCTACGGGGAGAGAGCGGGGCAGTGGGATTAGTTTGGGGATTGATGCAGGGCTATGGGGAGAGAGCGGGGCAGTGGGATTAGTTTGGGATTGATACTGGGCTACGGGGAGAGAGCGGGGCAGTGGGATTAGTTTGGGGATTGATACTGGGCTATGGGGAGAGAGCGGGGCAGTGGGATTAGTTTTGGATTGATACTGGACTACGGGGAGAGCACAGAGCAGTGGGATTAGTTTGGGGATCGATACTGGGCTACGGGGAGAGAGCGGGGCAGTGGGATTAGTTTGGGGATTGATACAGGGCTATGGGGAGAGAGCGGGGCAGTGGGATTAGTTTGGGGATTGATACTGGGCTATGGGGAGAGAGCGGGGCAGTGGGATTAATTTGGGATTGATACAGGGCTATGGGGAGAGAGCGGGGTAGTGGGATTAGTTTGGGATTGATACAGGGCTATGGGGAGAGCGGGGCAATGGGATTAGTTCTGAATTGATCATAGGCACTCCCTCGGAGTCGAGGAAGACTTGCTTCCACTCTAAAAGTGAGTTCTCAGGTGACTGTACAGTCCAATACGGGAATTACAGTCTTTGTCACAGGTGGGACAGACAGTGGTTGAGGGAAAGGGTGGGTGGGACTGGTTTGCCGCACGCTCCTTCCGCTGCCTGCGCTTGGTTTCTGCACGCTCTCGGCGATGAGACTCGAGGTGCTCAGCGCCCTCCCGGATGCACTTCCTCCACTTAGGGTGGTCTGTGGCCAGGGACTCCCAGGTGTCAGTGGGGATGTTGCATTTTATCAGGGAGGCTTTGAGGGTGTCCTTGTAACGTTTCCGCTGCCCACCTGGGGCTCGCTTGCCATGTCGGAGTTACGAGTAGAGTGCTTGCTTTGGGAGTCTCGTGTCCGACCCCTTATCCTGAGACTGTGACCCCTGGTTCTAGACTCCCCAGCCCTGGGGAAACATCCTCCCTGCATCTACCCTGTCAATCCCCCTCAGAATCTTGTATGTTTCAATAAGATCACCTCTCATTCTTCTAAACTCCAGAGAGTATAGGCCCAATTTATTCAATCTCTCCTCATAGGACAACCCTCTCACCCCAGGAATCAACCTAGTGAACCTTCGTTGCACCGCCTCCAAGGTATGTATGTCCTTCCTCAGATAAAGAGACTTTCTGTAACATGTTTTTTGCAACACTTAGGTGACACTTTCTTTAATGCTTCTGTGTCACTTTTAATCATAAGACAATTTATTCTGATCTAGTCAAATCTATTCTACCACACTTATTTTTCCTGTGACTGACTTCTAGCACTCAATTCCACTTTCTCAAGAGTTGCAACAGACCAATAAGTAGAATTACAGAATTTTATAGCACAAAAGGAGGCCGTTTGGCCCATTGTGTCTGTGCCAGCTGTCTGAAAGATTAATCCACTTCGCCCCGTGCCCCTGCCTTTTTGCCCATACTCTTTCAATTGGTTTTCTTTTTCCAGTATTTATCCACTTCCTTTTTAAAAGCTACAATGGATTCTGCTCCCACCAGTGTCTCTGCTCGGACATTCCATGCTCCAACTATAGTCTGTAAAAAAATATTTTTGTAATCCCTTCTAAGTTAAAACAAATTAAGAACAATTGAACAGCTAGGTATTTGTAGGAAGGATTAGAACATAACAACAGAAGAAATAGGAGCAGGAGTCGGCCATTCGGCCCCTCGAGCCTGCCCCGCCATTCAATAAGATCATGGCTGATCTGATCATGGACTCAGGTCCACTTTCCCGCCCGCTCCCCATAACCCCTTATCCCCTTATCGATTAAGAAACCATCTATTTCTGTCTTAAATTTATTCAATGTCCCAGCTTCCACAGCTCTCTGAGGCAGCGAATTCCACAGATTTACAACCCTCTGAGAAGAAATTTCTCCTCATATCGCTTTTAAATGGGCGGCCCCTTATTCTAAGATCATACCCTCTAGTTCTAGTCTCCCCCATCAGTGGAAACATCCTCTCTGCATCCACCTTGTCAAGCCCCCTCATAATCGTATACGTCTCGATAAGATCACCTCTCATTCTTCTGAATTCCAAATGAGTAGAGGCCCAACCTACTCAACCTTTCCTCATAAGTCAACCCCTTCATCTCTGGAATCAACCTAGTGAACCTTCTCTGAACTGCCTCTAAAGCAAGTATATCCTTTCGTAAATATGGAAACCAAAACATCACACAGTATTCCAGGTCTTACCAATACCTTACATAGCTGTAGCAAGACTTCCCAGCTTTTATATTCCATCCCCTTTACAATAAAGGCCGAGATACCATTGGCCTTCCTGATCACTTACTGTACCTGCATACTATCTTTTTGTGTTTCATGCACAAGTACCCCCAGGTCCCGCTGTACTGCGGCACTTTGCAATCTTTCTCCATTTAAATAATAACTTGCTCTTTGATTTTTTCTGCCAAAGTGCATGACCTCACACTTTCCAACATTATACTCCATCTGCCAAATTTTTGCCCACTCACTTAGCCTGTCTATGTCCTTTTGCAGATTTTTTGTGTCCTCCTCACTCATTGCTTTTCCTCCCATCTGTGTATCGTCAGCAAACTTGGCTACGTTACACTCAGTCCCTTCTTCCAAGTCATTAATATAGATTGTAAATAGTTGGGGGCCCAGCACTGATCCCTGCGGCACCCCACTAGTTACTGATTGCCAACCAGAGAATGAATCATTTATCCCGACTCTCTGTTCTCTGTTAGCCAATCCTCTATCCATGCTAATATACTACCCCCAACCCCGTGAACTTTGATCTTGTGCAGTAACCTTTTATGTGGAACCTTGTCATTTTTACAATCATTCTTACAATTAGAATTATTGCCACACTTGCTACCTCCTGCACTCAGCTCTTTTCTAACTGCAAAATAATCTTTAAAGTTTCTGAGAACTTCTCTCTCAGAGAACATTGTTCCACATTGGCTCCAACTTGTTCATTGAGCTGCGAACCAAGCACAAACCGAGGCTCTCGTGCAATCTGATGTGTAATTAACCCATGCATTGATTTAAAGCATAAGGCTCCCTTTGAGCCTGAAAGGGTCACCACTGTACAGTGTTCTTGTCCTTTTAAAACTGTGCATCCTCTGACTAACTGAGGTTATTCACTAAAATGTATAAACATATAAAAGCTCTGCCTCTGTTTGGCTCTCAGGCCAATGAATGAAGTTTATATTATATGAACCTTGAAAAAACATGCCGGAGAAAATTAGGACAAAACATGGAAAGCTAAATTTATATGCTTGACATTTTTTTCCAAGACTAAGAGTAAAATCTTAGAAAAAAAAACACTAAATTAAAATTCGGATTAAATTTATTCCAAAGCCTACAAATTAAATGAGAAAAATTATAGGTCCAGAGCTGAGACCTAAACTCAAGCTAAAATTAATTGCAAGATTAGAACAATATTGGCACAATGACTTGTTAAAGCAAAGGCTCCTGGTTACTCACATCATACAACAGATCAGTCCACCCCTCCATGGTGATGCACTGGAACACAGTCAGCACAGCAAATAGGATGTTGTCAAACTGCGTGATTCCATAATTTGGTCCTTCCCAGTACTCAGTGCAGTTGATTCCAATCGGACATATTCGAGCGGGCAAGTCAGTCCCACAAGGAGACTCACCCACTATTTCTTCTGATAAATAAACAAGAATATCTATATTTAGTATTCAAATGTCCTGCAATAGCACAATCGAAATAGATTGATTCATTTCATTTGCAAGTCAATCAAACCCACGTTGACCGTCAAGAGTTAGAGAAATAAAAAATGCTGTGTTCCTAATGAGAGCTCAAAACGCTTTGCCCCTTTCCTGAGGGTCTTTTAACACCAGAATGCAGCGGCCACGCTGCGGAGTTACAATGGCCGCCGACTTTCCGTGTAATGGCCGCCATGATCAAAATCCCGCTCCCGTGTAACCCCGGCAGTGACCCATTCCCTCCCCCCCGCCACCACGCTGCTGCTGCCGACCCGTGCTAAGTGCGTCGTCACAGTGCGCAATGCCGATCTACCTTCACCAACCCCCCCCCCCGGCGACGGCAGAATTCTGCTGTGAAAATCACCGGCCCGCCCGGCGGTGCCAAAACAAGGGGGTTTGCCGCGGCGGTCCAGTGAGGCTGAGACCTTCTGCAATGGCAGCGCGATCGGCAGCCTGACGCCCCTTCTAGGCCCGGCCGAAACCCTTCCTGGTGGTGCAGTGGACTGAAGCTTAAAGATCGCGCAGGCTCTCCCCTTTAAGTGACGCGGCGACGTGATGGCATAATCGCGGCGGCCACTCTACACCGCGCCCCTCTAGAGGTGTCACCGCCGCATATCCGCCCCCATTATGAATGACTTCCGGATCTGAGTGAAAAAAAAACAAAGAGCGGAGTTTCGCTCAAGAGGCGACCTCAACCACCGTGGCGGTAAAAATCATAGAAACGGGGTGCGTGCGCCCCGTTCCGGGCGGGGAGCAATTCCGGCCCCTTTAAATTCATTCATTTTACAATATCACTTAAATCCCTTTATCAGATTCCAGCCTATAACTCACTCCCAGCAATTTTTCTCTGCGATTATATTTCAGCCTGCCAGTGAGCCTTAGCTCTCCATTGCTTTGTATAGAAACTGGCGGAACCCTCAAACAGATTAAACACCAACGCGGTGGTAGTCATTACTCCCACTGATTACCAAAAGGTAACGTACTCTACAATAGTTTTCGTGGGAGGCACCTGACTATCTGTACATCACAACATTACAGGGGAAATTACAATATACAGCTTGTCCTCCTGCGACAACTAATTGCTAACCTGCAGCATTAAAACCTATTCTATCCTTTACTTGTCGATACAAAAAAGCACTTAAGAAGCTTCTCTAGTTGTTAGAGTGAGGCAGGAAAGGGCTCCAGGTCCCTGGGGTAAGAGGTTAATGTTCCAGTGCAGTTAAAGTAGACCTCTCTCTCCAGCACTGAACATGGACCATAAAGTGGTTAAAAGTTGACCAAATTAGTATGAACAACGTCATTAACTATTCACCCCCCACCCCGCCCCACACCTCTTCTCTTTTGGAAGTGCTCATGTTTGCTGAATACAGTCTCTCGGACACCTACAGCACTGTAATACCTCACTCAGATGCCTTTTCTTCACATGTGACTATGGACAGTGACTGTTGGTAAACTATCTGACCATGGATGGTGTCACACCTGACCTAAATGTTGCCCGCGCATGTGCATGTACCAACGTGTGTCAGTAGTGAGTTACAGACTGAAATCCCATCGAGAGGTTCAGGTGGTCGACAGACATTATCATGAATACCCGGTCGTGAGTTACGGACCAGGGTTTTGATGGATTCTACGTTGAATAACAGCTACCTCGGTGCAGACTGGAGTCTGAGCAAGATTTCAAATGGTTTATATGTAGAATAAAGGATATCTAGGAATAACTTACAGATTGGAATCCAATTGAGACATTCTGGTCATTTACGTATAAAATATTGAGGGGGCTGAAATTGCCCCCCTGCCCCAAACAAGGCGCACTTACTGTTTTGTAAGTGTTCTGTCTGCCCCAATGTAGGGGGCAGATAACCTGGCGAAATTCAGGACCTTATTTTTTTTCCCCGGTCAGAGCGGTGTTGCAGACATTGGCGGGGCGGAAGTGCGGACGACCGTCATCAGCGAGATCAGAACAGCAGTCGCTCCAAGTCATCAGCGCCGCGATAACGCGTCACAGCGCCCCTCCCCTTCAGTTAAAGGGGAAGGCCCCTGCGAACTCTGCAGCCACTTTAGTGGCAAACACTGGGCCACCAGGGAGGGATTTTAGCCGGGCCAGTGGCCTGGCACCCAAGAGCGGGTGCCAAGCTGCCTATTGGCGGGCCCGGCCGAACCAGTGGGCATAATTGTCGGCCCGACCTGGCAGTCAGCCGATAATAAAAAATAACATGGAGTTGCTGGCAGCACGACCTCCCCTTTAAGGGCGGACGCGTCACCCGGCCTCAGAGAGAGCCCTCCGCTGGGGAAAGCTGTCAGTGGCACCAGCCGGCAGTGATGCCGCTCCCGTGGGGCAATTCCGCGTGGAGGTCGGAAAGGGGGTCGTCGCGTGCCCGATGCAGCGGGAAAATGGGCAGTGCGGCAACCCGTTCTCACCGCTTCCTGGCCGGGGGGCAATTTCGCTCCTGTCGGCCCATCGGTCTGCCCCCGATTGGTCAGGCCTCTCCGCTCCATTCCTGCCTCTTAAGAGGCGGCAATGGAGCTTATGGAGGGGGGGGAAATTTCAGCCGCTGGATATCTTAGAAGGTGTTACAGATTGAAATCTGGTCAAGGAATTCAGATACTGCCAATTGAACTGCAGGTTCAATGGAAACAGGAGAAGTCAGTGATGTACAGGCAGGGATGTGGAACACATTGGCTAGAGACTAATTAGATACCCTTAAGTTAATTAGTCTTCAGATACAGATAGAACAAGGGATGCCTCGGAATGAGCGGGCGGCAGTTGCACAGACTGTTAAGACAAGACCACGAGGGAAGGTTGTGGAGATGTCTGTGTTTAGCTTTCCCAAGCAGTTTACTGGCCAAGCTTGTATTTTTCTCCATTCTGCATCATGTGCACTAGTTGTAATGAATGCTTGGTGTCAGCTCTCACATCAGACAGTGAGCATGGATAAAAGGAATTAATGCTATATAAGAACATAAGAAAGAGGAGCAGGAGTCGGCCATTCGGCCCCTCGAGCCTGCTCCACCATTCAATAAGATCATGGCTGATCTGATCATGGACTCAGCTCCACTTCCCCGCTCGCTCCCCATAACCCCTTATCCCCTTATCTTTTAAGAAACTGTCTACTTCTGTCTTAAAATTATTCAATGTCCCAATATATCAGAGTTTCTAAGAAAGAAAGAATTTATAGGAACAGAATATCTTGCCCAACAAACCTCCCTTGTTTAAGAGATTAAACCCATTTGGCTGCAATGTCACCATATCCCTCAATTCTTCTCTCTCCAGATTTGCATCTGGTTCTCCAAATCCCATTCATACCGTGGCCTTACTTGGTAAATTATTTAACATTGTCTAACTTGCAATACCTGCCTACCTTTTGGGATGCTGTCCTGGATGATATCAGCATCACTAGGCCCCTCTCCCTCAAGTTGCTCCCCCTCTGCTCGGGAAGACGTGGGCTCTCGTCGGGGTGCAGTCTAAATGCGTTGGCAGGGCTCTAGGTGGCCTATTTCTCATGTGTGGGCCTAGGTAGTATTAATGGGGCAATTCTCTCTCCATGGGGGCATCACAGCCAAGCCAGTTCCTGCCCTCATTCCACACAGGTAGATTTTCTAGCAGCAATCACTGGATATTGGTCATGGACAGGAGCAGGCTGATTATATCCCCCTCCATCGCAAATGGGTACAGAGACGTTTTCTGCACTGCTACTCTCGCACTGACTGAGATCAGCACGCCGGGGAAAAAGGGGGAGCGGTAACGCAGTGGTTATGTTGCTGGACTAGTAAGCAAGAGTCCTAGACTTCTGAATTGTTGCACTATTGTCATTTAAGGAAGGAAATCTGCCGTCCTTACCCAGTCGGGCCTATATGTGACTCCAGACTCACAGCAATGTAGCTGACTCTTAACCGCCCTGTGAAATGGCCTAGCAAGTCACTCAGTTGTATTCAAGATGGTGGCTTATTACCACCTTCTCGAGGGTGATTAGGGACGACAATAAATGCTGCCGTTGCCAGCGACACCCACATCCCAGGAATGAATAAGAAAGTGCAAAACTCGTGCCTTCCTCGTTCATATAGTTCAGTCCCACATTAGCTGTACATTTAATTCTCATTAGCACTCCTCACGACGACAGTACACATTATAAACTCAAACAACAGAAAGTATGGATAGGGCTGTAATTTAATCTCAGGGGTGTGGAGTCTAATCCAATGACAATTTACGCTTCATTCTTATGACTAACAAAGCGCTGGATTAAATTGCAGCCTCATCCAGATTTCTACAGGTGCACTCTCAGACACACAAACGTACTGTTGCTATCGAAGCATGCTTTATGAAATTTTCCCATGTAAAACTCTAATCCGATGATAGCGAACATGAGAATGGCAAAAAATAGTAGCAGCCCAATCTGAAGCAGGGGGATCATTGCCTTCATGATAGACTTGAGCACGACTTGTAAACCTGAAACACAAAGAAACTCCAATTAGGTCCCTGATTTGTAAAGCATCCCTTAGAAATATCTTATATCTTCCAACACTTTTTTTTGTGATATGGTGCGATTTTTACGCTCACTAAAATGAAGCACACTAGTTCCGGGTAATGGAAAATTTTCAGCAAGAACCAGGTGCGTAAAATCGCCCGGGTTGCTTAACCACAGGAAAGCCACCAGGAGCCCTCCATTATGAATTTTAACCTGCTCTACCCACCCAAGGCTGACAGGATTCTTTTTTACATATGTATGTTGGATTTTGAGGGGCTGAGTATAGAAATTGAGAAAATAAAATGGACAACAATGGTGCAGAAATTGCGTTTGGAGGCTTCCCGTGGGCAGAAGCCTCCAACTTAAAAAAAATTTACGAACTTACCTGGTGGTCCGGGAGTTTCAAGAGACTTGTGGTCCTGGGCCTCTACGTGAAGGCCCACGTATCTCAGGGGCGCAGGCATTTCACAAGCGTGCTTTGGATCACGTGGGCCGGCCCAACCAATCAAAGTAGGGGCATTCCCATTCATATTTGTAGTGAGCTCCGTATGTGGGGAATCACCGTAAGTATGAATGGGAATACCCACCAAAATACATAAACACTTAAAATAAATTTTTAAAAACATCCCATATTTAAAACTAATCAAAATGGAATTTAATTCATTATTTAAAACAAAAATTAAATTTTTTGAAATATAAATTTACATATTTCAAAGCGTCTAAAAATAAACTTACCTTATTTCACAGGTTTTTAAATGTTTAAATTATTTAAAACAAAAGATTTTTCTGTCCTTTAAAAGACTTACGCTGATAAATGCAGGTCTTCCGCTTATAGCCAACTCTCCACCAGAAAATGCCTATTTTGGTCAGATTCGTACGATTTGTACGAATCTGGCAGCTCCATCGTACGCGGCTGCAGGGGTCGTGAATTCAGCCCCATTGACGGAAAACAGCAATGGAAAACATTTCAAATGGTGTTCAACAGAGTCTAGGAAAAATATATTCTGCTAAAAAACAAGAATAAAATAAGCACTAATGGATGAATAAAGCCATAAGGGAAAAATTGAGGGTAAATAAAAAAGACATACATTAAGTATATGGACAGCAGGGGAGTGCATGATAAGGGAGAATACAAAGTAATTTAGTCAAAAAAACAATTAGGAAGACAAAGAGGAACTATGAAACTAAATTATCAAGGAACATAAAACAAAATAGTAAAATATTTTATAGGCACATAAATAAAAAAGGAAATGGGATAGGAATAGGGCCACTAAGGGATGGACAAGATAATACCACAGGCAGCAATAGAGAGATGGCAGAAATATTAAATAATTATTTTGCTTCAGTATTTACGAGGGAGATACAACAGGTGAACATGACATTGGATCCTGAGATTAGTAACGAAATAAATGCATTTAAAATAAAAAGAGGATATATATTAAATAAGCTAAACAAACATAAAGAGGATAAAAACCTGGTCCGGACGAATTACATCCGCACATTTTAAAAGAATCTAGGAAAGAGATAGCAGCAGCAATACCACACATTTAATAATTCATTAAAAAAGGTGTAGTGGCGGAGGACTGGCAGATAGCTAATGTAATACCTCTATTTAAGAAGGGAGATAGAATATGCGCAGGGAACTATAGACCAGTCAGCTTAACATCGGTAGTGGGTAAAATAATGGAATCCATGCCAAGGGAGAAAATAGAAGAACATCTCGGAGCCAAAAGTATGATAATGAATAGTCAGCATGGATTTCAAAAGGGAAAGTCTTGCTTGACCAATCTCATTGAATTTTTTTGAAGAAGTAACTGAGAGAGTAGACAAGGGTAATGCAGTAGATGTAATTTATCTAGATTTTCAAAAGGCCTTCGATAAGGTACCCCATAATAGACTGATGAACAAGGTGAGAGAATGCGGAGTCAGGGGACAAGTAGCAGAATGGATCGCTAGCTGACTTCAAGACAAAAAGCAGAGATTAGGGGTAAAGGGTAGCTATTCACAGGAGCAGAAGGTGGGTAGTGGTGTTCCACAAGGATCAGTGCTGGGACCACTGTTGGTCACAATTTATATTAACGGTTTAGACTTTGGAATCAAAAACACAATTTCTAAATTTATGGATGACACCAAATTGTGGGGGGATAGTCAATACTGAGGAGGACTGCAACAAATTACAGGGGGACATTAATAAACTTGCAGAATGGGCATATAATTGGCTAATGAAGTTCAACACAGATAAATGTGAGGTATTACATTTTGGTAGGAAGAATAGGAGGGAGGGAGTCTGGGTGGGGTAGAGGAACAAAGGGATCTCGGATACAAATACACACATCAGTAAACATTGCGACACAGGTTAGCAAGGCCGTAAAAAAAGCAAACCAAGAATTAGGGTTTATTTCTAGAGGGATAGAATTGAAAAGTAATGAAGTTGTACTAAACTTGAATAGAAACTTGAATAGACCACACTTCGAGTACTGCGTACAGTTCTGATCGCCATATTATAAAAAGGTTATCGAGGCACTGGAGAGGGTGCAGAGAAGATTTACAAGGATGATACCAGAAATGCGAGGGCACACATATCAGGAAAGGATGAACAGGCTGGGTCTCTTTACGCTTAAAAAAAGAAGGCTGAGAGGTGACCTAATAGAGGTCTTTAAAATGATGAAAGATTTTGACAGAGTGGATACAGAGAGAGTGTTTCCACTTGTGGGGAAGAGCATAACTAGAGGCCATCAATATAAGATCGTCACCCAGAAATCCAATGGGGAATTCAGAAGAAACTTCTTTACCCAGAGAGGGGTGAGAATGTGGAACTCGCTATCACAGGGAGTGGTTGTGGCGAATAGTATCGATGCATTCAAAGGGAGGCTCGATAAACACATGAGGGAGAAGGGAATAGAGGGTTATGCTGATAGAGTTAGATGAGGAAAGACGGGAGGAGGCTCGAGTGGAGCATAAACGCCGGCCTGGACTGGTTGGGCCGAATGGCCTGTTTCTGTGCCATATATCCGATGTAATCCCGATTAAGGGATATGAGGATCGGGTGGGTATATAGAGTTAGGTCGTAGTGAATGGGGGAACAGGCTTGAGGGGCTGAATGGCCTCCTCCTGCTCCTATGTTCTAATGTTCTGGAGCAACGAATGAGTTTCCAGTTCATCTCACTTTCTGCCCACTCTAAAGTTAAAATTCGGGCCCCGCTGTCTGTATTAAGGACTATTCAGCTTGGTAGAGGGCAGGCAGCCAATGTGAGGCTCAAGGCCCCATGCTACCACTTCATAGTGCATCGCTTCAGGTCGCAGATGAATAATTTTTCATGGGTGAATAATTCTTGCAACCTACTGCTCATTATCTTTAAAACAATTTTAAACAGTTGTGCGATACCTACTTGGAATTCCAGAAACCAGCTTCAAGGGTCGGAGGACTCGAACTGCACGCAGAGTTCGGAGATCAAATTCTGCCCCCGTTGTCGCAACAATACTGGAAAAAAAACACAGAGTGCACAGGTCACATATCCGCACGCAACAACACACGTGAGTTGTACTCCCACACTCTGGATCTGCCTCTGGATCCATGCAGGCCGCCGGACACAAGAAAGGAGACTTGCCCCTTTGAAATATACATACAGGGCTGTGCAGCATCTCAGCAAATGTCTTTCCCCATTCTGTTTTCGCACCTCACTTAAATGCGCAGGCTCATGCTAGTTTACAGTTCTTCATGTAAGCGGCCATTCATTCCCTATGTCAACAAATTTTGGCTGGGGGTGGAGGGCTGGGTAGGGGGGGATGGCATCATATCTAAGTTCAACCCAGCTCTAATCTAACATATAGGGGCCAAAATTGCCCCCCTCCTTAAGTCCTGCGGGAAATTCCCCGTGGGAAGCTGTGAGTGCCTGGCCGGAGCGTCCGCCCTTAAAGGGGAGGGTGCGCTGCCGCGATCACCATCTTTATTTTAAGTGTCGGGCCGACTGCTAGGGTCGGCCCGACAACGGTGCCCACGGGTTCGGTCGGGTCACCGTCAGGCAGCCCTGCACCCGCCTAGTGGCCCAGTGGGCCGAACTAAACCCCATGCCGAGTTTGCAGCGGCCCTCCCCTTTAACTGAAGGGGAGGGGCGTTGTGACGCGTCAGCACGATGTGGCACATCTGCGCGTTTATGACCCAGAGCAACGGCTGACCATCAGCACCGCCCCCACCGGAAATAAACACCAAAGAGGTGCATATCGGTCAAATCTGTGAGTACGTTTACTTTCTGGTTATGGGGACAATTTCGGCCCCATACACTTGAGCCCTTTCCAGCAAAGTCCCTGTATAATATTCAGGAGCTGGAACTCAAGCAGCTTTTTTTTCTCCTCATTTTAACCCAATTGTAGATCCTCAACGGGCACCCACGATTGAGAGCAGCTTACACAACACTGACCCAGGATCAAACCTTGAACCTTCATAATCTAAGGGCGCAGCACTGAAATAATCCTATTGGATCGCACTTTGAAATCTAATGACCTTGGTCTTTATAGCTTGGCATAATTATTGCATTAAACCTGGATTGGGTATTTCGGGCCCTCATGAGATTAGATACCTTTCTCCTAGGATGATCAGGGATCCTGTAGGGAATCCTCGCCGTATACGTTCCATGTTCCTCAGTAGCATATTATCCGTGAGAACAAATAATTGTAAAGCGGTTCCTGTGCTCCCAGTCTCTGCAGTCAGCTGACTGGAACATTCACATTACTGAGATCCAGCACAGGGACGGCTGTGAGTGAGATGGTGGAGGTATACTGGCTTAAACAGAGCCTAGCCCAAATACTCTTCAAATTGCCACGCTGCACAATTCCAACTCTACGCCAATGTATGCCCGGATAGTGGTTTATACCAGCAGGTTTCAGCTATAGAACTGTCCTGGCCAAAGTAACTCAACATGATAATACATTGCTGATGCTAAGACTCCCACGCAATGGAATCGACTTCAGGAGAAAACATTGTCAAACATTATTTTTGTTTGTGGAGGTATCCGTGCACCAATATAATCTCAATTGCGTTAAGCCCACGGGAAAGTCTTTCAATGAGATTGACCTCAATGCATCATGGGTTCTTACACAAATAAGAAAACATTTATTTATGAACACCCACCCTTTTAATATCACACTGTCACATTTACAAAACCTGAGACATCACTACTTTAAACAAGGAGAGTAGAATTATTTTTTCTATTCTTTCTCACCTTTTTTTTTCTCTCTCTTTCCTGAAACTATTGACATGTTAAGATTCCACAACTTCTGGTATGTCACCCAACTGGCTATTCTCCTCGTGTCAATCCTGATAGTCATCACCTTCATCATAGGCAGTCCCTCGGAATCGAGGAGTTACTCGCTTCCACTCCCAAAGTGAGTTCTCTGGTGGCTGAACAGTCCGATACCAGAGCCACAGACCCTGCTACAGGTGGGACAGACATTCATCGAGGGAAGGGGTGGATGGGGCTGGTTTGCCGCGCACTCCTTCTGCTGCCTACGCTCGGCCTCTTCGCGCTCTTTGCGTTGGGACTCGAAGAGCTCAACGCCCTCCCGGATGCACTTTCTCCACCTCGGGCGGTCTTCGGCCAGGGTCTCCCAGGTGTCAGTGGTGATGTCGCACTTTACCAGGGAGGCTTTGAGGGTGTCCTTATAACGTTTCCACGGTCCTCCTTTGGCTCGTTTACCATGAAGGAGCTCCGCATAAAGCATTTGCTTCGGGAGTCTCATATCTGGCATGCGAACTATGTGGCCCGCCCAGCGACCCAGAGTGTGGTCAGTGCTTCAATACTGGGGATGTTGGCCTAGTCGAGGACACTGATGTTGGTGTGCCTGCCCTCCCAGGGAAGGCAGAATATACATGTCCAAGCTTAATCCGATCCTCATCTAACATTTGCATGAACATACTTTCCAGCTAAGGTCACTGGCACCTTGATAAGGAATGGAAATGAGCAAAACGATGGTAGATGGAGCTCAATGGGAGAAATCCAGCAAATCGTGGAAAACAAATGTCTTCCCATCTACCAGGATCTCAACAATGTCCCTCACTACTGTCGAGCGAGGCCCTTTGGGTCCACATGCTTAACCTTCGACAATGCGACTTCAGTCCTGCTGATACTTGGAAAGCTGAATGGAGTTCCTAAGAAGTCACAAACACCTCGAAGGGGCGAAATTGGTGAAGGCCAGGGGCCGCCCAAAGGACCACTAATGGCCGCCGAGATACCTGACGGTACTTTGGGCGGGAGTTTTGGCAAAAAGGTCCTTGAAAGGGCGCTCGGTGGCAAAAGAGGGACTTCCACCGTCACTCTGGGCGGCAGCGGGCGGGAGCTCTCAAGCTCGGCAGCAAACGCTCTCGCCGCCCACGTGCCGCTGAGGATAGAGTCGGGCCCAAGAGCTGAAAAGAAAAATCAATGCAAAAAAAAAAAACCAGAACAACTTCAGTGGGCCCCATGCAGGTAAGTCGCGGCAAGAAACATTTAAAAAAAATGTTCACTAACCTTTTTTTTGCAGGTCTTCATACCTACCGTCGGGGATAGACCGGTCCTCCACGCAACGGCCCTTCCCCGTTCTGGTGCCGACTACCGCCGACTACCGCCCGCACCAATCTGGCATCTCGGCGGGCGGGAGGTCACTTGAGCCACTTGGCTGTCTGCTGACGTCAGCGGGCGGTTCTCGGCGGGTCTCCCCTCCCGCCCGCTCCCAGCCCAAGTGCAAACCGGCACAGGGCGGAACCCGGAGAGGAATGTCAGTGGATCGCGGCGGCAGTCGGCGGTAACGCTGCCAATTTCGGACCCCTCATGAAAGACCCAACGTGGAAGATCCCTGGCCTCGAACTCCCGCAGGCATGGGCAACCCTAAACCGCAACCGCACAAACCGTGGCCGATGCAGACACCTGATTCATGGAGAATTGCAAAAACTCCAGTGTGCCACCATGGTCACCCGGAGCAGACCATGGAACACAGAACGACCCAATGCCCGAGTCACAAATACAAAGGAGGCATCACAATGATACACTCCGTTACACCCGACACAATTATCTGGCTTAGCCATCTAAACGTAAAATGATAGTTGTTGCTCTACATCTACATCAGCCTTACAAAGGAGTAGTAAAGTGGGGAGGTGTGAGCTTATCCACTTTGGATCTGAGAAAGACAAATTGGAACATTTGCTTAATGGCAAGAGGCTCAGAACTATGGAGGACCAAAGAGATTTAGCCATCCAAGTGTAAAAATACAGCTTGTGTAAAGGTATTAATAATAATTAAAAAGGCTAATGGAATGTTGGTCTTTATCTCAAGGGGGTCGGATTCAAAAGTGAAGAGGTGATACTTCAGTTATACATAACCTTGGTCTGACCCCATCTGGAGAATTGCCTTTAGCCTTGGCACCAAAACATATGTAATGGGTAGAACGTAGATATTAGGACAGGTGACCAAATGTTTGGTCAAAGAGGTCATTTTCAAGGAGCACCTTAAAAGAGGAGAGGTATACATGGGGAATTCCAGAGGTTAGGGCCTCGGGCGCTGAAGGCACAGCCTCAAATTCTGGAGCGATGCAAATGAGGATGCACAAGAGGCCAGAATTGGAGAACTCAGAGATTTCGGAGCGGCGAAATATCCAGAATTCATTCACAACTCAGTCGGGTAAAAATTAAATTAGGTGCACCGCTGAATTTGATGAGCAGAAAGCCCCATTGGCTGGCAATAAAGGCAATTAATTTCTGGCTCTTCTCTCTTGCATTGCGTCCACCAACAACGACCGAGTCAATGGAATACCACAAACGGCTAGGTCCTGGAGAACTTCACTGGGCCAGCTCAGATTTGGCAGTGTGGGGTGGCAGATTATTTCATTTGCCATCAAAAGCATTTGCCAAAACTAGGGGCTGGAATGTGGCACTGAGCTCACTGGTAGATTCCAGTAGTTCAGCAGTGAGGGAAGGGACGGAATGGGCTTGACCAAAATGGTTTTCAATTTTCTAAGAAATCTCTGCAAACATTGGTTCTGGGAATTATTTCTCTGTGTTTGTCTCTCTCTGTATGCCTCTATTTTCCCTATTTATGTCTCTGTTCTATATAGTGCAGGTGCAGGAACAGAGAGACCTGGGGGTATATGTGTACAAAACATTGAAGGTGGCAGGGCAGGTTGATAAAGTGGTTAAAAAACCATACAGGACGCTGGGCTTCATAAATAGAGGCATATATTAGGGCTGGATTTTGGGCTTTGATATTTCTGGGGCGATAATGGCGGTGGGGCGGTAAAGTTTGTGCCTGGAAACAGTTTGCGCCTCAGTGACTTTGGGTAACTGGGTCCTGTGTCAGGGGGTGCAGCGGTAAGGGAGGTGTTGTACACCTCTCTTGGGCGTTAGGATGGGAAAATCCCAAGCTAAAGAGTCGGGCCGGGAACGTTCTGAGGGACGCCTGGCGGGGGGGGGGAAAACCCGGAAAAAAGCCCCACAAAAGCATTCCCAATACATTGCCCACGCCACCACAACACACGTCGCAAAAAAAGTTAAAAGAAAAAACAATCATACTTACCTTAGGTGTCCATTACTTATTTCTTCTGGAGGCATACCACCACCACTGCCACCACTCCGGGATGAAAAACGGAGCAGAGTGAAGGCGAAAATCTGTCCCATATATATATATATATATACAAAAGCAAGGAAGTTATGATTAACCATCATAAAACACTGGTTCGGCCCCAACTGGAGTATTGTGTTCAATTCTGGGCACCGCACTTTAGGAAGGATGTGAGGGCCTTAGAGAGGGAGCAGAAAAGATTTACGAGAATGGTTCCAGGGACGAGGGACTTCAGTTACGGGGATAGACTGGAGAAGCTGGGGTTGTTCTCCTTGGAGCAGAGAAGGTTGAGAGGAGATTTGATCGAGGTGTTCAAAACCATGAGGGGTCTGGACAGAGTAGAGAGAGAGAGAAACTGTTCCCATTGGTGGAAGGGTGGAGAAGCAGAGGACACAGATTTAAGGCGATTGGCAGAAGAACCAAAGGCGACATGAGGGAAAGCGTTTTTCCCGCAGCGAGTGGTTAGGATCTGGAATGCGCTGCCTGAGAGGGTGGTGGAGGCAGACTCAATCGTGGCTTTCAAAAGGGAGTTGGATAAGTGCCTGAAGGACAAAGAATGTGCAGGGTTACGGGGAGAGGGCGGGGGAGTGGGACTGGCTGAAGGGCTCTTGCAGAGAGCCGGCACGGGCTCGACGGGCCGAATGGCCTCCTCCCGCGCTGGAACCGTTCTGTGATAACACCTATAACAGAAGTTACAAAGTCTGACAGAGAAATCTTACCAAAGAGGATGCAAAAAGATAGCAAAAGGAATGGTGCACAGTATAGAAAGTACAAAGGAAGCAGAAGACAACCCATGATCTACCTCCATGAGAACATTTCCAAGCAGGTATGTGGTTCCCAGGAGAAGACCTGAAAATATATTACCCGTAATTTTCTCCTCTGCTCTCTTAACTGGATCAATTCTTCTTGGCAGAGGTTCCAAAATGTGCTACACCCTAAATACTGAGTAATGGCAGACACAGGGAGCAGCACAGACCAGCCTGATCTTGCCCAGTCAACCTGTACCCATCCAGATTCTGCAGCAGCAGCCATGACTGAGTCCAGCTAAAGAACACACGGCCCATTTCTAGAATCATAAACACTGTCTTGGCTCAGAGCAGCTAACTCAGCACAGACCACAGACTGTTCTCCTTGACTAGTGGCCTACAATTCCCTCAAAATGTGTCAGCTATGACTCAGCACTCTCGCCTCTGAGTCAGAAGGTCGTGGAATCAAGTCCCACTCCAGAGACTTGAGCACAAAAATCTAGGCTGACACTCCAGTGCAGTACTGAGGGAGCGCCGCACTGTCGGAGGGGCAGTACTGAGGGAGCGCTGCACTGTCGGAGGGGCAGTGCTGAGGGAGCGCTGCACTGTCGGAGGGGCAGTACTGAGGGAGTGCTGCACTGTCGGAGGGGCAGTACTGAGGGAGCGCCGCACTGTCGGAGGGGCAGTGCTGAGGGAGCGCCGCACTGTCAGAGGGGTAGTACTGAGGGAGCACCGCACTGTCGGAGGGGCAGTACTGAGGGAGCGCCGCACTGTCGGAGAGGCAGTGCTGAGGGAGTGCCGCACTGTCAGAGGGGCAGTACTGAGGGAGCGCCGCACTGTCGGAGGGGCAATACTGAGGGAGTGCCGCACTGTCGGAGGGGCAGTACTGAGGGAGCGCCGCACTGTCGGAGGGGCAGTACTGAGGGAGTGCTGCATTGTCGGAGGGGCAGTACTGAGGGAGCGCCGCACTGTCGGAGGGGCAGTACTGAGGGAGTGCCGCACTGTCGGAGGGACAGTACTGAGGGAGAGCCGCACTGTCGGAGGGACAGTACTGAGGGAGTGCTGCACTGTCGGAGGGGCAGTACTGAGGGAGCGCCGCACTGTCGGAGGGGCAGTACTGAGGGAGTGCCGCACTGTCGGAGGGACAGTACTGAGGGAGTGCTGCACTGTCGGAGGGGCAGTACTGAGGGAGCGCCGCACTGTCGGAGGGGCAGTACTGAGGGAGTGCCGCACTGTCGGAGGGGCAGTACTGAGGGAGGTGCCGTTTTTCAGATGAGACATTGATACAAGGCCCTCGTCTGCCTTCTCAGATGGACGTAAAAGATCCCATGGCACTATTTTGAAGAAGAGCAGGGGAGTTTGCCTCGGTGTCTTGACCAATATTTATCCCTCAATCAACATCACTAAAACTGATTATCTGGTCATTATCACATTGCTGTTTGTGGGAGCTTGCTGTGCGCAAAATGGCTGCCGCGTTTCCCACAATACAACAATGACTACACTTAAATAAAAGTATTTCTATGCCTGAAAAGCGCGTTGGGATGTCCAGTGATCGTAAAAGGCGCTATATAAATGCAAGTCTTTCTTTACACCACTGTTGCAACTTTGAAAATGTGTGATATCTACTGGTGGCCATTAGAGAGATATACAAGTGAGCTTCCTGGGTCTGCTCATGTGCATTCATGATTGGTGCAGACATTAATATGAAAAAACAGTGCAACTAGCTGAACTGCCTGGAAACTTCTCTGCAGCCTTTGAAAAAGCAGTTCACCCTGTCCTGTTCAGCATCAGACTGGACAAGAAATATTGTATGGTGTTTTACTTTCCTGTCTTAGGACTTCATTGCACAACTTAGTTGTTTTTTTACACTTGTACAGAATTACGAGCACTGAAGCACCATCTGTTCCAGAGGGCAGCAGGGCACAGCACCAAACCAGAGGGAAAAAAATGCTCAACTTCACATCCAAGACTCCTGGGGGCCACTGAAGGCAGGACAAACAGGCTCCTGGGTGTACGTGCCACCAAGCCACCCATAATTATCACTCGTGCCACCTGGAGGGAGGTGAACTGGCACTGGCATTGTGTGCCAACTTCCTCAGCGCCCCAGGACTACATAGCAGCATCACCAAAAGTTCCACGTACTCAGCAGGGCAGGCAAGGTCATGTACTACACACCTCTACCTTTTCCCTGATTGCCCACCTTGGGTGATAGCACACACTTCATCCTCTTAAAGCAACATGAGGACAAATAACTTGGTGCTCTCTGGTTAAGGTGGAGCTGCAACTCAGCATCTTGCACTATGGCCATCCATAGAATCATAGAAATTTATGGCACGGAAGGGGGGCGCTTGGCCCATCATGCCTGTGCCGGCCAAAGAAGAGCTATCCAGCCTACTCCCACTTTCCAGCTTTTGGTCTGTAGCCCTGTAGGTTGTAGCACTTCAAGTGCAGATCCAAGTACTTTTAACATCCAACTCCCCTCACAGCAGTTACTCACATGCACAAGCCTCAAACACCTTTTTCCACAGCCTCATACCCCCATCCCCACCGTCCCACATCTCTCACTTCACTTCTCCCATGCCATTAGCACACACACTCCTCAACTGCTAGTCTTTCCTTCGTCCATTCTATCCTCTTGTGGAACAAGTGAGCACACGACACCTGCAACAGACAGGACACTGGAGGATCATTCAAACCTTTAAAATCCTTGCCCCAGGTTACTGACGGGCCCTGCACTGTTGCCTTAGAGGTGACGCAACAAAGGTTCACTAGATTGATCCCTGGAATGAGAGGATTGTCCGATGAGGAGGGATTGAGTTACATAGAAACATAGAAAATAGGTGCAGGAGTAGGCCATTCGGCCCTTCGAGCCTGCACCGCCATTCAATTAGTTCATGGCTGAACATGCAACTTCAGTACCCCATTCCTGCTTTCTCGCCATACCCCTTGATCCCCCGAGTAGTAAGGACTACATCTAACTCCCTTTTTGAATATATTTAGTGAATTGGCCTCAACAACTTTCTGTGGTAGAGAATTCCACAGGTTCACCACTCTCTGGGTGAAGAAGTTTCTCCTCATCTCGGTCCTAAATGGCTTAGCCCTTATCCTTAGACTGTGACCCCTGGTTCTGGACTTCCTCAACATCGGAAACATTCTTCCCGCATCTAACCTGTCTGACCCCGTCAGAATTTTAAACGTTTCTATGAGGTCCCCTCTCATTCTTCTGAACTCCAGTGAATACAAGCCCAGTTGATCCAGTCTTTCTTGATAGGTCAGTCCCACCATCCCGGGAATCAGTCTGGTTTATATTTCTCTGGAGTTTAGAAGAATGAGAGGTGATCTGATTGAAACATACACTGAGGGGGATTGACAGGGGGTAGATGCAGGGAGGATGTTTCCCCCGGGCTGGGGAGTCTAGAACTTGGGGACATAGGAGCCGAAATTGGTGGAGGTTTGTGGCCGCGGCCGCCGAGGTTCCGCCGGAAATGTCGCTTTTCTGGGCGATGCCTCCGGAACCGGCCGTCCGCCATCCACGCTCCGCCCGGCGGAGACTGGCCGCGGAGGGGTCCATCGGCGTGACGTCATGCCACCCGCCCGGGTCGGCATGCTGCAAATCGCCCAGGTTTGGTGAGGGATACTGACCTCGGGTCGACCCGGCACCTGCCAAGAAGGACCGCTGGCAAAAAGCAGGTGTGAGCTGGCCGTGAGCCAGGCGGCAGGGAGAAGGGCTCCGAGCGCCGCTACGGCGCAGGCGCTCGACCATTCTGAGTGGGACTGCGAGAAAAAAAAGTTCGGTGCTTTACTTCATTGCTGACGGTCAGGTTTAACTTGGATGTGATAAAAGCGAGTGAAATGTGTCCCGGCTGATGGAAACAGATTTTTTCTTTGACCCTGCTGAAAGACCTTCATTGGGAAGCCCAATGGCGAAGGCGAATTAATGATGAATAAGTGAAAAGTCTTCAGCATGTCACATTGTGTGCAGCCAAGCCGATTAATTAATTCTGTGGCAGTCCTTCAAGACGTTCTCAGGGAAGCACCACATATCACAGAGAGGGTGAGAGGGTTAGGGTTAGGATGATCTGTTGTGAGCCTGCGACAGCTGCAGACTCTGACAACATTTGTCTGGGAGGAAAAGGGTATAAAGTTACAGCTATTCGACTTCAGGGGCAGCGCGATTGCAGAGCAAGCTGAGGAAGGACTACGGTCAATAAAACACAGCAAGAGCCAAGCACCGCGGTGATTCAGTGGCCTACCGTTGAGATTTCAACGACCAGACTGTCACTATCGCCTTGTTAATGTGTCTTTTTTTGTATTGCAAGGAAACTACTTCATAAAATCTGTTCCGATTCATCACAAAAGTACCCAGCGCACCTTGTTTATGGTGAACGACATAAATCTATTCCAAGAGATGTAATAAACCTGACAGATTGAATAAGCCTCACAGCACGTGAATGCGATGGACCTTAACCCGCACAGAAAGAGTTCAGAAACGTTTCTCCATCTGACTCCGTTGAAGGGACGGTGTGGTGGATGCAGCGGCAATGAGTAGCGAAAGATGGTAGCCACTCAGTAGAGATGCCCTCCAAGAGTTATGAGAGCATTTAATGCGGAACATATTTAGGCGCATCGTGTGACTGCGCAGAGGGTGCGGGATTATGTCAGGCTGAATAAGCGAGAGTTAGAAGATGTAACGAAATAGCGCATCGCTGTAACTGATAGTCAGACGTGCATCACAAGAGGTCTGGAACACGGGAAAAAACATTTAATGTACTGCAATGTAACTGTTGACCAGTGGGGGGGCACTCCGCCATCCTTGGCCTCGGAAAAAGAGGTTTGAAGTGCAAGCCTTAAGGCCTGCCCTGCAAGTAGGTAAAGTGAGAGTAACTGAATGGCATTGGTGACCCTTCCTTGTCGTGTTGTGATGGCCTGATGACAGGACCCATTAAACAGTGCAGTCAGATGTGGATGGGAAGATTTTCCTGAGGGACAGATGTGTGTTTCTCACAAGGACGTTAAAATCAGACACTCACCAAGAGAGGGTCAACAATGCGAGAGTATTTACAAGTGCACAATAACAAAGGTCACATAACATTATTACATTGAAAAACATTTACACCACCAACACCCATCCCTCTACCCAGCACCACCAGCTCTCTTCCCCCACCTTGAAGCGATCCGCTTCCTCGCCCCACGGCCTGGCGCTCCCCTGCCCCTCACTGCCTCTGGTTGATGAGTTTGTGCGGTAGGGCAGCGGGATGCCTGCAGACGTGTGCGTCTCGGTGAGAAGGCAGGGGGTGGGTGGGCGTGACCGAAGGCGCCGGGATCTCCTGCGCCTCCGGGTCTGTCTGCCTGGAGGGTGTGGGTTCGGGGGCTGGCACTACGCGTCCAGCTGCAATCTCTTGCCTCATCGCCTCAACGCGGTCTCGGTTGTGTGCTCCAGCACAGTGATGAGCCGGTCCATCCGGTCATCATGCCGCTGGTGTGAAGGTGGCCATGCTGCCAGCGATCCCAGCCATGGTCTGGAGCATATCGCAACCTCTCTGCACGCTCGCCCGCGATAGGCTGGACCACCTCCTGAATTGCAGAGAGCGGTGGTTGATCGTCAGGTGGTTGCTCGCTCCTGGTGGGTTCTGGCGCCTCGCTTGCCTTCGCGCCATGGCCTCTGCGCTTGGTTGAGCTCGCCCAGTGCGGAGTCCGTTCCAAACCCCAGGAACTCGGAGGCCGACGCCGAGGTTCTGCTGACGCCTGGCTCACATGGCAGGAGGCTGCTGTCATCCTCAAGCTCAAGGGCCACAAAGTCGGGCCTTTCTCCCTCCTCTCTCTCCTATGGGTGGCGGAGCTGGGAGCGATGGAAATGGGTGATCTGGGGGTGGGGGGGTGGTGGTGGAGGCTGGGGGCGATATCGGCGTGGGAGACGTCGGGGTCTGATGGCTTCTCTGAAGGCCAGAGGTCGATGGTGTGCCTTGATCCGTGCTGTCTGAGTCATCATCTGCAAATAGAGGACGGCATTTCAGTCTGCAGCATGGGGGCGGGGGCGGTGGGGGGGAGGCAGGGGTTGGTGCTGACCAAGCTGAAATGTGCCATCTCACAATCTGCCAGCAAGGAGTTGCATCTCTACATGGGCACACCAATACTGGGCAACAAAGTGTGCGGTAAACCGCGAGTGCCTTAACATTGTATGACCTTTCATGCCACGAGCGTGACTCAGACCACAGATTAGTATAACCTTACCATGCTATAGCACCAGATCTGCATCAACTGTTGTGGTTGCACGGCGGCAGTCACCCCACCAATGCCAACGCGTGCACCTCCAGCCTGCTCAATTTGACCACCTCTGCTGCTCCCCCTCCCGTTGCATGCAGGCTTGCTGCCTTAGATGCGTTTTTCTTCTGCACAAAGAAATGTTGCAGCCTTTAGACCCTTTGCTGATGCCCCCCATACACACTCCCACACACACACACACACATCTGGTGCATAACCCTTTTGGCGTTGGACAGGAGGGGGCGAATAAATATTTACTCACTCTTGCTGCCGCCACCAAATCGTTCCAACGTTTCCGGCATTGGTCCCATCCCGCTCAATGCTGCCCATTGCGGACACGATCTCAACGCTCTCCCTCCAAATGAGCCGTTATTGGGGCGGTGGAGGCTTGCCATGTCCATCCCAGGTGAGGTCTTTGTACCTGCGTTCCACCTCCGTTACTAGCTCCTCCAATTCCTCTTCATTAAACCAGGGAGCTCTGGGCCTGGTTTGGCCAGACTTCACGGCAGATTTCTGGCCACTCATCGGCAATGATGAAACGAATGGGTGCGCGAGAGCTTGTGGGTCTCCAGTTCTCCGACTGCCCCCTCTCCAACCCGCAAACTCTCTCCTCTGCAACCTCCAACTCTCTCCTCTCCCCTCTCACACTCACAGGTGGAATGAAGTGGTGTGCCTTGATGCACATGCGCAGGACAGCAATCAGCCTCAAACGGCCCCGAAATGGCGACACATCGAAAGACAAAAACTACAACAACAACAAAAGAAAATCACGAAGTCTCGCGCATGCGCATTGGTGGCCCTCCGAAGATCCCCAGTGGAGAGGCCTCCAGTTGCCGCACACTGATGACAATGGCCGCTCACTCCCGCCCGACGACTGCCCGCTGCCTGCGGCTGACACTACCGCCCACACAACAGAGCCGAAAGTGGCTCCCGCCGGCAAAAAGGTAAGTGCCGCTCCAGGGCCGCCGAGAAATTCGGCCCCATAGTCTCAGGATAAGGGGTCGGCCATTTAAGACAGATGAGGAGGAATTTCTTCACTCAGCGGTTTGTGAAACCTTGGAGTTCTCTGCCCGAAAGGGCTGTGGATACTCAGTCATTGAAGTACATTCAAGGCTGAGATCACTAGGTTTTTGGAGTCGAGGGGAATCAAAGGATCTGGAGATCGAGCGGGAAAGTGGAGTTGAGGTCAGAAGATCAGCCATGATCTTACTGAATAGCGGAGCAGGCTCGAGGGGCCTTATGGCCTACTCCTGCTCCTAATTCTTATGTACTTGTCCTAGCATCCCTTTGGCACAGCCAGAGCGAGTCTTTAGCTTAGTGGTAGAAGTGTGTGTGTGTGTGTGTGTGTGTGTGTGTGTGTGCGGTTGGGGGGGGGCAGAGGGGAGTGTTTGAAAATTTGCCAGTGGTCTGACCCCATGAGAAGCAGTCCAAGATAAGTACAAGTGTCTGTAGGCCAAAAAAAAAACTGCTTTAAGAATCATTTCTTACAAGCTGAAATCTGAATTTAAAGATCTTGCAAGAACTCCTTCTTCTGTCTTGAACAGTTGCTGCATTTCACTGAACTATGTGATATCTACCCAGGACACACCAGCAGACCAACAACAGGAAGCCTGGAGGTCCTTCACCACTGGCTTATACTTTGCCGCAGTCAAAAGAGGCCATTGGTGATTTGAATGCAGAAGCACGAGTGGTGATGGGAAGCCTTTCAAACGTTGGGAGTCAGACGGAAATGGCTTCCACCCGACTTCTCTCACAGAAAACGTTTTTTTTACGCCATTCCGGCACCGGAAACAGCGAGGAACTTCACCCTCATTCGCACACCACGCAAAGTAATGGGTCCCCTTTAGCAGGAGTGGTCATGGTTTGACCATCAGTTCACACTGACCAATCTAGTCCTTGACCCTACTCTAGTTGCACCCCTCCCTCTCAGAATCCCAAGCCTGGATTCAGGCTACACTTAAACAATTTTTACATTCTGCAATGTCAGCAGGATCACATTTCAAGAAATGTTTCATGCATTTTCATGAGATCAGGTGACTATACTGCAGCAAAGGCTCTTGACTGAATAACACAACCAACAAATAAATGTCTCCTTTGCAAAATTGGAATATTAAGGGCAACCCAAGACATTGCAGAAAAAAAAATCTTTATTTACGTCCTTCGATTTCTCACCTCTGCCAAATAACGTGCTGCACCTACACTTTGAGTCAAGCGCATGGTGAAAATGGAGCACTCCCAGCCCGTTCATATTTACCTCAGATGTTATAAAGTGCCCCTCTCTACCTCTGTAACATCCTCCAGCCCTGCAACCCCTCAGTTCATCTGCTGCTGGCTGTTTGTGCATCCAGCCAATTCCTCCCTTCAATCCATTATTGGCAGCTGTGTCTTCAGTCACCTAGTGTCTGGAATTCCCTCCCTCGGTCCCTTTACCTTTGCACTGCCTTCCCCTTCTTTAAGATCCTCCTTAAAAGCCAGCTCTTTGTGCGAGTCTACCATCACCCCTTATAAGCTTTGGCTTGGCATCTGTTTCTCACCATTTCTCGGTGAAGTGCCTTGGAACTGTTGTCTACATTGAAAGAAGTACATAAATGCAAGTTGTTATCATCATTCTTTTGGTTTCTCCCTTAGCATCAGAACCTCCCTTTGAAAAAGAGAGACTTAGACAAAGGCCCAGAGTCATAGTGCAGATCAAGGATCACGGCAAGTGATCGGCAAATGAACTTCAATATGGGTAATTGCGAGGTTTAAAGAGATCAGGCTTGTTAAGCCTCCAGCTACCGCCCAATCTCCTTACTTTGCCCTTGTTATAATGTGCTGGAGAGACTACTCCACAGACTAGCTCCCATCATCGAGCTAACCATTCCCAAGGAGAAAGCGGGCTTCCGGAGGGGCCGTAACTGCTGTAACCAAATGGTAGCTTTTAGCAACGCATATCGAAGCAGGCTTCCAGCACCAGCTCAAGACTGCCGTAGCGCTCGTGGACTTGTTGGCGGCCTACGACACCGTATGGAAGCACCTGTAATGTATTTGCTCCACCTGCTTAAGAATTCACAGCTACACATTTGCTGTAAAGAGCGAGGTGGTTTATTAGCAAAGGTTCAACAAGCAAATTGAACCCTACCAGTTCATCCACCAGGTTCACAACTGCATGCATCATCGTGGAGAACCTGAACTCAATTAACCGGGGTTTTATTGAGTCTTGTGAACATCACGTGACCTGGCTAAGCCACTCACAGTACAACAGTTCCACAACTCTTTTGAGGAAAACATAATAAATTAAATCAAGTGCCCCCCCCCCCCCCCGATCTGGGGGACACTCCAAACACTTTTCACATGCCCTTTTTTTTTTGTTTGTTTTTTGGGGGGTTTTTTTTGGGTGATTTTTGTGGGGTTTTTTGTTTTTTTTGGGGCACAACAACAGTTCCACAAACCTGCGAGCATGCTCACAGGTGCATATGTTACACCACCATTTTACCCTGCAGAACAGCGATCCATCTTTTCAACTCTATGCTTAGCAACTGACGCTTCCGTGTGTACTCTGGCAGCCAGAAGAGCAGATATAGGACATTGAACAAGGGACTCCCACCGGGTTCGGTCCTGGCGCCCATGTTATTCAACAGTTTACACCAGTTATCTGCCCGAAACAGAATCCCGCAAGCTCGTATACGCTGATGACATTCCCTTGGCCAGGCAAAACTCAAATCTGTCCATCACCGGAGAGACCCTGACCAGTGCTTTACAGAGGATAGGGGCCTACTTCTACCGATGATGACTCTGGCCAAACCCGCAAAAGACCGTCACCTCAACATTCCACCTCAACACCCATCAAGCAAACCAAGCTTTGAAAGTCTCCTTGTGTGGCGCAGAGGTAAACCATGCCAAACAGCCCTGTTACTTAGGAGTCACGCCTGATCGCACCCCATCATATAGACAACATCTCCAGAACCTTGGGAAGACACTAAAGAGTAGGGTCAACTTGATCCAGATACTCGCCGGACCCACATGGGGAGCAGACGGTCGAACTCTCCGTAGGACAACAATCGCCCTGGTGTACTCTACAATGGAGTGCTGCTCTCTGCCATGGCTATTAAGTCCGCAGGTCAAATCCGTTGATGTCCAGCTGAATTCTACTCTGAGAATTATCACCAGTACGTTTTTATTGACACCAACACCGTGGCTGCTCGTGCTTGCAAACATCGCACCACCACACCTACGCCGCGAACATGCAGTCTCCCGAGAATACAACTGGCAAAGACGTGCCGATCCAGGCCGACTTGAACAATCTACCACTAACCCCTCTCAAATGTAGAAAGTAAATTTGGACCATCGCTGAAGCCCTTCAGCCTTGATGACCGATGGTGAAATGCTTGGAAGAACTGCGACATACGGAATGGATTCCTTATAGAGCACGCCACAGTACAACCTGAAGGATCAAACCTTCCTCGCAAATAGAGGACAACCATCAACCGCCTCAGAACCGGTCAGGGTCGATGCTGTCACCTTCTCCATCGGTGGGAGATTAAAGCCTCACCATCCTGTGACTGTGGAGCTCCTAATCAGACCCTGGAGCATTGCGCACTGCCCTCAGAGGGAATTCGCAGGAAGTCTATAAGATATCCACGCTGTTACACCGGAAGCTTTGGCCTGGATATCCAACTTAGATACTGACATTTGATTTGCTTTGCTACTACTATACGAAAGAAGAAGAAGTGGGCGGTAATGCATTTTGGTCGAAAGACTAAAGAAGAGAAGGATATGTTGATGGGGTGAGATGAAGCAGGGCAGGAAGAGGCTCGTGTGGACTGTAAGGGAATTAAGGGATATGGGGATTGGGTGGAAAAGTGGAGTTGAGGTCGAAGATCAGCCATGATCTATAGAATGGCAGAGCAGACGTGAGGAGCTGATTGGCCTACTCATACGCCTATTTCTTCTGTACCCTATCAAACCCTTTCATAATCGTAAAAACCTCTATTGTCAACCCTACGTCTACTTTTTTCCAGAGGAAAAAAGCCTTAGCCTGTTCAATCTTTGCTGACAAGTATAACCTCTCAGTTCTAGCATTATCCTAGTAAATCTGTTTTACACCTTCTCCAGTGCCTTTATATCCTTTTTATAATATGGAGATCAGAACTGTTCACAGTACTCCAAGTGTGGTCTAACCAAGGTTCTATATAAGTTTAAAATAACTTCTCCACTTTTCAATTCTATGCTCCTATATTAACTATTCCCCCCCCTCCCTCGCCCCCCACAATTTGGTATCTTCAGCAAATTTTGAAATGTTCTGATTCCGGCGTCGAAGTTGTTTATGTGAATGGTCCCAGCACCGATCCTTGTGGAACAACACTACCCACTTTTTCAAAGTCTGAGTAGCGACCTTTAACCCCGACTCTCTGTTTTGCGTTTTGTAGCCAGCTTGCTATCCATCCTGTTCCCTGACTCCACATGTTCTGACCTTAGTTAGGAGTCTACACGGTATCTTGTCGAAGGCCTTTTGAAAATCCAAATAGACTGGGCTCAATTTTTCCAGCTGGGTCGGGAAAGAGGCGGGCGACATCAGGTGGGTGCTGCCCCTGGCTCCATGTCCGCTTCCCCCACGACTTACCCCTGATTGGGCTTGTTAAGCCCGCCTTGCAGGATTCCCGGCCAATTAAAAGGAAGCCGGTTTGATGATGTCATTTGATGACGTGTCATCAGCCGGGTTCCTGAAAGGGACTATGCCCACATTCATTTTGAGAGTTGTGCTGTCAGTGTTGTGCAGCAGTGAGGTGCTGCAAACATTGACAATCGCGGCATAGAGGTGAACGGCTGCACCCAGGCTCCCCATGACTCCCTCCATGTGCTTAGGAGGGCACACACAGGGATGTCATCAGGAGGACCAGGCTGCAGTGGCGCAAACCTTTCAATGACTCAGTGGATCACGAAACGTTACCGCAAAGCCACACTCAACCTCATCCTGCTGTTCCACTCATCACATCCCCATCACTCTGCCTTCCCTACCCTACTCCTGCACATCCTTACTCACACCAACTTACTTTGCACCTCCACCCATCCCTCTCTCTCTCTATCTACATTGTCACATCCCCATCTCACTAGCCATCCACCATATTCACACTCATCCGTGTGCAATCATAGCAACTAACAACACACAAGGGTAGGTACTTGGGTCTTTTAGCCAATGTTCATGTCAAGTTTCTGTTAATGTGTTGTCAAACATTGAAATCTTTATTTTCAACACTTTGCCTTCTTGGACAGATTTGTGTGCTCCTCTGGAAGTGACTTAGTGAGTTGTAGTGAAGGGTGAGACAAAAGGGTACTCCCGCAATGGTGGTGAGTGTGAAGGGAATGGCTTGGGCATTGTGGGGATGCTTTATGGTGCTGGTGTGGGGCAGCCAGGGTGTACAGCGTCGAGTGAAGAAAATCTGTCCATGGTGAGGTCATCCCTGGCCTCCCGGGCAGCAATGTTGTCATGTGCTGATGGCCCGTGTAGCATCAGGTGATTGCGGATAAATTTGGTGTTGTTGTTGGTGTTGCTGGTGTGCCTGGTGATGTTGGTGTTGGGCCTGATCGTGGTGGGATTCTGAGGACCAAGGTGAGACTTTTTCAAGGGCACCAACGTCACTGGAATAGATGGCAGGTGAGGTTGAGATTACAGGAGCGATCTGTCAATGTTTAGAGAGGTTGTTGCAAGGAGGTGACAGTGGATAGAGAGTTTACTCCAAACTGCATAACGCTCAAAAGTGTATTCAGATTCCTGAAGGCTTCAGCTTTTAACACTGGAAAGTGAACAGCTGTGAAATGGTAGCTTTTATCCCAGTTTTGCAGCTGTCATCCATTCAAAGCAATGGAGAGTCACTGAAAACCCGACATACTTACCTGACGCGATCCCCGAGCAACGGAAACCGTGAAAAAGTTGGAAAAATGATTAGTAGCTAGTAAAATGCTGCTCTAAACAGAATGGGCTGGATTTTTGGCTTTTGTGTTTTCGGGGTGATAATGGCGACGGGGTGAAAAAGTTAGTGGTCGGGAATAGTATGCTTTAGTATGTAAGTTTGGGCATCTGGGCCCTGCATCAGGGGGCGCAATGCTAAGGGAGACATTGTACAGTTCTCATTGTGCAAGGATGGGAAACTCCCGAGCTAAAGAACTGGCCGTGTGCGCTCGGGGAGAGGTGGGGGAGAGGGGAGCCTAAAACACACCAGAAAAATATTCCTAAAACATTGACCGCGCCATTGCAACACAAATCGCACAAAACCTTTAAAACAAAAATCACTTGCACTTACTTTTACAGGACATTACCTTCCCCTGCGCTGCTGGCATGGCTGAACTGCTCCGATTTCCCAGGTGGTCAATGCGGGCGCACTTCCGGGGCAGACGGATCGGGCGAGAGTCGAAACTCGTGCCGGTGTCGCAACCAGGGGCGCTGCACGCCCGGTACAGCTTTCCCGGCGGTGCTGCTCAGCGCCACGGCAAAACCCGAAGGGAGGATCGCGACGGGGCGCAGGAGACCTCACTGCCGCCTTTCACGCCGCTCCGGGGAAAAACCGCGCAAAGGACCGGAAAATCCAGCCCCTTTCACCTTTAAACGCCCTCTTAAGCATTGCAACCGTCTCATCCGCCGCTTAGTGCCAGGCCTGCAAAGCGCAGGCCGAGCCGGCACTTGGGAAACTTACACAGAGGCGGGTTCAGAGTGGGATACCGTCCCGCTGTCAATCTTTTCGATTGTGACAACGGACGCACCTCCGAACCCAATCCTCTGAGCGCTGGCAAAATCCAACCCTTTATGTCTGCTGCAGTAAGTACCCTTCCCGGGATGGAGGGACTGACCTATCAAGAAAGACTGGATCAACTGGGCTTGTATTCACTGGAGTTCAGAAGAATGAGAGGGGACCTCATAGAAACATATAAAATTCTGACGGGGTTAGACAGGTTAGATGCAGGAAGAATGTTCCCAATGTTGGGGAAGTCCAGAACCAGGGGTCACAGTCTAAGGATAAGGGGTAAGCCATTTAGGACCGAGATGCGGAGGAACTTCTTCACCCAGAGAGTGGTGAACCTGTGGAATTCTCTACCACAGAAAGTTGTTGAGGCCAATTCACTAAATATATTCAAAAAGGAGTTAGATGAGGTCCTTACTGCTAGGGGGATCAAGGGGTATGGCGAGAAAGCAGGAATGGGGTACTGAAGTTGAATGTTCAGCCATGAACTCATTGAATGGCGGTGCAGGCTAGAAGGGCCGAATGGCCTACTCCTGCACCTATTTTCTATGTTTCTATGTTTCTATGTTTCTATGTCTACCCTTTCTGTTACTTCGCCAAGGAATTCAATAAGGTTGATCAAGCATTACCGTCCCTTTTCTGTCTATTTTTTATTATAATTTCAGTTTCTAGATGTTTTTCTAATACATCATTATCTTTCCTATCATCAACATTAAACTAAATTGGTCTATAGTTCTGTAGACTTGTTCTATCTCCCTTTTTAAATATAGGAATCACATTTGCTGTCTGCCAGTCCTCTCGGATGAATGAATATATACGTACAGTATATGTATATGTAATAATGCCTCTGCTATTTCTTCGTAATTTCTTTTAATATGATTGGATTGTATTCCTGGAGTTCCTGACTGCATCCCCTGAAGGAAATCCATTCTCCCCATGTCAGTCAACTTCGTCTTTAAACAAAAATAATCAAACAAATTAACAGACGGGGGAAAAGGAGAGATTATTGAACTGAATTAGAAATTAATTCGACCTGATTTGCAGTTCCTTCTAAACATCTAGGTTTTAAAACTGATTTTGGCCTACTCTTTCAAACACCAACTCCCCGGGGATTTCATTTCTGTTTACGTGGACCTGTCATAAGAACCATAGAATAAGGCATAAAACCAAAAAATGCTGGAAAACTCAGAATAGAATAAGGCACGTCAGGAGTGTGATGGAACACTCTCCACTTGTCTGGATGGGTGCAGCTCCAACAACACTCAAGAAGCTTGACACCATCCAGGACTAAGCCGCCCGCTTGATTGGCACCCCATCCACCACCTTCAACACTCACTCCCTCCACCACCGGCGCCCCCTGGCTGCAGTGTGCACCATCTACAAGATGCACTGCAGCAACTCGCCAAGGCTTCTTCGGCAGCACCTCCCAAACCCGCGACCTCTACCCCCTAGAAGGACAAGGGCAGCAGGCGCATGGGAACACCACCACCTCCACGTTCCCCTCCCAGTCACACACCATCCCGACTGGGAAATATATCGGCCGTTCCTTCATCGTCGCTGGGTCACAATCCTGGAATGCCCTCCCTAGGGATGGACTTGCCAGCGACGCCCACATGCCAGGAACGTTACAGCACAGAAATTGGTCATTCAGCCCATCAAGTCTGAGCTAGTGGCTTTCTCCATATGAGCCACCTGATTCCATTCCTGCTTACTCTGCATGGGCTCAATTTTGACCCAGCCGGTTTTTCGGAGCACTTACCGGACGTTGGGCCGCTTTTTTCCGTTCCGAAGTGCGCCGAAAAATGTTGTTGCCACTTTGGCCGCTGTCCGGCCTCTTCCCCTGTAGTTGCGCAGCATGGCCAGTCGAGTCGGGGGTGGAGCCAGGGCGCCTGCACATGCTCAGTGGAGTCCGCTGGCAATGTCTGCGCATGCGCAGGAGCTCCTCGCCCCCAGCCTCTCCGGTGATTTGCTTGCTGCAGCTGCTCTGTGGGCCCCGATGCCGGCCAGTTGAATTGCTCCCGCCTCTGGCCAAGGCCAAGTGGCCTCCCGGTGCGATTTCTAAGCGATCGATTGCATCGGGAGGCCACGCGGCTACAGCTAGGGGCGGGCGGGCAGGAGAACTGATAGAAATCATCAGCGGGCAGGAGCACTATCAGTTCTCCCGCCCGCCCCTAGCCCAGGCCGAGTGACCTCCCGCACTGGCTGGCCCACTGCCTTCCCAGGCCGAGTTTGAAGATGAAGGTCGGACTTACTTTTTGTTTGCAAGGTTTGGTGGTTTGTAAGGCTTGGTGGTTTAGGTGCAGGCAGGTCCTTCTCCGTTTCCCGTCCCTATCCCAGGCCGAGTGGCCTCCGATGTACCTACCTGCGCCGATTTCTTTAACTCTCCGCAAGGATTTTCTGAAGTGGCCACATACGCTGGCCTAAGTAGATTTGGAGTAACTAAATAGCCGGTCAAAGTGGCCTAAATGGGCAGAACTGGCGTCGGTGGCTGGTAACGCCCCCACTTTGAGAAAAAAAAAACGAAACTAAAAAAATCGGAACTAACTGAGTTACACTGGTGCAAACTGATTGGGGAAAATGGGGATTTTTAAGTTACGCCAGAAAAACCAAGATACTCCCCCCAAAAAAACGGAGCAACTCCTGGCCAAAATTGAGCCCCATATCTTTTAATATTCCTCCGTTTCAAAGAACTTTCTAATTCCGTTTTTAAAACAACTGCTTCAACAATAGTTTGCGGCAGACAATTGCAGATTTTAAGCACGCTCTGTACAAAGTGTACATTGTGGGGGGATGAAAGGGGGATTTCCTCACCGTTTTTAGCATATCAGTGGTGTATAAGCGGTGCAGGAAATTTTCTCAGGCAGGAATATAAGGGGGAAAGTTGTTTCTGCCCATTTTGCACCGTTAAAACGCTTTCCCTCCAACGTTCCCCTCTGCTGTTTGCGCCTCTCTACACTCCGCCTGCCAAGTTCCCCACTGACCTCATTTACATGTGTCAGAGTGAGTGAGCTAAATCGTGGCCCCCGAAAACAGGCGTGTGGATCGCGATGTCCCCACGACCATTCCACGTAATACAGGTAACACGCCACCTATCATGCGTGCACCCAGTGCAAACCCCGCTGTTCATAGGCTGGACGTGTCAGCAGCGGGCATAATATCGTTACTTGCTAGCACTGCTTAAAGCTAGCCTGCATCTCTGAAAGGGAAGGTGCACTGTGGCTGCTGGAAATGCTGAGAACATTCGGAACAGTGCTGTGCGACAAGAAGAATGACTGACCATGGGCGAGAGCGTGCACTAAGCTTTTCCAAAGCTGCACTGGAGGTTGTTGTGGAGGAGGCTGAAGGGAGGAGAGAAAAGAACATAAGATATAGGAGCAGGTGTAGGCCATTCGGCCCCTTGAGCCTGTTCCACCATTCAATGAGATCACGGCTGATCTTCTACCTCAACTCCACTCTCCTGCCCGATCCCCATCTCCCTGGATTCCCTTAATATCCAAAAATCTAGCGATTTCTGTCCTGAATGTACTCAACGATTCAGCATTTATAGCCTTCTGGAGTAGAGAATTCCAAAGATTTACAACCATCTGAGTGAAGACACCTCTCCTCCTCTCAGTCTTAAATGGCCAACTCCTTATCATGAGGTTATGACCCCTAGTTCTAGACTCCCCAGCCCGGGGGAAACAGTCTCCCGGCATCAACCCTTTCACACCGTGTAAGAATTTTATATGTTTTAATGAGATCACCTCTCATTCTTCTAAACTCTGGGGAATATATCTCCTCAGAGGTCAACCCCCTCATTCCAGGAATCAGTCTACTGAATCTTTGTTGCACTCCCTCTAAGGCAATCCTTCCTTAACATAGAAACATAGAAACATAGAAAATAGGTGCAGGAGCAGGCCATTCAGCCCTTCTAGCCTGCACCGCCATTCAACGAGTTCATGGCTGAACATGAAACTTCAGTACCCACTTCCTGCTTTCACGCCATACCCCTTGATCCCCCGAGTACTAAGGACTTCATCTAACTCCCTTTTGAATATATTTAGTGAATTGGCCTCAACTACTTCCTGTGGTAGAGAATTCCACAGGTTCACCACTCTCTGGGTGAAGAAGTTTCTCCTTATCTCGGTCCTAAATGGCTTACCCCTTATCCTTAGACTGTGACCCCTGGTTCTGGAATTCCCCAACATTGGGAACATTCTTCCTGCATCCAACCTGTCCAAACCCGTTAGAATTTTAAACGTTTCTATGAGGTCCCCTCTCACTCTTCTGAACTCCAGTGAATACAAGCCCAGTTGATTCAGTCTTTCTTGATAGGTCAGTCCCACCATCCCGGGAATCAGTCTGGTGAATCTTCGCTGCACTCCCTCAACAGCAAGTATGTCCTTCCTCAAGTTAGGAGACCAAAACTGTACACAATACTCCAGGTGTGGCCTCACCAAGGCCCTGTACAACTGTAGCAACACCTCCCTGCCCCTGTACTCAAATCCCCTCGCTATGAAGGCCAACATGCCATTTGCTTTCTTAACCGCCTGCTGTACCTGCATGCCAACCTTCAATGACTGATGTACCATGACACCCAGGTCTCGTTGCACCTTCCCTTTTCCTAATCTGTCACCATTCAGATAATAGTCTGTCTCTCTGTTTTTACCACCAAAGTGGATAACCTCACATTTATCCACATTATACTTCATCTGCCACGCATTTGCCCACTCACCTAACCTATCCAAGTCACTCTGTAGCCTCATAGCATCCTCCTCGCAGCTCACACTGCCACCCAACTTAGTGTCATCCGCAAATTTGGAGATACTACATTTAATCCCTTCGTCTAAATCATTAATGTATAATGTAAACAGCTGGGGCCCCAGCACAGAACCCTGCGGTACCCCACTAGTCACTGCCTGCCATTCCGAAAAGTACCCATTTACTCCTAGTCTTTGCTTCCTGTCTGACAACCAGTTCTCAATCCACGTCAGCACACTACCCCCAATCCCATGTGCTTTAACTTTGCACATTAATCTCCTGTGTGGGACCTTGTCGAAAGCCTTCTGAAAGTCCAAATATACCACATCAACTGGTACTCCTTTGTCCACTTTATTGGAAACATCCTCAAAAAATTCCAGAAGATTTGTCAAGCATGATCTCCCTTTTACAAATCCATGCTGACTTGGACCTATCATGTCACCATTTTCCAAATGCGCTGCTATGACATCCTTAATAATTGATTCCATCATTTTACCCACTACTGAGGTCAGGCTGACCGGTCTATAATTCCCTGCTTTCTCTCTCCCTCCTTTTTTAAAAAGTGGGGTTACATTGGCTACCCTCCACTCGATAGGAACTGATCCAGAGTCAATGGAATGTTGGAAAATGACTGTCAATGCATCCGCTATTTCCAAGGCCACCTCCTTAAGTACTCTGGGATGCAGTCCATCAGGCCCTGGGGATTTATCGGCCTTCAATCCCATCAATTTCCCCAACACAATTTCCCGACTAATAAAGATTTCCCTCAGTTCCTCCTCTTTAATAGACCCTCTGACCACTTTTATATCCGGAAGGTTGTTTGTGTCCTCCTTAGTGAATACTGAACCAAAGTACTTGTTCAATTGGTCTGCCATTTCTTTGTTCCCCGTTATGACTTCCCCTGATTCTGACTGCAGGGGACCTACGTTTGTTTTTACTAACCTCTTTCTCTTTACATACCTATAGAAACTTTTGCAATCCGCCTTAATGTTCCCTGCAAGCTTCTTCTCGTACTCCATTTTCCCTGCCCTAATCAAACCCTTTGTCCTCCTCTGCTGAGTTCTAAATTTCTCCCAGTCCTCAGGTTCGCTGCTATTTCTGGCCAATTTGTATGCCACTTCCTTGGCTTTAATACTATCCCTGATTTCCCTAGATAGCCACGGTTGAGCCACCTTCCCTTTTTTATTTTTACGCCAGACAGGAATGTACAATTGTTGTAATTCATCCATGCGTTCTCTAAATGTCTGCAATTGCCCATCCACAGTCAACCCCTTAAGTATCATTAGCCAATCTATCTTAGCCAATTCATGCCTCATACCTTCAAAGTTACCCTTCTTTAAGTTCTGGACCATGGTCTCTGAATTAACTGTTTCATTCTCCATCCTAATGCAGAATTCCACCATATTATGGTCACTCTTCCCCAAGGGGCCTCGCACAATGAGATTGCTAATTAATCCTCTCTCATTACACAACACCCAGTCTAAGATGGCCTCCCCCCTAGTTGGTTCCTCGACATATTGGTCTAGAAAACCATCCCTTATGCATTCCAGGAAATCCTCCTCCACCGTATTGCTTCCAGTTTGGCTAGCCCAATCTATGTGCATATTAAAGTCACCCATTATAACTGCTGCACCTTTATTGCATGCACTCCTAATTTCCTGTTTGATGCCCTCCCCAACATCACTACTACTGTTTGGAGGTCTGTACACAACTCCCACTAACGATTTTTGCCCTTTAGTGTTCTGCAGCTCCACCCATATAGATTCCACATCATCCAAGCTAATGTCTTTCCTAACTATTGCATTAATCTCCTCTTTAACCAGTAATGCTACCCCACCTCCTTTTCCTTTTATTCTATCCTTCCTGAATGTTGAATACCCCTGGATGTTGAGTTCCCAGCCCTGATCATCCTGGAGCCACGTCTCCGTAATCCCAATCACATCATATTTGTTAACATCTATTTGCACAATTAATTCATCCACCTTATTGCGGATACTCCTTGCATTAAGACACAAAGCCTTCAGGCTTGTTTTTTTAACACCCTTTGTCCTTTTAGAATTTTGCTGTACAGTGGCCCTTTTTGTTCTTTGCCTTGGGTTTCTCTGCCCTCCACTTTTCCTCATCTCCTTTTTGTCTTTTGCTTTTGCTTCCTTTTTGTCTCCCTCTGTCTCCCTGTATAGGTTCCCATCCCCCTGCAATATTAGTTTAACTCCTCCCCAACAGCACTAGCAAACACTCCCCCTAGGACATTGGTTCCGGACCTGCCCAGGATTAGTAAGGAGACCAAAACTGTATACAGAACCATTCACTTAACCTGTCTATATCTCTTTGCTGCCTCTTTGCGTTCTCCTCACAGTTTACTTTCCCACCTAACTTTGTATAATCAGCAAACTTGGATACGTTACACTCGGCACCTCTGCCAAGATATTGATTGTAAACAGCTGAGGCCCAAGAATCAATCCTTGGGGTACTCCACTGGTTACTATCTGCCAACCTGAAAATTACCTGTTTATTCCTACTCTCTGTTTTCTGTCATTTAACCAATCCTCAATCCATGCTAGTATATTATCCCCAATTCCATGAACCCTAATTTTGCATAATAACCTCTTGTGTGGCACCTTATCGAATGCTTTCTGAAAGTCCAAATATACTACATTCATTGGCTCCCCCTTATCTACCCTACTAGGCACAACCTGAAAAAACTCTAACAGATTTGTCAAACACCATTTCCCTTTCATAAATCCGTGTTGACTCTGCCCAATCATGTTATGATTTTCGAAGTGCCTTGTTACCACGTCCCAATAATAGATTCTAGCATTTTTCCCTACTACTGATGTCAGGCTAGCTGGTCTATAGATCCCTGTTTTCTCTCTCCTTTCGTGAACAGCAGGGTTACATTTGCTACCTTCCAACCCACGGGGACCATTCTAGATTCTAGGGAATTCTGGAAGATCAAAAACAATGCATCCACTATCTGTGGAGCCATCTCTTTTAAAACCCTAGGCTGTCGGCTATAAGGTCCACACGATTTGTTGACTTTTAGTTCCATTATTTTCTCCAGCACAACTTTTTTACTAATACTAATTTCTTTAAGTTCCTCATTCTCGCTAGACCCTTGGCTCCCCACTATTTCCAGAATGTTATTTGTGTCTTCAATCATGAAGACAGTTAAAGTATTGGTTTAATGTCTCTGCCGTTTCCTTATTCCCCATTATAATTTCTCCTGTCTCTGCCTCTAAGGAACTCATGTTTACTTTTGTTAATCTGTTCCATTTTACATATGTGTAGAGCCTTTTACAATCTGTTTTTATGTCTCTTCCTAGTTTACTCTCATATTCTCTTTCCTATTTCTTGGTCATCCTTTGCTTAATTCTAAAAGCTTCCTAATCCTCAGACTTACTATTCTTTTTGGCAACATTATAAGCCTCTTCCTTTAATCGAATATTATCTTTAAGTTCTCTTGTTAGCCACGGTTGGACGACTAATCCATAGGGTTTTTATTCATGAGGGGAATGTATATTTGTTGCGAAATATGAATTCATTTTGTAATGTTTACCATTGCTTATCTAACTCCTACAGATGTCCTGTATCTGTAGGGCGGGCAGGAGGCCCTCCAGACCACGGCAAGAAGGCAGTGGGAGCAGATAGCCGCGGAGGTCAATGCCAGGAGTGCAGCCCAAGGACCTGGATGCAGTGTCGCAAGAGGTTCAATGAGTAGTCAAGGTCAGCGAATGCATCTTCAAATGCCACATCCTACTAACTGCACCACTCCCCTCAGCCTCTGCTCAAATCACCACACCCCCATCATGCACCTACCAACAACTTCGATCATATGTTTCACCTCACCCTCACATACTTAGCACTGTTGTAGGCCTCACATCCACATCTAACAGCTTATAAACACTGCCAGCTATTCAACCATGACCGCCATCCCACCCAAACATATTGCACGCCACTCACGGACACGCGTCCCTCTCTCTTGTAGGAGTAGGTGGCGCACAACTGGAGACAGTAGGAACTAATCGGAGGGGGAGGGGCGCGCCTATATGTTCTAACCCCCATGGAGGAGGTGGTGCTGGCCATTATCTTAAGGGCCATTGCTGAGGATATGTCCAGCGGCAGGACTGAAGCCGTTGAGGATGACGGTATCCTCATACCAAATCCTGCTTCTCACATCCCACTTCCCCCTCATCCCACAATCTCTTCTAACTTACAAGCTGCAGAGGGTGTAAGCATGCACCTCTTGCTTTCCCCCCCCCCCACCCCCTCTCCTCACCACAACCTTATCCTTGTGCCGTTTTCCTTTCGGGTACCCAAGAAATGCCACCTGGCCCGGCAGCGGTGATGGAGACACAGAACCGTCACTTGATTTCACGCTCGCAGCCACCGGCTCAGATACATTGCACGTATCTTAGAGGATAGCATGGAGGCATGATCTGCACGTGGGGAGACACCGGGCACAAGGGGCACTGCAGCCAGGGCAAGGGACAAGGATAGCGCAGGTGGCAGATACCAGAGGGCGTTATCAAACAAAAACTTACACCGAGTTGCATAAGGAAATATTAGGACAGACGGCCAAAAGTGCCGTAGAGGAGGAGAGAGTTATGAAGAGGTTTAGGGAGGAAATGCCAAAGTTTAGAGCCCGGACAGCTGAAGGTACAGCTGCCAATGGTGGGGGTGAAGGAAATCAGGGTCACACAAGAGGGCAGAAATGGAGCAGCGCAGAAACCTTGGAGGGTGTTGGTCTGGAGGAACAAACAGAGATAGGGAGGGGTGAGGCCATGGAGGGATTTGAAAATCAGGATGAGAATTTTAAAACTGAGGCATTACCAGACCGAGAGCCAGTGTAGATCAGTGAGTACAGGGGTGAAGGGTGAATTAAACTTCGTATGAGTTAGAATACGGGCAAGAGTGTTTTGGATGAGCTCAAGTTTATGAAGGGTAGAAGGCAGGAGGCCAGCCAGCAGAGAATTGGAACAGTCGAGTCTGGAGGTATCAAGAGATAGGAGTAGGCAGTCTTGGTGACGGAGGTGATATGTGGTCAGAAGCTCAGCTCATGGTAAAATAGAACGCTAAAGTGGCAAATAATCTGGTTCCGCCTCAGACAGTGGCCAGGAAGAAGGATGGAATTAGTGGCTAGGGAATGGAGTTTGTAGCCCATACAGACCCTATCATATGAAACAGATTTAATGAGCGGGATGATCTATCATTGCATCACATGAGGAGATACTGACAAAGTACGTGCGGGCTAACTGAATTGACATCTGCAGAAGCAAGAACAGAAACCCGCACACATACTGAAGTGGGACAGCACCGTGCTGACAGAGCTGCTCAGTTACTGCAGAATGTTAATTTCATTAAGAGGCAATCGCCACTGCAATTGTATTTCCTGCTGCATCACGTTAATTTTAATAAGAGTACATTCATTCCGCATCGGTGAAATGAAATAGCTTTATTAGCCAATCAATAAGTATTTAGCTCAGCACCATAGAAGCTGAAGACAGGCTGTAGTGGTACAGACTGGTTGTCGAGAGAGGCCCGACTCACTGTGTTTGTGAATGACAGGATGGGAAAAGTTTATGGGGCCCAAATTCAGGCTGCCAGAAAGTTGGCGCACCTATCGTTTTTCTGAAGTGTTTTATGTCGGGAGCGTTGAGGTGGCCTTTCCATCGATTTTCAGGACTATTTTAACGTAGGACCGGAAGTCGGTCATCGTGGAGGCGGACGTGCGGCGGGAGGTCACACTGAGGGGTGGAAGTTATGGCGGGATCGAGACGCCGCCGCTGTAACTCAGCAGCGAAGCGGCGGTGACGTCACAGCGCGTGTGCATCACCACGCTCTCTGCCCTCCGTTAAAGGGGAGAGAATTGGGCATTTTTCTATCTTCGGCCAGAGCCACCAGGGAGAGTTCCGGCCAGGCCAGAGGCCTGCACCCAAGACGGGGTGCCAGGCTGCCTGTTGGTGGCCCAGCCGAACTTGGGGGGGGGGGGGAGCAATAGTCTGGCTGACATGGAAGTCGGCCAGCAAAAAAAAAAGATGGCGGCCGCGGCATTCGGCCCTCGCTTTTAATGGCCGCCGCACCGCCAGGACAGAGAGAGAGCGGACAAGGTGCACCAACAGAGAAAGCTGTTGGGGGGTCACCGTGTGGCGGGGCAACGATTTTTTTTAACCTATATTTCAGTTGGAGTATTCTGGAGGTGAGGGAGAGCGACAGTGCGCGTTTGGATGATGTGCTCGCGGCAGTCATCAGCAGCGGGGCGCAATTGGCGACAGGCCAAAAAATCCCGGACCTGAATTTGGGTCAGGTGACCATTGGACACTCAATTCGCTGCGTGGCTGCCGCTAAACAGCATTTCGTCTCCAATGGCTTCAACAGACATGTGCAATTTGTAATGACTGTTTGGCATCTTCTTTTGCTAGTAATTTTATGCTCAGTAAGGGGAGAGATTCCTAGGGAATGGAGTGCTTTTTAGTTTGAGCACCAAGCAGCCACTGATCAAGTATATCCTGGGTTAAATGCAAAGTAAAGCTTCCTTCACTCTGTTCCAACAATGTCATCATCATAGGCACTCCCTCGAAATCGAGGAAGACTTGCTTCCACTCTAAAAGTGACTTCTCAGGTGGCTGTACAGTCCAATACGAGAGCCACAGTCCCTGTCACAGGTGGGACAGACAGTGGTTGAGGGAAGGGGAGGGTGAGACTGGTTTGCCGCACGCTCCTTCCGCTGCCTGCGCTTGGTTTCTGCATGCTCTCGGCGACGAGACTCGAGGTGCTCAGTGCCCTCCCAGATGCACTTCCTCCACTTAGGGCGGACTGGTCTTTGGGTCAGGGACTCCCAGGTGTCGGTGGGGATGTTGCACTTTATCAGGGAGGCTTTGAGAGTGGTCCCCTGTAACGTTTCCTCTGCCCACCTGGGGCTTGCTTGCTGTGTAGGGCAGTAGTGATAACCGCCCTCCTATATGGCTCAGAGACGTGGACCATATACAGTAGACACCTCAAAGCGCTGGACTGGAGAAGTACCACCAGCGCAGCCTCCTGCAAATCCCCTGGGAGGACAGACGCACCAACGTTAGCGTCCTCGACCAGGCCAACATCCCCAGCATCGAAGCACTGACCACACTCGACCAACTCCGTTGGGCGGGCCACATCATCTGCATGACCGACACGAGACTCCCAAAGCAAGCGCTCTACTCGGAGCTCCAACAATGTACCTCAGCTTCAACCACAGAATGCCCCACTACAACACTAGTGTGAAATAGCCAATTAACTTCCAAATTGTAAGGGAGGTTGAGGATCAGGGCAAAAGGTACATCAAGGCTGGGGGAGAAGGAAATCAGGTCCTGGGTGAAAGGGAGATCTAGGCCTGGGCAAAGGAAATTGAGAATAAGCTGCTTTCTTGTTTTCAATGTCACACACTATGTGGATAATATCCCTTGCAACCTCTCCAGTGCTTTGTAATTGGTGACACTGTGAAGCTGCCGCATTAAAAAAAATCTTAGATTTCCTTGGTTTCTAAGTCACAACAGTATAATTAGAGGACTTCCAAGACTAGTTTCTCCACAGGAACGTGCACCTTCTTGTGTAGGGGAGCTACACAATCCAGGAGATCTCAAGCTTGCCTCCTGATCGGTTCTGAGTTAACTGATCCTTGCCTGAACAGCAGGAGCGTATGACAATTGACCTTCGGGCCAGTGGACTATTGGAAAGAGGGGAAACAAAATCAGACAGGATTCCCGATCACTGTGGCTTCCTGCCACTGAGCAAATTTTGGTTCCAACTTGCCACTTTCCCTTGGATCCCATGGGCTTTTACTTTTCTGACTAGTCTGCCATGTGGGACCTTGTAAACTAATAACTACAGATACACATTTGCATCTGAGATCACTGGTAAAGGACATTTGTCGGGTGAGGCCAGGATTGAGTTTGGCAGTGATGTATCTAAACTCCAACGTAGATTCATAGATGAAGGATAACAACTTGAGTGAGATACCAATACTCAACGATCTTAACGCAGCAAACGTAAAGGTCTTTAGGACACAAGAGAAAAAACTGAAAGAGCATGCAAATCTACAACAAATGTTACATTTTGTATCTTTTTCTGACCATTCTTGGTTTAGCTCAATTTGGGTTTGCATGAATGGATAGCAAGATAAAGTATTGTGAAGTTTTGTATAAATATTGCCCCTTCTAATTATGTTAACATTTATTTTCAAAAAGAATAAACTTGGGAAATGACCAATAAACTGCTGACAGCCAACTTCACTTCCTGGCCTTCATGCTAGCTGACATTGTAAATGATTCCGTATCCTTAGGTATTGTCCCCCTTGCTTTAAAAACTATCATCGGCCACTCCTCAAAAAAAAACTACCCTTGACCCCTCCTTATCCCTGCAAACTACTGCCCTATCCCCAATCTCCCTTTCCTCTCCAACGTCCTTGAAAGCGTTGTTGGCTCCCAAAATCCGTGCCCATTTTTGCCGCAACTCCCTGTTTGAATCTGTCCAATCAGGTTTTGGCCCCTGACATAGCACCCTAATCAGAGTCAAAAATGATGCCCTCTGTGACTGTGGTGTATTATACCTCCTCGATCTCTTCAACCTCTCAGCCTTTGATACAGGTGACCACATCATCCTCTTCCAATGTCTCTCCTCCATTGTCCAGCTCAGTGGTACTCTGAGCGATCCAATAGTAGCCAGCGTATCTCTTCCCACTGCTGTACCATTACCTCTAACATTCACTGAGGTATCTATCATGAGCGCCCTCCTCTTTCACCTCTATGTGCTGCCCCTTGGTGACATCACCTGTAGACATGCTTTCACATGCATGCTGACATCACTCAGCTCTACCTCCCCCCTATTTCTCAATCCCTCCACTGGCTCTGTGATGTCAGACTGCTTGTCCAACATCCAGTATTGGACGAGCCAGTTTCCTCAAGGTAAACATTGGTGATACTGAAGTCATCGTCTTCAGCCCTCATCACAAACCCCGCACCCTTGTCACTAATTCCATTCCCCTCCCTAGCCACTGTCTCAGGCTGAGCAAAACTGTTCCCAACCTTTGGTGTTCTATTCGTTCCTGAGCTGGGATTCTATATCCTCTCCATCATAAAGATTGCCCAATTCCACCTTCTTTTATCCATCTTCCACCTTTGTAACATTGCCCAGCTCCAACCTGTCTCAGTGCATCTGCTGAAACTCTCATCCATGTCTTTGTTACATTTTGTCTTGACTTATACAGAGTCAGTCATAGGCAGTCCCTCGGAATCGAGGAAGACTTGCTTCCACTCTTAGCATGAGTTCTTAGGTGGCTGAACAGTCCAATACGAGAACCACAGTCTCTGTCACAGGTGGGACAGACAGTGGTTGAGGGAAAGGGTGGGCAGGGAGCCTGGTCCCTGCCCACTTAGGGCGGTCTATGGCCAGGGACTCCCAGGTGTCAGTGGGGATGTCGCACTTTATCAGGGAGGCTTTGAGGGTGTCCTTGTAACGTTTCCTCTGCCCACCTTGGGCTCGTTTGCCGTGGACGACAACAGTGCATTACAACAGTGACTACATTTCAAAAAAAGTACTCCATTGGCTGTAAAGAGTGCTATATATCCTGAAAGATGCTATGGGTTGAATTTCCTTGGAGCCACCCGGCTACCGTAACTTTGCTGAAAATGTGATGGAAACCCTGTTTAAACGCCCTGTGTAAACAGCGTTGCCATTACACATCCAGCTAAGTTACAGTGGTAGACTCTAAGGAAATTCCCAACCTATAAAAATCCGTTATTATTGTTGTTTTAGTCAATATTTTTGTCACTGTCACTTCAGACCTGGGATCACATCCACCCAGACTGATGGGATGAGCATACCCTCTTCATGTCAGTTGTAAGAGCCCTAGATAGCAAGAGCAGACATTGACGACAAGGTCCAACACCGCCTTCAGTGCACCAGCACGGTCTTCAGTCTCCTGAGGAAGAGAGTGTTTGAAGACCAGGACCTCAAACCCGGCACCAAGTTTATGGTCTACAGGGCAGTAGTGATACCCGCCCTCCTATATGGCTCAGAGATGAGGACTATATACAGAAGACATCTCAAAATGCTGGAGAAGTACCACCAGCGCTGTCTCCGCAAGATCCTGCAAATCCATTGGCATAATAGACGCACCAACATCAGTGTTCTCGCTCAGGCCAACATCCCCAGCATCGAAGCACTGACCATGCTCAACCAGCTCCGTTGGGCGGGCCACATCGGCCACATGCCCGACACGAGACTCCCAAAACAAGCGCGCTACATGGAGCTTCGACACGGCAAGCGAGCCCCGGGTGGGCAGAGGAGACGCTTCAAGGACACCCTCAAAGCCTCCTTGATAAAGTGCAACATCTCCACCGACTCCTGGGAATCCCTGGCCCATGACCGACCAAAGTGAAGGAAGAGCATCCGGGAGGGCACTGAGCACCTCGAGTCCCATCGCCGAGAATAAGCAGAAACCAAGCGCAGGCAGCGGAAGGAGAGTACGTCAACCGAGGCTCCCCACCCACCCTGTCTGCCCCACCTGTGACAGAGACTGTAGGTCCTGCATTGCACTCTTCAGTCACCTGAGAACTCACTTTTAGAATGGAAGCAAGTCTTCCTCGACTCTGAGGTGATGATGATGAAATAGAATGAGATTACTGGCCAGGAGCCATTGTACAAAAATGATAACAGTTCAGACGAGTTGCCAAATTCGCTCAGAGGCCAACAGTGTAGAGGAATCATTAAGCTGAATCAAATTGTTCTGTGCTTGATCTTGAAGTGTTTGACTGGGCAGTGTAGAGGAAGCTTTACTTTAATCCACATTGTACCTAACCTGGGGATGTTTGATGGGAAGATGTAGAAGGAACGTTTCCCTATATTTAGTTAGGGGTACAGTAGCAGAGTGGTTATGTTACTGGACTAATAATCCAGAGGCCTGGCCTAATGATTCGGTGACAGTGAATTCAAATCCCACCACGGCATTTGGGGAATTTAAATACAGTTAATTAAATAAAACTGGAATAAAAACCAAGAATCTAGAGTCATAAACCTGATTGAGAAAATCCATCTGGTTCACTATTGCCCTTTAGGGAAGGAAATCTGCCGTCCTTACCCGGTCTGGGCCGATATGTGACCATTGCAATGTGGTTGACTCTTAACTGGCCTCTGAAATGACTGAGTGAGCCACTCAGTTGTACAAAGAAGTATCATGGACTGCAGCAGTTCATGGTAGCTCCCCAACACCTTCTCAAGGGGCAATTAGGGATGGGCAGTAAATGCCGGCCTTGCCAGCGATGCCCACATCTCGTGAAGAATAGAAACATAGAAAATAGGTGCAGGAGTAGGCCATCCGGCCCTTCGAGCCTGCACCGCCATTCAATAAGATCATGGCTGATCATTCCTTCAGTACCCCGTTCCTGCTTTCTCTCCATACCCCTTGATCCCGTTAGCCGCAAGGGCCATATCTAACTCCCTCTTGAATATATCCAATGAACTGGCATCAACAACTCTCAGCGGCAGGGAATTCCACAGGTTCACAACTCTCTGAGTGAAGAAATTCCTCCTCATCTCAGTCCTAAATGGCTTACCCCTTATCCTAAGACTATGTCCCCTGGTTCTGGACTTCCCCAACATCGGGAACATTCTTCCTACATCTAACCTGTCTAAACCCGTCAGAATTTTAAACGTTTCGATGAGATCCCCTCTCATTCTTCTGAACTCCAGTGAATACAAGCCAAGTTGATCCAGTCTTTCTTGATATGTCAGTCCTGCCATCCCAGGAATCAGTCTGGTGAACCTTCGCTGCACTCCCTCAATAGCAAGAACGTCCTTCCTCAGATTAGGAGACCAAAACTGAACACAATATTCCAGGTGAGGCCTCACCAAGGCCCTGTACAACTGCAGTAAGACCTCTCTGCTCATATACTCAAATCCCCTAGCTATGAAGGCCAACATACCATTTGCCTTCTTCACCGCCTGCTGTACCTGCATGCCAACAATATATATACCTGGTCTGCGGACCTTGATACTGGGTGCTTGAAATGGAAAAGTGTTCCACCCTCCAACATTAAGAGGCACAAAATAAATGCTAAATATATCTAAGTACAAAAGGGATTGGGTTTGAACAGTAAACCACAGTTTTGGCTGTGTGTATTTTACACAGGTCCTGCAGATCAAAATGAATTTGGAAATTGATAAAGGAACGGAGAACTTCAAATTGGGTTAAGATTTCTTAACATGCTTGTGCCTGGGACTGAGTGGAAGAGGTAGAGGCAGGTAATGAGCTGTAGCGAGAGCATCAAATATTAATTTGTAGCTTCCCACTAACTGAGCAGGCTGAACAAATCCCTGAGGCTTCAAGTCTTTGTGAGAACGAGGCGATCACGAACACACAATACATGTGCAGTGGACTGAATCAAGGCAATTTCTACTCCCCAGGGCTGATCTCTGAGTGGGAGAATTTCATTTCAACTTTTGTTAGCTCAAAAGCAAAGCAATGGGACAGTTTGCCAGTGGGACCAGTGAATAACCTAACCTGAGCAGGGGGACAACTTCAGCTCCAGAAATGGCCCCAGTGACCAGTTTCCTGCTGTTTCTGGTCCCTGATGACCCTTCCCTGCTCTTATTAATTCCTTTGGACCAATAAAATGTATTTTATTATTTTTCTGATTAGCCTCAGTAAGCTTTCCCAATAGGGTAAATGAATCTTGAGTAAATAAGCTATACAGACTGGGCAAGTCTCTGCTTCAGGGTCAGACTCTGGTTGGTGCTGAGTTAGCTGATTTCGGACAGAAAAAGACTTGCATTTATATAGCGCCTTTCACAACCACTGAACGTCTCAAAGCGCTTTACAGGCCAATGAAGTATTTTTGGAGTGCAGTCAGTGTTGTAATGTAATTTGCGCATAGCAAGCTTCCACACACAGCAATGTGATAATGGCCAGATCAATGGTTTTTAGTGATGTTGATTGAGGGATAAATATTGGCCCCAGGACACCGGGGAGAATTCCCCTGCTCTTCTTCGAAATAGTGTCATGGGATCTTTTGCATCCACCTGAGAGAGCAGACGGGGCCTCGGTTTAACGTCTCATCCAAAAGATAGCGGCTCCAACCGTACAGCACTGCCCTGAGAGTGTCAGCCTAGTATTTTGTGCTCAAGCCCCTGAAGTGGGACTTGAATCCACGACCTTCTGACTCAGAGGTGAGAGTGCTGCCCACTGAGCCACAGAGTTGAGCTAGGGATGGTACAAGTTGGAGAAGTATTTCCGCTTTTGATCATTACTCAGTGAGGTCTACTCATGAAGCCCATGCATCTGGGCATTGGGTGTAGACAGGACCAGGATCAGCTGTAATGCTATCTGCAGTTGAATAGCCTGCTGCCATTCACTATCTGGACTCACAATAAATGATGTTACACTGCAGTAAGAGGATAAGGGAGCATGCATCAAGATATTTCTACTCCATGTCCAATTTATCCTTATCATGCTCTCTGGTAGACATTTTGATAGAAAGTTCTGTATAAATCTTCGCTGATCCTTTGAGGTAATGAATCCATCGATCCTCAAACCTCAATTTTTCAATCTTGGTTATTTTTCTCCTCACAACAATTCTTTCCCCCCCACGAACTATCATGTACTGGAGTATTTGTTCATCTCAGTCTATAGCTATCCCTGTAACATTCAATCACAATGCCATCTAGGTCCTTATCCAGCTCCTTTTTGAGTGAATAAATCAAAGCCTCTAAGCCTATTTAGAATGGTCTCGAACACACCAATCGGGCACTTTCATACATAGAAACATAGAAAATAGGTGCAGGAGTAGGCCATTCGGCCCTTCGAGCCTGCACCACCATTCAATAAGATCATGGCTGATCATTCCCTCAGTACCCCTTTCCTGCTTTCTCTCCATACCCCTTGATCCCTTTAGCTGTAAGGACCATATCTAACTCCCTCTTGAATATATCCAATGAACTGGCATCAACAACTCTCTTGCGGTAGGGAATTCCACAGGTTAACAACTCTCTCAGTGAAGAAGTTTCTCCTCATCTCAGTCCTAAATGGCTTACCCCTTATCCTTAGACTATATCCCCTGGTTCTGGACTTCCCCAACATCGGGAACATTCTTCCTGCATCTAACCTGTCCAGTCCCGTCAGAATGTTATATGTTTCTATGAGATCCCCTCTCATCCTTCTAAACTCCAGTGAATACAGGCCCAGTCGATCCAGTCTCTCCCCATATGTCAGTCCTGCCATCCCGGGAATCAGTCTGGTGAACCTTCGCTGCACTCCCTCAATAGCAAGAACGTCCTTCCTCAGATTAGGAGACCAAAACTGAACACAATATTCTAGGTGAGGCCTCACAAAGGCCCTGTACAATTGCAGTAAGACCTCCTGTACTCAAATCCCCTCGCTATGAAGGCCAACATGCCAGCTATCCTGTGAGCTTTGGGTGCCAATTCAATTGTCAACTAGGGCCAAATTAGATTCAGTTTTGTCTACTAGGAACAGGATTATAGTGAACAGGCAGAGGACACTTCAATACCATCAGTCCGTGCTGTATTTTAAACCGAGATTCTTGTGGTAGAAGGCCAGTGTCTAATCCAATACATCATCCACCCCCAGTAAATGCTTTATGCATAGGAAAAAATTGCTGGCTGTAGAGGAAAAATCCCAGCCTCTTTACTCTCGCCACATCTGAAGTCCCTCAGCCCTGGTAACAGTCCAATAAATCCTCTCTGCAGCTACTCCAGGACTTTGAAAAGCTTCCTTGCTAAAGTGTGCTGCCCAGAATCGTACACATTGCTCCAGCTGGGGACCAACCAGTTATTTAGCATAACTTCTTTGCTTTTGTACTCTATGCCTCTAGTTATAAAGCCACGGATCTCGTTTGCTTTTTAAATAGCCGTATCAACTTGTTCTGCCACCTTCAACGATTTGTGTATGTGAATCCCCAGGTCTCTCTATTCCTGCAACACTTTTTAAAGTAAATGGTTGAATAATAATAATAAGAAGAATATGTTACTCTCCAACTTTTCTATCATTTTTACCACCCTCTCTTTAAGGTACTGGGGGGGGTGCGGGGGCCAAAATTCAGGACCGCTGGAAAGCTAGCGTCCTCCCGACTTTTTGGGACCATTACTGTCGAAAAATGTTTGCTGGTGGCCCAATCCATATTTAGCTCAAAAAGTTGAAAAATGGGTTCCAGTGCTTAAGGAGCCCTTTCAAAGTGCAGTTCTCAGCAGTGTGGTTGTCTTAAGTGGAGCGGAATTGCCACTGAGAAACTCAGTGTTTCTAACGAGCTCGCTGCTCCCTGGCCTTAAAGGCCAAGGTTTGCAGCTAGGCCCTGGGGGAGGGGAGGAGTTGGGTTGAAGGATGGCTGGCGTGAGAGCAGGAAGGAGGGCGAACCGCTTTACAGAGTTGGAGCTCAACACCCTGATGCAAGGTGTGGGGACTAGACGTCGGACTGATGTTTCCAGATGTGGGGAGAGCAAGCATGCGTGGACTGAGATCGCACAGGAAGTGTCAGGCATCTCCAGCTATCAGAGGACTCGGGTGCAGTGCAGGAAGAGATTCCACGACATAATCCGGCTTATGAAAGTGAGTGCCTCTTCCACCAACAACTGACCTTGCATCTACGACACGCTCCTTCAACATGCTCTTATTTCCCATACGCACTCTTTAATCACTCAAGCAGCATTTCATTGTTCATGCCTCTGTACATATATGTGTGTGTTCCCTTTCGGCTCACACTTTCAGCTGCATGCCACGGACAAGCATTTGTGCACTCGCTTCTGATCCGTCATCACAGTCGTGCTCACCAACCATGCTTTCTTTTGCAGGCTAAACTGGCTCACAATAGAGGCGAGCAAAGGATGACTGGGGAGGTGGCGATGTAGATACTCTGGTCCTCACATCCCTGGAGGAGAGCGCTCAGGTGTTGGTCGGTGGCCATGTTGCATTCTCTGTGGCCGACGGTAGTGCTGACAATGATGTGGGTAAGTGAAGGCCCAACTTTAATGCACTCTCTCTTTCAATAAGCCAACGCCTACTGTTCCTTTCCTTCATGGACGTCTGCTCGTTGCATCCTCCAGGCCTAAGCTGGGTGGCGGTGTGAGCTGTGAGGGGGACGCTAGGAGGCTGCAGGGTGACTTGGACAGGTTAGGTGAGTGGGCAAATGCATGGCAGATGCAGTATATAATGTGGATAAATGTGAGGTTATCCACTTTGGGGGCAAAAACACGAAGGCAGAATATTATCTGAATGGCGGCAGATTAGGAAAAGGGGGAGGTGCAACGAGACCTGGGTGTCATGGTACATCAGTCATTGAAAGTTCGCATGCAGGTACAGCAGGCGGTGAAGAAGGCAAATGGCATGTTGTCCTTCATTGCTAGGGGATTTGAGTATAGGAGCAAGGAGGCCTTACTGCAGTTGTACAGAGCCTTGGTGAGGCCTCTCCTCGAATATTGTGTTCATGTTTTGGTCTCCTAATCTGAGGAAAGACGTTCCTGCTATTGAGGGAGTGCAGCGAAGGTTCACCAGACTGATTCCCGGGATGGCAGGACTGACATATGAGGAGAGACTGGATCAACTGGGCCTGTATTCACTGGAGTTTAGAAGGATGAGAGGGGATCTCATAGAAACATATAAAATTCTGACGGGACTGGACAGGTTAGATGCGGGAAGAATGTTCCCGGTGTTGGGGAAGTCCAGAACCAGGGGACACAGTCTAAGGATAAGGGGTAGGCCATTTAGGACCGAGATGAGGAGAAACTTCTTCACTGAGAGAGTTGTTAACCTGTGGAATTCCCTGCTGCAGAGAGTTGTTGATGCCAGTTCATTGGATATATTCAAGAGGGAGTTAGATATGGCCCTTACGGCTAAAGTGATCAAGTGGTATGGAGAGAAAGCAGGACAGGGGTACTGAGGGAATGATCAGCCATGATCTTATTGAATGGCAGTGCAGGCTAGAAGGGCCGAATGGCCTACTCCTACACCTATTTTCTATGTTTCTATGTTTCATCCCCCATCTCCCCCTCACAGCAGCCCTTCTCCCGTTTAAGCTTGCAGATGACACACTGAGTGACAGCACAGGCGAAAGGCTCACACCACCTGTGTGACCAGCTGTAGGCCTGCAGCACAGGCCTGTGGACAGAAGCCCTCCAATTTCCACAAGCAGTAATGTTGAAATTGAGGCCTCAAGCGCTGGAGAGAGCAGTGACAGCACTCCCCGGCTCATCGATACGACTGATGAGGAAGGGCAGGAGAAGGCACAAGTGCCTCATTGCTCCCACCCGCACGCACCAGCTCAGATACTGGTGGGAGTGCGCAGTCTACATCAGAACATAAGAACTAGGAACAGGAGTAGGCCATCTAGCCCCTCGAGCCTGCTCCCCCATTCAACAAGATCATGGCTGATCTGGCCGTGGACTCAGCTCCACTTACCCGCCCGCTCCCCGTTACCCTTAATTCCCTTATTGGTCTGAAGTAGTTGAGGTGGTAGGTGGCATAGCACTGGGTTTTTCATCGGGGATTAGCAGGCTGCAGCATGGCGATGGGGCTAGGCGACCTCAGGTGCCACCTCCACACACCGCGGTGCCGGTCCACACCGGAGTTCTGCCGACGAGGATTCAGATGATGCCATCGACATAGCGGCTTATGAGCGAAGGGTGGATTTACTCGTGCTGTTGGGAAGGGTTTAAACTAGCTTGACATCACCCAGTCACCCTCCTCGAAGCTATCACCCTCCTGGAATGGCTCGCGCTGTATCCTGAAGTGGCATGCCCCTCCTCATACCCCCGACCTGCGGCTGGTGTTTCCTCACAGGTTTTCTCCCAGGTCGCCAATTGGAGCGTTGGACGGGAACTTTGGCGGGGCCGAGGAACAGCAGAGGCGTGGCGAATGATCGGGGCGGAGGCGTGGCGAATGATCGGGGCGGAGGAACGGAGAGAGATCGGGGCACACGAGCGATGTGATCGGGGCCCAGGAGAGGCGAGAGTTCATGGCCTAGAAGAGGCGAGGGCCCAGGGGCAGCACGGACCAGCTCACACTGTGCGATATGTGGGCGCACTGGGTCCGTGCAGCAGAGCCAGTCTCCAGTCGTCCTGGTTAACCCTTGCCACTGGACCAAGACCTCGCTCTGTCAAGCCCGTGTGGTGGCTGGTGTGCAACGGTCACCCCACGTTAAAACAATCCACCCACAGGCATCTTCCACCCTTCAGGATGTAGTTCGGGATCCGGAATATTAGGTCCTTCATTGAAACACCTGTGAACTCCTCCCTTTTTTGTGTGGAATCAAGTCTTCCTCGATATGAGGGTCCACCTAGGAAGAAGGGAGGCCACGCATTCCCAGACGTTGGGGGCACTGGCAAAGGTGCCAGAGAGGCTGTCAGAAGTGGTCAGGAGTGAGGAGGAGTCCGCCTCCCGCATAGTTGACAGCTCTGCGCAAACCACGGAGCCCATCATTGCCAGTGTGCAGGCGATGGTGGACTCCCGGAGTGTCCGTGCGGATCCAGCTGTGATGCCGCAACCTGCAGGCGATGTGGCAGCTGCCATTTCGGCACAGGTGCGAGCGAGCGATTGCATCGGTGCTGGATCGGAGAAGGTGGCCACGGCCCTATGCTCTTATGCTCTCTGGGAAACAGGCCTCAGAGCGTCTTAGTACTGCCATGGCGCGTCAAACTGCTGCCATCCCTGGTGGATTTGAGACTCTGGCTGCTCTCAGGCAGTCTCAGCTCGATGCAGTGTTGCATTCGCGGCTGGGTCTGACACGTGCCGCGGGGGCACCTTCCGGTGTCGCGCCATGGCACCGACCTGACCTCGCTCAGCTTCGTGGTGGTGTTAAGGTGCCACCCCCACCCCCACCCACCCCCCCCCAGGGGAGTGACGCAGGCTCCTCGGACCAGGATCCTGACGCAGGCTCTCTCTCAGGATCACAGCATTCCTGGCCCCAGACCTCCCACTCCGCCAGTGCCATGGTGCATGGTTCCACCCGAGCCAAGCCAGACTGCACCCTCCCAGGAGGGCACTGGCCAGTCTACACCTGGCCCTTCCAGGGCCAGAGGTGTTCGAGGGCATCCTAGAAGGACAGCTGTAGCTCCCACACACCAACCACAGCAGCCTTCCCAGACCCATGCTGCAGCCACAGGGGAGACACTTAGGCATAGTGTGAGGGTAGGCATGCGTAAGAGGTGGCTTAAGGACATGTACAGGGGTAGGACGTGATTATCGGTGTTAGTTGATGGTAGTCTTCTTATGTTGTGTTTTTGCATTGAATTGAATATTTTGATAAATCTTTTTTTTTTACACTTATATCTGGCCCGGTGTCTCATTGTGGACTGGAGGAAGGAGAACTGAGGTCTGTAGGCCCTTTGAGGGTTGGCCCTTCTTCCCCCACCTCTGCTTTGGCCACCTCATCTGGCAGCTGGATGATGCCCATCCTCAGGTGGGCAATTGTGCGTGAAGCCATTCATGGTGATTGCCATTGAAAGTGGGATCTGAAGGGTCACGTGTGGATGAGATTATCTGAAGTGAGCAGCTATGAGACGAAGTTGCACCTCCCTTGCAGGGGTGCGATGGGGGCGACGGAGACCCTCCTCCTCCTCCTGTGCCTCCTCCTCGGGTGGTACTGCTGGCTCGAGCTCCAGCGGCTGTCGCCTCATGATGGCCAGGTTGTGCACCATGCAGCAGACCACGACGATGATGGAGAGCCATTGAGGAGGGCATTGCAAGGTTCCACCAGAGCGGTCCAGGCAACAGAACCTCTGCTTGAGGATGTCAATGATGCACCTGGTGCCAGAATGAGTGTCGTTGTAGGCCTCCTCTTCAACAAAAGAGTTGTAGGCTTTCTCTGGCGCTGTGCTGGGGTTCCGCAGTGGAGTAAGCAACCAAGTGGACAGGGTATATCCTTTGTCGTCCCCCCCCCCCAAGCAGCCAACCACAATCCTGATTTAGGCCTGTGACGAGGGCGGGCACACTGGTCCGAGGCAGAATGAAGGAAACATGGCTGCTTCCTGGGTGCCTCGCACCAACTGCCAGGATCCGACACTGGTGGTCACACACGAGCTGCACATTCAGCGAGTGGAACCCCGTGATACCACTCAAGATCTCGGGGTGATGATGCAGCGCAACATGCGGCCAGTCTATTGCGTCCTGCACCTTCGGGAAGCCTCCACCTGTTTGTCCCTTGTCGTGGGGAAAGGTGATGTACTGCACCCTTCTCGTGTAGCATGCACTGGTGACCTGCCGAATGCACCGATCTGCGGAGAATTGCGAGACGTTGCCAATGTCTGCAGTGGCAGACTGGAAAAACCCCGTGGCATAAAAACCGAAGGCGATGGTGACCTTGGTCTCTCTATGGTCAGGGCGGCCCTCAGCGTTGTGTGAGGCTGGAGATCTTCGCACAGGACAGTGCAGAGCTCCCCGAGTACTTCTGTCCTAAATCTCAACCTTCGCAGGCATTGCACATTACTGAGCTGGAGGAAGGAGAACTGAGGTCTGTAGGCCCTTTGAGGGTAGGGCCTTCTTCCCCCACCTCTGCTTTGGCCACCTCACCTGGCAGCAGGATGATGCCCATCTCCCTGGTCCTCCTAGGACAGGCGCCTCTGGATGCTCTTGCTGGCAAGGTTCCTGGCCCATTATTTGGTTGGCGGGGCGTGCGGTAACATACCTCATCCTCCTCCTGACGCCAACTCCCTCCTGGCCACCCTCTCTAGCTGCAAGTCTGTGCACATCTGCAGGTCCTTCTCTCTGTTAGGCAGCCATGGCTGCTGCCTCCCTTGCCCGCTGCCTGTCTGCACGGTGCCGACGGCGATGCCTTCTCCTGCGTGCTGCCCTGCGCCTGACCAGGTGTACTAGGTGTTCCCCTGCCAACACTGAACCCATTCTTTTTTCAGGCGACACCCTGCCAAGCAGGCCTCTGGAGCACAGAATGAGGCCGAGGCCGCCACTAAAGACAGAGCTGAACGTTCTCGGAACTCTCACAAAACCTCTGAACACCACTCAGCAGGTTCAATGCAGGCAGAAAACAGAAGTGAGACTTTCCTCCAAAAATCGCCCCGATTACAGGAATAGTCCATTTGACCTCGTCCAGCGGGGCCGCGTAGCACGGTGCGCATCCTGGTGACGTCACCGCGGCTGAAACCCCTTTACCGCTGCTTCACCCCGTCGATTCCGGCAGAAGTGCTCACCGCTGGAACCCCCGCCCCCCCGCTCCGAGCCGAATATGCGTCGGGTGGTGGGTGGGGGGGGGGGGCCAATACACTAGGACGCGGCGGCCGATCGATTTTTCCAACCGGCCGCTGAAAACGCAGGGACACTGAATTTCGGCCTCTGGCTCTTTTTCGCATATGGCACCACATGTGCCAGTGTCTCAGCTAAGTGACCTTTCTTCATATGTGAGCCAATGAACCTGAGTGACCACGGAGGGGCATCCTACTGGAGGTGTTCCAGATAACACATGCAAAACACGGATGTAAATGTAAACTTTGTAAATGTAAATGTAATCTAAATGTAAACTTTGGATCCATTGCAAGTTTGGATCTGGATAAGGTAATTAGAATTTTCTGCACATGGCACTGTATTGCATCATTCTACAAGCATGTTGCACTATGATGTTATATGGGTTGATAAGTAGCAAGTAACATTCGTACCACACAAGTGCCAGGCAATGACTATCTCCAACGAGAGAGAGTCTAACCACTTTGTCTTGACATTCAATGGCATTACCATCTCCGAATCCCCCCACCAACAGCAATCTGGGGGTCACCATTGACCAGAAACTTAACTGGACCAGCCACATGAATACTTTGCTACAAGAGCAGGTCAGAGGCTGGGTATTCTGCGGCAAATATCTCACCTACTGACTCCCCAAAGCATTTCCACAATCTACAAGGCACAAGTCAGGAGTGTGATGGAATACTCTCCATTTTCCTGGGTGAGTGCAGCTCCAACAGCACTCAAGAAGCTCGACACCATCCAGGACAAAGCAGCCGCTTGATCGGCACGCTACCCACCACCTTCAGCACTCACTCCCTCCACCACCGGCGCCCCCTGGCTGCAGTGTGCACCATCTACAAGATGCACTGCAGCAACTCGCCAAGGCTTCTTCGGCAGCACCTCCCAAACCCGCGACCTCTACCCCCTAGAAGGACAAGAACAGCATGGAAACAGTATCACCCATCTAAGTCACACACCATCCTGACTTGGAAATATACCACCGTTCCTTCATCGCCACCTGTTCAAAATCCTGGAACTCCCTTCCGAACAGCACTGTGGGAGCACCTTCACCACACGGACTGCAGCGGCTCAAGAAGGCGGCTCACTACCACTGTAGTGGAATATTTCAAAATACTCTACACAAGTCTGACATCGAGAGTTCAAACAGTCTATAATTGCACATGTGGGGAGGCAACTTGCTTTCTGTCCTTAGCCAAGTCTCTCCAAATTGATACACAAATTTACAGATATTTATACTCATAAATGACACAGTGTACAATGTCCCCGCCTACTTTCTAGATCACATAATTAAGTCTTAATTCCTGTTTACTACCAGATGTTCACCTTAGTTTTGATAACAGTTAGACAGTAGGGTGTTGCAGTCAGCATTATATAACACTTAAACAGTCACTTTATAAACAGTTGTGGCCAGCAGTTAGTCTGACCTATGACACACATTGATTTACTACTGGCAGTTAGGGGTCAGCAGATTTAGCTTAATCACCTTTCGCTTTATCTTGTTTGGAGCCTTGTCTATCGTTTTACCACTCAAGCTATTGTCCAAGATATCCTTGTTTTTTCTGCCACACAAGCTAGTCCAGGCTTCCCTTCCCCAGAGCAATCAGGGATGGGCAATAAACGCTTGCCTTGCTCGCAACGCCCAGATCTCAGGAATGAAAACATTTTTTCTTTGTGCAAATTTGATGATAAGTTCATGCTCATCTCAGCATATATTTGTGGTATGACACCAGCAAATTTCAACTCAACGCTCATGGCAAGTTACAAAAAAGTAGCAGTCCCTGAATTCTATTTAATTGGCTCCAACACCGGAGCTGTCGACTTACCCCAGACACAATATGCATTGTGACACATACAGAAAGCACTCTATCGACACAGCACTACAAAGCTGAACCTCTCCCTTAGGCAGGTAAGTAGAGTTTGGTGTGAAGCCAGGTGAGCTGTGCTGCATACAACAGGCATTCTGGTTTCTGCCGAGAACATAGCTGCACAGGTGCAGGTACGTTCCAAATGGTACTGCCACTGCCTCATGTACATCTCTGCTGATAACAGTGAGGCAACAACAATTATATTTCAATCGCGCCTTTGACACAATAAATCTTCCCACGGCGCTTCACAGGCGTGTTACCCAAAAATGAAAAGTGACACCAAGCCACACAAGGAGATGTTGGAGCAGATGACCAAAAGTTTGATCAAAGAGGTAGGTTTTAAGGAGAAAGAGAAGCAGAGAGATGGGAACATTTAGAGAGGGTACTCCAGAACTTAGGGCCCAGGCAGCTGAAGGCACGACATCGATGGTGGAGCGATTAAAATCGGGATGTTTAGAAGACCAGAATAGGCTGAGCGCAGAGGTCTAGGGGGATTGTAGGGCTGGAGGGTATTACAAGAGATAGGGAGGGGCGAGAACGTGAATGTGTTTTACAATTTTTCACACCTTGGTCTAACTTTCTCCCCTCTTCTCCTGACTCAAATCCTGGTACAATTTCTTGGACACTGGCCTCCCACCAATGCCTAGTTCAAGTTGTTTGAGTTATCTGGCTATTCATAGCAGAACCCAATTCTACTCTCATTTGACATGCACATATTCCAGCAGGGATAACGAGATATTGGCTCAGAGCAGGATCCCTGGAGGTTTTGTCGTCTCACCACCATAGGGGCAACGAGGCTAATTTATTGCACCCTACTCTCTGCCATTGCTAACTCACTGACCTTGGGCACTGCAGGAGAGATGGGGTGGCGGGGAGGGGGGAACTTAGAGCAAACTGGGAAAAATTGTAAAACACATACATGGCCTCACCCTTCCTCATCTCTGCAAGCTTCTCCATGTAATGTGTTACATGCATTTATTACCAAGACTGCTGTCTCTTCCCCCTATCCCAAGGAGCATCTGAAGTGATATGAGGTGACTGACTATGCGGAGGCAGAAAGAGAGATAAAAGCTAGGCCCCAGCTGAAATTAAAATGATTTCTTTTTCTGTGAAAATGACATTATATTCTGACTTTTATCGTTTTAAGTTATAAACCTAATTCTCAGATCTGACTTCCAAAATGATTTTGGTATATGATCCAGATTTTTTTAAATGCACAATTTCATCATGTATGAATTTCTGAAACCTAACCAATAGAATCATGCCACTGAGTCTCTTCTCAGTCACACCATCTCCATAGCGACAGACCACGGCTTATTCACACAGTTTCCCTGGCAACTGGCCACTGCTCATTCATAACCGTCACCATGGCAACGGGCCATAACTCATTCATAACGGTTACCATCGCGACGGACATTTGCTCATTCATATAATCTCCAGAACAACAAGCTCCAGCTAAAACATAAAATGCCACTACAACAATGTCACTACGACATTAAAACCACAATATTAATTGGTGCTTTGAACTAGATACTGGAGTGTTCAATGTATTTCGCATTGTTTGTTTGAAAAGTGCACGTATTAATTCAGAAGGTAACTGGCCATTTATTCCCCTTATGCTTGCTGGATATACCACCACAGAATAGAGTTCAGTAGATAGAAACATAGAAACATAGAAAATAGGTGCAGGAGTAGGCCATTCGGCTCTTCGAGCCTGCACCGCCATTCAATGAGTTCATGGCTGAACACGCAACACCCATTCCTGCTTTCTCGCCAGACCCTTTGATCCCCCTAGTAGTAAGGACTACATCTAACTCCTTTTTGAATATATTTAGTGAATTGGCCTCAACAACTTTCTGTGGTAGAGAATTCCACAGGTTCACCACTCTCTGGGTGAAGAAGTTTCTTCTCATCTCAGCCCTTATCCTTAGACTGTGTCCCCTGGTTCTGGACTTCCCCAACATTGGGAACATTCTTCCTGCATCTAACCTGTCTAAATCCGTCAGAATTTTAAACGTTTCTATGAGATCCCCTCTCATTCTTCTGAACTCCAGTGAATACAAGCCCAGTTGATCCAGTCTTTCTTGATAGGTCAGTCCCGCCATCCCGGGAATCAGTCTGGTGAACCTTCGCTGCACTCCCTCAATAGCAAGAATGTCCTTCCTCAAGTTAGGAGACCAAAACTGTACACAATACTCCAGGTGTGGCCTCACCAAAGCCCTGTACACCTGTACATGGGATAATTGTAACACTCGCAGGGGTTTTTTTACCCTGCCTTGCACATTACAAGTCACTGCCCCAAACCCACTGAACCGTCAACATCAAGGAAATGCTAGCATTCAAAAATTATGAACAAAATGAATGAGAGGGAAAACAAATACATTTAAAAATCAAAAGAGGCAAGACTGCCTACTAGTGCATGTGACTCGACAAGTTTGCTAACCATCCAGAGGCAACAAGTCTGAAATCTGGGTCTAAAATTCAGGTCTTTTGAAAACTGTATCCAAATCTAAAATATGTTGACACAAAATGGCTGACTGCATTTACAACAGTTGTGGTTTTATGGATTCCTGATGTTAACAGATCTTTAAATCAAAATAAAATATTGAGTTTATCAACCAAAATGTCATCTTATTGACAAAGAAACCAACAATGTTGACTTCACGTAAATAAGGCCACTTATTTAATGTACACTGTACACTGCAATCTAATAAGTCCTTAAAGCCAGCTAGGCTCCGTCAGAAATAATGGACATTCCATTCCTACAATAATGCTGTCATGTATTCAACTATCAGTGTAACCCATGTATAAGCTGACCTAAGTTGTACACCTTGAGAACATTGACCACAAGGGGGTGAACTTGTGGGAGACACCCCTAACCTGGACTTTCAGGTATAAAAGGGGAAGCTCCACCCACCTTCATCACTTGAGGTCTTGGTAATAAAGGTAACTGGTCACAGAGTGACCCTCTCTCCAGTATGGGCCTCGTGTGCATTTATACTGTATAGTAAGGACGTATAAAATGCCCTGATTTATTTTTAAATGCGTATCAGGGCTCAATAGGTTAAAGCAGATGGAGACAGGGGGGGGGGGGGGGCTGAAATTCAGCTCCCGAAGAAGGCCCGTTACTGCCTGTTTGTGGCGGCCATGAGGTGGAGTCTAGCAGCGGCCGATTTCTGGTCAAATGGCCGCCGTAAGCTTTATTCAGCAGGGATTTTTCCGCAGTCCCCATTCCTGCCCCACCGCTGCTGAGCGGCCGTGAGTGCGTCATCAGTGCGTACATCACCAGCACCCCCCACCTCCCGTGAAATCTAGCCGTAAAAATGTTGTTGCCACCGAGCGGTGCGCCCCCTACAGCTTTTTCTGTCGGTGCGCCTTTGATTCCCTCCATAAGCCCTGGCTGCGCGGTGGCCATTAAAGGCAAGGGCGCAATGCCGCGGCCGCCATTTTTATTTTTTTTTGCCGGCCAACTTCCATGTCGGCCAGACTATTGTGCTCCCTGGTACGGCCGCTGGCCCAGCCGAAACACTCCCTGGTGGCCCAGTGTCCGATCGCGACCGATTCTCTCCCCTTTAACGGAGGCGAGATACGTGGTGACGCAGACGCAGAATGACATCACCGAGTTACAGCGGCGAAGAATCCACCCCGCCCTCACTTCCGCTCCTCGCCGGCACTTACCGCAGCACTTCCGCCCCCTTTATGACCGACTTCCTGGCCGATTCAAAAAAAAGACAGGGCTGAATTTCACAAAAGAGGGGCCGAAATGGCGGTTAAAAACTGTTAAAAAACAGTAAGTGCGCCATCTTTCTGGCGGGACTGAATTTCGGCCCCAGGATGACTAAATCCCTTCCATCAAAAAGAACTAAAAACTATACTTTCCACCATCTACACGGCACAAGTCAGGGGTGTGATGGAATACGCCCCACTGGTCTGGATGAGCTCAGCTCCAACAACACTCGAGAAGCTCGACACCATCCAGGACTAAGCAGCCCGCTTGACCGGCACGCTACCCACCACCTTCAACACTCACTCCCTCCACCACCGGCGCCCCCTGGCTGCAGTGTGCACCATCTACAAGATGTACTGCAGCAACTCGCCAAGGCTTCTTCGGCAGCACCTCCCAAACCCACGACCTCTACCCGCTAGAAGGACAGGGGCAGCAGGTGCATGGGAACACCACCCCCTCCACGTTCCCCTCCAAGGCTGTTGGGGAGAGTTTAAACTAGCTTGGCAGGGGGATGGGAACCTGAGAACAAATTTAAGAGCAAAGGAAATAAAGCAGAAATTGGATAGCAAGAATCTAGAGAGCGAATCTGTTAGACAGAGGAAACAAGGCTTAGTAAGTAGTAAGCAAGGAGATCTTCCTGTGCTAAATGGTATATACTTTAATGCAAGGAGTATAGCGAATAAGGCGGATGAGCTCAGAGCACAGGTAGATACTTGGGAGTATGACATTATAGCCATTACAGAGACATGGCTGAAAGAGGGGTGGGTTTGGCAGATCAATATTCCTGGTTATAGGATTTTTAGACACGATAGAGAGTGGGAGTAAAAAGGGTGGCGTGTCGCGGTATTGATTAAAGAAACTATTCCAGCGGTGAGGGGGGATGGTATGTTAGAGGGATCATCAAATGAGGCCAGATGGGTTGAATTGAAAATTTAAAAAAGGGGCGATCACACTGCTGGGCGTGTATTATAGACCCCCAAACAGTGGGAGGGAGATAGAGGAGCAAATATGTCGGCAAATTGCTGTGAAGTCTAAAAACCATAGGGTAGTAACAGGAGGGGATCTTGTATCTAAATATTGATTGGGACAAATATAGTGTGAAGGGTATAGAGGATGCGGAATTCTTGAAATGCATTCAGGAGAACTTTTTTAGTCAGTATGTAGCAAGCCCAACACGAGAGGAGGCCGGTCTTAGATTTAGTTTTGGGGAATGAAACTGGGCAGGTTGAAGGGGTATTAGTGGGAGAGCACTTGGGTGCCAGCGACTATAATTCAGTCAGATTTAAGTTGGTTATGGATAAGGACAAGGATAGGCCGTGAATAAAAGTCCCGAATTGGTGAAAAGCTAATTTTGCTGAGATAAGGAGTGATTTGGCCACAGTGGACTGGAAACAGCTACTTGTGGGTAAATCAGTGTCGGAACAGTGGGAGGCATTCAAGGAGGAGATCCGGAAGGCTCAGGCCAAACATGTGCCCTTAAAGAAAAAGGTTGGGAATAATAATTCTAGAACTCCCTGGATGTCTAGGGGTTTACAGGGGAGGATAAAGAAAAAAAGGGAAGCTTATGTCCTATACCAACAGCTAAATACTATAGAATCTTTAGAGGAATATAGAAAGTTAAGAGGCAAAATTAAAAAGGATATTAGGAATGCTAAGAGAGAGCACGAGAAATTCTTGGCTAGTAAAATTAAGGAAAACCCTAAGATGTTCTATAAATATATTAAGAGTAAGAGAGTAACTAAAGACAGGGTAGGGCCTATTAGAGACCATGAGAGTAATCTTTGTGTGGAGGCGGAAGGTGTTGGGAAGGTTCTTAACGAATACTTTGCATCTGTTTTCACAAAGGAAAGGAGCAACGCAGATACTGCTATCGAGGAGGAGTGTGATATTCTGGATGAAGTAAATATAGTGAGCGAGGAAGTAAGGGGTTTAGCAGCTTTGAAAGTAGATAAGTCCCCAGGACCGGATGAAATGCATCCCAGGCTGTTGAGTGAAGTAAAAGAGGAAATAGCAGAGGCCTTGACCATCATTTTCCAGTCCTCTTTGTATTTGGGCATGGTGCCGGTGGATTGGAGGACTGCTAATGTAGTGCCCTTGTTTAAGAAGTGAGAAAGGGATAGGCCGAGTAATTACAGGTTTGTCAGCCTGACCTCAGTGGTGGGAAAAATATTGGAAACAATCCTGAAAGACAGGATAAATCTACATTCGGAAAGGCAAGGATTAATTAGGGACAGTCAGCACGGATTTGTTAAGGGAAGATCGTGTTTGACTAACCTGATTGAATTTTTTGAGGAGGTAACCAAGAGCGTTGATGAGGGTCGTGTGTATGATGTAGTGTATATGGACTTTAGCAAAGCTTTGGATAAGGTCCCACATGGCAGACTGGTCAAGAAGGTTAAAGCCCATGGGATCCAGGGCAAAGTGGCAAGTTGGATCCAAAATTGGCTTGGAGGTAGGAAGCAAAGGGTAATGGTTGATGGGTGTTTTTGTGGCTGGAAGGATGTTTCCAGTGGGGTTCCGCAGGGCTCAGTACTGGGTCCCTTGCTTTTTGTGGTATATATCAATGATTTAGATTTGAATATAAGGTTTATGATTAAGAAGTTTGCAGACGACACTAACATTGGCTGTGTGGTTGATAATGAAGAGGAAAGTCGTGGGCTGCAGGAGGATATCAATCTACTGGTCAGGTGGGCAGACCAATGGCAAATGAAATTTAATTCAGAGAAGTGTGAGGTAATGCACCTTGGGAGGGCTAATAAGGAAAGGGTATACACATTAAGCGGTAGGCCACTTAATAGTGTAGATGAACAAAGGGACCTTGGAGTGCTTGTCCACAGGTCCCTGAAAGTAGCAGGCCAGGTGGATAAGGTGGTTAAGAAGGCATACGGAATGCTTGCCTTTATTGGCCGAGGCATAGAATATAAGAGCAGGGAGGTTATGCTTAAAGTGTATAATACTTTGGTTAGGCCACAGCTGGAGTACTGCGTGCAGTTCTGATTGCCGTATTATAGGAAGGACGTGATTGCACTAGAGAGGGTGCAGAGGAGATTTACTACGATGCTGCCTGGAATGGAGAATCTTAGTTATGAGGACAGATTGGATAGCCTGGGTTTGTTCTCATTGGAACAGTGGAGGTTGAGAGGAGACCTCATTGAGGTGTACAAAATCTTGAGGGGCCTGGACATAGTGGATAGTAAGGGCCTATTTCCATTGGCTGGCATAATTTTAAGGTGGGTGGTGGAAGGTTTAGAAGGGCAGAGGGTTGTGGGGATCTGGAACTCGCTGCCTGGAAGAGTGGTGGATGCAGAAACCCTCACCACTTTTAAGAGATGGTTGGATGGGCACTTAAAGTGCCATAACCTGCAGGGTCACAGACCTAGAGCTGGTAATTGGGATTAGACTGGATGACCTTTTGTTGGCCAATGCAGTATTAATGGTAAGAACTGCAGGGTATCGAATACGGCCAAGGTGATCTCCTGGACTAGTTTCGATCACCTGGATGGGTCGGAGAGGAATTTTCCCAGATTTTCTTCTCCCTAAATTGGCCTGGGTTTTTATCTGGTTTTTGCTTCTCCCAGGAGATCACATGGCTCCGGAGTGTAGAATGTTTCAGTATAAGGGGTGTTGCAGAGTGTGGGGCAGACCGGTTGGGCTGGGTGCTCTTTACCGGTCCGCCATTGTTCATAGGTTTATATGTAACCTTCAGGGCTGCTGACCAAGGGCCGAGCGGCTCTTTGTCGGCCGTCGTGGACATGATGGGCCGAAATGGCCTCCTTCTGCCCTGTAAACTTCTATGTTTCTAAGTTACACTCCATCCTGATTTAGTAATATATCGCCGTTCCTTCATCGTCGCTGGGTCACAATCCTGGAACTCCCTCCCCAACAGCACTGTGGGAGCACCTTCACCACACGGACTGCAGCGGTTCAAGAAGGCGGCTCACCACCACCTTCTCAAGGGGCAATTAGGGATGGGCAATAAATGCCAGCCTTGCCAGCGACGCCCACATCCCATGAACGAATTAAAAAATTCATAGTTCCACCTCTAAAAATGTATTCCATTCTAAAGCATCTAGTTCATCATTTAAAATATTAGCAAACAAATTGCAGAGCAGTGTGGTACCAGTAAAACACTAAAAGCTGCACTGCATTATTTTAGACTCGAATTTCCGGCACTGGTATCAAAGCTGAATTTCAGTGTTCAGCATCAAGCCACCTTTCAAGTCCAAAAGCGAACAGGGTACAGAAAATAGACAGGTCAGTAATTGGGATTATGGTTTGTGTTCTAATATTTTCTTTGCTCTTGATGAAAATTAATAGCAAAACTTCAGTAACCATAGCAACTAATTAGTCCATGCCAAAGACACAGACGTAAAGTTCTATTTTTTTTTAAACTGTTTAATATTCAGTTTTCACATTAGAAATTTCTGAACAGTCCACTTAAAGAAACAGGGCTTCTTCACATATATTAATTACCTGGACTTGGGTATTAAGGGCATCATTTCACAGTTTGCAGATAATACGAAACTCAGAAATGTAGTAAACCATGAGGAGGCTAGTAACAAACTTCAGGAGGACATAGACAGACTGGTGAAATGGGCTGATGCACGGCAGATGAAGTTTAAAGCAGAGAAGTGTGAAGTGACGCATTTTGGTAGGATGAATGAGGAAAGGCAATATGAACTAAATGGTACAATTTAAAAAGAGGTCTGAGGGGTGTATGTACACAAATCTTTGGAGGTGGCAGGAGAGAAACATAGAAACATAGAAAATAGGTGCAGGAGTAGGCCATTCGGCCCTTCGAGCCTGCACCGCCATTCAATGAGTTCATGGCTGAACACGCAACTTCAGTACCCCATTTCTCGCCATACCCCTTGATCCCCCTAGTAGTAAGGACTACATCTAACTCCTTTTTGAATATATTTAGTGAATTGGCCTCAACAACTTTCTGTGGTAGAGAATTCCACAGGTTCACCACTCTCTGGGTGAAGAAGTTTCTCCTCATCTCGGTCCGAAATGGCTTACCCCTTATCCTTAGACTGTGAGTTGATAAGTTGATAAGTGGGAGGATAAGTTGGGAAGACTGTTAAAAAAGCATACGGATCCTTGGCTTTATTAATAGAGGCATAGAATACAAAAACAAGGAAGTTATGCCAAACCTTTACAAATCTTTGATTAGGCCCCAATTGGAGTATTGTGTCCAATTCTGGGCATCACACTTTAGGCAGGATGTGAAGGCCTTAGAGAGGGTGCAGAAGAGATTTACGAGAATGGTTCCAGCAATGAGGGACTTCAGTTACATGGATAGACTGGAGAAGCTGGGGCTGTTCTCCTTAGAGCAGTAAAGGTTAAGGGGAGATTCGATAGAGATGTTCAAGTCATGAACAGTTTTAATAGAGTAAGTAAGGGTCGGTAACTAGAGATCACAAATTTAAGGCGATTGGCAAAAGATCCGGGGCGACATGAGGAAAGATTTTTTTACACAGCGAGTTGCTATGATCTGGAATGCACTGCCTGAAAGGGTCTTGGAAGCAGATTCAACAGAAACTTTCAAAAGAAAATTGGATAAATACGTGAAGGGAAAAAAAGTTACAGGGCTATGGAGAAACAGCAAGGGAGTGGGACTAATTGGCTAGCTCGACCCAAGAGCTAGCACAGGCACGATGGACTGAATTGCCTCCTTCTGTGCTGTATTATTATGTGATTTGGGTCCAAAACTAGACAGGTGGCAACTCTACCTGTGGACGTTAGGCCCAGATTTCACCCTTAGTATCAAGCCAGAATAATCTGCCCCGATTTCAGTCCTGAATGACAGACCTTTATTACAGGCCTGGTTCTTACGCTCAACTGCCGTAGATAAACAACAACAGTGAGTTGTATTTATATAGCGCCTTTAACGTAGTATAACATCCCAAGGCACTTCATAGGAGCGTTAGCAAAGGAAATTTGACACCGAACCATATAAGGAGATATTAGGGCAGGTGACCAAAAGCTCGGCCAAAGAGGTAGGTTTTAAGGAGCGTCTTAAAGGAGGAAAGAGAAGTAGTGAGGTGGAGAGATTTAGGGAGGGCATTCCAGAGTTTCGGGCCCAGGCAGCTGATGGCACGGCCGCCGATGGTGGAGTGATTGAAACTGGGCATGCGCAAGAGGGCAGAATTGGAGGAGTCCAGATATATCGGAGCTGGGGGCGCTTACAGAGATAGGGAGGGGTGAGGCCATGGAGGGATTTGAAAACAAGAATGAGAATTTTAAAATTTGATGCATTGTTAACCGGGAGCCAATGTAGGTCAGCGAGCAGAGGGGGTGATGGGTGAGCGGGACTCGGTGCGAGTTAGGACACAGGCAGCAGGGGTCTGGATAAGTTTATGTAAGGTGGGAGACGGGAGGCCGGCCAGGAGAGTGTTGGAATAGTCAAGTCTCGAGGAAATAAAGGCATGGATGAGGGTTTCAGCAGCGGATGAGATGAGGCAGGGGTGGAAATGATATTATAATTGATTTTTGACACACAGAACGGGCAATCCTTCATGCCTCATCGTGTGATTAGTATTTGGGCTGAAAGAAAATGATACTGTAATTTTATTAGGAAAACTTTAATCACAACACAAAAAAGTTATTTCTTATTTAAAAACATAATGGGTTAAATATTGGGCACGCAAAATTGAATATTTAATTAATGTTCACTTTCTACAGATTATGGTAATCCATTTCTGAATGTCAGTTTTCAAACTATTTTTTTAAGAGGTTACAGATTGATGGGGCATTGTAGGTTACCTTCATCTGTTCCCAACTAATACAGCTGTAATGAGGGAGTGTTTGAAGCGAATAAGCGGTGGAGACTAGATAAACATATGGGGGAGAAGGGAATAGAGGGTGATGCTGACAGAGTTAGATGAGGAAAGATAGGAGGAGGCTCGAGTAGAACATAAACGCCGATATGGACTGGTTGGTCCGAATGACCTGTTTCCGTGCTGTGTATCTTATGTAATCCTATGTATTACTAAAAAATCACAACAAACAGAAAATTGTTGTATCCAATAACATGGAGTTCACTGTCAGCTTGGCTTAATTGGTGGGACTCTCATCTCAGAGTCAGAAGGTTTGGGGCTCAAACCTTACTTCAAGACGTGAGAGCATAAACGGAAGCTGACATTTCAGTACAATGCAGAAGGAGTGCTGCATTCTCAGGGGTACAATTCCTTGAACGAGACATAAGATTGAGGCCTGGCTGCCACGATCCTACGGCACTACTCGAAAAAATGCAATTTCTCCGAGCGAACAGGCTTTCCTCAATCAACATCACTAAAAACAGTCGTCTCATTGCTGTCTATGAGGTCTTGCTGGGTTGGCGTACATAACAATAGTTAGTGCACTTCAAAGTAAATCTTTGGCCTCAACCTAACTGACAGCGAGTTTCTAGGAGGAAATCACGCCGGCAAGTAAATTGCCGCCCGTGGCAGAATGAGAGCTTGCCGATTGTAATAGTTTAAATACCGCCCTCTGACCACGCATTGGTTCCGGGCAGCAAGAGGTGGACAAGTACCTGGCTCAGAGGCTGCCTGCCAACAGAAGGGAAGTGGAGAGATCAGCTTCCGGGCCGTACTGCAAAGTATCGGCCGTGATCGGGGGAGGGGGTGAGGACGTACTCGCAGCAGGAAGGCCCGAGGCTTTCCTCGTGGGGCCTGGAGGACCATTCTTGTTACCTCCTGGCTCCACAGTAAAAAGGCAAAACTTACCTCTTTTCGCTCCTTCTGGCCACGATTCCCCTTCACTTTGCTGCTTCCTGCTCAGACCACCGAGTAAAAAACAGTCGGATCCCAACAATGCCGACTTTGGGCCCTTGCCGCCTGAGGAGTGAGTATTCACTGAGGAGGACACAAACAACCTTCCGGATATAAAAGGGGTCGGAGGGTCTAGTAAGGAGGAGGAACTGAGGGAAATCCTTATTAGTCGGGAAATTGTGTTGGGGAAATTGATGGGATTGAAGGCCGATAAATCCCCAGGGCTTGATGGACTGCATCCCAGAGTACTTAAGGAGGTGGCCTTGGAAATAGCGGATGCATTGACAGTCATTTTCCAACATTCCATTGACTCTGGATCAGTTCCTATGGAGGGGAGGGTAGCCAATGTAACCCCACTTTTTAAAAAAGGAGGGAGAGAGAAAACAGGGAATTATAGACCGGTCAGCCTGACATCGGTAGTGGGTAAAATGATGGAATCAATTATTAAGGATGTCATAGCAGTGCATTTGGAAAATGGTGACATGATAGGTCCAAGTCAGCATGGATTTGTGAAAGGGAAATCATGCTTGACAAATCTTCTGGAATTTTTTGAGGATGTTTCCAGTAGAGTGGACAAGGGAGAACCAGTTGATGTGGTATATTTGGACTTTCAGAAGGCTTTCGACAAGGTCCCACACAAGAGATTAATGTGCAAAGTTAAAGCACATGGGATTGGGGGTAGTGTGCTGACATGGATTGAGAACTGGTTGTCAGACAGGAAGCAAAGAGTAGGAGTAAATGGGGACTTTTCAGAATGGCAGGCAGTGACTAGTGGGGTACCGCAAGGTTCTGTGCTGGGGCCCCAGCTGTTTACACTGTACATTAATGATTTAGACGAGGGGATTAAATGTAGTATCTCCAAATTTGCGGATGACACTAAGTTGGGTGGCAGTGTGAGCTGCGAGGAGGATGCTATGAGGCTGCAGAGCGACTTGGATAGGTTAGGTGAGTGGGCAAATGCATGGCAGATGAAGTATAATGTGGATAAATGTGAGGTTATCCACTTTGGTGGTAAAAACAGAGAGACAGACTATTATCTGAATGGTGACAGATTAGGAAAAGGGGAGGTGCAAAGAGACCTGGGTGTCATGGTACATCAGTCATTGAAGGTTGGCATGCAGGTACAGCAGGCGGTTAAGAAAGCAAATGGCATGTTGGCCTTCATAGCGAGGGGATTTGAGTACAGGGGCAGGGAGGTGTTGCTACAATTGTACAGGGCCTTGGTGAGGCCACACCTGGAGTATTGTGTACAGTTTTGGTCTCCTAACCTGAGGAAGGACATTCTTGCTATTGAGGGAGTGCAGCGAAGGTTCACCAGACTGATTCCCGGGATGGCGGGACTGACCTATCAAGAAAGACTGGATCAACTGGGCTTGTATTCACTGGAGTTCAGAAGAATGAGAGGGGACCTCATAGAAACGTTTAAAATTCTGACGGGGTTAGACAGGTTAGATGCAGGAAGAATGTTCCCAATGTTGGGGAAGTCCAGAACCAGGGGACACAGTCTAAGGATAAGGGGGAAGCCATTTAGGACCGAGATGAGGAGGAATTTCTTCACCCAGAGAGTGGTGAACCTGTGGAATTCTCTACCACAGAAAGTTGTTGAGGCCAATTCACTAAATATATTCAAAAAGGAGTTAGATGAAGTCCTTACTACTAGGGGAATCAAGGGGTATGGTGAGAAAGCAAGAATGGGGTACTGAAGTTGCATGTTCAGCCATGAACTCATTGAATGGCGGTGCAGGCTAGAAGGGCCGAATGGCCTACTCCTGCACCTATTTTCTATGTTTCTATGTTTCTATCAAGAAAGCATCGGTAAATTGGAACCTGTGCTGCCGGGTAAGTGACACAGGCGATTTTAGCTGTCTGGTTTCTGCTGGTTGGATAGGGCTAATATTGACTGTGTAGAGCTTTGGTATGTTTGAAATATATGATAAGGAAGTATATAAATGCAAGTTACCGTAAGATTTTATTCCACATGTTACATTATCACTAAATGGCATCAATATTACCATCACTTTCTTGTCTCTGTCCATTTAATCAATAACACTCTTTCTCTGAACATTCATCTGTACATTCATGGCCTATATCTTCACAGCCGCTCTCTGAACCTTTTCCTACTCTAACTCAGGACTTCGAAACTGTGGAACTTCTTACTTCCCTCAATCTTCAATTCCTCGTTCTCCAACCACAACTTGGATTTATATATTTAACATAGAAAAAATGTCCCAAGGCGATTCACAGGGGTGTAACGAAGAAAATGAGCCAAGGATGAAGATATTTAGGTGATTAAACGTTATGCAGAAGGCAAAATTTAGATGGGGGGAGAGTTTTGGCGGGTGATGGGTGGATGTGGGGCTGGAGAAGGTTACGGGGCTAGGGAGCGACGAGGCCATGAAGGGATTAAACACAAGGATGAGGATTTCACATCAGAGGTGTTTGGGAACGGAAGCCAATATAGGCCAGTGAGGACAGGGGTGATGGGTGTGGGACTTCGTGTGGGATAGGCTACAGGCAGCAGCTTCAAATGAACTGAAGTTTGCGGAGGATGGGCGATGGGAGATCAGCTAGTCGAGTATTGGAATAGATGTCAAAAGCATAGATTAGGGTTTCAGCATTAGATGGGAGGAGGTAGGGGTGCAGACATGTGATGTGATGGAGGTGGAAGTAGGCATTCTTTGTGATGGAGAGGATATGGGTTGGGAAACTCTGCTCGGGGTCAAACTGGACAGGCTTTTAAAACCTACTCACATGAGGAATGGCCACTTGAGCCTGATAATAGAACTGTCCTATAGTGTGAGTCAGTGTGTATTTAATCACTACTTCCTGACTTTTGTCTTTTTTTTACTCTTTTCATCCTCAGTGGGATTTGGACTTTCATCTTGGCTTCTCAATTTTAAAAAGTGCTGTAACGTGTGCACTTGTGAGTATACCCACAGGTGTTGAGTCTGGCGCACGGCCGATGCCATCGAGTCGCTAAAAACAGCTCCGGGCCCTGACTCCGTCAGCTGTGTCAAGGAGGCTCAAGCACGTGGGGAGATCCCGTCCCAACTGACTCCCGTCCGGACGGAATTCCTCATCGGCGCCAAGCCCCGGGAGCCCCGCGCCTCACAACTTGAGCCGCCTCGGGGAAATCCCCTCCGTGCCTTTCAGTTCTGCGCGGAGGGAGGGGTTTCCTGTATGGGCTGCTCCTGCACACTCTCCACCTTGCCATCCTCGTCTGCCGTCCGGACACGCCATGGCGCACCATCTTGCCGTCCGGAGGAGGCCGGGGTCCCCGATGGAGTGCACTCTACGCGGGAGTCCTCCCACTATTTATCGGGGACTTGGCCTGGAGGGTGGTGCACGGAGCAGTCCCGTGCAATAAGTGTTTAAGTCGGTTCACGGGCTCCCAGGCCGCCTGCAATTTCTGCGGTCTGGAAGAGTCCGTGTTCTATGTTTTTACTGAATGTGCGAGGTTGCGGCCCCTGTTCCATTATCTGAAGGGGCTGCTCCTCAAATTCTGGTTGCACTTCAATCCCACACTCCTGATCTTTGGGCACCCTGTGCAGGGGGGGGGAGCGGGTAGGTCCGAGAGCCTCCTCGTCGGACTGCTCCTGGGCACGGCCAAGGGGGCCATCAGCCGGTCCGGGCAGCGGGCGGTCGAGGGGGTCGTTCAACCCGACTGCCTGCCTCTCTTCCGCGGTTACATCCGAGCCGGGGTGTCCCTGGAGATGGAGCACGTGGTGTACGCTCGTGGCCTTCCGCCAATGGTGGAGCGATTAAAATCGGGGATGCACAAGAGGAGGGGGTGAAATTGGAAAGGGATTTGAAAATAAGATTCTACAAATTCGTCAAACTAAGTTCTGAGACACAGAATTTTACTGAAGCCAGCAGGGGAATAGTTAAGTTAATTATTCCTCGGCACTCAAGTCGTTTCTGGAGCCGTGGAAGCCAAACACTGCAGTTTTAGTGTATGGGATTTCATGAGCTGCCTCAACTTCTGTGGCAACAAGGGTAAAAAGGCTTTTTTTTCAATTCTGCAGTGACTCTGACAGAATGAATTGGCATCAAGGAGCTCTGTGTGCACTGTGCTGAGCCAGCATGAGACCATGCAGCTGATGTCAAAAGCCACCCAGCATTGCCGGAGCCAGAAGGAAACTCGCATGATCCACCCTCTCTCTCACACCCCACCACCAGCATTACCCTGCTGAGCTTTTTACCAATATTCTTCATTAAGCGAGCACACTTAGATACGGCGAATCGATGATGCTTGAGTGCAGATATTTCTTTCGGCTCCGAGAATTTCATCAAGCAGTTTCACAAGCGGAGCTTCTTTTAAATCATCCCACAGGGCAGCCTATTCAAAGTGAGGCTCCAATGGAATTTTTTTTATTAAAAGCCAATCCTACGGGTTAAGCTGAAATTCCACAGCAATTTGCTTTTTCTACCCATTTTACAGACCCTATTTTAGGCATATTGGAGCGGACAAGCTTCCAGTGCTGTGCTATATTAAAATGAAAGAAAACAGGGTTAAAATTAAAAGCCTAGCATTTATACAGCATCTTATCACATCTCAAAATATTTCAAACATTACAAATTGCATTGAAATACTGTGTAGGCAAAAATGTCAGCCATTTTGCACAAGGTCTGGCAAACGTCAAATGTGATGAATGATCAATGAACCTGTTAATTTGATAGCGTTGGTTGCAGGATGCCTGGACACCGGAAGAATTCTACGCTCTTCTTAATTTGTCCTGTGGCATCTTTAGCATCGATCTGATCTACCAGCAGACAGGGGCTTCTATTTAATGCATCATCCAAAGCACAGCACCTCCAACAGTGCCGTACTGAAGTGTAAATCCAGATTGTGCACTTATGTCCCATTGATTGATGAGCTGCTTTGCAACACCAAAATCTCAATTCTTCCAAACAGTCTCATCTGTGTGACACAAAACGGATTGGTCCAACAGAAAATATTTTCTTTGATTAATCGTCTCTATTCTATTTTTGCCCCCGAGGTCACTGATGCCTAAATACTACTAGAGTATGCTTCCCAAGGCACTGACCGCCCTTTAATACAAACATACAAAACTACGAAAACGACAAATAGGAAAAGGCTCACTCGTCCAATCATGATACAGAGACTCCCCACCCACCTGGAGCCACGTAAACTCCTGGGAGCGGCAAAAAAAAAAACCCAGGACACTTCAGGAAAAGAAATCCACAAAATTCTTCACCAAACCCCTTCAGGCAATCGAAATTGGTCCAGGAGATCACACAGGGGCCGAGATTTCGGCCCGCCAGATAGCTGGAGCGCCCACCAATTTTTTTGGATGTGCTTACCGCTGGGTGTGATGAGGCGGGCTTCCGATCGATTTCCTCCACTTTGCCGGTTGTTTTTTTTCGGATCGGACCGGAAGCTGGTCATAATGGGGGCAGAAATGCGGCGGTAAGTGCTGGTGAGGGGGGCGGTAATGGGGGCGGGACGGAGCGGAGCGGTGGTGATGTCAGTGCGCGTGTGCGTCACCACATCGCTCCCCTAATTTCAAGGGGAGAGAAGCAGCATTTCTTTAGGTTCGGCCACTGGGCCCCACAGGGAGGGTTTCAGCCAGGCCAGCAGCCTGCACCCAAGAGGGGGTCGATTTTTTTTACGGTGAATTTCGGGCGGAGTAGGGATGGAGATACGAGAAAGCGGTGGTGCGCGCTTTGATGACGTGCTTGGACCAGTCGGCAGCAGTGGGGCAGAAGTGGGGACTGCCCCAAAAAAAAAACCCCGAGGTGAATTTGGATCACGGCGGCCATTCCATTCCACCGCATGGGCCACCGCAAAACAGCGGTAAATGGCCTTACCCGGAACCTGAATTTCCACCCCAATTTTCACCAGACTGATTCCCGGGATGGCTGGACTGTCATATGAGGAGAGATTGGATCAACTGGGTCTTTATTCACTGGAGTTTAGAAGGATGAGAAACGTATAGGATTCTGATGGGACGGGACAGGTCAGATGCAGGTAGAATGTTCCTGATGTTGGGGAAGTCCAGAACCAGGGGACATAGTCTTAGGATAAGGGCTAGCCCATTTAGGACCGAGATGAGGAGAAACTTCTTCACTCAGAGAGTTGTTAACCTGCGGAATTCCCTGCCGCAGAGAGTTGTTCATGCCAGTTCGTTGGATATATTCAAGAGGGAGTTAGATATGGCCCTTACGGCTAAAGGGATCAAGGGGTCTGGAGAGAAAGCAGGAAAGGGGTACTGAGGGAATGATCAGCCATGATCTTATTGAATGCTGGTGCAGGCTCGAAGGGCCGAATGGCCTACTCCTGTGCCTATTTTCTATGTTTCTATAGAGTCTAATTGTTATTACAGGACGAGGTGTATGAGGTGATCTCTGCCCCAGCCAGAAACTGGTCAAGCCCTCTCTTGAAGAAACACAAGGAATCAGCGTTCACTGCCCAAGCGAGCAAACTGTCCCACAAGGCCACTATTTTTTGGGAAAAGAACCAGCATCTAACATCCAGCCTAGATCTGCCCTTACATAACTTATAAGCCTGAACTCTAGTCCTATTTAACATAAACGCAATCTAGTCCCTTCATTGTTTTATAAACCTTGATCAAATCACTCCCAAGTCCATGCTGTTCTTTGAGCCTATCTAGGTAACTAAGGTATTTTAAACTAGGTATTAATCTTGTGGCCCAGCCCTTTCCAAAGCCTCCCACCATGTGAAGAGGCCAATACTGCATCCAAATGCCGAGATACTGAACGTTCACAGGGTATCTGATACCGGGAGAATGCCACCAAGCTCAATCCTGTCCTCACCTAACCAAGTGTTTTCCTCCTCACCCAACATCCAAGTATTTTCCAGCGGGGTTTGCTTAGATGCTGATCAAGGCAGATTATAATTTTTCTTCCCTAGCCCAGGACACCGAAGCCAATCGGTCTGACTGAGATCAGTTACCTCCCCACAATAATTGGATGGAATTTCCTGGTCTGTGCAGCTGAGAACTCAAACACCACGCTCAGCGACCGGGGGAACACCGCTTATTTTTTAAAAATACTGAAAATCCCAGTCCTGTTTATTGGAACAGTTTTACAATTTTTTTTGGAGTTATATTCGCTGCTTAGAATGTTCAGGGCTGTCCTTCAAGATGGAATCACCTGTGGAAAAGTCCGCAATTAACATTGTAGAATTAAACAGAGTGTTGATACTGTGGGAGGTGAACTGGAAGGCAATAAGTGAATAAAACTGTTCAATTATGTAGAATTATGTATTTTAAGTCAATTGAGTCGTTCAAACTGTACAGATAGTGTTATTAGAACAAGCAGTATACTTGGGAGGACACTATGGACCCAAATTTCCCCAGCTGCCTAGAACGGCACAGTTAGGGGTGGCAAACCGACTTTCTAAGCCAAGAAAAGCGCCAAACACTTACCTTCCACTTTGGCCGCTCGCTCATTGTCCGGATCCATCGGCGTGTCACTGCAGAGCCTGCGGGGGGCGGAGCTTCGGGCGTGCTTGCTCAGCTCGACCGGCGGGGGGTGGGGGGGGGGGGGGGGGGGCTTGGGCCCAGCGTCTTGTGGAGTGCCAGCGGGGGGACGCATGTCTGTTTGAGCGTGCGCGCATGCGCAATGGGCGTTTGAGCATGCGCGCATGGGCAGTGCAGCTGGAAGCTTGGCAATCGGCCAATTAAAGGGAGAGCGTATTCGCTTCCATTGGTGATGGAGCGTATATAAAGGTAAGGTTTAAATATTGATTTTTGTTTGGCTGAGGGAGTGGAAAGGAAGTGCTGGATAGGTGGGAGAAAGGTGAGATGTGATTTTTGAACATTACCTGAGTGTGAGTCCAATACACGAATGGCACAAGAGCGTGCAATACGAACAAAGAATTTCCTCCATGAGGAAGTGGAGAAACTGGTGACTGTCATTGAGGAGAAATGGCTGGAGCTGGATATCAGCATGAGTGGTCCGTCAAAACGTTCACCCAAGGAAATGAGAAGATGGAACCTAGCTGTAGAAGAATACTCCGCAGGAGCCAATACCACAAGATCTGGAAGCCAGTGCAAGAAGAAATGGCAGGACGTTGGTCAAGTAGTGAGTGTAAGTAATATCTTCATCTTTAAATGGAATTGCAATTGAAAATGTGACCAACTGTATGTGTCCCACCCATCAGAAGCGCACCATGTGTGAAAATTAATATTTTCAACTTTGCAGAAGAAATTGGCCCACAACAAAAGGGAAAGACATAGAACAGGGGAAGGGCCACCAAATCTGCACCAACTCTCACCCCTGGAACAGAGGGTCGCTGCCTCGCTGAGTCACACCGGCAGAAAAAGAACCAGCTCTGCACAAGCTGGGCCCACAACACGAGGGTGAGGGCGAGTCATTAAAATGCGTAGTCGCCCTTCAAATCAACCTGCTGACTGGCCTGCTACGCATCAGACTACTGCTAACCATTTGACTGTCCTGTTGTATTTTGCAGAAGAAGACGACACTCCTCAAAATCCTGAAGATCCACCAGAAGATCCAGGTCCGTGCGCTCCAGACCAAGGTGGGTGGGAGGAGGAGGGGTCCATGGAAATGTATTCCAGGGAGAATGCTGCCCGTGATATGGATCAGTCCATAGTACAGGGCATCACACTGCCAGAAACCTCCATGAGCACCTCGGCGACATTCCGTGGTTTCACACCTTCCGAGGTCGCGGGTGGGTCCCAGTGGCGGTGGTGAAATGCATGTTGGGACACCCAGTGCCCCACCGTCCCAGCCTGCGCCTCACACTGGAGGGGTGCCACTTGGCAGACCCTCGGCGAGGGGAAGGAGAAGCCGACCTGTCTCTCCTGGGATACAGCCCTCAGCAGAGGTTAATCAGGTTGTGTCATTGGGTGAGGAGACCAATGCCCTCACAAGATCACTCGTGGCGGCCATGAGTGGGGTGCGTGATGAGGTGGCAACACTGTCGGGTGAAATCTCAGCACTGAGACGGGAAGTGAGGGCGGGCGTTTCAGAGGGTGTGCCAACGATGGCAGATTGCCATGAGGGAGCTACCTTCTGCAATAAAGGCACAAAGGCCGGATACACAAATGCCACTCCCACTTCAATCCACGCACCAGCCACCGGTCAGACCCAAGCCAGGCCCCCAACCCCTCCCACCACCATCACCGACCCAATGAGGAAGTGCATTTTCCCCAAGATGTGGGTGAGCGATGGGTGCAGCCTTGCTTTGCTGCTGTTGTTGTTGTTGTTGAAGTACACTGTAAAATATCCAATAAAAGATATTTTGCATTAAAACTGAATCATGTTCCATTAGGGACCACGCAACATTTAGGGACAACTGTAAAAAGTAAAAATCCCTCACCCCTACAGCCATGCGTGCCCCTAGCCCTGGTGGGAGGGCTAGCCAGTGCGTTCTGCAGTCGGCAAGATAGGACTGCTCTATTTTCAGTAGCTGATTTATCTTTCATTTATTTTTGATGATGTTGTGCAGCTGTTGTGCTGAAGATGTTGTGATGTTGTGCTGATGTTGTGAAGGTCTTTAAATGCTTTAGAATCCTCTAACTCACCTTCCCCCCGCCCTATCTCTGGCTACCTGCGCTGATTTCTTAAATGTCGCTAAGGTTTTTGTGTGCCTACAGAAGTGGCCACATATACTGGCCTAAGTTAGTTTGGAGTAACTTTCAGCTGGCCAAATTTGCTTCTATGGCCAGAAGAGGCGTATGTGGCTTGTCACGTCCCCTTTTGGAGAGAACAAACTAAACTAGAAAAAAACCTAACTAACTGACTTACACTGGAGCAAGTTAAATGAGGAAATTTGCGATTTTTAAGTTATTCCAAAAAAAGCTACATATTCCCAAAAAAAACGGGGCAACTCCTGGGGAAATTTGAGCCCAATATGTGTACAATGCACCAGGCTATGTTTATGATTCCTCAAGCTGCTGGTGCACAGGAAGACCTCTTTGAAAATCAGGAGGGTGCCGGGTCCAATTATAAATGACACAAACAGGAAGTGGGGGTGCAGGGAATGGGGGGGAGGGGGGGGGGGCATGGTATTTTATCGCACCTTCACAGCAGAATAACTGCAAGGCCGGCGTTTATTGCCCATCCCTAATTGCCCCTTGAGAAGGTGGTGGTGAGCCGCCTTCTTGAACCGCTGCAGTCCCGTGTGGTGAAGGTGCTCCCACAGTGCTGTTAGGGAGGGAGTTCCAGGATTGTGACCCAGCGACGATGGAGGAACGGCCGATATATTTCCCAGTTAGGATGGTGTGTGACTGGGAGGGGAATGTGGAGGGGGTGGTGTTCCCATGCGCCTGCTGCCCTTGTCCTTCTAGGTGGTAGAGGCCGCGGGTTTGGGAGGTGCTGCCGAAGAAGCCTTGGCGAGTTGCTGCAGTGCATCATGTAGATGGTCCACACTGCAGCCAGGGGGCGCCGGTGGGGGAGGGAGTGAATGTTGAAGGTGGTGGGTAGCGTGCTGATCACGCGGGCTGCTTTGTCCTGGATGGTGTCGAGCTTCTCGAGTGTTGTTGGAGCTGCACTCACCCAGGCAAGTGGAGAGTGTTCCATCACACTCCTGACTTGTGTCTTGTAGATGGTGGAAAGGCTCTGGGGAACAGTGTGTGCCACTGAAGGGCAGGAGAAAGGTGTCCAAATAAATGAAAAAGAAGGGCAAATAGAAATACACTTTATCCAGAAGAAACTTTTTTCAAGATTCTAAAATCCAGCACACAAGCAGTTACAGTTCGAAGAACCAACTTGAAGGTTCAAGCACACACCATCTGTGGTGTAATGTGCCAGAAATTGAACCTCGGTCAGTGAGCAGGAGAGCCATGTTCCACTCCAATCCAAATCACAGCAAAATATCAGTAGCTTCTGAGCAGCTATATGGAGCAGCATCTGATCATCTCAGAATTTTCACTGAGACCTAATCCACCGTGTCCTGAGCTGCTAGCAAAATGCGCATGTTTGCCGTACAATTCTTCTGTATTCTTAGACAAAGAGTTTCTAAAACTTTGAGCGATACTGAGAATTCCTCATTGGTGCTGAAGAGAATGAGAAGGGGGACAATTTGACCCCTAGTCCCAACCTCCACTCCCACACACTCACATGATCTTGACACATGTTTTTATTTTACAAAAGGAAACATGCCAATGCTGAAGATCAGTGGGGACTCAGATCTCCTATTCTACGCGTCTTGGCTGTGCTGTTATGTGACGATTCCTAGTGTGTCCTATCTCTACGAAAGGGATACAAGATAATCAGCGTCTCACTACCTTCTGCAAGAGATGGTTGAAAAGGTGACGCACACTCAATGATTAAAAAACAAAACCCGAGCCTTTGCACATCTGCTCCAAACTGTGTCATTCTACGGGTTGACTCACATATAGTCTTAGCCATTATTTTAGTCAACAGTGGTTGATTCATTAGAACATTAATTGAATGTTTTACAGTTTACCCGATCGGAAATTCTCTATTTTCGCCTATCCAGCCCCGCAGTGTATCCACCTGCACTTGCCTGATGCTCAGTGATAAAAATTAAATTTGCAAAATGTAGAAAAGAACTAAATATTTCCTCACTGCCCACAGTAATCCTGAAGGAGAAGGGGACACACACACACACACACAAACTCACACACACACACAGACACACACAAACTCAGACACACACACAGACAAACACACACACACACACACAAACTCAGACACACACACAGACAAACACACACGCAAACAAACTCAGACACAAACTCAGACACAAACACACAGAATCACACACACAGAAACGCACACACTCAGACACACTCACAGACACACACACAGTCACAGACACACACACACTCACACACACTCACAGACACTCACACAGTCACAGACACACACATACTCACGCACACTCACAGACACACACACACTCACACACACTCACAGACACTCACACAGTCACAGACACACACACAGTCACAGACACACACACACTCACACACACTCACAGACACACACACACTCACACAGTCACAGACACACACACACTCACACACTCTCATAGACACACACACACTCACACACACTCACAGACACACACACACTCACACAGTCACAGACACACACACACTCACACACTCTCATAGACACACACACACTCACACACACTCACAGACACTCACACAGTCACAGACACACACACACTCACACACACTCACAGACACACACAGACACACACACAGTCACAGACACACACACACTCACACACACTCACAGACACACACAGACACACACACAGTCACAGACACACACACAGTCACACACACTCACAGACACACACAGACACAGACACACACACTCACAGACACACACAGACACACACACAGTCACAGACACACACACACTCACACACACTCACAGACACACACAGACACACACACAGACACACACACAGTCACAGACACACACACACTCACACACACTCACAGACACACACAGACACACACAGACACACACACAGTCACAGACACACACACAGTCACACACACTCACAGACACACACAGACACAGACACACACACTCACAGACACACACAGACACACACACAGTCACAGACACACACACACTCACACACACTCACAGACACACACAGACACACACACAGACACACACACAGTCACAGACACACACACACTCACACACACTCACAGACACACACAGACACACACAGACACACACACAGTCACAGACACACACACACAGACACACACATACTCACAGACACACACAGACACACACACACTCACAGACACACACAGACACACACACACTCACAGACACACACAGACACACACACACTCACACACACACACAGACACACACACACACACACTCACAGACACACACAGACACACACACACTCACACACACACACAGACACAGACACACACAGACTCACAGACACACACACAGGTATATTCAAGTACGTTGTTGTATCTAATTTAACAGGAATTGCCTGTGGTCCCACCAAACATATCACCGGTAACTAACGACGCTGAACCTCCACATAATGCAGCTCTGCAATAACCTTGCTGATGACAGACAAATTAGACGTGCTCAATCCAACAACTAAATTTTATTTTTACACAGTGTGCAGGTTTTATATGGAGCCTATCAAGTTTGTTGCAGCTATGGGCTATATGCTCAGTGAAACTGAAAAAAAGAAATCTACCACAATGAAATCACTCCTCATGCACAGTAGATTCCACTCAAGTGAGTCACTGACAAGTGTAGAGAAATACAAGGGGGAAAAAATCTGAAATCGTTATCTGTCTTCATTCATTGTATTTGTCCTTGTTCATTGAATACCTCCAGCTCGGAATTCTTGTTTGACTAAAAAGCTTTCAGTCTTTGTTTAATAAGCAGCAGAGCAAGTAAGGCAAATGTAACCCTGCACAGGTCCGAAAAGGTGTTAAGCTGAGACTCACTGATGCAGTGTGACAAACTAAGTCATAGATTTTCAAACTGAGATCAACAAAGGAACCCCAAGGGACCCACAAGGTCACCGGGCTTTGGCTATCCAGGACAGAACACACCGTGCCCTGTAAATATAGTGAAAAAAAGACTTGCATTTATATAGTGCCTTTCATGAGCACCGGATGTCCCAAAGTGCTTTGCAGCCAATGAAGTACTTTTTGAAGTGTAGTCACTGTTGTAATGTTGTGATGTGCCTCAAGAATTTTGAAGTCTATACTTCTTACTGTATTTGTTCATTTACTGTCACGTTATTTCTGTTGCCGCATTCGAACATTTTTTTTAATGAAAGCATTGATTTCCTTTGGAAAGCAAGCAGGCGGCACTCTTGAATACATGAGCATTTGCAGGTGGCCCCAATACAGAAAGATGTTCGCTGATGACTGCACAGTGTTCAGTTCCAATCGCAACTCCTCAGATAATGGAGCAGTCCGTGCCCACAAGCAGCAAGACCTGGACAACATTCAGGCTTGGGCTGATGGCAAGTAACATTCGCGCCACACAAGTGCCAGGCAATGACTATCTCCAACAAGCGAGAGTCTAACCACCTCCCCTTGACATTCAACGGCATTACCATCGCCGAATCCTCCACCATCAACATCCTGGGGTCACCATTGACCAGAAACTTAACTGGACCAGCCACATAAATACTGTGGCAACAAGAGCAGGTCAGAGGCTGGATATTCTGCAACGAGTGTCTCACCTCCTGACTCCCCAAAGACTTTCCTCCACCTACAAGGCACAAGTCAGGCGTGTGATGGAACACTCTCCACTTGCCTGGATGAGTGCAGCTCCAACAACACTCGAGAAGCTCGACACCATCCAGGACAAAGCAGCCCGCTTGATTGGCACGCTACCCACCACCTTCAACATTCACTCCCTCCACCACCGGCACCCCCTGGCTGCAGTGTGCACCATCGACAAGATGCACTGCAGCAACTCGCCAAGGTTTCTTCGGAAGCACCTCCCAAACCCACGACCTCTACCCCCTAGAAGGACAAGGGCAGCAGGCGCATGGGAACACCACCACCTCCACGTTCCCCTCCCAGTCACACACCATCCAGAATTCATTGTCGCTGGGTCACAATCCTGGAACTCCCTCCCTAACAGCACTGTGGGAGCACCTTCACCACACGGACTGCAGCGGTTCAAGAAGGCGGCTCACCACCACCTTCTCAAGTTAGGGATGGGCAATAAATGCCGGCCTTGCCTTCTGGCTAAGAGCATTGGCGCAGAGTGATCCTTGATGTGTGCAAGGTGACCTCTGGCGTTTGTGATCTGACAAGATGATCTGACAAAGAATTGGAAAGATTGGCAACGAATTTAAAAAAAAGAAATGCCGGCCTGGCCAGTGACACCCACATCCCAGGAACAAATAAAAAAAAATATAAGCTCATCTGATGACTAAGTTAGGCAAATACACTGCCTGGTGTCACACTGTGCCAAGTCGGAAAGCAGATCCCTGGAATGATTCCTGATCTGCTCTGTAGAAGAGCTACAACAGGGCTCAGCACCCCTGGAGCTGGGAAATGGAGGGAAGAGGGAAAATCAGCCAGCGGTGTTGTTACGGGTCAATATCCAATGACTCCCGTTAGAAAGTGTGTCCCCTTTTGGTGGGGAGATCATTGGCCCCCAGCAGCTCACCAGTAGCATGCTTGAGTTCACAAAATCCGTGGGGAAATTAGCCTGGAACCCTCTTCACAGAGCAGCACATTATTGCACCCGCACATCACAGCACAAACATTTCTAAATCCGTAAGAGAGAAAACTCACAAGTCGAAACCTGAACGCAAACTTCAGGGCAGCCCAGTCAAAACTGAGCCTGAGCAATTTGGATCATCTTTTAAAATAAAATAGCGAAAAATGTTTTCTTCAGAAGAGATAAAAACCAAATGTTATAATAATTATGCCTTACCACTGATGACACCTGTTAGATGTCAACTGATTAACACCTCATTAAAAAAAGACTTGTATTTCTTCGGCGTATTTCATGACCTCAGGATGTCTCAAAGCGCTTTACAGCCAATGAAGTACTTTTAAAGTGTAGTCACTGTTGTATTATGGGAAATGCGGCAGCCAAATTGTACCACAAACAGCAATATGATAATAACTAGATAATCTGTTTTAATGATGTTGGTTAAGAGATGATTGAGGTAAAAACATTTTTTGAGACTTTAATGACCTTATATAGACTGGTAAAAACATTGTGCTAAGGGCAGGGAAGGAGAGGAATTGCTGATATGTGTACAGGAGAACATTCTCGATCAATAAGTCTCCAGTCCAATAAGGAAAGAAGCAGTGTTGGATCTGGTTCTGGGATTTGAAGTAGGGCATGTGGAGTGTGCTACAATAGGAGATCATCTAGCAAACAGTGGTCAGAACATAATTAGATTTAAAGTAATTATGGAACGAGACCAGAAAATATAAACGGTGTTGTAGGGCACTTTCAAAGGCAAAGGCACCTGCAGAATGTATGTCTATCTATGTGTAAAATGGCTGCCAGACATAAGATGGCTGCCAGAGATTCCGCAAAGCACTAGGGGTATTCAGCTAACCAGGTTGGCTAACTTTCTGGAAAGCTGATGACACTGCAGTTCAGCAGAATATCTTTAAATCAACAAACCCAGACAGGATGTCCGAGCAGAACACTGAACAAAGGAATCCCTGAAACTATGTTAAGATAAGAAAGTCAGGCACAGGCAGAACCCAAGGACAACAGAGATAAAGGGGGGGGGGTGGTCTGGAAAAACATCACAAGGACATAAATCAGCTCCAGCTAAACATAAGCTGACCATAGAAACATAGAAAATAGGTGCAGGAGTAGACCATTTGGCCCTTCGAGCCTGCACCACCATTCAATAAGATCATGGCTGATCATTCCCTCAGTACCCCTTTCCTGCTTTCTCTCCATACCCCTTGATCCCTTTAGCCGCAAGGGCCATATCTAACTCCCTCTTGAATATATCCAATGAAGTGGCATCAACAACTCTCTGCGGCAGGGAATTCCACAGGTTAACAACTCTCTGAGTGAAGAAGTTTCTCCTCATCTCAGTCCTAAATGGCTTACCCCTTATCCTAAGACTATGTCCCCTGGTTCTGGACTTCCCCAACATCGGGAACATTCTTCCCGCATCTAACCTGTCCCGTCCCATCAGAATCTTATACGTTTCTATGAGATCCCCTCTCATCCTTATAAACTCCAGTGTATAAAGGCCCAGTTGATCCAGTCTCTCCTCATATGTCCATACAGCCATCGTTGGAATCAGTCTGGTGAACCTTCGCTGCACTCCCTCAATAGCAAGAACGTCCATCCTCAGATTAGGAGACCAAAACCGAACACAATATTCCAGGTGAGGCCTCACCAAGGCCCTGTACAACTGCAGTAAGACCTGCCTTCTCCTATACTCAAATCCTCTCACTATGAAGGCCAACATGCCATTTGCCTGCTGTACCTGCATGCCAACTTTCAATGACTGATGTACCATGACACCCAGGTCTCGTTGCACCTCCCCTTTTCCTAATCTGTCACCATTCAGATAATATTCTGCCTTCGTGTTTTTGCCCCCAAAGTGGATAACCTCACATTTATCCAGAATATACTGCATCTGCCATGCATTTGCCCACTCACCTAACCTGTCCAAGTCACCTTGCAGCCTCTTAGCATCCTCCTCACAGCTCACACCGCCACCCAGTTTAGTGTCATCTGCAAACTTGGAAATATTACACTCAATTCCTTCATCCAAATCATTAATGTATATTGTAAAGAGCTGGGGTCCCAGCACTGAGCCCTGCGGTACTCCACTAGTCACTGCCTCCCATTCCGAAAAGGACCCGTTTATCCCGACTCTCTGCTTCCTGCCTGCCAACCAATTCTCTATCCACGCCAGTACATTACCCCCAATACCATGTGCCTTGATCTTGTACACCAATCTCTTATGTGGGACCTTGTCAAAGGCCTTTTGAAAGTCCAAATACACCACATCCACTGGTTCTCCCTTGTCCACTCTACTAGTTACATCCTCAAAAAATTCTAGAAGATTGGTCAAGCATGATTTCACCTTCATAAATCCATGCTGACTTGGACCGATCCTGTCACTGCTTTCCAAATGCGCTGCTATTTCATCCTTAATAATAGATTCCAACATTTTCCCCACTACTGATGTCAGGCTAACCGGTCTATAATTACCCGTTTTCTCTCTCCCTCCTTTTTAAAAAAGTGGTGTTACATTAGCTACCCTCCAGTCCATAGGAACTGATCCAGAGTCGATAGACTGTTGGAAAATGATCACCAATGCATCCACTATTTCTAGGGCCACCTCCTTAAGTACTCTGGGATGCAGACTATCAGGCCCCGGGGATTTATCGGCCTTCAATCCCATCAATTTCTCCAACACAATTTCTCGCCTAATAAGGATATCCTTCAGTTCCTCTTTCTCACTGGACCCTCGGTCCTCTAGTACATCCGGAAGGTCATTTGTGTCTTCCTTCGTGAAGACAGAATCAAAGTATTTGTTCAATTGGTCTGCCATTTCTTTTTTCCCCATTATTAATTCACCTGAGTCTGACTGCAAGGGACCTACGTTTGTTTTCACTAATCTTTTTCTCTTCCCATATCTATAGAAGCTTTTTCAGTCAGTTTTTATGTTCCTGGCAAGCTTCCTCTCGTACTCTATTTTCCCCCTCCTAATTAAACCCTTTGTCTTCCTCTGCTGAATTCTAAATTTCTCCCAGTCCTCAGGTTTGTTATTTTTTCAGGCCAATTTTTATGCCTCTTCCTTGGACCATGCAGCCCCTTGATGCTTGAGGGTCAATTCTATTGGCCTAAAGAAACCTGTATGTAATCTATAATCGTTACGATTGGATTGTGATATAAGTTGAGTAATTGTAGTGAACTGTTGTAAAACATATAAATATCACTGAATTTCTTTGTTCGATGGAGAGTAGTGCCTGGTGTAACCCAGATGATTTCTCCCCGCTGGCGTAATAAAGGCCGTTTTGATGTTGGAACCGACCCAGAGTGTCGAGTGATTCTTCCTGGGAAACATTCGCGCTAACAAACGTTAAACATGCTCAAACAGGGACGAGCTAATTTCAGTGATTTAAGAAGGGACTTAGCACAGGTGGATTGGAAAACATAGAAAATAGGTGCAGGAGTAGGCCATTCGGCCCTTTGAGCCTGCACCCCACTCAATAAGATCATGGTTGATCATTCACCTCTGTACCCCTTTCCTGCTTTCTCTCCATACCCCTTGATCCCTTTAGCCGTAAGAGCCACATCTAACTCCCTCTTGAATACATCCAAAGGGTAAAGCAGCAATGGAGAACATTTAGGGAAGAGATAGTTCAGGTATAAACTAGGCATATTCCTTTGCAAGGAAAAGGCAGAGCACCCAAAGCTAATGCGCCCTGGATGACAAAGGAAATAAAATATAAAATAAAGGAGGCTTATGACAAATTAAAGAACAAGATTCAGTTAATAACCAGGAAGATTATGGAAAGCACCAGGAGGGAACTGAAAAATTTAATTTGGAAGGCAAAGAGAGGTTACAAGAAAAGGTTAGCAGACGACATTAAATTGAACTCTAAAACATTTTATGAACATACAATGTGTAAGTGGTCAGCTAGGAAGAAAGCTGGGCCTATTAAGGACCCAAAAGGTAAAATCTTCATGTGCAGGCGGAGGACATGGCGAAAGTATTAAATGAGTTCTTCACAAAGGACACGGAAGATGTGAAGATGACACTAAAATAAAGGGAAGTTATAGACAGGATAGTAATAGATAGAGAAGACATACTGAAACGATTAGCATTACTGAAAGTTGATGGGCTGGATTTTCTGGTCCTTTGCGCGCTAGGTTTCGCCCTTCTGCGTCCGATCATGGTCCTCGGGTCGGGTTTTGCAACGGGGCTTAGCAGCACCACCGGAAGAGCTATGCCGGGTATGCAATGCCTTTCGTCGCGACACCATCTGAGTTTTGACTCTAACGCGACGTACGCCTGGAATCGCGCCTCGCTGTGACCGCCTGGGAAACCAGGGCGGTCCAGCCATGCCGGCAAGATACGTGTGAGTGTTTGCTCTTTTAAATTTTAACGATTTGTGTTGTGGAGGCATGGGCAATGTTTTGGGAATGATTGTGTCTTTTTTTTAAAAGGTTTCCCCCCCCCCCCAACCTCCCCCCGCCCAAGGCCTCTCTCTGAGCGCACACGGCCCGGCATTTTAGTTCGCGAGGTTCCCTTCGAAAGTTGTACAACACCTCCCTTCGTGCTGCGCGCTCTGGTGCAGGGCCTAGATGCCCAAACTTCCTAACTAAATTGCAACTGGTAACGTGCTCACCCCACCTCCATTTTCGCCCCCAAAACAGAAAAGCCTAAAATCCATCCCGGTAAGTCACCTGGTCCAAATGGAATGCACCCTAGGTTGCTGAGAGAAGCAAAGATAGAAATAGCAGAGGCATTGGTCACAATCTTTCAATCTTCACTCGATACAGGAGTAATGCTGGAGGACTAGTGGGCTGATCAGCTCCGCTGGGCGGGGCCACATTGTCCGCATGCCAGACACGAGACTCCCAAAGCCAGCGCTCTACTCGGAACTCGTCCACGGCAAACGAGCCAAAGGTGGGCAGAGGAAACGTTACAAGAACACCCTCAAAGCCTCCCTGATAAAGTGCGACATCCCCACTGACACCTGGGAGTCCCTGGCCAAAGACCAGTCCGCCCTAAGTGGAGGAAGTGCATTCGAGGGGCCGCTGAGCTACGAGTATCGTCGCCCGAGAGCGTGCAGAAATCAAGCGCAGGCAGCGGAAGGAGCGTGCGGCAAACCAGTCCCACCCTCCCCTTTCCCTCAACGACTATCTGTCCCACCTGTGACAGAGACTGTGGTTCTCGTATTGGACAGTTCAGTCACCTAAGAACTCATGCTAAGAGTGGAAGCAAGTCTTCCTCGATTCCGAGGGACTGCCTATGATGATGAATGTTATACCAAGAAAGGGAAGAGGAATAAGCCAGGAAACTATAGGCCAGTCAGCCTAACATCGGTAGTGGGGAAGTTATTGTTAGCCATTATCAGGGACAAAATAAACGTTCATTTCGAAAGGCGTGGGTTAATGAAGACGAGCCAGCATAGATTTTTTAAAGGCAAATCATGTCTCACTAACTTGATTGAATTCGTTGATGACGTAACAGAGACGGTTGATCAAGATAGAGCAGTAGATGTATATGTGGACTCTCGGAAGACATTCAACAAAGTGCCACACAGGAGGCTTATTAAAAAGATGGAAGCCCATGGAATTAAGGAGAGGTGCTATGGATACAAAATTATCTCAGTGGCAGGAAACAAAGGGTGTTGGTGGATGGATGATTTTTAGACTGGGAGATAGTTTGCAGTGATTTTCCCCAAGTACCAGTTTTAGGTCCATTACTCTTTTAAATTTTTATAAACAATCTAGACTCGGGTGTAGGGGGCAGCATTATAAAGTTTGCAGATGATACATAACTTCGCAAAATAATATAGTGATAGGCTTCAGGATGAGATAGACAGGATGGTGAAATGGGCCAAAGCATGGCAGATGCAGTTCAATGTGGAGATGTGTGAAGTGATGCACTTTGGGAGGACTAATATGGAATGACAGTTTACTATAAATGGCACGATTTTGAAAAGTGTAGATGAGCAAAGAGACCTTGGTGTCCATATACGCAGATCCTTAAAGGTGGCACGGCAAGTTGATAACACATAAAAAGCATATGGCTTGGGTTTATAACTGAAGGAATGGAACATAAAAACAAAGAAATTATGCTTGAACTTTATAAATCAGCTGAGGTATGGTGGCAATTCTGGGCACCACATTTCAGGAAAGATATAAAAGCTTTAGAAAGGGTACATCTGAGGAAGGACGTGCTTGCTATTGAGGGAGTGCCAGACTGATTCCCGGGATGGCAGGACTGACATATGAGGAGAGACTGGATCGACTGGGCCTGTATTCACTGGAGTTTAGAAGAATGAGAGGGGATCTCATAGAAGCATATAAAATTCTGGCGGGACTGGACAGGTTAGATGCAGGAAGAATGTTCCCGATGTTGGGGAAGTCCAGAACCAGGGGACACAGTCTAAGGATAAGGGGTAGGCCATTTAGGACTGAGATGAGGAGAAACTTCTTTGCTCAGAGAGTTGTTAACCTGTGGAATTCCCTACCACAGAGAGTTGTTGAGGCCAGTTCATTGGGTATATTCAAGAGGGAGTTAGATATGGCCCTTATGGCTAAAGGGATCAAGGGGTATGGAGAGAAAGCAGGAAAGAGGTACTGAGGGAATGATCAGCCATGATCTTACTGAATGGTGGTGCAGGCTCGAAGGGCCGAATGGCCTACTCCTGCACCTATTTTCTGTGTTTCTACAGAGGAGGTTTACCAGGATGTTACCAGAGATGAGGGGCTTCAGTTATGAGGAGTGGTTGGAAAAGTTAAGACTGTTCTGGAAAGGAGAAGGTTAAAAGGTGACCTTATAGAGGTTTTCAAGATGATGAGAGATTTTGCTAGAGTAGAGAGAGAGAAAAACTATTCCCTCTGGTGAGTGGGTCAATAACTAGAGGTCATGGATTCAAATTCATTGGCAAAAGATCTAGAGGGGAGATGAGGAGAATATTTTTCACTCAGAGTTGATGGGATCTGGAACACTATACCTGAAAAGGTGATAGAAGCTGATTCCATAAATAATATTAAAAGGGAGTTGCACAGGTACTTGGGTATGAGGAACTTACAGGGTTACGGACAAAAAGCAGGGATGTGGGACTAAGCATGACTGCTCTTTCTAAGAGCCAGTGCAGGCACGGCAGGTCAAATGGCCTCCATCTGTGGTGTAATTTTCCATGATTCTAATCATCTTCTTCTTTCGTATTGTAGCAGCAAAGCAAATCATATGTCAATATCTAAGTTGGATATCCAGGTCAAAGCTTCCGGTGTAACAGCGTGGATATCTTATAGACTTCCTGCAAATTCCCTCTGAGGGCAGTGCTCGATGATGTGCTCCAGAGTCTGATTGGGAGCTCCACATGGTAGCGTCTACCATGACCGGTTCTGAGGCAGTTGATGGTTGTCCATTGTTTGCGAGGAAGGTTTGATCCTTCCGGTTGTATTGCGGGGTGCTCCATAAGGAATCCATTCTGTACGTTGCAGTTCACCCAAGCATTTGACCATCACTCATCAAGCCTGAGGGGAGATCGCTGAAGGGCTTCGACAAGGGTCCAAAATGGCCTTCTAGATTTGAGACAGGTTGGTGGTAGGTTGTTCAAGTTGGCCTGTCTTTGCTGGTGTAGAGGTTGTGCAATTCTCTGATAAATATTTGCCAGGACACCAGGGAGATCTCCCTTGATCTTCGAAATAGTGTCATGGGATCTATTACGTCCACTGAGAGGGCAGAAGGAGCCTCAGTTTAACGCCTCAACCAAAAGGTGGTGCCTCCGACAGTGCAGCACTGCACTGGAACGTCAGCTTAGATTTTCATGCTCAAATTTCTGGAGTGGAACTTGAACCCACAACCTTCTGACATAAAGGCACAAGTACTACCCACTGAGCCACAGCTAACACCACACAGTGCAGCATCAAATAAACTGTACCCTAACCAGAAGCATATCAAAAAATGATCAACAACACCACAAGCCTTCCAACTTCCCAATAATAAAGGTAAGAGTGCATGTGCTCGAATGTTGGATCTTAAATTCTCCCTCCTGTTGTGTTCATTTGCTCGTGTTCATAGTATGAACCATTGTATAAAGAGCTTTTCCTTAGTTGAATCTCTTGCCTCACATCTCTCTCTCTAAACTGGATCAAGTCCATAAGTAATTGACTAGTGCAGAATAGAAATACCAGTTCAATCTCTGTCAACCGCAGAGCTCTTTAGTGACAAGAGATGCAAATGTTCATAATTGTGTCAAAAGGTAACCTTTTTTGGTGGTAGTAGAAACAGCTGAACCTTATAAGCACAGTAGAATGAAACACCATCATCCTTCAGAACTTGAAAATATATGCTTAAATATGCTGACCTCAATATTTTAAACTTTGTCCACAGTTGGGGAGACCTCAAGATTCTGTCACAGTGGTCAGTTGGCAGACAGGGCCACAGTGAAACAAAAATGGTGCCAGCGGTGTATCAAGTCAACAGCATTGCCACAACTAGTTGGTGAAGGGACACAGCAGAGAGGTTGCAAGCTACGGAACTCCATGTAAATGAAAGTTTAACTAAATGAAGAAGATGAGGTGGCTAATGCTTCACATCCATTGACTGAACTGCAAGCTCATGATCACGCCCCAGCACGGATTACATTCAAACTACCCAACAGCGATATAGGTAACTGGGGAGGACAATACCCCTTTCTTTGGCCAGCCAAATTTTGAGCCAAAATCAATTCGGAATCGTCTACCAACCCACAGCTCCAAAGGCGTTTCAGAGTAGTTGAGCCAAATGCAGAAGTTGAGGTAAAACATTGCTTTTCAAAATTCTGAACCATCTCCTAAAGCAACAAGAATGAGCGAAACCACCAAGCTTTGTCCTCCTTGGACAGCTATCAGAGAAGCTGGCTGTACACAGAAGCTGCAGATAATGGTCAAGCAGAATTCATAGATATCTGGTCTATTTAAAAATCTATAACTTCTGATCCTGATCGCTTACATACTTGGCACTTTCTCTAGTTTCAGTTGTGGAAAAGTGTTATTCATGTGATGGCTCCCCACATTTATATTATCAAAACATGCTTACTTATTGCGATGGCAGAATCAAACAGTTATGAAAATGTGGGTCTACGATTCTACTGTTCGGATAAAGCTTTAACCGTAGACCTACATTTTCATAACTGTTCACAGGACACACAGATTTAAGGCGATTGGCAGAAGAACCAAAGACGACATGAGGGAAAACATTTTCCCGCAGCGAGTGGTTAGGATCTGGAATGCGCTGCCTGAGAGGGTGGTGGAGGCAGACTCAATCGTGGCTTTCAAAAGGGAGTTGGATAAGTGCCTGAAGGACAAAGAATGTGCAGGGTTACGGGGAAAGGGCGGGGGAGTGGGACTGGCTGAAGGTGCTCTTGCAGAGAGCCGGCACGGGCTCGACGGGCCGAATGGCCTCCTTCTGTGCACTATCCATTCTATGGTTCTATCACAACTAGGGTTCTAGCATCTCCCTTGTACTACTGGGCAAGATATTTTAAAAAGTTCAATGTCTGGTAAGTGATCCTTCTCTTACCTCCAGCCTCTCTCTCTCTCTCGCCTTCTTTCTAGTCTCTATCTCGTTAATCCATATTCTCATGGTTATTGTGTACTTTAATTGTTCCCTTTTGTGGTCCTCCAAAGCTCCACTGTTCCACGCATCCTTCTGCCTCCTCATGTGTTGAAATCAAACTCAGCACCATTCTTAACATTCTTTCGCAGGATCTCAGAACTGTAGAACTCCGAGGTAGAAATAACACTAAACGGGTGTTATTGTATCAGCGCCCATGCGATACTGCCCGTTTGTGCTAGCACCCGACAATTTTCTACCCCCTCATTCTTCTCTTCTTTCCACAACTTACTGGCTTTCAAAACCTAAACTTTACAGCACCTAATCACTACTTCCTTTACATCATACCTCTTCCCACTCACCAAAGTTATCTCATCTCCCTCCTCCTCACCTGAATCCATTGAATCCTTTCTAGGGTATAGGCCCACTGACACCATTTTCCCTCCAAATGACATAGAAACATAGAAAATAGGTGCAGGAGCAGGCCATTCAGCCCTTCTAGCCTGCACCGCCATTCAATGAGTTCATGGCTGACCATTGAGTTTAGGCAATGACTGTCAGCAAACTATTCCAACATGTGAAGCATCACAGCTAAGTATCACTAAAAGTATCGACGCAAGTTACCAAGGCCATCAAAACAGCAAACCAAGCACTAGGGTTTATTTCTGGAGGATAGAATTGAAAAGTAGGGAAGTTATGCTAAACTTGTATAAAATCTTGGTTAGACCACACTTTGGGCCCAAATTTGCCCAGGAGCTGCTCTGTTTTTTTTTTGGAGCAACTTGATTTTTCTGGAGTATCTTAAAAATCCCCATTTTATACATTTAATTTGCGCCAGTGTGAGTAAGCTAGTTAGGATTTTTTTAGTTTAGTTTTCTTTTCCAAAAGGGGGCGTTATCAGCCACCTACGCCTGTTTTGGCCAGTTAAGCCAGTTTGGACAGCTAATAGTTGCTCCAAGCTAACTTAGGCCAGCACATGTGGCCACTTGTGGCCGCACAGAATACCCTTGCGGAGAGTTGAGAAATCAGCGCAGGTAGCCAGAGATGGGCGGGGGGAGCGGAGAGGACCTTGCAAAGCACTAAACACCTTCACAACAACATTCAAGAAGCATAAAAACCATCAATAATAAATAAATAATAAAAAATAAAACTTATGTCCTACCTTCATAACTCGGCCCGGTAAGTCAGGGGGCTGGTGCGGGAGGCCACTCAGCCGGGGATAGGGGGCGGGAGAACTCACCGGCAGGAGAACGCACCGGCAGGCAGGAGACCGCACCGGCAAGCCCTTCCGCCTGGGCTAGGGACGGGAAAATGCACCGGCAAGCCCTTCGGCCAGGGCTAGGGGTGGGAGAAAGCACCGGCAAGCCCATTCCAGCCGCAGCCGCGCCATACAGCGAGAAATGGCCGATCGAAGTTTTCCACCCCCGGCTGGCTGGCTGGCTGCTTGCTGCTCCACTTTTAACTGGCCGGCCAAGCGGGCTTCCGAAGAAAGACCCACGGCTTGACAGCTACCCCCCCCCCCCTTCCAACAATGACAGCCCGGCATCGGGTCCCACGCTGCAGAGGAGCTCCTGCGCATGCGCGACACCTCTAGTGCGCATGCGTTGAGCAGCCGGGACTCTTTTGAGCGCAGGGACCTAGCTCCACCCCCCACTATAATTGCCACACCGTGCCAAGCACAAGGACAGTCGACAGAGCGGGGAGAATACGGCGATATCTTTTCGGCCGCCGTTTTGAGTGGAAAGTCGGCTCACGTAAGTGCGCCGAAAAAACCTGAGGGCCAAATTTGGGCCCATAGGGTACTGTATACAGTTCTGGTCGCATATTATAAAAAAGATATAGAGGCACTGGAGAGGGTGCAGAGAAGATTTACAAGGATGATACCAGAAATGTTCTGACGAAAGGTCATCGATCTAACACGTTAACTCTGTTTCTCTCGCCACAGAGGCTGCCTGACCCGCTGAGTCTTTCCAGCATTTTCTGTTTTTATATCAAGTAGGTAACACAATGGATTACAAAGACAAGTGAGCTTGAATGGAGAGTGCAGCAGAGAGTAAGGTAGGAAACAAATTTAGGAGCAGGACTTCAAGCATGGCAATCTCCAGATGCCTCCTCCAGCCACATGCGAGAATAAATCACAACCTATATCAATGATTCGGATGAGGGGACCAAGTGTAATATATCCAAGTTTGCTGATGATACAAAGCTCGGTGGGAATGTAAGTTGTGAGGAGGATGCAAAGAGGCTTCAAGGGGATACAGGCAGACTAAGTGAGTGGGCAAGAACATGGCAAATGGAATATAATGTGGAGTAATGTGAAGTTACCCACTGTGGTAGGAAAGATAGAAAAGCAGAGTATTGTTTAAACGGTGAGAGATTGGGAAATGTTGGTGTTCAGAGGGACCTGGGTGTCCTTGTACACCAATCACTGAAAGTTAACCTGCAGGTACAGCAAGCAATTAAGAAAGCAAATGGTATGTTGACCTTTATTACAGGAGGATTTGAGTATAAGAGTAAAGATGTCTTACTGCGATTATATCGGGCCCTGGTGAGACCACACCTGGATTACTGTGCACAGTTCTGGTCTCCTTACCTAAGGAAGGATAGACTTGCCATAGAGGGAGTGCAACAAAGATTCACCAGACTGATTCCTGGGATGGGGGGGAGTGTCCAATGAGGAGAGATTGAGTGGACTAGGCCGATATTCTCTGGAGTTTAGAAGAATGAGAGGGGATCTCATTGAAACATACAACATTCTTACAGGGCTTGACAGGGTAGATGCAGGGAGGATGTTTCCCCCCGGGCTGGGGAGTCTAGAACCAGGGGTCACAGTCTCAGGATAAGGGGTCGGCCATTTAGAACTGAGAAGGTGGTAAACTCTCTACCCCAAAGAGCTGTAGCTGCTCAGTATTGAGCATATTCAAGACAGAGATCGATATATTTTTGAATATTAAGAAAATCAAGGGATATGGGGAAAGTGGAGTTGAGGTCGAAGATCAGCCATGATCTTATTGAATGGTGGAGCAGGCTCGAGGGGCCGAATGGCCGACTCCTGCTCCTAATTCTTATGTTCTTAAATGCGAGAGTACACCTAACAGGAAAGGATGAACAGGCTGGGTCTCGTTTCTCTTGAAAAGAGAAGGCTGAGGGGTGACCTAATAGAGGTCTTTAAAATGATGAAAGGTTTTGATAGAGTGAATACAGAGAGAGTGTTCCCACTTGTGGGGAAGAGCATAACTGGAGGCTATCAATATAAGATCGTCACCCAGAAATCCAATGGGGAATTGAGAAGAAACTTCTTTACCCAGAGAGCGGTGAGAATGTGGAACTCGCTGCCACAGGGAGTGGTTGAGGCGAATAGTATCGATGTATTTAAGGGGAGGCTAGATAAACACATGGGGGAGAAGGGAATAGAGGGTTATGCTGATAGAGTTAGATGAGGAAAGACGGGAGGGGGCTCGAGTGGAGCATAAACGCTGGCATGGACTGGTTGGGCCGAATGGCCTGTTTCTGTGTAATCCTATGTAGGTCTGATCCTGCCCTCACCCAATATTCCCCATTCAGGCTTCCAGCAGGGGTCACTGGTTAGCAATCAGGAGCAGGAATCCTAGCTTACTCTCCCTTCCCTAACCCAGAGTTACTGAGATCGGCTGGAGCTCTGCAACCACCATATCTCCGGCGGTCGGCAAATTAGCACAGATTGTGACTCAAATTTGGACCTTGGTGGTCTGAATTAGCTATCCACTGGGGGTGAGTGTTCACCAAACTGATGCTATCCTGCAGTGTGGGTCTTGCCCCTTCACACAAGTTTTTCAAAAATAGTCAAAAAATAGTAACTAGCAGTTGATGAGATGATGCAGTTTCAATCACAGTCAGAAGCTGAACGTTGAAACAGCAAGCCAGCAAAGGGGTGGATTCATCTGTCCATTCAATAAATGAATGATTCGCAGCAAAGTGGTTATTAATTTAACAGGAACTGGCTGTGCGATGCCAATTTAGCATTTCTGCGCAGTTAGGCATTTCCTGGAAGCTGTCTGGGCTGTACATGTGGGCCTAAGGAATGTCACTCCATTAGCCAACTGCTAATGTAAGTGAGTACGGTTAGGATCGGTGGGGGAGGGGCAGTGCAGTGGCTCCTGATGACAAACTCTGAGAATGGTGGCCAGCACAGCAGCCCTCCAACGTGGTTGTCAGATACAAGTTTTCCATAACACAACTCTGCAAGTCACATGCAACAGAAGAAAGGAATTTGCACATTTTTTGCAGTGAGAGTGAACAGCGCAGTTACCTCACAATTTCTACTGCCTAGGTTATCATTTCTTTCTTCAATTAACTTTATACAACATAAGCAAACAGATCCCACATCTCATCCTTTCTCACCCATTCTCATCTGTAGGCTCTGTTCCTCCTCCCCAACGGTAAAAATTGGACTATTAAATATAAAAATCCAGAACTGCATCACAGCCCACAGAAGAACTGTGCAGCAAAGTGTTAATTCAGCCATTGCAGCCAAAGACCACGAACCCTCAGGACAATGGCACAGATTGCTACACTAATGGTTTCTGTCTGAAAACATACAGGAACATTCACATATTCATTTACCTTAAGGGGTTACATTGCTGGGTAAATGCACCACCATCGAAAGGCCACGTTAGTGAATTGAAGAGGATTTACTGTGATTGAAAGGCTGCATTAGAGGGAGCAGCGTGTGGTGGCCCGGCCGGAAATCGGCCCGGTCCTGGCCTGCAAGACCATCAGCAGGCCGGGGCCATCAGAGGGAGCAACATGCGGCGGTATACCACTGCCGGAGGGCGAGAGCTGCAAAGTCAGGTCGCTCATTGCAGTGCGGGCAGGCACAGCAGGAGGGGCGAAAGAGCAAAAGTTTGTAGAAGTGACTGGGGCCCAAGAGAGGCGAGGGCCCAGGGACAGCACGGGCCCAGCCCACACTGTGCGATGTGTGTGCTCACTGGGTCTGTGCAGCAGAGCAGGTCTCCAGTCGTCCTGGTTAACCCTCGCCACTGGACCAAGACCTGGCTCTGTCAAGCCCGTGTGGTGGCTGGTGTGCAACGGTCACCCCACGTTAAAAAAATCCACGCACAGGCACCTTCCACCCTTCAGGATGTAGTTCGGGATCTGGAATATTAGGTCCTTCATTGAAACACCTGCGAACTCATCCCTTTTTGGTGTGGAAGCAAGTCATCCTCACTTCGAGGAACCACCTATGATGATGACATTGTTAAAGAAGCATACCTTGGACAATGGCCCCAGAAAGGCTGGTATCAGTGTAGGCCTAGACAATGGACCGGGCCCTGAACCATTTGAATACCAATGCTACTGGAAACCAACAATTAGCATATGCAGTCATCTTGGGAAGATTGCATTGTCAGAAAGGACTTCACCCTACAGACATGCGGTGGCCAAAGTAATCGTGGACAATGGCCCTAATACAGCAGCACCATCATCATAGGCAGTCCTTCGGAATCGAGGAAGACTTGCTTCCACTCTAAAAGTGAGTTCCCAGGTGACTGAACAGTCCAATACGGGAATTACAGTCTCTGTCACAGGTGGGACAGACAGTGGTTGAGGGAAGGGGTGGGTGGGACAGGTTTGCCGCATGCTCCTTCCGCTGCCTGCGCTTGGTTTCTGCATGCTCTCGGCGACGAGACTCGAGGTGCTCAGCGCCCTCCCGGATGCACTTCCTCCACTTAGGGCGGACTGGTCTTTGGCCAAGGACTCCCAGGTGTCGGTGGGGATGTTGCACTTTATCAGGGAGGCTTTGAGGGTGTCCCTGTAACGTTTCCTCTGTCCACCTGGGGCTTGCTTGCCATGTAGGAGTTCCGAGTAGAGCGCTTGCTTTGGGAGTCTCGTGTCAGGCATCTGGATGATGTGGCCCGCCCAACGGAGCTGGTCGAGTGTGGTCAGTGCTTTGATGCAGGGGATGTTGGCCTGATCGAGAACACTGATGTTGGTGCGTCTATCCTCCCAGTGGATTTGCAGGATCTTGGAGACAGCGTTGGTGGTATTTCTCCAGCGCTTTGAGGTGTCTACTGTGTATGGTCCACGTCTCTGAGTCATATAGGAGGGCGGGTATCACTACTGCCCTGTAGACCATACGCTTGGTGCCAGATTTGAGGTCCTGGTCTTCAAACACTCTCTTCCTCAGGCAACCAAAGGCTGCGCTGGCGCACTGGAGGCGGTGTTGGTTCACCCTTGCTGATAGTAGGCTCCCGAGGTATGGAAAATGGTCCATATTGTCCAATGCCTCGCCGGGGATTTTAATGACTGGGGGGTCGTACTGTCAGCTTGGTGGAGGACCTTTGTCTTACGGATGTTTAGTGTAAGGCCCATGCTTTCGTACACTTCAGTGAAGGTGTTGACAATGGCTTGGAGTTCAGCATCTGAATGTGCACAGATGCAAGTGTCGTCTGCTTCCTGTAGTTGGATGACAGAGGAGGGGACGACCTTGGATCTAGCCTGGAGGCGATGAAGGTTGAACAGGTTCCTATTGGTTCGAAAGTTTAGTTCCACTCCAGCGGGGAGCTTGTTGAGAGTGGGATGGAGCATTGCAGCGAGGACGATCGAGAAGAGCATTGATGCGATGACACAGCCCTGCTTGACCCCGGTCCAGACGTGGATTGGGTCTGTGGTGGATCCGTTGGTCAGGATCACGGCCTGCGTGTCGTCGTGGGACAGGCGGAGGATGGTGACAAACTTTTGGGGGCAACCAAAACGGAGGAGGACACTCCATAGACCCTCAAGGTTGACAGTGTCAAAGGCCTTTGTGAGGTCAAAGAAGGCCATGTGCAAGGGTTGGTGCTGCTCCCTGTATTTCTCTTGTAGTTGTCGCGTGATGATCATGTTTGTTGTACCGCTTAGTGGACAGAATCCGCATTGTGACTCTGGGAGGAGCTCCTCAGCCACGGCTAAGGCGGATTCTAGCGATGACTTTCCCAGGGATATTCCTCTGTAATTACCGCAGTCGGACTTGTCCCCTTTTTTAAAACTGGTCACGATTATGGCATCTCTGAGATCTCCCGGCATGCTCTCCTCCTTCCAGATAAGAAAGATGAGGTCACGCATTCATGCTAATAGTCCTTCTCCGCCATACTTCAATGCCTCAGCGGGGATTCCATCTGCTCCTGTTGCCTTGTTGTTCTTGAGCTGACTGATGGCCTTTTCTACCTCGTGCAGGGCTGGGGTTTTGCTGAGATGGTGGTGGGTCGCATGCTGTGGGATGGAGTTGAGGACACTCAAGTCAAAGGCAGAGTCTCGACTGAGGAGATCTTCGAAGTGCTCCTTCCAGCGGGCCCTGACTGCCTCGGTGTCCTTAATGAGTGTCTCCCCGTTCTTGGCCAGCAGTGGGGTAGGGGCCTTTGGGTGCTTGGGCCGTAGGCGGACTTAACTGCTGGCCAGCTGCTGAACCTCCTGTGCTTTCTCCACCCACCATCTATTCTTTAGGTCGCGGGTTTTTTTGTTGGACCTCGGCCTTCAGCCGTCTGTAGAGCTGCTTTGCTGCTCCCGAATTGGGTTGCTGCCTTAAGTTCAGAAATGCCTTGCGCTTGCGGTTTATTAGCTCCTGGATCTCCTGGTCATTCTCATCAAACCAGTCCTGGTGTTTCTTGGTTGAGTGAACCGAGCGTCTCTTGGCAGGCGGTGGTTATGGTGGCCTGCAGACTAGATGTTGTGGGCACCATGCGTCTCGGGTTCATCGAAGGTCGCTAGGTTGGCAGTGAGGTGCTGGCTGTATAGGGCTCTCTTAACTGGGTCTTTGAGTGCCCCGCCGTTGATTTTTTTTGCGGCATTGCTTCTGTTGCCATCGCTACTTTGGGGCTATATTAATGGTGATGACGGAATGGTTTAGACGGTGGTGTAGACATCCCTGCATACATACTCTGCTCCTCTAATGGTCTCGGCAACTTCCACTTAAACACTGACTGCCATCACTTCAGCAACTGTACCCCAACTTTTGGAGTGCCTTTTTCAAAATCCCTTCACCTCACCACGTTCCTTCAATGGCCTCCTGAAAATACTTCCCTGTAATTCTGTCCAGCTAATCCTGTTCCCTCTACCCTTTTCTAGCTCGCTCACGATCTACCTTTCTGTAAGGCATTTTGAAGCATTGTCTAGTTACTCGTTACCTATTTTCAGGCAGGCAAAACTGAGGATTTTAACTGCATCACTCTGCTTCAGACTGAATTGGGGTCATAAGATGGTGTCAGACGATGAGCTGATTCGGCAATCAGGATCCGGCTGGGCAGGCAGGTACCCCAGAGTGCAGCAGAGTCCCAGGATGGGTGTAGAAGCTGCCAGAGTAGGCAAGATAACCAGGATGAGGAATTCGTCAAAGGACAATCATAGTGGCTGAAAATGAGTTGAAACTGTTGTGTATCTGTAAAGCATGCACTCCCATGTTCCGCCACCAGGGAGTGCATCCCCTGAAGTCCCAAGGGATCCCAGCATCCCTTGGGAGCACTGTATATAAGCCGGCCCCTAAGGCCTGTTCCTCACTCTGGAGTGTCTTAATAAAGACTGAGGTCACTGTTACTTTAACCTCCCTGTGTGCAGCCTCATCTGTGTTCGGAACTCAATAGAAACTTTTCCCCTACAACTGTTTGGTTGATCGGTGTTAAAATATTGTTGCGTTGACCAATGTTGGAACTTTGGTTGGCATGGACTAATCAACAATGTTAGAAGCTCACTACAATGAATCATATTATTTTTGAGATACACAGACACAATTTTTTAATGAATTAGCTGATGTGTGGTGTTAATCAGGAGTGGGGAGAAGTTTGGAGCACAGCTGTGATTTGGAACTGCTACACTGGAGCTCCATTTAACTGGCATGTCCCTTTAAGTTACTGTTCGGGAACTTCCTGTGGGGAAGTGGTATTAATGGGGACATCCTGAGGTCAATTAGAGGGTAATGGCTGGAGAAAGTATCTGTTGATTGCCAGTTGTTTGAAAATCCTGGCTCTCGCTCTTGGGGAGGGATCAGTTCATCAACATTAGAAAATACAGTAGAAAATAAATAGCTTTCTTCTTTTTAAGTATTGACACTTTAAAGTGAGACGTGTGATGTATGATATAGAAAGATGGAAGAATGAATGGTAGCAATGTATGCCTTACTACTGTCTTGTTCTGTAATTGACTGTCCCAAATCTTCCTCAGCTTTTGATGGAGTTTTGGAGTTTATCTGCAAAAACAAAAGACATTAAACCGTGCCACCCTACCTGGGTGACACACCAGACATTTACAAGGCCCTTTTTTTTCCTTTTTTTGGTTTTTTTTGTGTTTTTCTTTTTTTTTGAGTTTTTTTTTGGGCACTAAAATCACAATTTTTCCACAGTGCCCCCTATAAAAGGGAAGGGGACACTAAAAAACACCGGCAATTAAAACAAATTAAACTTTAAAACGTAAAATCAAATTAAAATTTGGTTGCCGGGCGTGATGATGCACTCCAGTCCCTCCGGTGCCCACCTCTCGCGGAAGGCCGCGAGCGTACCGGTGGACACCGCGTGCTCCATCTCCAAGGACACGAACAATCGATTTAGGCAATACACCTGAAACCCAGTCAGAAGCTGAGGAAGACTGAAAGAGCTAAGGTGAAACATTCTAAAAGGTAGTCTTCGCGAGAGGAATACAGCAGAAAGCAGATAATATTCCCAGTGCACCACAAATCTTTTCTTTAACAGGTACAAACAATATGGAGCCTCAATGTTGCTTTCTCTTTACAACACGGGATTCAGATTATATGAAGTAATATTGTACTACATCATTTGTAACAGATTCCTACCAGGAAGTTAGGACAGACATTTTCTTTTTCCAGTAATTTCAATCTTAAAAGTTATTAAACTTTCAACCGAATTCACAGTACAAGATATGTCACAACTGGAGTTTATTGGATCAGCACAGCCCTAAATGAGAGCCTGGTCAATAATGGGACAAAGGGAGAAGGTGAGAAGGTGGCATGAGATGCCATAACCTTCCCCATCTCTATAGGTCAGTGATAATCGGGCTACTGGCTTTCACTTGTTGGGACTGGGGACAGGGATTGTTCGAGGCTGGAGTAGAATTCTTCTTTGGTCTCCTCTGTAGCTTCCAGTGTTGGGGCGTATGCACTGAAGACCATAGCGCACTGGTTCTGGGCTCGGGTGAGCTGAAGAGTCATGAGGCATTCGTTTAGCCTGCAGGGGGAATCTCTGAGATGGCCCACCGCCTCCAGGCCAGATCCAAGGTCGTCCCATCCTCCGTCATCGAACTACAGTACACAGATGACGCTTGGTCGAACTCCAAGCCATCGTCAACACCTTCACCGAGGCGTACGAGAGCATGGGCCTTACACTAAACATCAGTAAGACAAAGATCCTCTACCAACCTGCCCCGCCACACAGCACTGTGCCCCCCCCCACCCCACCGGTTATCAAAATCCACAACGTGGAACATTTTCCATACCTTGGGAGCCTACTGTCAACAAGGGCAGACATCGACGACGAGGTCCAACACCGCCTTCAGTGTGTCAGTGCAGCCTTCGGTCGCCTGAGGAAGAGAGTGTTTGAAGACCTGGACCTCAAACCCGGCACCAAGCTCATGGTCTACAGAGCAGTGGTGATACCCGCCCTCCTGTATGGCTTAGAGACATGGACTATGTACAGCCGGCACTTCAAAACAGTGGCATGATAGCTGCACCAACGTCAGAGTCATCGCTCAGGCCAATATCCCCAGCATCGAAGCATTGACCAGATTCGATCAGCTCCGCTGAATGGGCCACATTGCCCGCATGTCCGACACGAGACTCCCAAAACAAGCACTGTACTCGGAGCTCCGACACGGCAAGTGAGCCCCAGGTGGGCAGAGAAACACTTCAAGGACACCCTCAAAGCCTCCTTGAAAAAATGTAACATCCCCACCGACACCTGGGAGTCCCCGGCCAAGACAGCCCAAAGTGGAGGAAAAGCAGCCGAGAAGGCGCTGAGCACCTGGAGTCTCTTCGCGGAGAGCAAGCTGAAGCCAAGCGCAGACAGCGGAAGGAGCGCGCGGCAACCCGGGCATCCCATCCACCCGTTCCTTCAACCACCGTCTGCCCCACCAGTGACAGAGACTGTCGGTCCCGCATTGGACCCTTCAGTCACCTGAGGACTCATTTCTAGAGTGGAAGCAAGTCATCCTCGGCTCCGAGGGACTGCCTGTGATGATGTGATGACTGGCTTACAGTGACTAGGCAAGTTAAAATACCATTTTCATTAAAAGGAACTCTAGGATTTAGGAATTACATTTCACAATTCGCTCCATATTTTAAAATTGAAATCCACAAAACTTGCTAATAATGAAAATAAACACAGAAAACGCAGATATTACCAGTGACAGATTGACTTTCTAACCTTTGCTTTTTATCATTCCATTTGCTGAGATGGCCTTTATATAATATATGTTCCCTCAGCTAAAATGTCTTCCCAATCCTACAGCATGAGCAAGGTTAAGAAAACTGGTATTTGTAACCAGCATGTACTGTACCCTGGGGCTTTTGTGTTATTACACAGTAATTCAGTGAAGTACTCCGCTAGACACTGTTCAGTTGCTTGACACAGACAATATTCCAGCATTATACAGGTAGTACCAATCTAATTACTACACAGCTCACTTACCAAGATATTATATATTAACATAATTAAGCATGGATCATAATATTTGTATACATTTTTGCAGGGTAATATATCCCACGGGAAATCTCTGAATAATCTACTCCTGTAAATTACTTTTTCCTGCCATTTTGTACCTCTGATTTCAGGCAGCCATTGCACCCATGATATCATTCTCCTGTTGCTCTTGGTTACCCAGGAGCTCTGCACCCATGTGGCCAGCTCACAGTTAAGGGACGCGGCCAAACGTTAACAGAATTCAATGAAGAGAAGGAACTGCAGTGCATATAGCAGAGCATACAAAGGAATAGAAAGTTGGGGGATGATTGCCGATGGGTACCAGTCTCTGGTAAATTTGCAGTTTCTACAAATGCTTATTTTTTATTCATTGGGTGCAGACACCGTCCATTATTGCTCCTGCCTAATTGCCCTCGAGAAAGTGGTGGTGAGCTGCCTTCTTGAATATACAACTGAATGGGTTGCTAAGCCATTTCAGAGGACAGTCAAGACTCAATCCTAGATAGAGTGGATAGGAAGGACCTATTTCCCCTAGCAGAGAAGTCAATTAACACAGATTTAAAGAAATTGGTAGAGGATTGGAGGGGAGTTGAGGAGAACTTTTTTCACCCACAGGGTGGTGGGATCTGGAACTCACTGCCTGAAAGGGTGGTAGAGGTAGAAACCCTCACCACATTTACAAAGTACTTGGATATGCACCTGAAGTGGGATTAGGCTGGATGGCTCTTTTTCGGCTAGCACAGCCACAAGGGGCTGAATGGCCTCCTTCTGTGCCGTAAATTTCTATGATTCTATGATTAGTACGGAATCTGATGCGTGCAGCAAAGTTTCACACAAGTTGAAATTTATGGAGGGAGGGGAGGCCATCAGCTGTAAAGGTTCAAGTACCTGGTCTTTTTGATGAAGAGGATATGGAATATGGAAGTCCTCCACCAGCCTGTCCTCACCACACAGCACTGCCCCCAGTCATCAAGATCCATGGTGCGGCCCTGGACAACGTGGACCACTTCCCATATCTTGGAAGCCTCCTATCAACGAGAGCAGGCATCAACGACGAGATCCAGCACCGCCTCCAGTGCACCAGTGCAGCCTTCGGTCGCCTGAGGAAAAGAGTGTTTGAAGACCAGGCCCTCAAAACTGCCATCAAGCTCATGGTCTACAGGACTGTAGTAATAACCGCCCTCCTGTATGGCTCAGAGACATGGACCATGTACATTAGACACCTCAAGTTGCCAGAAAAATATCACCAAGGATGTCTCCGTAAGATCCTACAAATCCCCTGGGAGGACAGACGCACCAACATTAGCGTCCTCAACCAGGCCAACATCCCAAGCATTGAAACACTGACCACACTCGACCAGCTCCGCTGGACAGGCCACATTGTTCACATGCTAGACACGAGACTCCCAAAGCAAATGCTCTACTCGGAACTCCTTCACGGCAAACGAGCCAAAGGTGGGCAGCGGAAACGCTACAAGGACACCCTCAAAGCCTCCTTGATAAAGTGCATCAACCCCACTGACACCTGGGAGTCCCTGGCCCAAGACTGCCCTAAGTGGAGGAAGTGCATCCGGGAGGGCACTGAGCACCTCGAGTCTCGTCGCCGAGAGCATGCAGAAATCAAGCGCAGGCAGCGGAAGGAGCGTGCGGCAAACCAGTCCCACCCTCCCCTTCCCTCAACGACTATCTGTCTCACCTGTGACAGGGACTGTGGCTCTCATATTGGACTGTTCAGCCACAGAAGGACTCACTTCTGGAGTGGAAGCAAGTCTTCCTCGATTCCGAGGGACTGCCTATGATGATGATGATGATGATGATTATATGACAAGGAGTGTGAGAAATATATTAGTAAAGACTCCCAGTTACGGAAGCAGGATTCAAATCATGGATTTATCTGGTCTTAACAGAAAGTTAATGCATTTACAAATTCCTTCATAGATCATGTACAAATCCTAACAGCAAAATCATTCCTTAACACCTTTGAGACCAGCAACCAAGATAGCAGTCACAAGGAAAAGGTAAGTCACAAGGAAAAGTTAAAAATGTTGCCTTTTTTTAAATGCAGGAATAATGGTGAGATCTGGATTTGTATCTGGGTTTTATTTGACTAGTTTTTGAACCACCTTGTTTTGTACTGAACAGGACACAACACAGTTCAAAGTTCAAACACTAATCCCTTTATTACACTGTTCTTAGGTATGGATAAGAATATTGTTGCCTTAAACACCACAAACAGACTTGGATTAGAAATTACACCAACTCAATATTAATTCAGTATAACCTAATTAGAGTTGTATTCAACTTAATATAGCGTGTCAATAATGTTCAGTTTCAAAGTCTATGCCTGTAGTACATGCTTAGCAAAGTTGAGCCATTTTCAGAATGGGAGGCGATCTCATTGAAACCTATAAGATTCTGAGGGGGATTGACAGGTTGATGCTGAGAGGCTCTATCCCCCGGGCTGGAGAGTCTAGAACCAGGGATCACAGTCACAGGATAAGGGGTCGACCATTTAAGACTGAGATGAGGAGAAATTTCTTCACTCCCAAAGGGCTATGGATGCTCAGTCAGTGAGTATATTTAAGGCTGAGATCGATAGAGATTTTGACTCTCGGGAAACAAGGGATATGGGGACCAGGCAGGAAAGTGTTGAGGTCAAAGATCAGCCATGACTTTATTGAATGGCAAAGCAGGCTTGAAGGGCCGTATGGCCTACTCCTGCTCCTAATACTCTTAACCACTGTTGCATTTCTCCCTAAACGGAACTCAGTTCTCCTGACTCTCCCTGCTGCTGATTTTAAACTGCTGAAATCTAAGCACGAAATCTTAGCGGAACAACTTTGCATTGGGTAACCTGACCCACTATTATTGAAGCAATAGCTTATACTCAAACTAATCCAAACATTCAAACTAACTTTTGCAATTAACATTTCTTGGCCAACAATTCTCTGCCCAAATCCTCTGCCTAAACCTTGTTTATCAGGGCCCAAGGTCAACTCCAGGGTCAGATTTCCTTGAATTGCAACAGTCTGCATGCATTATTTCTTTAACTTTTTTGTTTCGTAGAATTATATAGATTGTACAGCCTAGAAATAGGCCATTCTGCTAAACTGGTCCGTGTCAGTGTTTATGCTCCACACGAGCCCCCTCCCACCCCTCTTCATTTCACCCTATCAACATCTCCTTCTATCCCTTTCTCCCCTATGTGTTTATCCAGCTTCCCCTTAAATGCATCTGTGTTATTCGCTTCAACCCCTCCCTATGGCAGCGAGTTCCACATTCTCTCTGGGTAAAGAAGTTTCTCCTGAATTCCCCATTGGATTTATTAGTAACTACCTTATATTGCTGGCCCTTGGTTTGATCTCCCACAGAAGTAGAAACAACTCGGCCTAGAAATGTGTCTCGGACAGTGGCGCAAAATGGGGGTTATCAGATTGGCCGCCCGTTATACGCAGCATCTGATATTCCCGTCTGTTGTAGTTAATGGAACTGAGTATCGGGCGCTGCGTATAACGAGTGACCGATCAATACCACCCATTATACGCCACCACCCAGGACTCATTTCTGGACCCTTCTCTACTCCTTCCCTAACAAACCTTTGCACGATCTCTATCAGGTCACCCCTCAGCTTTCTCCTTTCTACAGAAAAAAGCCCCAGCCTGTTCAATCTTTCCTGATACGTAACAACCATACTTTCACCAATAAGAAAGATTCTTAAAGTCAAAGTGTGACCAACTGTTTTAGCAAAATATCTGTACAGCAATTACTCCTATAAAGGCAAACTGGGATCACTTACTCCTATAGAAGACAACAACAACTTGAATTTGTACAACGCCTTTAACATAGTAAAACGTCCCAAGATGCTACACAGGATTGTTACAAGATAAAAATCATTTGACACTGAGCCACATAAAGAGAAATTAGGGCGGATGATCATAAGGTTGGTCAAAGAGGTCGGTTTTAAGGAGATTCTTGAAGGAGAAAGAGAGGTAGAGAGGCAGGGAGGTTCAGGGAGGGAATTCTAGAGTTTGGGGCCTTGGCAACAGAAGGCACGGCCACCAATGGTTGAGTGATTATAATCAGGGATGCTCAAGGGGGATGAATTAGAGGAGCGCAGACATCTCGGGGGTTGTAGGGCTGGAGGAGATTACAGGGAGGGGCGAGGGCCATGGAGGGATTTGTAAACAAGGATGAGAATTTTGAAATTGTTGCTGAACTGAGAGCCAATGTAGGTCAGTGAGCACATGGGATGATGGGTGAGCAGGACACGGTGCGAGTTAGGACACGGGGCAGCGAGCACAGGGGGTGATGGGTGAGCGGGACTCGGTGCGAGTTAGGACACAGGGCAGCGAGCACAGGGGGTGATGGGTAAGCGGGACTCGGTGCGAGTTAGGAAACGGGGCAGCGAGCACAGGGGGTGATGGGTAAGCGGGACTAGGTGCGAGTTAGGACACGGGTCAGCGAGAACAGGGGGTGATGGGTGAGCGGGACTCGGTGCGAGTTAGGACACAGGGCAGCGAGCACAGGGGGTGATGGGTAAGCGGGACTCGGTGCGAGTTAGGACACGGGGCAGCGAGCATAGGGGGTGATGGATGAGCAGGACTCGGTGCGAGTTAGGACACGGGGCAGCGAGCACAGGGGGTGATGGGTAAGCGGGACTAGGTGCGAGTTAGGACACGGGGCAGCGAGCACAGGGGGTGATGGGTGAGTGGGACTTGATGCGAGTTAGGACACGAGGCAGCGAGCATAGAGGGTGATGGGTGAGCAGGACTCGGTGCGAGTTAGGACACGGGGCAGCGAGCACAGGGGGTGATGGGTGAGTGGGACTTGATGCGAGTTAGGACACGGGGCAGCGAGCATAGGGGGTGATGGGTGAGCAGGACTCGGTGCGAGTTAGGACACGGGGCAGCGAGCACAGGGGGTGATGGGTGAGTGGGACTTGATGCAAGTTAGGACACGGGGCAGCGAGCACAGGGGGTGATGGGTGAGTGGGACTTGAGGTGAGTTAGGACACGGGGCAGCAGAATTTTGGATGACCTCGTGTTTACGTAGGGTAAAAGGTTTAAAAGAAAGACCTGAAGAGAGGGAAAGGATTGAGGGATTGATGGTTAGGGTTGAGTTCTATGGAATGTAATGTAGTATTTAGAAAAGTCAGATGATCTCCCAACTGGTTTGAGGGAGTGGTTTGTCAACGTGACAAATTTGATAATTTGACATGAGTGCAAGGGCTAGAAATTTGGTTCTCAGCGAAAACAATATTTTTTTCGGCAAAATTACCATTATCGCTTCGCTATCGCTATCAGGCCGGAAATTCAAGCTAAAATTTGCGCAGTGGTAAAAATCGGTATTGCACAAGGATTCATGGCGCAAATTGCGATCCCTGCCAACTTTAGTCCGAGGCCGATACCGCTGTGAATTGGGCCTTGGGAGGGGCGAAAAACACCTAAAAATAATTTGGAAAAAGCAAAATTCACAAAACATTAACGACACTTATCTATTTGAAAAAAAAATTAAAAAATAAAAACTTTAACTTCCCATTTTTGCAGGCCTTTGCAGGGCTGCAACGCAGCTTTTTACACGGTGGTATTTTTCGCACAAAATACGCGTGCACAGAGAGCCAAATTTTTGGCGAAAACTCTATTTCGGGTCTTGCACAGCGGCACTCCTCTCTCCAGCGCTATTTGAAAACCACCGCCACAAAATGTTACCGAAATTCCCGCTGACCGGTTTTTCGCCAAATATGGTGAAATATCGCAAAAAAAAGTCGCAAAGTCAGCAAATTTCTAGCCCCAAATGTTTAGTTTGTGTCTACTGCATCACAAAAAAAAATCTTTGCTGAAGAATGATATGACCCAGTTTTGCAGCACCTGATCTGCACCTCTTCCGCAGAATGAATCCAATCCACATTTCGCACCCTCGACCCAATCCCCTTTACACATGCCTGATCCAATCCACATTTCTCAGGGCCAAACCAATCTTTTAAAAAAATACCCAGCACTGTCCATCTTTCTGACTTCCCACATGGTTACAATACTGTGCATCACTCCTGTCGTGGTAACCTCAAAATTAAATTCTTATCTTGTAAAGTGTACAATCTGTGAAGTAAAAAAATAATTTCCTGGGATGTTCACATTGCTGGCAAGGCCGGCATTTATTGCCCGTCCCTAATTGCCCCTCGAGAAGGTGGTGGTGAGCCGCCTTCTTGAACCGCTGCAGTCCGTGTGGTGAAGGTGCTCCCACAGTGCTGTTAGGGAGGGAGTTCCAGGATTGTGACCCAGCGACGATGAAGGAACGGCCGATATATTTCCAAGCCAGGATGGTGTGCGACTTAGAGAGGAACTTGTGGATGGTGTTCCCATGCACCCGCTGCCCTTGTCCTTCTAGGTGATAGAGGGCACGGGTTTGGGAGGTGCTGCCAAAGAAGTCTTCGCGAGTTGCTGCAGTGCGTCTTGGGGACTGCAGCCATGGAGCGCTGATGGTGGAGTGAGTGAGGTTTAAGGTGGTGGATGAGGTGCCAATCAAGTGGGCTGCTTTGTCCTGGTTGGTGTTTCGTGAGAAAATCTGACCAAATATGTGACCCCAAAGAAATAAATCATTATTTAGGTGGTAACTGTAAAATGGGAATCTCACCAGCAGGGCTATGCTTAAAACACAGATTATTAGAAAGAATTATAAATGATATGGGCGTCCTTCTGTCAAACTGTTTGATGTTTGTGCATAAACAGCAAGTGGTGACAGCAATATTACTTTATCAGCTTGGAAAGCCACTCAACATCAAAAATAAAGTCAATGTCATGGAAGAGGAGGGCTGGGACACTGAAAAGACATTGCCTGGGATGGAGGGAGGGAGGGAGAAGGAGGGATGTTACATTTGTCCATTCCATTAAATAATTTTGTCACATTCTTCTTTGCCTGTCTCTTGATTAGTTACCAACAACATTTCCAGTCACGAATAACCCCAACGATTTTCCCGTTGATTGCCCAATAATTATCACAGAATCGAAGAAATGTACGGCACAGGAGACCATTCGGCCCATCATGTCCGCGCCGGCCGACAAAGAGCCACCCAGCCTAATCCCACTTTCCAGCTCTCGGTCCGTAGCCCTGTAGGTTACAGCACTTCAGGTGCACATCCAAGTACTTTTTAAATGTGATGAGGGTTTCTGCCTCTACCACCCTTTCAGGCCGTGAGTTCCAGACCCCCACCACGCTCTGGGTGAAGAAAGTTCTCAACTCCCTAATCTTTCTACCGGTTACTCTAAATCTGTGCCCACGGTTAATGATCTCTCTGCTAATTAGCCCCTAGTTTGTGAGCTTTTTCTTCACAATCAGCCGGAACAGTTCTCTCCGTTTACGTGCTAGTTCAAGAGCCATTCTTATGGTCATTCATTATTCACTTCATGCTTCTATTTAATAGCTTGCTTATTTTCATTAACGGAGGGGAGATATTTCAGAACCTATCATTAATAGATTGGTCTGGTACCACCAGCAAGTCACTACAATTATCACTAATGACGGAAAAAACATTAATTGCCCACCAAACCACATGAACAATTGGAGGTGAAACGCGCACAATGCTTACTTAATGTTCATTGTTCCACATTGTAAATTTACAGATCACTGTGGAGTAGCAATCAATCAAACTAACCAAATGCTGAGTTACATTGCTAAATCAGTAGAGTATCAGTCTAAGATCTTTGTGGTGAAGTTGTATAGTGCCCTGCCTGCACAAATCTTGAATATTATGTTCCATTACAGTCACTAAGGCAAAAGGAAATCATCCAAGCCTTGGAGACAGTGCAGAGAAAGGTCACAAAAACTAGTTTCAGAGAGCGGGCTATGAGGAAAGCCTAGAAAACTAACTCTTCAGCCTCAAAAGGGTTTTATAGAAGATACTAAGTAAGGTTGTCTACTCTCATTGGAGGCATTCCTCGAGGTTTGATCAAGTGATGTTCTGAATCACACGACTTCTGCAAATTTCACTGCATCTCTCCCCCTATTTTTCATGGTTTCCCCTGCGGTAAAGTGCCTCCATAACTGGCTACTCCTCTCACAGCACCGCTCCCACTCACCACCTCACTGTTGCTGCTGCTCCCGGCTCTACAGAAAATGCTTGTCCCCACACCCACCCCATTCCCCATCCTTCCTCTCGCCAGCCTGTCCAAGCTGCAATCCACCCAACCCCAAGTCTTTCTCTCTCACTCCATCCAAGAAATTCCTTCTCATCTCAGTTTTAAATGGGCTGCCCCTTATTCTATGTCCCCTAGTTTTAGTGGAAGCATCTTCTCTGTGTCTACCCTGTCAAACCCTTCCATAATCATAAAGACCTCGATCACTTCACCCCTCAGCTTTGTCTTTAGAAAAGAGTCCCAGTCTGTTCGATCGTTCCTAACGGGTACAACCTGTCAGTTCTGGTAATGTTTCCATGGTCCCCTCGCGATGGAGTAAGATAGCGATAGTTTGACCCAATGATAATGGAGGACGAGTGATGTTGATGGGAGATGCAACGAGACCTGGGCGTCATGGTACATCAGTCATTGAAGGTTGGCATGCAGGTACAGCAGGCGGTTAAGAAAGCAAATGGCAAGTTGGCCTTCATAGCAAGGGAATTTGAGTACGGGGCAGGGAGGTGGTACTACAGTTGTACAGGTCCTTGGTGAGGCCACACCTGGTGCATTGTGTACAGTTTTGGTCTCCTAACTTGAGGAAGGACATTCTTGCTATTGAGGGAATGCAGCGAAGGTTCACCAGACTGATTCCCGGGATGGCGGGACTGACCTATCAAGAAAGACTGGATCAACTGGGCTTGTATTCACTGGAGTTCAGAAGAATGAGAGGGGATCTCATAGAAACGTTTAAAATTCTGACTGGTTTAGACAGGTTAGATGCAGGAAGAATGTTCCCAATGTTGGGGGAAGTCCAGAACCAGGGGTCACAGTCTAAGGATAAGGGGTAAGCCATTTAGGACCGAGATGAGGAGAAACTTCTTCACCCAGAGAGTGGTGAACCTGCGGAATTCTCTATCACAGAAAGTTGTTGAGGCCAATTCACTAAATATATTCAAAAAGGAGTTAGATGTAGTCCTTACTACTAGGGGCATCAAGGGGTATGGTGAGAAAGCAGGAATGGGGTACTGAAGTTGCATGTTCAGCCATGAACTCATTGAATGGCGGTGCAGGCTCGAAGGGCCGAATGGCCTACTCCTGCACCTATTTTCTATGTTTCTATGTTTCTATGAGCCCCAATCTTGCAACAGCCACCCTCCCTCTCTACAGCCCTCAAGCCCTAGTCTCTCTCTCGACCCCATTCCCTAGAATCCCTGTCTCCCCCCAACACCCCATTTCCTAGTCCCCGATCGCCATTCCGCAGTCTCCCCCTTCTCTTCCCCATTCCTTGACCTCCTGAGTCTCAGAGCGGGAAGGGTCATTGCTGTGGCGAGAAATCTCTCAGGCTGCTAGCAGCAACACCCAGAAGATCTGTGTCCCATTCCGGGAGATTCCTGGCCAATCCAGGGGAGGGGGTTGGTGGCAAACCGTAATTCAAAGATCTACCAAACAGCTGATCCAGTCATCAGTATCCCTGGCTGTCTCCTCTTAAACAGCTCATTGGCCTCAGGATAATGGTGATGAGGGATAGTGCTGAAATTCATGGTAGGGAGAAGTACCTGTTCTCAGCAAGCAAGCTGAGGTCAGATCCACCCCCAATGGGTTTGTAACCCTAGACTTCCACAGATCAGGAGTAAAAATGGCAGGGCACCAAGAGAATGCCGTTTGGTCACTCTCTCCACAAGGGAAGAGTTTCTGACACAGGGGAAACCTTAGAAAGAAAAAAATATGTTAGTACCCGGACTCAAATCAGCACCCACCACTAAGAACCAAATCTGAACGTTTTCTCTGTCTACTAACTGTAAGGATTCATATAAAGAATTAATTTGCAGATACAGTACAGGTGTAATGTCCCGAAACCGGGGACCTTGGGACCGAGGCCATTCTGGTTTTCGTGTTTTTCTGGATTTCAGCCTGGTCCTCCTGACCACATCCTTGCTTGTGCCCTCCTGTGCAATGTGCAACCAGGCTGCGTTGGTGCCCTGGGGAGGTCTCTTCTGCCCATGGGAAGGGAAGAGGACCTCCCTGCATGCTGTGACTCGTCTGGAGGGAGTCATGGGAGAGCCTGGGTGCAGTGGTACACCGCTGTGCAATGCTTCTGAGTGTTTGCAGCACCTCAATGCTGCAGAACACTGACAGAAGAACTGTCAAAACCATTGTGGGCATGTTCCCATTAAGGAAGCCAGCTGATGGCGCATCATCAAATGACGTCATCAGAGCGGCTTCCTCTTAATTGGCCGGGAAGCCCGCAGGGCGGGCTTAACGAGTCCAGTCACCGAAAGATTCGGGAGAGAGGTGGGAACGAGCTTTCCACACGCCACCAGCCCTGGCTGTATGGATCCCACCACGTGTGGAGAGATCGCGGCCGAGGGCTCAAAGGTTAGAATCTA